>NC_134241.1:24474101-25099101 GCF_965152275.1 Natator depressus
CTTAAAGAAGGAGGAACACTTCCCCCCCCCGCCAACCTTTTTAGGGAAGTCAGCTTATGCCAGTGAGAGTGGCAGCTGGGCTAAGATCTGAAGGTCAAACAAAAGACCTACTGACAGCAGAGCAGTTAAAGCCTCCATATAATTTTAAAACTAGGTCCCTTTACTTTAAACTCCTACTGCTTTTTTAAGCCTAGCTTTTCTATGATGACTACTACTAATGAAGGCTGGATAGTGAGGTCAATTAAAAGCTGAAATTTTCCCTTCTTTATTTAACACTTCTAAGCAAACCCCAAGAAACTACTAACTACCTTAACCCCAAACAACCAAAAGCAGAGGTCTGCTGCTAAGCAGCCACTGGCTAACCGTTTGCCTCCGCAGCCAGACCTTTATAGCCCTTGGAGATTTACTAACATTCCTGCACCTGAACACCCTTTGCCCTACTACAGTCAGTTAGTTGCAAATGGTATCCTGCTCAGAGTCTTGATTACTTTCTTTTGCCCTTTCCAGCAAATGTTTCTACAAATTAATTTGTTCGTCTCTAAGGTGCCACAAGTACTCCTTTTCTTATAACTCTTCAGACATTAGTTTCCTTGAAAGGGACCCCAGGCCACATTTTCAAAGGTACTAAGGTGCCTAAAGATGCAGATAAGCACCTATTGGGATTTTTAAAAGTGCCTAAATGGGTTAGGTGCTTAACTCCCCTTAAAATCTCTGCATCACTAATACTTCATCAAAGTTATCAGACAGATTAGGCATGATTGGTGAGCAGTCTGACTCCAGATGAGTGGTGCTGATTACAGATGAGCCCTGCTCAGGTGTATCTCTAGCTGTGATCAAAGCAGCAAAAAGAGCACATCTTGATTCCAGGCTGAGCTTGTGTTTTAGGCAGGAAGAAAAACCACCTTCTGAGCTGAGCAAATGATAGAGAGAATGTTGAGAGAAAAACAGGGGCTAAAGTAAGGCAGAGTGGAATCACACTCAAGAGAGCTAAGAAATGCTTCTGTGCATATAAGTAACTATCAGCACAGATGCATTTGTCACTGTATCCACACAAACAGCCTCTCTGTCCCCAAACTTCAAATCAGCAACACAAAACAACATGAGTAATGTTGGAGTGAGTTACCAATTGATTAAATGAGTAATAGGCTGAAGGCCAGCCCTGATGCGAATTAGAACAACTAATGGCCTATTCTAAATTGCACCTCTGTTCTAGAGCCTAAAATGAACCTTGAGACTGTATAGTTTTGATTTGTCAATCCCACATTAAACCCTTCCCACTCCTGACACTCTCTCCTCACTTAAAAATGCAACAGCAGGCTTCAGGCACAGGTCCCAGCTCTAGCATGCTTATGTCCAGGAAGAGTCCCCACAAACAAGGTAACTCTCTTGTAGGTATTTGTGGCCAGATCATGACTCATTTGTGCCACCCAATTGGCTCAACAGGACTACAACAGTGTAGAGCAGTGGTTCCCAAACTTGTTCCGCCGCTTGTGCAGGGAAAGCCCCTGGCGGGCCGGGCCGGTTTGTTTACCTGCTGTATCCGCAAGTTCAGCCGATCGCGGCTCCCAGTGGCTGCGGTTCGCTGCTCCAGGCCAATGGGAGCTGCTGGAAGCAGTAGCCAGTACGTCCCTCGTATACTGCTCTATAACTATGTATTGTTTTGTTGTTATTAATAATAACAACTCTTCATATAATTTTTCTATTTCTATTTGTTAACTGAAACAAAAATAAAAAGGAGAGAAAAAAATCCAGTATACATACTGTGTGTAGATGAAAATAAGTAATCACCGTGGATGTCATTTTGGACTCCAAAGTGATAAGCCCCAAGGGAAACCAAACTCCAATTTAAAAGTTTAAGTAAAGTGGATTAAAATTCACAGAATTTCTCAGTGCCCAGATGACTTTCATCCATTCAACCAAGTTTTGCAATTGGAATGAACAAATCAGCAGAGGCAGAAATCAAAATTATCTTCTGGATATCTGTTATTTAATATTGTTGAATTGTCTGTCATCCAGGTCACCTAAGTGGTGTATATCGTTGCTGAAGGGGAACATTAATTAAAACTACTGATGATGATTATTGCATCTGTAGACATTAATAAATCAACCAAATGCTTGTTGGATTTTCCAGAAGTCAATCACAGTTATAAATTAAATATACTAAACACCGGAATTTGGTAGTGAGTACTTTATTGAGACCAATATCAGAATACAAATTTGGCAGTAGGGTAAATTAATACACCATTTGGACTGGGCATTCCCAGGTTCTCTTCTCCCCCCACCTCTCATTTCCATCCATAAGGGCTATAATATCTTTTTTCCTCTTCTACACTAAATCCACCAGCCAGTCAGAAGTTTCTCATTAATCATATGCCTAATAAATGTTACCTCCCTTTATCCTTGGGCACAATATTGGAATATATGTTATCCTATTGCTATCAAATATTGTACAGTTTTCCATTATGCCCTGTGCCCTTTCATTAATTTTGAAACAACCCATTTTCTCCTACGCCTATTCTATTTTCATTGGAGTCTGGAGCACTGCAAGTTTTTTATGTTACTTTTTTTTTTGCAAAGATCTGACACACATATTTGAGTCAGTTCATTATAATTCCTCCACCTCTTTCCCTTCTGTTCTGTAATCTATTCGGTAGAGAACAGGGCTCAATTTACCACGGTATGTACAAATACAACCAAAATACAAGTTCCAAAGAAGGGCTACCATTGTAGCCTAAGCTATGTAGGCATGCCCTCTAGTAGGGGATGATATTGCTGCTGCTCTCCCCCCCCCATTTCCTCTCCCCCCTCAAACAAACAAACAAACAAACAAACAAACAAACAAAAATCAGGTCTGAACAAGGCCAAGATTAAAACATGGCAGCTGAACCCACCAGTAAACACCAGGCAGCAGTTTTCTTTCATGTTAGCATAATACCTCCCTCTATGGTGACAATGATGTTGCGAAAACTTTAAGGGGAAAGAATGGTCTTCCAGCGGTTAGGGCACTAGCTCAGAACTTGAGAAACCTGGGTTCTACTTCCTGCCCTGCCACTGACTTCTTGTGTGACTTTAGGCAAGTCATTTAGAATCTTTATACCTCAGTTTCCCATCTGTAAAATGGGGGTAATAGTCATTCACAGGGATACTATGGAGTGTTGTGTACATTAAAGATTGATTATGAATTGCTCAGATACTATTGTAATGGGGGGCATATAAGTACCATAGACTGCCTTACTTGTTAAAGTGCTACATCATAAAAGTGGAATGGAGGATCTTATATGTACATCTTTCTAATGGCCTGAAGTTAGTAGAAACAAAGATTCCTCAATGTTTTGGAAGTTTGGAACTGGATCCAAATTTTCAACTTAAGTTTATCTCTGTAACTCCACTAATGTGCCCATAGCTTCTGGTATGGACAGTGCTACTCCCAGCTCTTTAGAGGATTATCATTGCAGAAGTGTGAGGGAATGAGTTCCTAGCTCTTAACGAGCAGAGCTTGAAGGAAAGCAACGAATGAAAAAGGCCTGAATGCTGCACTGTAAGAGAAGTGTGATGAGCAGAAATGGAGAGAGAGAGAGAGACAGACAGACAGACAGATTTTAGGAGGGACCTGCTTTGGTGTGACACAAGGGCTCAGGAATGCAAACAGAGGACCAGGTTAATACAAGACAAAACATGCATTTCTTTGTGTAAATATTGCCTCCATTGCATGCTCAGTAAAGATCTCTGTATTACAACTCTGCCTCTCTTATTGCTAATGACATAGGGAAAATATTTGTTATTTTTTCTGGGAGGGACTATCTAATGCCTGTTTAAAAGATACTCCCTTCTCCCCCTCCCCCTCCTTTCCCACCACTTATGTCTAGCTTATTACCACAAGCTTCCTTTCAATCAGAAAAAGCCAGCCATCTGGTTCTCCCTACAGTGTGAATTGAGACTGCTTCTACATTGATTGGCAAGGACTTGAGATAGTAATGCAAGAGATTATGCTACTTCTGGCCCAGTCTCTGCCAACTCAGGAAGAACCTGAAAACAAAACATTAGTCCTGAGTACTTTGCACATCACACAGATCAGCAACCACAGGGCAGTTCCAAGAATACTTATTTGCTAGAGGAGAATTGTCTGAAAGGAAGAATGTCGTCCCTCCCCCCCCCGAAAGTTATTGTTTTTTTCCACTGTGAGAGTGAGAATAAACTTACACAGAGGCTACAACTCTATCTTTCAAAGAAAAAAGGAATAGTGATACACAGTTGGCCAAAAGGACATAAAGGCAGAAATTTTTTATTACATATGGGTGTACAATTCCCAGTTGCATATACAAGTCAGCATTGTGTATGTCTATAACTTGCTCATACATAAATCCACAAACGTGTTTATTGGGGTATGCTGTGCTCTATCTATACTTGGGGCCAAAGCGAGCCAGGTGTAACTTATAGAAGCCTTCAAACTGCTCTCATGCAGTCCGGGGGCCAGATCAACCCACAGCTGGCCCCACATCAGGGGCCACAAAGGTGGCTTAATGCTCTACTGTCTGTCTTGTGATTTGCACAGCTTGATTGGACCAGAGGCGCTTATCCAATGATATTTCTTGCATTTGTGCATATGTTCCATCTTGACTCAAGCAATTTCTCTAACCATGTCACTATCCTGATTTTCTGCTGAATTTCACATCGGTGAAGCACAGCTAAATTCTGTCACTTATATGCACACAGATCTTCTGGTGAGTTACTCAAAAGGTTATTGTGCAAGTAAGATTGCTTCTTGACATGAACTAGGAGTTTCAAATAACCACACAAACACGACATCCACAAAATGAGAAAAAAAAAGACAGAGAAGGATTCCTGAGTTGGAATACGATAGAAATAGCTTAATTTGCAATAAATGATCTAAGCCCTCAGAAAAGTCACTGACTGTCTCACACTTGGCAATATAACAACTCATTCAAATATTATGGAGAAGCTGTGGACTGAAAAGTATCAATTCTTTTATCTTTTTTTCTCCTCTACCTGACTCAGAAGTCTGCATAGCTTATACATTGTACAACAACACATGTAATGACTCCTTTCCCTCCCCTCACCTGCTTTAGATCAGAATAATTAAAAAAAGGGTTTGTTTTTTTTTTACCAATCCACACTGACATGTTGTAGGTGGTATAATCTCTTAGAATAACTTTTACACACCTTTGGTATTCATGCAGCTTTTGAAATAGAAGTCTGTAGGAGGGAATGCCCTTTTGCAGATCACAGATACTTTATTTACAGGTCATGCTGCATATCCCCCTGTTTAATTGCAAGGTGGCAACATTAACAGTGCTAAATTAGGGATAACATTTTTTGGAAAAAATCCACATAAGAGATTTAGACGTTTCAGCTTTTCAGCATGACAAGTATTTGACAGCTTGTGCCAAGAATACACCAGATCATTATCAACATAATCTAAAAATTGAATTTGAGCTACAAAAAGAACAATCAAAGACAATATCTCTGTGGAAATTTGAACAAAAATATTACGTTTCCGGTTAATGTAGCAAAACTGTTTAAAATTGTATTACTATTTTTTTAGGACTGGTGAAATAAGAAATTATGGGGTGTGTTCTGCAGTCATAAATTGGACAGAACATCCACTGACGTCAACAGTAGTTTTGTTTGAATTGTACCACAGAATCTGGCTATGATGAAAAAAACCTCGCTATGAGTTTTTCAACAATTTTCGTTCTGAAATATTTTACTATTTATTATTGTTAAATAATCCAGTAAGGGAAATAATAGTCCTGAGACAAAGAAAACAAAATAAGAAAATAGTAAACAATAGAAATACAAAACAAAACAAAAAAAACCCCAAATAACCTCAAAGACAATAAAGTATTTACAGATGACATTTTGAGTTTGGTTCTCTGCCCTCAAACTTTCTTTCTCTGTTTCCCTACCACCTCTGATTAGTCTTCGTTGTTATGCAAATAAATAATATCTGCCAGTGTAGCAGCTAAAGTTCTCTGTTCAGTGTACACACACAAATAGTTCGTCACTCCAATCATTTGTCAAAAATTAAATGAAATACATCCACTCCTGAAGGTTCTAGCTACGCTGAGTTGTAGCCAGGTCATTTTCATTTGGATCCTGTAGCTATCAGAAAAATGAGGCTAAATAATCTGGGTTTGACAAAATGGAGTCATATAGTTGAAATCAGGAGTATATTGATGAAGCTGAAACCCTAAGTGCCTCTTATTCTTCCCTCATAGCTTCCAGTACATATTGAACAGAAAGTGTCATGGGATGGAACTTCTTCACCTTGGAGATGATGGGTCATTACCCAGCATTATCCTCCGGGGCCTTTCTAGGCATGAACATATGTTCTTGTAGACAAGTCAAAGAATGTTTGGTATCAAATGGATAGTCAATAGTATTAAAATATACTGATAAGCGTAATAGAATCTGCATGGACGCTTTGCCCTTTCCCATTTCTAGCAGGGATCACTAGCTGCCAATATCAGGATTGTCTCACCTTCCAGGGATTAGAATAGGAAAGACACCTAAGATTTAGATACACTAGCAAAGGAGAAGAGAGTACAAGGGAAGGAGGCATTTAAGAAGAGAGTGAAAAGGAGAAAAACCTCTTTCTCAATCACTGATTTTCTTCACATCATTGGTACAGATGTGCTAAGTACCAAACTTCTGATACTTTAGCTTGATTTTTGTACTCTGGGGAAGACAGGAAATAATGTACTTGAGAAGCACAGCTAATTTAATCATCAAGATTGCTTGTAAGTGTCAGTTAATAATGCTACCAATTTGGTAGAGGAAATGATGATTTGATTATAAGTAGCATATCTGCTTACAACAACTCTTATCATGATGTCATAAACTTATTAAGTGAATCCAACTTGATTTTGATCTAAATATAGCTATACATGCTGTGATTCTATAGACTGCGCTGAGAAAAGGATTGATTGTTAGATTAAGATTTCTTCAACATCCAGAATCATCTTTTGATCTGAATTATTAATATTCATTATTTAATTTATTGGCATTACATAGTGGCTAGAAGCCCTAGCTGAGATCAGAGCCCTATAGGCATTGTAAAAACAAGCAGTCAGAGATGACCCCTTCCTTGGAGAATTTACAATATAAATAGATAAGAAAGACAAATAAATGCGTATTATCCCCATTTTACAAATAGGAAATTGAGACACATACACTTAAGTGACATGCCCAAGATCACACAAGAAGCCTGTGGCATAAGACTTAACCCCAAACTTTTTGAATCCCAGTCAGGTGCCTTAAACGTAAGACCAACTTTCTCTAATTTCATTCAGAATACACTTTCTTAGCCTATTTGCCTGCTATTTGTAGTCTCTAACTCAGTGGTGGGCAACCTGCGGCCCATCAGGGTAATCCACTGGCGGGCCGCCAGACTGATTACATTTGCATGGGCCACCACTTCCCACAGCTCCCATTGGCTGGGAATGGCGAACCACGGCCACTGGGAGCTGTGGGCAGCGGTGCAAATGTAAACAAATGGTCTGGTGGCCCACCGGCAGATTACTCTGACAGGCCGCATGCAGCCCATAGGCTGCAGGTTGCCCACCACTGCTCTAATTGATGTGTTATCTTCTGGACCAAGCCCAGCAGTGAAAACCCTTCCTTCCAATTGATTTCCTTCTTGCAAAAAATGTGGTTAAGTACAATGAATAATTATTTTCAAAAGAATAATATGCCCTCAGCAATATCTTACATTTATACTGTCTTCCATCCAGACAGAACCCAAAGTGTTTTACAAACTTAAATCAATACACTAGTTATATACAAACGATCACTTTATTCATCACTGAAATCAAGTTCGCGCTGGAGTCAAACCCAAAAACAGTTTAAAGGGCAGTGCTAAGCTGTTAGGCAGGATATGGAGAAAGTTCAAGTTGCTTAATAAGTTATAACTCCAGGGAAAAGGTTCCTGGTCAGAGGAGCTGAAGAACCACTAATTTGAGCAATTTAGCCATATCTGTTCACATATTATTTATGAACAGACTTTGACTTACAACTATATTCATTGCTCAGTGAATGTTTTATGCAACCATGGATCTATCAAGGTGATTGTCTGGCTATACCGAAAGAAGGACAGGAGACACTTGATATGGTTTTAATCAGGCCACAACTATATTATTAGATGGCTGGGACTACCTGGCATATAAATGTACAGTGCAGGAAACTCCATGTTTATTCAATATCTCCCTGGGGGGCTTCCCCTAGTCCCCCTCTTCTTCCATCCAGGTTCTCCAGCCAGCCCATTGCTGGGACCTTACCATTTTCCCTCCGAATGAGGGTTAAGGTGGGCTATAAAAGAAGGGGGGATTGGCTCTCTGCTGTACTAGTCATAGGAGCCCCGAACACCCAGCTTGTTCTGCTCCTTTACTCCCTTTAAAGCAATTTATCAAGCCATTTATCTGGTTACTGTAACCCTTCCCTGTGGAGTACCTGCCCTGGACCTGCCCTCACGTATTTAATGACATTGTGATACCAGAGCCTAACTCCCTTCCCTATTCACTAGAATAAAGCCCTCCCTGAAACTGCTGTGGAGAAGCCAACCCCCCACTCCCCGGCCCCCACTCCACCTTGGTCAGTCTGGTGGTGAGGAAAAAATTCCTTGCCAGCCGTCCTAGAAAGGAACAATGTCCACAGCAGGTCCTGACCACACCTGGTATTTTGCCACCCCAAGGGAAGGGAGGGTGGATGGGTGCTACTCAGCCTGGTCCGGGGAAAAGAGCTTCTGCCTCTGGGCTTACCCCTTTTCAACTCCCCAGCCCTTCTGTTCCCTGGGGATGAGTCAGCATTGCCACCCTGACCCACTCTCCCTTTTGCAGCAGCTTCTGAGCCTCTCTCCTACCCCCGACCCAGAAAGTGCTATTCCCCCACCCCCGGCAAACCAGATAACACTCCCCAACCCACTTAAAGTGCAGTGCAGTCATTCACAAAGAATTTAACGTTACTATTGATTCAAGTAACCACTGTTCATAATTTTCTTTTTGCGCTGAATAATTGGCCGCTTAAGCTATGTGACACTATTTTTGCTCCTGGACTGGATGACTTCAAAACCCAGAAAGATCCTTTAAGACGGCCACCATATACTTCAGGAATGGATAAAGATTCGCAGCTCTCTCTCTCTCTCTCTGGTCTTCTGTAAACAAAAATCTTTGTACAGATGTTCACAGAATAAAATTGGTCACAGTGCCATGACAGCAAATTTGTGGATGTTATTGAAATGGACTTTGTGAATGACTTCTTGCATTGCCATCTGGTAACAGTTACAGGAATGTAACTGGCAAATTGGAATTTGGACACTACATAGTGGGTAACACAACTGCCCTTGTGTCAGATACCATGGGATCTTTAGTGGCGATACATGCTTTGTACGTTGGGTTTTATCTCAGCCCAACCTCCTAATGTTATGAGAGCGGACATAATGGGTTTAGTACTGATCCAGTAGGCAAAGTATGGGGTCAGTAAGTTTGGAGGGTGCAGTTTCTAACACTTGAGAACATGCATGTTAGATGATTTAAAGAGTGCATGTATGTGTTGAATTTTAGCACCTTCAAATTTCAGACCCTAGCCTATGAACATGCAATGATGTGCATACAGAATACAGGTAGAGTCCTGCTTGGAATGACCCACTTGGGGTTTAAACAGTTTTAGTGTTATAAAGAAGTTATAAAAAAATTACTTTCCCTTCAAATTTACGACAAAAAAGGACACAAGATAGTAACACAATATAAACCAAATATTAACCCTCCTCCTGCTGTGTAACAGATACAGGGCTCTGAAAAATAGAAGAGGGAAACATTCATTTAATGTGCCTCAAGAAAGTCACAAAGCCTGATTCTCAGGTCTGCTCCAGCTGCGTCGCATCCTTCTATGGAGCCAAAACTTTGCTTGTCAGCCCCTGTTCAAACAAAAAACAACCTTCATTCAACTCATAACAATCTGTTTAATTTAGATGGACCCTTTTTCAATTTAAAATGAAATTGAGTAAATTTTGAAACAAAAAGTCATTTCCAATCAAAAACTCAAAACACTTTCTTTTGAATATGTCAAAATGAAACAGATTTTTTTAAGAATACCCCCCCGCCACACACACACCAAAACATGTGAGAATTCATCGCAAATTTGTTAAATGTTTCAGTCAACCTAACGCTGCAATTTTCACCCCAAAAAAGCATTGGTAGAAAACGTTTACAAGCTCTACTCCTGACAAAATAGGCTAGTCAGCCTCCAATGTGAAAACCTGGTTTGGGACAAATGAACTGCTAAGGTTCAGATGGGCTTAAGTGAGGTCCCAAAGGAATCTCCTCAGAACTGGGAGGAATGAAGGGGAACCCTGAAGATCCTAAGAAGAGTGGTGGAGGGAGCTTTGCTGGATTTCCTCCCCTAAACACTCTGCTCTCAGGGGTATTTCACCACTAAGGCATGTAGCCTCTGGCAGCCCTAACATAGAGGAAGCACAAACCTGGCATAAAGCCCCCTTTGTCTCATTCCCTTACTCTCTGTGTTGAGGTCAGCATTGGCACAGTGATGAATTCTGCTCTGTAGTATGCTTCAGAAGAGCCAGTGCATGAGCTTTCTGTTCACATCCTCTTCCCTGGTCTCTTAACAGAAGAATGGACCTTGACCCGTCCCATAATTGCACGACCACTTACCAGATGGCAATTTGAGGCAGGGATATTACTAAGAGGAAACTTGAATCCCCTTAAACGGTATTTTAACCAGCTACAAAGTCACTCAGCTTTCACAGCAATAGAGTCTGATCAAGGACAAGATTCTGACTTGAAACTTTAGACCATTTTATGACCTGACACTATTAGATAGCGATATAATCCCAAGTGATTTTTTGAGCTAGGGACTATACTCTCTACTTTCAGGCAAATTCTAACTTAGTCCACAAGGATTATAAAATCTAGAAATCCTTTCCTGCTTTTGAAGCCCTCCAGTCAGGTTTGCTTACATGTGCATGCAGTTTTGCACATCCTAGATTTAGAAAGGATTGTGTTCCAGTTTCATGATTTGTGCATTTTCCCTCCACTATATACCACAGGCTATGTTCATTTGTTACCAATAGATTTGTGCTTTGAATTGTAAATATTAGAAGTAAGCAGTAAAACCATGTGGTGAGTTTTGCCTCCCTCCCTCTGTTCCTGAATAGATTATAAAATTCTCCTATGTATCTGAAATTCAAAACTATTTATGAATTTCTGTAGGGAACAGGTCTTGTTTTGCAGATCATGGTTGAACAGTTAAATTTAGAATATTCACTATCTGAAAATTCTGTATTGGTTAGTTACCTATAAGCAATGTAAAATTTGATGATTCATGTAAGTAAGAAATACAGCAAAAATGCCAGTGGGGAATTCAACCAGGCCCTGGTTGAATTCAAATGTATTCAGTATGAGAATGTTAATGGAATTCTGTATTCTGAGACTCCAACCATGTGTGATTCCTACATGTGTCCATCTTAGTGGTGGGGAAGAGCAGGAAGGGGTCATGACAAGAGCACCAAGAATACCCAGCTGGTGGGCAGTCCCTTGGGGACCACTGCCACATGATGTAGATTAAATCACTGTTAGGCTGTTCTACACTGTGCTAAAACAATGGCTAGAGCCAGGGACAGTACAGATTAGCCAAAAGGATCAGGGATCCATAACAAGCTCACTGATGGCCTCCATCCCTCTTTTGCATCAGAGAAAAAAATCTGGTTCTTTATTAACTTTGACTTCATATATATATGCTTACTTTTTAAAAATGGCCACATATCTTTGATTCAGTATGGATATACAGACTGAATTACACTACCTGTTAAAATATATATTGTTCCTACCTAATATGTCATTTTGTTTTTGTCAAACCCAGATATCCTGCTTTTAAAAGTGGTGCTTTCACAATGATATCAGACCATCAGGTATTGGCTGACAATGTGACGAAATTCCCAGATTCTTGCCATTTCTACAGCACCGTTTTAATGTCTGTGATATTTCACCCCAGAGAAGGCTGCATTTTGTTGGTCAGCAAGGGCTCCTTTCTCTAATATTTATAGCTTGAAAATGCTTTGAGGTTTGCAAAAGGGGGCTACATGATGAGAAAATGAATTAATAACAAATTAAAATAAAAGCTGTCAAAAGGCAGAAGTCACAAGTCAGCCTGAAGAATAAAAAATGTTAAAATAGGCACAAAAGGCATGTGGGTACCCAGTATTTTAATTCTATCACCACTTCTGTCCATAGCAGAGATTCTGGCAGTCAAAAATGAATCTAAAGTTATACATGTTTACTATAGTTGCTTTTCCAATCCTTCCCCCACGAAAACTATTACAGATACATTTCCTATCTGTATAGTTTACATCAATGAGTAAAACCTAATAGAAAAATAAAAGTAAATTGAATTGGCACCAACAGACATTCCTATCTCCAGCTACCACTTGACTTATATACACAGAACTAAAAGTCTGAAAAGTTTCCAGAAGTACACATGTAGAAATTGCTTCTACATAGAAAGCATTCACAACATCCCAATAATATGGTTTCTGTTCATCACTTTTCTTGTGCAATCTGTTCTGTCAATGGATTATGTTTAATGTAATTAGGCCACTGAATGAATGGTTATACATTTTAAAAGACAAAAGACACAAAAACTAACAGATTTTATTTAAGTACAATAGAAGCAGGAAGTCTGCCAAATAATAGGTGGGGCACTGGATGATTGAGCTGCTAAAGACACACTCAAGGAATTGATGTGACGGAGATTCTCACACCTTCACCATCTTTTTAGGTAACAAATCTGAGGAACTGTCCCACACTAATGTGGCAATAGAGGAGGCTTTGGAACAAAGTGATAAATTGAACAGTAATAAGTCAACCGGATCAGATGGTATTCACCCAAGAGTTCTGAAGGAACTCAAAATACAAAATTGCAGAACTTCTAACTGGGGAATGTAATCTATCACTTAAATCAGCCTCAGTATATGATGATTGTCAGATAGCTAATGTAACACTCAGGGCCGGCCCACAACATTTTGGCACCTGAGGCGGGGAGCTCAAATGATGCCCCCATGCCCCCTCGCTTGGGCCAAAACTTTGAAAGGTCTCAATTCTGCCATCTTCCTGTTCTACCATTCTCATGGTACTGCTCTGCTACCTACCCCAATAAAGGAGAACTAACAACTTAAAATGCCTTGTTCAAAAATTTTAAGTAACACTTAACTTTCAAACGCCTGAACAGCAAATGTAACTTTTCTTGTCTGCAAAGTAAACACTGGCATTTTTATCTGTTTGAATAATCTAAGTGGTGCTTTCCGTGCCTTCTTGGTTGCAAGGATTTGAACTGCTTCCTGCTGAAGGTCCACAGTCTGGGCCAGCTCATGCTCTACTGAGATGGTTGCAAGGCCGACCAGCCTCTCCTTTGTCATTGTGGAGCATAGATATGTTTTTATTAACTTCAGCTTGGAGAAGCTGCGTTCTCCACTGGCAATTGTTACAGGAAGTGTTAGAAGTATGCGCAGAGCAACAAAAGCATTTGGAAAGAGAGTGGTCATCTTATTTGTGCACATATATTCCAGAACAGCCTTTGGAGTTGATCCTAATAAAATGTATCTTGAAAGGGGTTTTAGTTCATCACGTAAATCACTCGCATCAATATCGTGCATGTCATCATATGTCACTGTCTCTAGTGCCCTGCATTGCTGGTGTAGGTCTTCTTCAGGTATAGTGAGGAGTTTTGGAATACCATACAACATCCCAAATATACTGCTGTGTTCCTTAAGCTGCATGAAATGTTCAGCTGACTCTACTGCACAATCTAGCACCCAGTTAAAGAATTAAACTTTGAATTGTTGTTTGGGGTCTCTTATGGGATTATCCTGTGCCTCGTAATCAAAATGCCTTCTTCTTCAGTGACTCTTGTATTCTTGAATGTGTGGGAAAACAGCTTCAGTGTGAAGTTTCTCTGTCAACTTCAGTGCACTCTTCAGAACATTTTGAAATCCCTCATCTGACTGGTAAGACTGTAGGTATGACTTTGCTTTGTCCGGTTGTTCCATTTCTCCAAATATATCAAGGTCAACACCTTGGAGTCTCTTGCTTACAACATTTATTTCAAACAGTATGTCATGCCACAACACTAAGCCACACAGAAATGTGAAGTTATGTATGTTTCTGGTGATTCCATTTCCCTCTGCCACTGTTCTCCCACAAACAGTTCCTGTCATAGCATTATCCTCCATAATGGCAACTATGGCATCATCTATCTTCCCAATTTGGTGTTCGATAGGCTTTATCGCCTCCACTCGACTTTCCCATCGTGTGGCACTCAGTGGTTTCAGTGTCAGAGAGGATGTTCCCAGACCTTGCTTCAAAATTTGCCATCGATGAGTTGATGCAGAAAAAAAATACATAGATGCTTTGAATTACATAAAAAAATTCAGCAGCCTCACTAGAAGCTGATGCTGCATCACTGACCACCAAGTTCAATGAATGAGAACTGCATGGGACAAAAAATGCTTGAGGGTTTAACTCTCGGATCTGTGTCTGCACTCCTCTGTTCTTTCCTCTCATGTTGGCACCATTATCGTAGCCCTGAACCTTTCATGTCAGCTATCGCAATTCCCATATCTTCCAGCTTTTTAAGAAGCGCATTTGTCATACCAGCTCCTGTAGTATCATCAATGTCAATAAATTCTAGAAAATGCTCTGACAGTCACCATTGCAGGGCATTTTCACCAGGTTCTGTTGTTACAAAACGCCATTCAAGTCATTTGTTCCGTATGGCTGATGTCAGGTGTGCAGTCCAGAATAACAGAGTAATATCTTGCTGACTTCAGATCTGCCACAATCTCTGTTTGACTTTTGTTGCCAGTAACTGCATGATCTCATTTGAATTGCTTTTCCAAGGTAGTGGTGTGTGTACATTTCTTGTATGGTGACTCTTCTTAGATGCTTCTGGAGTACAGAAGCAAACTCAGGCATCAGCTCCACAATTTTAAGGACGTTTCCATTGTTTGACACATACAGCTGATCTGAAGTGCCACGCAGTGCTAGGTTTTGGGTAGCAAGCATTCTCACAATGGCAGTGAGCCTTTTCAGGACATTTTGCCAGTAAAGAGACTCTGATGCAATCTTCTCTTGATGCTGATCATCTACGGTGACCTTTAACCTTAGTCTCCATCTCAAGCTCTTTCCACCTATGGAATGCTCTCTGGTGATTTGCTGCTTTCTCATGGCATGCCAGATTTCTAGCCAGATTTTTCCAGTCCTTTGTTCCTGTAGAACCCAATGTGGCTGGAACATTAGACTGGAAGAGTTTGCAACAAAAGCAGTATGCAGCATTGTGGGTTTTTGAGTACATTGGGGATTTCACACCAGTAATGTGTTAGATGGAAACTTCTATTTTCATTGTCTTTAGGGAACATGGAGTTTTTCACTTGCTGTGGCCCATGCAGTACAAGGAAATCCCTCAGGCTACTGCTCAAGTGGGTCCACAGTCCTGGATCATCTAGACTTAAGGAACTAAACTCAGCAGCAGCTGTTTCTTGCGCCTCCACCACACTCTTCTCTGATCTACATTTTTCTTCAGGAATGTGCATGGTTTCATCCATTTGAGATGGAGATATGGATGCTGAAGTAGCTGCTAGGTCACCTGCACTCTGACTAACTGGAAGATGAGGCATCTCTTCACCACTCACATCCTCACTGGGGCCGGAAGGCTCACCATGAACATTTGTGTCTATGTATCACAGGAGAACTCCTTCTTGCTTAGACAGAAAAGCTCCCTTTGCTTTCTTTCTTTTTCCAAATGGTGCCCCAGAGGGGCATTTTCTTCTTTCACTCATGACTGCTGTTCTGTGCCAGCTATAGTGGCTCTCAACACTCAGTTGAAGGGGACGAATAAGCAGGCTGGTAGCAGGGCCTGAGTGAGGGAAGATATCAGCGTCTTAAGGGCATAACTGGCTCTTACTACTTCAGTTGACTGCCTGTTCTCCTCAGCTGGGTTCAGGGAAGCAGCAGGAAACAGGAAGCTCCCTGAGAAGCTGGTATTAATCAGTCCAGGCTCCTGGGGGTGCTAGAGAGATACATAAGAGGCTCCTCCTCTTTCTCCCTGCAGCTCCTGCTGCTTTCTGTTATTCCCTCTCACCCTTCCCCCTGCTTGCCTGTTATGTCTCTTGTGCCCTCCTTCCTCCAGCACAGCACTCCACGATCTCTGTACATTAGAGCAGAGAGAATACATATGCACCAGTAGCAGACACAGTTTTCTACACTCTGGGTCCTAGTGGCACCCCTCTCCCCCCGCAGTCTGGCACCTGAGGCGGTCCCCTCAGTTCGCCTCATGTTAAGGCCAGCCCTGGTAACACTAATTTTTTAAAAAGGCTCCAGAGGTGATCCTGGCAATTACAGACCGATTAACCTAACTTCAGTGCCAGGCAAATTGGTTGAAACTTTGGTAAATAACAGAATTATCAGACACATAGATGAATGCGATAAGTTGGGGAAGAGTCAAATGGCTTTTTTAAAGGGAAATCATGCCTAGCCAATCTATTAGAGTTCTTTGAGGGTGTCAGCAAACGTGTACAAGGGTGATACAGTACATATAGTGTACTTTGTCAAAAGCTTTCTGAAAGTCTAAGTCGCTCACCAAAGGCTCTTAAGCAAAATAGGCAGTTACGGGATAAGAAGGGGGGTGCGCTCATGGATCAGTAACTGGTTAAAAGATAGGAACCAAAGGGTAGGAATAAATGGTCAGTTTTCACAGGGGAGAGAGGTAGTTAGAGGATCTGTACTGAAACCAGTGCTGTTCAACATATTAATGAATTATCTGGAAAAAGGGGTATACAGAGGCAAAGTTTGTAGATGAGAAAAAGATTACTCAAGATAGTTTTAAGTCCAAAGCTGACTGTGAAGAGTTACAAAGGGATTTCATAAAACTGGGTGTCCAGACAAGAAAATGGCAGATGAAATTCAGTGTTGATAAATGCAAAGTAATGCATATTGGAAAACAATCCCAACTTTGCAGACACCATGATGGGGTCCAAAGTAGCTGTTACCACTTAAGAAAGATCTTGGCGTCATCATGGATAGTTCTCTGAAAACATCTGCTCAATGTGCAGCCACAGTCAAAAAAAAGCTAACAGAATGTTAGGAACCATTAGGAAAGGGAAAGATAAGACAGAAAATCTAATGTCACTGTATAAATCCATAGTACACCCACATCTTGAATACTGTGTGCAGTTCTGGTCACCCCATCTCAGAAAGAAGATATATTGGAAAGTTCTGGACACTCCATCTAAAAAAAATGTATTGGAAAAAATTAGAGAAGGGCAACAAAAACTATTAGGGATATGGAATAGCTTCCATAAGAGGAGAGATTTAAAAGACTGGGACTGTTCAGTTTAAAAAAAGAGATGACTAAAGGTAGAGGTCAATAAAATCATAAATGGCTGGAAGTAGTGAGTCAGGAAGTGTTATTTACCCCTTCATATAACACGAGACCCCGGGGGTAACCCAATGAAAATGAATAGCAGGTTTAAAACAAACATAGGGAAGTATTTCTTCACACACCACACAGTCAACCTGTGGAACTCATTGCAAGGGGGTGTTATGAAGGTCTCACTGACTGCTAGAAGCTGGGACTGGAGGACAGGAGATGTATCACTTGATAAATTGCTCTGTTCTGTTCATTCCCTCTGGCACCAGCCATGGTCGGAAGACAGGATTCTGGGCTAGATGGACCATTGGTCTGTCTCAATGTGGCCATTCTTTGCTTCTTATAATACAATGCACAAATTCTGATTATTTGATAGAATATTGATATCGTGATATAAAAATAATATCACACTGCAGCATTCTTTCCTTCACCAACAGGGTACAAAAATAATCCCCTCAATAATTTAGATAGCTATATGAAGGGTATATCTAACAGTAGCAATTAAAAGCCCCATTTCCTCCCTTTTCCCAGTTTGGTCTTTACCTTAACATCAGTTGGCTCTACTCGAAAGAGAATAATATGTACCTACGTGGAAATTTATTTTCTGTAAATTCTGAAGTCAGGCTAGAACTATTGAGTTATGTTACCATGGTCTTCCAGTAGGTGGTAACAGATACATAAAAGAATAATTAATTATTATATAGATTAGTGTCTTTGTCTTAACTTTGTTAGCTTTGCCCTTGTAGTGATATAAAGAATGAAATAAAATGATATAAATATTAATGTCAGGTCAAACCTTTTAACAAGAATAACTAAGTCACACCCTAGTCAAATAAGGACGGTTCCCTGATAGATTAAGCAGAATTTGAAGTCAATTGCCAATTTGTGGTATATTCCCTGGCCTTAGAATTAGTCCTGGCCTTTTGGGACTAAAATGATATAAACAAGTACACCATATGGAAGAATTACTAAACCACCTCCTGAAGAATTAATCTGCCACATAACATCATTGCTGAAGGCCAGATGTTGTAGCGCTAAGGCATACAGTATAATCCAGGAGACTGCTTTACAAAGGCCAAATATAGAAGCTTCTCCACAAAAGAAGGGGAGTGGAATAAGCCTTTGATTGTATCTAGAAAGTGAGATTTGTGCTTTGTCTCTACACGCTGCAGTCTTTCTTACTATTACTCCCTTGATGCTGCATAAGTCCAAACAAAACAAATAGTCTGTTTGACTACATGAAGGCTACCATTTTTTACAAACATATTTTAAATTCTCATTTGACTTCAAAACAATAAAATCTTCATGGCAAGATTTAGGATGAATCTTTGAATTTATTTCAGGAATAGACTCTCATAAGGAAAGATAAGTCTTCAAAAAGTTATGAATCTGAATATATGGTTCTTACATTCAAAGTGCCAGCAGATCTGCCAGTGCTCAGCCAACTAGTCCAATGAAATGTCTAATATGGACCCTGTGACAAATGTTATAAAACATTCTTAAATTCCCCAATATTACTATCTCTTAAGGCCTGTGAACAATATAACTGCAACTGAGTTAGGGGATCTGGTTCCAGTCTAGTTGTCCCCTGAGCTGGGTACAATATGGTTCCAAGTCATAGTATGTTGTGTGAACTGTGTATTATAATGCATCTATTAAATGAGTCAGACAAGGATCTAACTACCCTTTACCCAGCTCCTAAATCCTATACTTGTATGATATCTCAGAATCATGCTTCTATCAATATTTGTTTATCTTAGGCATCAGATGGTGCTAGTACTAAAGGAACTGACTCAGTGTAAACAGCAAGAGGAAATGTTTGTTTACAAAATATTCCTAGTGTAGACAAAAGTTACCAGTAATGGCAAGTTTCTTAATATAGACAAAAATTTTAATACTAAACTTCATTTCACTTTAGACTTTTTAAAATTATCTGAGTTGATGAAAAGGAGGAGAATAACAATTTAATAGTTCAGTTGCTAGAAAGATGGTGATAAATTGGAGAGGTTTAAGAGAAGAGCCATGAGAATGATTAAAGGATTACAAAACCTGCCTGGTAGTGATAGACTTGGAGAGCTCAATCTATTTAGTTTAACAAAGAGAAGATTAAGGGGCAACTTGATTACAGTCTATAAGTATCTACACAGGGAACAAATATTTAATAATGGCCTCTTCAATCTAGCAAAGAAAGGTGTGACGTGATCTAACAGCTGGAAATTGAAATTAGACAAATTCAGACTGGAAATAAGGCCTAAATTTTTAATGCTGAGTAATTAACCATTGGAACAATTTACCAAGGGTCATGGTGGATTTTCCATCACTGGCAATTTTTAAATCAAGATTGCATGCTTTTTTCTAAAAATTATTTTGGGGAAGTTCTACGGACTGTGTTATACAGGAGGTCAGACTAGGTGATCACAGTAGTCCCTTCTGGCTTTGGAATCTACAAATCTCATATTTCAAAAACAAACAAAAAACATGAAACGACAAAGGTAAAAAAATACATTCAGAATCATCTGAGCTGCCCAATTGCATCTGATTCTTTGTAGTTGCCTTCAGGAGAATTTTGATTCACATATAGCCACGTTCCTAAAGGTTCTTTAGACTTTAATACCAAAAAAAAATAATAATTTCTTTGTTAGAATTTTTAAATTATGCATTTAAAGATATGAAAAAGAAAAGAGGAATAAGTATACATAACAAATTTCAGAGTAGCAGCCGTGTTATTCTGTATTCGCAAAAAGAAAAGGAGTACTAGTGGCACCTTAGAGACTAACCAATTTATTTGAGCATAAGCTTTTTCCACTGAATGCATCCGATGAAGTGAGCTGTAGCTCACGAAAGCTTATGCTCAAATAAACTGGTTAGTCTCTAAGGTGCCACTAGTACTCCTTTTCTTTATACATAACAAAGGGGCTCTACCAGTCATGATACTCTCAGGTAAGATAATAAAACCATCTGGTTTTCCATCAGAGATAGACTATTCGTAAAAAGGCTGATGGATATCTTATGAACAGGTGCACAGAAGACCTTCTCATATGATTGCAAAGATGCACTACAACTAACCTGCTTACATTTAACACACATGTGAAAGAGTTGCTATCTCGGGTAGAGATAGAATAATAGTAACTTTAGACTGACAATGCAGAGCAAGATCCTCAGCTAACATAAATTACCATAGCTGAACTGAAGTCAGAGCTATGCTGATTTACAGCAGCTGGGATCTAGCTCATATAGTGTTGTCAGATGCCATTTGATTCATGATAATGCTACTGTCAAGGTTCCTTCCCCGCTCTGAACTCCAGGGTACAGATGTGGGGACCTGCATGAAAACCTCCTAAGCTTATTTTTACCAGCTTCGGTTAAAACTTCCTCAAGGTACAAACTATTTTCCTTTTTCCCTTGGACAGTATTGCTGCCACCACCAAGTGTCTAACAGATTTATAACCGGGAAAGAGCCCACTTGGAAACATCTTTCCCCCCAAAATCCTCCCCAAACCCTACACCCCCTTTCCTGGAGAAGGCTTGATAAAAATCCTCACCAATTTACATAGGTGAAGACAGACCCAAACCCTTGGATCTTAAGAACAATGAAAAAAAGCAATCAGGTTCTTAAAAGAATAATTTTAATAGAAGAAAAAGTAAAAGAATCACCTCTGTAAAATGAGGATGGTAAATACCTTACAGGGTAATTAGATTCACAACATAGAGAATCCCTCTAGGCAAAACCTTAAGTTACAAAAAGACACAAAAACAGGAAAATCCATTCCATTCAGCACAGCTTATTTTCTCAGCCATTTAAAGAAAACAGAATCTAACACATATCTAGCTAGATTACTTACTAAGTTCTAAGACTCCATTCCTGTTCTTTTCCCAGCAAAAGCATCACACAGACAGAGAGAGAGAGACTTTGTTTTTCCCCTTTTTCCTCCAGCTTTTGAAAGTATCTTGTCTCCTTATTGGTCATTTTGGTCAGGTGCCAGCGAGGTTATCCTAGTTTCTTAACCCTTTACAGGTGAAAGGGTGTTTCCTCTGGCCAGGAGGGATTTTAAAGGTGTTTACCCTTTCCTTTATATTTATGACAGCTACAGACTTTGATGGATGAATGGAACTTTTCTAAATGATTTCCTCTTCCCTCTGTCTCACCTTTTACTCTTTTCTCTTTCTTCATCTTATTTCTTATAGCCCTGATCCAGCAAAACACTTAAGCTCATGCTTGACTTTTGTTCCATGAGTAGCCCCATTGATTTCAGTTGCCTTCAAAGGATCTACTCACATGTTTAAGTGCTTTGCTGGATAGGGGACCATTATAGTTAGTTTGTTGCATAAAAACATTATACTATGCTGTTGCATTAATACTTTATCTGGCTACTACAGTACAACATATAGCATGGGCTATAGCAACTGGAGCCTTTGAGGGGCTTTTGTTCGCCCCCCCAAAATTAGGGGCTCCATTTAGGGATTGCATTAATAAATAATGTGATTCCATTTTAGCCCCTTGAAAATATATGTCTTGATTTTATACTCCACTCAGTCACTACTCACTTAGGCAATAAGGCGTAGGATTGCAGATTTAAAAACCACAAAATACTCTCTGGCAAATGGAAATATAGAGCTGACCTGTTGGTTTTATGCAGTCACTGTATTCTTTATAAAACACTCTAAGTGTGGTAGAAGGAGGAAAAGGAACATCCTACAGTTGAGCTGTTGATTACACTGGAAAACAATTTATATTTTTCTTACGTAACCACCTGGGTTCCTCTCTCACTGAGAGACTCTGATGAAGAAAAGACTACAAATAAAGTGTCAGTTGGAAGCTTTTTGATCCCGAGGCATGATGGGACTGGGGTCAGAAGCTGCAAACGGACAGCTAAAGTATCATGAACCCCATGATGTCTGACCGCTCCCCTCCTTTTGTGAAAAGAGCACCTGGAGTGTGGGAAAGGTGGAGGGAAGAAAAGAGGAGGAAAGTCAATCAGGAGGTTCTGGGAGCCAGCCCCAGAAGAGTTCTTTGTGAGAGAATGAGGGAAAGCCATCCTGGTTGCAGAAATAGTGGGAGAAGCACAGAGAGGTGGGCCTCATCCTTGCACACACAGTTCCCCTTCACAAGAAGAGAGACCCGGTTTTCTGAGCTATTTCTCAGCCAGAAAATAAAGGAGCTAGAACCTGCTGTAGAAGAGACCTTCAACCCAGCCCTATAACTTAAGATTGGACTGATAGACTCAGCAGGTAAAGCCCATCTTACTAAATATTTGTTAGGTATTGGTATAGATCGTTTCCTGTGTGAGGGAACATGTCAAAGGAGGAAGGTAAGCCAAAGAGACACAGGAAGGGGGTCTGGGACATTTTGGGGGACAGGAGTTACAAAAAACGGAGTCCAGAAAAATCTAGATACAACACTTATTTTAATCCCTTTACTGGCTCCCCCTTCTTTATTGCATCAAACAGAAGCTGCTTGAATTATTTTTCAAGAGCCTTCATAGTCAATCCCCGTCCTTCTTATTATCTCTTGTTCGCTATTGAGCTGACTGTGCTCACCTCCAATGAGCCCATGATGCCGACACTTCCCCTTATGAAATTTTCAAATAAGCACCTTTATACTTTCTCCCAAGCTGCCCCATATGCTTTGGAAGCATTCCCAGTGGCCATCTATACATCTACCTCATTACCCATCTTCAAATCCCTCCTCAAAACTGACCTATGCTGTAATGCTACACAAAACTTGACAACAGCAAGGCTGCTCGTGTGCAGAGACCAGTGCCTATCATGCTGATCAATATTGTTTCATTGTCTGACTATCCATCTGTTCTCTCTTCTCTTACCCATGAATTGCGAGCCACTTTGGGCAGGTACACCCTTTTTGTTCTGTATTTTACAGTGCCTAGCACTGGTCATGATTAGGGCTGGTAATAATAAATAGTACTAATAACCTATTGCAAGGCTTTAGCAATAATGTAAGCCATGCCCAAAGTCACTCTAGTTTGGGAAAATGGATTATACTGAAATTACTTGCACACATGTTCATTTTGAACCGGGTTGACTGTAATTGCAGACTAAGCCAGCAAATATCATAGAAGAGGAAAGAAACACTGAAATAGTTAGTTCCAGCTGTAGTCCAATTACACACAATAGTTTGTGTGTGTCCACAGAGAATATTGATAATTACCTATCACTCTAAACTCACTCACAATTTATTGGTACAAATCTGCTTCCTCTAGAGTTTGAACACAAATTTTCACATATCTGGTGAGGAGTTCAGGTCTATAACTTTTAAAATGTTATACTTACAAATAGAAACACCAAGATCTCCAACAGACAATATAGATCAACAGTGCAAAGGACATTCTTCTAAATTCATCCATTTTACTTCAGATATCTTTGAAATCCTAAATCCCAAAACCAACATGTCAAAACCTGAGTTTGAAATAATGCTCAGAGCAGGATACTTTTTTGGCCTGAGCCTGTTTAATCTGGATATATTTTCTCATTAGAATTAGAGAGAACCATTATTTTTTATTACTGTTCTTCTTATATCTCCTATTTTTCTTCTATATGGCTGCATACCTACAGTTCCCAATCAGTTCTACTAGAACTATGGGAGCTCAGCAATTCTGCACTGAAGTGACTTAGTGTTTAACTAGCCTACACATTTCCTACCCTATTACTGTTAACAGGAAATCACATGTACTGTACATATGTGTCTAATCCTGCAGCACTGAAGCCACGTGGAGTTTTGCCATGGATATCAATAAGAGCAGGAACAGGCCGTAGGTGATGGAAGCTCTTCTCCTACTTCCTGCAATCTGCACATTGTACATTGTTGTTGCATCACGAGTAAAGCTGAAGTAAAGCTTCATGGAGTTCAATAGGAGTAGAGTTAGGCCAATGCTGACTGATTTTGACTGTCTCTCCCTGAATTAGGTTAATTAGGTTTTCAGGAAAGGGCCTGGTTATTTGATTTTTTTAAAAAAACCTTTGTATTACCTCTCTTCTGCAGGCTTTGTTTTTTTAGTTTGTTTGTGTTTCTTACCTGATGAAAATGTTCAATAACCATAATGTTCATAACATCATAATGTTCAATAATCATAATGTGTTACTCCAGTTTTACACTGCTTCAGCTCCACTGATTATTTTATATATATTATAAATATAAAAATAATCCAGGGTCAGGGCAAACAAGTTCAAATGGGTTAAGTTAAATCAAATACTACACTAGTCTGATTTCAGAGCACCCTGAATTACCTTTGTCACTCCTTACCTACCTCTAGGATAAACTAAATAGATTGAATTTCGTAAGTCTCTCACCATAAATCATGTTATTCTGACCTCAACGTTTTTCTGTAGCTCTTTTCTGAACCTTTTCCAAGTTTTCAATGTCCTTTTTGAAGTGTGGACATCAGAACTGCTTGCAGTATTACAGTAATTGTGCCACTAATGTCATATACAGAGGTAATATCTCCTCCTTACTCCTACTTGATATTCCCCTGCTTATATGTCCAAGGATCACATTCATCCTCTTAGCTACAACATTGCACTAGAAGCTCATGTTCACTTGGGTTCCTAACATTACTCCTAAGTTTCTTTCAGGGTCATTGCGTTCCAGGATACTCTCTCCCATCTTGTAAATGTGACCTACATTCTTAATTACTAAATGCATAAACTTGCATTTGGCTGTAGTTAAACACATGATGTCAATAGACATAAGACCATTTATTCCAGCTGAAGATCTGATCCATTTCCATAGTACCTCTAATCATTATCATCACTTTTGTTTACATTTCATAGTTTGCAAAGTATAGAGTCTATTTTGTTTTCCTTTCCACTCAATATAATAAGAACTGTTACCTGTATCCAACATATAGATCTGTGACAGTACTGCAGAAGTCAGTGTCATAACAGTGCTCCTAAATCAAAGCAAGAGGTATGATAGTGAGAGCTTACTGCCAAAAATCATAGTAGGTGCTCTTTTGTCTGGAAAGACCCCTCGGTGGTGATGGATATTATTGTGACTGTATCAGACTCATAATTCATGAATTAAGAGCAATGTGCCCTATGTAAAATAATTAGGCAGTCAATAAATTCTCTCTCAAATGAATTCAAACAAAAGGAGAAATGGACTGAAGACCCACAATGAATAGAATTACTGCTGGTGTCCCTGTGAATTAGATCTTAAACTTAAATACCTGTTTAATATTGAAAACACTTTATTTAGTAGTAAGATTTTCAGTTTTCACACATGTATAAGGACAGAGAATAACTACTGCATATTAAGGCTTCAGAGCATACCTATTGGCTTCCACACTATAACTGAGCTTTGGTTATCAGAGCATCTGCTGAATATTTCTATTACTTAAGAGGTAAATAGCAACTTTGTTATAAAAAAAAAAGCCTTCTACCACCTTATGTAATATAATCTCTAAAGAGCTAACTTGTACCATCTGCTCTTATTCCTATTTCCAGCCTGCCTATTTTTTTTCTAAGAATAATGTTACATTTCCTCAGTTTTCACTCAGTGGCTAAAGAAATCTAAAACCATATTTGTTATCATACATTTTAACAGACCAATCAAACAGTGAATGAGGAAGCTCTGGAAACGTTGAGACTTTTTTAAAAGCTCTCCTGAGCTGTGACACTCAGATCATATGCAGTAACCAATCTATCTCTCTCATAGAGCTAGAAGGGACCTCGAAAGGTCATCGAGTCCAGTCCCCTGCCTTCACAGCAGGACCAAGTACCATCCCTTATTTTTGCCCCCGATCCCTAAATGGCCCCCTCAAGGATTAAACTCACAACCCTGGGTTTAGCAGGCCAATGCTCAAACCACTGGGTGATCCCTCCCCCCATAATACTCAAACCTCTGAGCTATCTCTCCCCCCAAATACTACATGCTATGGACACATTTCTATGTAAGGCTATGTCCAGCTCACAAAACAGAATGCTAATAACATGATTTAATAGTACCAGAAAACAAAAGATTCCAGGACGCTCATGAGGAAATGCACTTGAGGTAGAAGGGAGACTATGCATAGGTGGTTTCCTGTCTCTTTTCTATTCCCCCAGTCAGAGGTATTGACTGGGTCTGGTCAGACCCTGGAACAGAATAAAGCAGCCATAGCTCTTATGTCAGCCTGTAACAGCCCCCCTAGCATTTAGTGGATGCCAGTCTAATATTTTTATTCTGCTGCTCTGTGTACAACCATCCCATCAGCAGAGTATAGCAAATTACTATAAACCATGGCCAAGGTTTTCACACTTGGGTGCCTGAACTTAAGCGTCACACAAGTCTATGAGTGCTCAATCTCTCTGAAACCCTGGCTACTTTTTAATTTTGTTCTTAGTTAGCAGCTTGAATAGGGAAGTAGATAACTGACATTCACCTTTATTCCTAGATACATCCTGACATCATTGTTTACTATAGGTGGCTGGGAAATTGTATAGTTGGGGATTGGTCCTGCTTTGAGCAGGGGGTTGGACTAGATGACCTCCTGAGGTCCCTTCCAACCCTGATATTCTATGATTCTATGAATCCAAATTTTAGTTCTGCCCAAATTTGTAAGTTTTCAGAAATATTTTTCATCCTGAATCAGGATCAAAAGTCCTAACTTGAAAACATATGGTAATATTTCATTTGGAAACACTGAAAAATGGTGTTTCTGAAAAGAAATATGCTGCCCTGGATCTCCAGCTGTAAACCTAGTAAACTGCTGTGGCGCTGGGAACCCTGGATACCCTGGCAGCTGCTGATTGAAACTGACAGGATTCTTGTTGTTTCATTGATGCCCACTAGAAAATAGTAGGCGTGTAACTGAGCAGGTGCTTGGTGTTAACAAGTCCTATTACGCTTATTATGCACTACTACTACTACTAATCACGTCATAAAATAAGGTAAAATAAACAACAAAGGAGAAATATAAAAATTAAAATGAAATTTCAATATTGTGAAACAAAATTTCTACATTTTCAAAAAATGAGAGGTTTCCAAAATGATTTTTTTATTTCAAAATATTTCTTTCTGCGGGGATGTTATTTGAAATCTAAGTGATTTCATTAAAACAATCTGTGTAATTGAAAAACTGTTCCAACGAAAATTCTGACCAGCTCCCATAATGAGACTTCTGACAAAAATGAAAAGGCACAATACAGTAGTGTCTTGTCTTGTTTTCCTTAATAACCATAGAGAAAATAAACCAATATCTGACAAATGAAAAAGGTAAAAAATGTCAGCTCTTCTTCAGCTTGGGAAAGGTAATCAGAATGTCATAGCTAACTAAAAGGTGGAACAGATTGTTAGGCATAAAGAATTGACTACATGTTGTAAGAAACGATTCAAAATGAAGTGGGCAATAGACAACTCTGCAGTCATGGGACAAAGGAAAATTAGTGGGTTACTTATTTGTTGTAATGAGACATTAAACCAGTTTCTCCATCGACTCCATGATTTTTGATGTCTATAGCAGTTATGAGTTTAACCTCCCAGGCTCATCTTTTGAAGGTGTTGTACAGGTTTACTTTGAGAATGAGGATTGAAAGGTCAGAGATGGAATGGCTGTTTTGTGAAAAGTGTTTATAAATGGGCGATAGGATATTTTTGTCATTTATCATTTATCTGTGTCAAGAGTGTAGTGATTATCTAGTTTCACCCACATAGTTGCTAGTGGGGCATTTGATATTTGAATGAGGTACACCACAAATTGTGATAGGCTTGCATCTTGAAAAGTGTGGGGTAGTGGTCACCATAGCAGTAGACATTTGGCTGCAGGTTTTGCATCTGTTGTTATGGTGCCTGGTGCCGCTTTGAGTTGATGTGTCCTGGTCTGTGGGGAGCTTTCTTCTGGTGATGAGCTTTGCAAGGTTGAGGGGTTCTTTCAGGATGTGGTACCCCATCAAGTATGGGTTTTTTTTGATGGGTTCCAGTGTAAGGTGGTAGGTGATAACTAGGAGTGTGCAGTCAGTGGTTTTCCCCCCTGTATTGCAGTAGGTTGTCTTGGGGAATTAGGATGGTCCACTCCATCATGTGATCTACTTCTCTAGTGGAGTGTTCTTTTTTTTATGAATGCAGCATTAAGTATGTTAAGGTGTCTATCCTGGACTTATTATGGATGAGAAATACCTGGCATAATTTGAACAAATAATATTGTTGAGACGATCTCCTTTGCATTTCATTATTTTATGGTCCACATGAACTTGTTTTACTCATTCAGAGGCATAAAGGTGGATTGGAATTGAGGAAGATGCTTCTGTTGTTTAAAATAGAAAAGAAAAAGGAATAGGAATAGAAACATAAATAGCATTACAGGACTGTGAATCCTGCAATGTTGTCTATTTGAAGAGATTCCAAAAAACACCCACAGGTCTGAAGCATATTGTATGTGGTACAGGACCAAAAATAATGAAATATAACAAGATGCAGATTTATGTTTGGAACATTTTGCTAAAAATAGTTTGTTAACTATGGACTTTAAAGCTAGAAAACTGAAAGAGACTTTCAGAGATACAGATGAAAAGAAGTTATAAACTTTTCGTAACGTCCTTGGTAATCACTTCTTTCTGTCCATTTTCTTTTGATCTGTTAAGCCATACTCCTAATTTCCCTTTGCCTCTAATATTTGCTGCTCACCCCATTATTTTTTCCCCTAAGATGGTCTATAAAAATTTAATCAGGCCTCTGAGTGTTTTTTAAGCAAACATCTAAATTGTCATCAATTATTTTCACTACCCTTTGATTTATTAAATGTGTGGGTATACATTTTTGTCAGTCCTTTGAGATAACTAATGGGGAATGGGAAGGTTTTTCTTAATGTTATTCCAAAAATTGTTTGATCACTATTTCATGTTATCCCAACATTGAAAGCAAGGTCTTAACTAATACATACTAGAACATTTCAGAATGACCATGATTCAGGACACTTCATCACTGATCTCAGCTCTGTTTACATGCCTTACACAGAATATGATCCTGCAAAATGCTGGAGATTCTTTTTTGAGGTGTTGAACATCAGAGCAGTCATTGAAGGGGAGGTGTGGTTCAGTAGATAGGCACAGGGCTGGGATTTTGGATTATACCTTTATCACTCATCTGCTTTTTGTTTAGAAATGTAAGCGAATTTTACTAAATAAATTAAAAATGTAAAAACACAGTTTTCAAAATTATCAAACTGAAATATTTTATTAACCTGAATCTATTAGAATTTTTGATCTTTTGTCCCAATATGGGACAGGAATTTTTTTGAAAATCCTGAACATTTTCCCGGAAAAAAACAATTCAGCTCTATGAATTACCAACAAAATAACCCAATTCTGCAATTTCTTGCACATCCCACTAATAGAGGGAGAGATGCCTGACAGACTCTGCTTGCAGCCTATACATCCCATTACACGCTATTTTAATCAGAACAGGTTGACTTTTTTTTGCATTTCAGTGAAATTTTTTGTCAACATTTCAAATTTCACTGAAAATTGCAATTTTTTTTTTACAGAATTACCACAAAATTCTGTTCATCCCATTTAACTGTTCTAATTTGGAATTAGCTTGATATCTGAAGATTTGCAACAGATATTAAGCATTATAAATGATTGATTTCAATTAACAATAATGAACTTCAATTTATTTTTAATTTAATAGAATTACAAGTAATTGCTCATTTAATTTAATTGTATTTTATGCAGAAATTCATTATCTTTGTAAACTTCTATTTAAGTTGACTTTAAATGAACATATCTGAAGGCAACTGGTTCTCAGATAAATGTAAAACAATAAGTGTGAATCTCAGTGGTTATGCCTACAGTATTATACTCGTAGACACTAGAGGGCAGATTCTCAGTCAGTGTAAATTGTCATAGCTCCATTAATGGCCTCACGCCCCAATCCTGCAAACACACATGCTTCATTTTACTACTGTTCATAGGCCTACTGATAGCAAAAGTAAAGTACATGTTTTCAGGATCAGGGCACAATTTGTTTAACTCTGGAATATAATATTATGTGAGAAAGAGATGGAAAAAGAGGAGTTAGCAATACATAAAATAATTATTGTATTAGAAAATGTCTAGCTAAATAGGAAAGATTTTTCACAGTGAATCACTTTTAATTCATTTCTGTTGTAAACATTTTTCATTTATACAACAGAGACAGGAAGACAAGTAAAATGTGCATATATCATGCAGAGGACAGAAGTGTACAAACATGTGCTGAATAGAAATTAATACAATTTAAATATCTTATTAAAGTTTTATATAAAGAAGAAAAATGAACACAAATAAACAAAGCCTACCGGTTCATCAGTGAACATGAGTCTAGCCAAAATGCTCTGGATGCTCATCCTTCAAATAACAGAACAAGTTGGATCTATCAAATTAATTCATAATGGTCTTGCTTTCAAAAGTATTGAATTTTGCTGACTGAGTCCTGGGAATACAGATGAAAGGGACCCTGGAATTTATCTCCTTGGGGTGGAAAATATATGCAGACCAGATAATTGTCATCCTTTTTGTTTGTTTCAAGGCAGTATTCAAATAAGGTGAATTAAGTATACTACTGCCTGTAAACCCATTGGCTTTTCAGAGCAACCTCCTAAAAAGCTAATGAGAAACAAGCAATGAACGTATACTGTATGAGTGCTCTATGTAGCAAGATGGACCATTGTTACAGAGTGATTATCTGCACAAACTTCAGTTAGGATTAGCATTGGCAGACCCTACTTTGTTATATTTTGTACGTTGTTCCTGGGCTGGGTTGAAAGGTGGTAGATGCTCATAGCTGCAAATTCACTAGCCACACATTTGTTCCACCCTGGCTCTGTCCTGCCTTAATCCTGCAAGGCTACCCCAAATGGGGCACCCACAGAGAAGAGTTCCATGGTGCATAGCAGGCATAGACCCTTGGCATTATAATCCTTCCCTTTGACTCAAAAAGTGAAATCATATTTATTTTTCCTGGTGCAAGTGCTGGTGGAACCAACTAAGGGCCATACTCCTCTTGACCTGCTGCTCACAAACAAGGGAAGAATTGGTAGGGGAAGTAGAAGTGGGTGGCAACCTGGGCAGCAGTGACCATGAGATGGTCGAGTTCAGGATCCTTACAAAAGGAAGAAAGGAGAGCAGCAGAATACAGACCCTGGACTTCAGAAAAGCGGAGTTTGACTCCCTCAGGGAACTGATGGGCAGGATCCCCTGGGAGGCTAATATGAAGGGGAAAGGAGTCCAGGAGAGCTGGGTTTATTTTAAAGAAGACTTATTGAGGGCGCAGGAACAAACCATCCTGATGTGCAGAAAGAATGGCAAATATAGCAGGCGACCAGCTTAGCTTAACAGAGAAATCTTCGATGATCTTAAACACAAAAAGGAAACTTACAAGAAGTGGAAACTTGGACAGATGACTGGGGAGGAGTATACAAATATTGCTTGAGCATGCAGGGGTGTAATGTGGAAGGCCAAAGCACAGTTGGAGTTGCAGCTAGCAAGGCATGTGAAGAGTAACAAGAAGGATTTCTACAGGTATGTTAGCAACAAGAAGAAAGTCAGGGAAAGTGTGGGACCCTTACTGAACGGGGGTCAAGGTCTTCATGGACAAGGTCAGCTCTCAGACTCCTGCACTGGGCAGCACAGTGTGGGGAGGAGGTGAGTAGCCCTCAGTGGTGAAAGAACAGGTTATGGACTATTTAGAAAAGCTGGATATGCACAAGTCCCTGGGGCCGGGTGCAATGTATCCAAGGCTGCTGAGGGAGTTGGCTGATGTCACTGCAGAGCCATTGGCCATTATCTTTGAAAACTTGTGGTGATCGGGGGAGGTCCCGGACAGTTGGACAAAAGCAAATATAATGCCCATCTTTAAAAAATGGAAGAAGGAGAATCCGGGGAAGTACAGGCTGGTCAGTCTCACCTCCGTCCCTGGAAAAATCTTGGAACAGGTCCTCAAGGAATCCATTTTGAAGCACTTGAAGGAGAGGAAGGTGATCAGGAACAGTCAACATAGATTCACCAAGGGCAAGTCATGCCTGACCAACCTGATTGCCTTCTATGATGAGATAACTGGCTCTGTGAATATGGACCAGGACCCCATTGTGCTAGGCATGGTACAAACAGAGCACAAAAATATGACCCAGGATGCTTGGTGCGTTAACTGGGCCTATATATGGTGAAAGTTGATCCACACTCACCCTATAATTATGGAAATAATCTCTAAGGACTCAATGCACCTAGAAATATCAGGAGAAAAAGTATCAAAAACCTTGTCCCTTAGTCTGTAGTGGTGATAAAATTCTTTAGGATTAGATAACTACTTTTTAACCATAGGACAGAGCCTCAGCAGGTGTAATTGGTATAGCGCATTAGTTTTAATGGTGCTATGTCAGTGGTGTTCAGGATCTGATCCCATGTGTATTTCATTGACTGCTGAGGCATTCAACCCATACATCACAAATAAAAGTTCTATTGCTGTTAGTTATAATTGTTTTAAATATTTGCATCTAATTATGCTGTTTTATCTGCTTCATGTAGCTTTACAGACATGTGTAACACGGATAAAGTTCAAACTTAGGAAAGAAAAAGAAATGTTGATTTGCATACTCATGATCTGTTTGCATGGTCAAGTGTACTCAAAACACTGCATATCTAATTGGAACCCTTTACCAACATGTTATACCAGTTTTTCTTCTCCCTTAAAAGAAATCAATGTAACTCTTTTGTATTGCAGAATTTTGCTCTTATTTATAATCTTTAATCAACTGCATAAAACACTATCAGTGTCCTTTTATTATCATTATACAATCAGTAACTAATAATAAACAAGTATTTATTTAAAGATATAATGGGCCATCTTCAATGTTTATACAGAACAAACATTAAATTGGATTAGAACTTAAGTTTACCAGAAAGACTTGCCAAACAACAAACTACATAGAACTCAATAGGTCAAGATCCAGTCTTGATAGATGTGGTCTGGCTCTCAGGTAAGCAAAAACTCATTAAAATACATGCATTTTTGTGCCCATTTACAACTTACACTAACAGTTGAATTTTGTCCCATACATCTACCAGAGAAGAACAAAGTGCTGAGCTGACCTGACATCTTTTGAACATGTGTTGCAAGGAAGTGTAGCTACTTCAAAATAATATGTTTAGACCTCCTAAACCATCTCCTCTAGTCTAGCATAGATGAGCAGAGCTTTCCACTTGGAATTTTTCCTTACACTAGAGCAGGGATCGGCAAACTTTGGCACATGGCCCATCAGGGAAAGCCGCTGGTGGGCCAGGATGGTTTATTTACCTACAGCATCCGCGGGTTCAACCGATCGCAGCTCCCACTGGCTGTGGTTTGCCGTTCCAGGTCAGTGGGGGCTGCGGGAAGCGGCGAGGGTAGGCCACCTCTTCCCACAACTCCCATTGGCCTGGAATCCCAGTGGGAGCTGCGATCTGCCGAACCTGTGGATACTGCAGGTAAACAAACCAGCCCAGCCCACCAGTGCCTTTCCCTGATGGGCCGAGTGCCAAAAATTGCTGATCCTTGCACTAGAGAGTCTCAAGCAACTACACTGTGTCCCAAAGGAAACTTCGAACCCTGGTGCGATGTATATTACAGAATGAATTGATGGGTAGCGTAGTGGGGTGGTCACCCTGCTCCTGCTCGGAAAGGGTTAAAGCCAGCCCTCGGAGACTGGGGCTGAGAGAAAAGGCTAGGCTGATTGGGAAGGCAGCCACACCTGGGGCCATGACCCAATCAGGCCACAGCAGGCACTATTAAAGGGCTGTGAGCCAGGAGCTCAGGCAGAGAGAGTATCTCTCTAGCTGTAGAAAGAGAGGGACCTGGCTGCCTGGGAGCTGAGCAGGGTACCTAGAGTGGAGCAGGGCAGGAGGAAGGCCAGAGGAGCTGGGGAGTTTCAGCCTGGAAAACCCCTAAGCTACAGGCCTTGCTAAAGGCCAGGAAAGGTACTGGGGATACAGAGGGGTAGCCTGGAAATAGGCAGAGGCAGCTGGTCCAACCTCCTTGCCGATGATGAGTGGTTTACAGACTGCAGTTTGCCCCATTGAGCAGGGGCTAGATGGTCACTAGCAGTAGCCACTGAGGCAAGGAGGGGATAGAAGGTTGGGGGTTCCCCTAGGAGGGGAGACCCAGACTGTGGGTGCACTGCCAGGGGCAGCACCCCGAGATAAAGGGGCACTGGGGTCCGGGAGGGACACGGGGGCCAGCAGCAGCCGAGACACTGGCCTGCAGAGGGTGCTCCAGGCTGGAAGAGCTAATTCCTGAGACAACCAGCAGGAGACACCACACCAGTGAGTCCTCGCACCGCTGCAGGTAGCTTTTCCCAGATCATATTTTCATTAATAGCTGTTACTGGGCTGACTCTCTTACAGCCTTCTCCCAAGAGTAGAAGACTTAGCAAGGAAATCCTTATGCTTTACAAAGGGCATTTTTTTTCTGTAAAATGTTTATACTGTTGGACTTTGCTTTATGCTGAGAGTAAGCCACAGTCCCTGAAGGGTCTACACAAGGTGACTTCTCAGATCTTGCTCTGTGGTGACTTTCTTTGTGTGGAAGCTTGCAGGGGAATTAAGGAGTCTGCTAAGAGATAGGATGTGGTCACTAGGTGCATGATAAAATATATGGATCCAATAGCTATAATTGTCTATGAAGGGAATATATAGGAGCTGAAGCCTTGACAAGAGTCTTTGGGCTGTAGTAACACCTGTGAGGCAGCCAGCAGGTCTGTTAGTAAGAGTCCATAAATTCATTCCCTTTAAATAGAGAAATGTTTCACCATCTTAATCTACATGAGTCTGCATCCTTGTCTGCTAATTAAGGTCCTGATTTAGAAGAGCATCCCTACTCAAGACACCACTCATGCACATGCTTAAATCACATTAAAGTCCACTGAAGTTAAACATGGTTTTAAATGTAAGTGTATACCTAAATGTTTTCCTGAATTGCAGTCTAAATTAGAAAATTATAAATTTTACTTTCTCTGGAAAGAAACAATGTTGTCTTTAAAGATGGTGAAAAGGGTAATAAAATAATGTCTTCTTCCTGAATTAAATAACAGCTTTCTGGATATTTGAGGCCATAACATTTTTCTTGCATTTCTGCAGAAACTAAATATCGGGTGATGCTACCTTGCTTGCTGTCTGATAGAATAGAGAAGCAGGATAGAGAAGGTAATGACTAGAAAGTTTTCTTGGTTAACGTGAACTTGCATTTTTATTCTTCATTTGGGAACAAGACTAATATTACAGAAGTGTAGAATGGGCATTTTAGCATCCTCAAAGGCCCCATTTTTGTTATAGTAAGCCATGAAAGTCCTTACATATTTAATTTTCCAAAAGCATAAAAAGATTAAACACCACAATTCCACAAAGTAAATGAAAAAAATGAACTGAAAAAGTGAAAAAATAATGCATGAGTCTGTCCTCCACCTCCTAGCCAGCCTGACCTTTAATGTACACTACAGCAAAAGTGAGTGGACTTAATACAGTAACAAACTGACCATTAGCTGGGTTAAATAACTGACTGGAGAGATTGCACTGTTATATACACGGTGCTTTAAAACATTACTAAATCATTTGAAGTCCAAATTGACAGTGCTCACTTTAAGCATCTGGGAGGTGTAGAATGTGTTGGCAGACATATCACTCCATTAGGAAGTGCTGATTCCTAAATTACTTCACGAATGATTAAATAATCTATTGGGGTCATTGTAATCATCAAATACCATAAAATAATTATTTAAAACAGTATTTCAAAGACAAAAAATGTCCATGGAAGGCTCTAAGAATTTAAGTCTTATAATTCATTTTTAATTTCCTGAATTTGTTACTTGGTGTTACCTTTACACAATGTTTTATTTCCCTGTTATTAACAATGTGCAACTTAGTTCATGATGAGCTAAACTGTGATAAAATCATGTGTGGGGGGCGGGGTGTCCAAGGGAGTGTGCACGGAGCCTCAACCAGGGGCTGGTGATACTTTCGGGGCAAGGACTGAACTAAGCTACTTTAAGTAGAGACACTAGCTACTCCAGATAAGACAGGGAAGAGCTGGAGAACTACTCCATCAGCCAACAGAACCTTCCAGATATAGAGATGAATGTACAGTACCATCCCACCCTTTAACAGAGTGCAATGTAGTTGTTAGTAGTGTCTAATATCTAGACACCATGCCTTTTAGAGCTCCCCCTGAGGTGGGGGCAAATCATATTGATACACTTGCAGTCCTTAGCAGTAGGTGAAATTGGTTTCAAAACCACCCCATTATTTATAGGCTGGAGCTGACTGTTGCTGGTAGGGCATTCTGTGTGATGACCCCACCACTTTAGAATGTGCTTCTTCCCTTAGTCCCATACAACCAGACCTTCCAGACATGTTGCAAAGCCTATCTTTTCTCCCAGTTATTAGGAAGGTCTTTCAAGAGTCTTTATCCAGAGAGTTTGGGGATGGGGAGATGTTAGATGTTAATGGTAAAATCAGCAATTTTGGATAAGAGTATGTTTTTGTTAGGAGATTGTAACATTAAATACTTGAGCACTCCAAGGATGGTAGGGGAATTTAGTCAACAATTAACATTTTTTTTTAATTTACATCAAAATCAAAGTAAATAAATTAATGCAATATTTTGTGTGTTTGTTTCAGTGTTCACTTAATTTATATATAAAATGTAGTAATTTGCAACACATGACCCAGCAATTGGTATGAATATAAATGTATAAATCCTGACAGTTGCAGCGGTGTTCAGGAAGAATTGATCTAATGAGCTTTTTGCAAGACCTAGAAATCCTGTCCATTAAGAAGTGGATAATCATCTCAGAACTGAGATTTTAATCTCGCTCTACTGGATATATTTTCTATTCAGTTCACGTGTGTACTATAGCTCCTCTGAAAGCTAATCAGTGTTTTGAAGATGGACTGAAAGGAGACTAGACCCATCGATCCGATTGTGGGCTCCTCTTTCCAGTCTCTTTTTCTGACAAGTCCAATTCGGAAGTTTCTTCCCTGTCAAACTCATCAGAGCACATACATACACACAAACAACCAACTATCAATATTTTGAAACCCTCTTCTTTGCTTTGAATTTGTTTTTATAAAATATCATATGATTTTAAGGTAAGTTAGAAGTTTAATTTCAATTATGCTGTTTCTGTATTTTGATATTAGTTTATCCCACTCAGGAGCAGTGAATAGTTATCTAGGGGGAAACAAAAGACATGGATTCTATTCCCAATTTGCACACTGCGATATGCTCTGTATCATTTGTAAAGTCATTTAACCCCTCTATGCCATTTTTCCCTATATAAAATAGGGGTAATTATATTTTGCCCAACTGTTTCATTTGCTTTGAGATTCTCAGAGGAAAGTAATAATAAAATTAAATAATAATAATTAAACTTTTTTTGGAAAATATCATGCAATTACTAGATATTTGTACAGGTTTATAGAATCTGGAAGGATTCTGACGGATTGGGAGTTAGGCACCTAACCTGCATTAGCATTTTGGAAAATGGGACTTAGGTTCACAAATCACTAAGGCACTTTAAAAATTGTACTTCTGGTCTAACTCTGAATGATTTTTTTTATCATAATAACCTACCTGTGTAATTATTACATCTTCATTTTCAGAAGATATACATAAATACAGTCATAAAAATTGTGCAGTCATCATATGTTCAATTGAAAATTCAATGCCATGTTCATATGGGGTGGGAGGGCGGCATTAATTTCTCACACATACTGGAGCTTGGGGGAAAAAAAACCACACACACACACAATTAGACTAAATCACAGCCTGGCTGTGAATTTGGTCCTTCATGTTAATTTAATAAGATCTTATTAAAACTTCACAGTCTAATTCCAGCACATCTGCCAGCAAAACTAGAAGGCCACATTTCCTTTGGCAATATGTATATAAATGGCAAATAGCCTCCTAGATTTAGCTAGCAGCAGATGCTATATTACTTTTTACCGGGAACAAAAAAACAACCTGTTTGCAGAAAAAGTTTTCTATATAACCAGAAACCAGAGCACTAAAACATGTGAAAGGCCAGGTACTCAATAGCTAGCGTCTCCTTAATTGCAGGAACAGTTTTTCATTCATAATTATGTGCCCCCACATTTCCTACTGCTTTGATACCCAAATATTGATTAATGGTTGTGGTCAAGTACTTTCATGTCTGAGTGACCTCACCTGGGGACTCCAGGAATGGGGAAGAGGGGGGAATTTGCTGCTAATTAGTTGTGCCCTCATGGATGCCCAGGCACAAAACCGGGTGGAGTTGGGGTAAAAAATTGTCCCTAAAATCACTCAAAGTATATAGCCACCCCAAAGCTACAAATTTATTTTAAAAAATAGACTTGATACATTTGAATGCATGTTATGCTATTAGAGCCATCAAAAGTACTGTAATATTGTGCCACAATATGGATGAAATGTAAAACTAATGTACTAGCCATTGGGGTAATAGCCATTGAAGGGTAAGTTTCATTCATGCACTAGAGGTTTGCTTGGGCAGGATAGAAGGTGGGGGAGGTGTCAGGGACACAGTTATACTTCCCTGATTCTAAGGGCCAGTTCTGTCTCTGACAAGACAGCTGCTGCCAGGCTGCTCTAAATTGTGCCACTTACATAGGATCCTTAATGGACTGTAAGCCAGTGGAGGATTAGTGTAGCACCCATCCTCAATTGGCAAACATGCCCTCTCCTCTGGAAAGGTGAGGCAGAGTTGCAGCAGTTTATTTACACCAGCTGGGGTTTTCTTGTCCAATAGGGGAATTCTCTGCTGGCCTCACTGTTGTCCATTGAAAAGTCTGTTAATTGACACTGAGGAAAAAAAGGTGAAGGGTGCCTTATAAATGTGATGGGCCGCATTCATAGGTGTGGCTGAGCTCTATTCAGCATAGGAGCCAATGGGTAGGACAATGATGGCTGAACAACACCTTTATATCCCCTGGTTTTCTAGGACAACCAGAGGCCAGTTTGGCTGTCAGCCTAAGGGCTGCTCTAAATTACTCTCAAAGGCAGAACTCCCAAAAGGCTGTACTGACAGCTGAGTAGATGGAATGCAGCTGTGCTCTGGCCCAGGGTCTAGTATACCAGAGGTCAACTGCAGTAGTTCAACAGCAGTCTGGGAACGCTTTAATGCTGGGGATATTCCCCATGGGCCAGATCTGGCCAGTTTACAATCCTTTATTCTACCAGAGAGGAACAAGGGCACTGTGAATTGGGTTTCAAATATAAATATGTATAATATATACGTATTGAGATACTGACAGATTTGGTAGCATAATTTGCAGCATTTATCTCAGAACTGGCTGCAGGACACTGGTGGGTGAAATGATTCTTATACGTGTAGGGCCTAAACGTGATCTCACTTATTTTAGTATAAATCAGGAGTATTTCCACTGAAGTCATCAAGTTACAGTGGTTTTAGGAATCATAACCATAATTTGTAAATCAATGATAAACATAGGATCTAGGTGTTAAATATAAGTTTTTGAGGCACCATAGCCTGGGGCTACATCGGAGTCAGGATATTTTTATGCACTCAGAGTGGCTAAACTTGTTCTTTATTTATGTAGTCATATTTGGGGGAGTTAGAAGCAAAATTGGCTTCCAGGGGTTGGATCTGGGTTTTTGAGGCTTTGTTGCACCAAAATGTGTCAATATCTGTAATTTTAGTTACACTTGGATTAGCTAGATTTATTCTCTATTTAGTAGTGGGATTTGGGGGGGGGGGCTAGAAATTGGCATTTTCCAGAAGGATCCAGATGCCAGATCTAAGTATCTTGGCTGGTGGTAAGATCCAGAAGTTTTTGCTTCATGAGGAACATCTCAACTTATTCTCCATTTAAGAAGTGGAATTATCCTGATTTTTGTTCTTGTTGTGTATCCAATAAGGGCATCAAGACTTGTTCTCTATTTAGGCAGTGGAATCTGGGGCCAAAACTTGGTAGGATCTGGCAGAATCCAGGTGCTAGATTGGGATTTTTATGGCATTCTTGCACTGGGATATGTTGTGGTCTCAATTTGTGTGTGTGGCAAAAAAGTATCTAGACTTATTGTCTTTGGCCAGTGGAATTTGGGAGGTTGGGGACACAAATTGGCAGGATCTGGCAAGGTCCAGCTTTTACACAGACTCATTGTTCTTCACCCTATCCATTTAGCCTTTTTTTAGGGCATTTCCTGCATCTGTCTAGTCTGATTTTATTAGGGGGAGGGGAGATCAGATCCTTGCGAATTCTCCCTAATCCTATCACACACTAAACCACCTCATTCATAGCAACTCTACCAATGCTGCCTTCCCCATTTCCTGAGTTACTTAGCAACAACCATCCCTCCCTTCTTTCACTCCCCCCACCGTCCATCCTTTCTATTTTTTACCCTTTCCAATAATGATTTCCAGGCTGTTAAAAGCAATGAGGATGCTCTGCATCATAGGGGAAGCTTTTTCTTTCAACCTTCCTTTCTGTACTTGCCAGATCTTTCTTGCCTCCAGATTGAAAACCCGGGCTGCCTGCATATGTGTAATCAAAGGTTAAAAAGCACCTCGGCTGACACCACGCATGTGTTAATCTGTGCTGCAGCAGTGTGCATCATTTCCACTTTGACCTCAGAGTTAATCTGCATTCAGGCAGAAGCTCCATTGCTTTATTCTCCCCCCCCCCTTTTGCCCCCCCTCCTTTCCCTTTCTCCTGTGCTGATGGATTGTGTTGTCTGTGTACCGGTGTCTGTGTGAGTATGTGCTTGTGTGTGTGTGCTTCTCCTTACCTTGCCTGCTTGTGTTGTGTGTGTTCTCCCTCTCTCCCATCCTTTTCCTCCCAGTTATATTATTTCTCTAGATTTGGAAGCTGTCTAAACTGACTTTTTATATTGTAGCTGCAAAAGGCTTGGGCAGGTCTAATTTCTGCCCCCTCCGAATATTAATTCCTGCAGCTGGGTGCAATGTATCATCCCACTGACGGGACCTCGTAGGGGGGGTGGGGTGGAAACCACCAACAAAATAAAAATAAAGAAGGAAAGGGACGGATCCATCTGCAACCAAGAGGAAAGGGGGGGAGAAAAAGAGAGATGTGTCCTCCAAATCCAACAAGCCGGGGGAGCTCGAATCCTGCATTTTCGCTCAAAATGATGGTGTGGGCACTTGTGCTTCTCTCCCTCATCCAGTGGTAAGATGTGCTTTTCTGCTTGTTTCCTGAGGGTTGTGTGTGTGTTTGTGTGTGTGTGGGGGACGAAGATACAGTTTTCAAATGCACAGAGCTGTTGTGTGAATGCTGAAGGTTTAGAGAGTAGCATTGACTCCATCGATCTCCTTTGCTGCTAGTATCTTGCTGTGTTTTATTGGCTTTACAATTCTTGCACTGAGAGGAATGGGGAGGCTAAGTGATGGGTGGTACATGCCTGATTTTTCTGTGGAATTTGATGCCACGTTCAGGAAGCCTTTTCTCTTTGGTTTAAGGTTTGCTACAGTGCATGGAGTTATAATATAGCCATGTTTTGTGGGCAGATTGTCACTGTATTCATCCTTGCTTCCTCCTAAGCAGTCACATCATGGCTGTGCTTGGGCTTGTATGTCTCCAAGACCCTGTATTTACATTTCTTCAGTACCAAGGTAGCAAAACCAGTGCAAGGAATCAGGACCAAGGACAGAGATCCACTTTCGTATGCAAATCTCGCTGGCTTGAGGAAGTCAGGACAGATCTGCATTTCTGTTATTGATGGTATTTGAAGCCGAGGCAGTCAGCAGTGGGATGTAGTATCAGGGTGTATGTTATCCATATAGTCACTCATGTTAGGCAAATGTTTACACTGGCATGATAACCGGTGTATTCCTCACACATAGATACTGACGTGTACAGTACAGAAGACCCATGCTTGCTGTGTGTGTCTGTTGCATATATAAATGGAAATAGAAAACAAATATCTTCGTAATAGAGGGGAAAAGAGGGAGTGTGTGTATAGAGAGGATATAAGGGTGGGGGGGTTCAGTATTGCTGCATTGCAAAGCATTATGCTGAACCAGGCATTCTTGTAAAAACTGTGGACTGTGCATTTAACAGGTTAGGTGACAAAGTATCATTGCATTGCAAAGTACATTGCCATTCATGGCCTGATAGAATATTCCCACAGTCACATAAGGGCTCCTTTCTTTCATGTATTAATGCAGGTAGTATCCCTTCCCCTTTATATTTTTAATAATATTGAAAAACAGATGGGCTCCTGTTTCACATGTACTTTCTCTTTTTAACCCCCACCCCCCATGTACTGCCATATTGAAAGCAGGCTAATATGATTTTAAATAGAAATCAGACTGAGCAGTTCCAATGGTTGGGTTTTTCTTTCTAGGCAGAAAAGCCATTGGTTTTCTCTGTGTAGGAAAACAAACAAACAAAAAATCTTTGCTGTAAGACTGAGCTTCACACAATCCCAGATGGAAAGTAAAATAACTAGAAATAGAGCAAAGGTGTAATAGTGATGTGAAGCATCATGAGCCCATGAGGAAAAGCATTTTGTTTATTTGTAAGGATGTGTAATGTCTCTTTGATTTCTTAAGGAATGTTTTACTATTACCATGAATAAAGCAATGAAAATGAACCTTTACAGCATTTAAAATTAAGAAACACCCTGAATAAATGTTGAAGCCTTCTTTTGAGGTGACCATGTCTCTGTTTATATCCTTCCATGTGTGTCTTTCTTCTTCTTTACTGGAAAATGTGCACAGTTTACATACACACAGGGTTCCAGACTATGTTATCTTTCTTCAAGTAAAATAAAACCAGAAAATTTGTTTTAACTCCCTTTTCCCCATTCCTTTGCTCTTGCTGGTGGATTTTCTGAATCCATATTCTCGGAGATGAATTTCCTAATGAACTTTTAAAAGACTAAATAAAACTCTTTGAGATGTGAATTCATGATTTAAAATTACATCTGAAGACCCATCAAAAAGTGCTGTGTTTTGCTAATAACCAGTTGGTATTCAGCAGTCCCTTCCCCTCCCTGATCTCATATTCTAGAGAATAAATAACAGAGTCATCTTAACTTTGATATTTTATTACATTAGTATTTGAAAAATAAAGGTATTAGTCACTTCATTAAAATCTGTCAGCATAAAAGAGTAACTTTAATTCTAAATAAAATTTAAGAAAGTTCTTTACTTCTATTGTGGAGACAATGTTCATATTAAAACATTAGTCTTGAAAGTACGTGGCGACATAGTCCTGAGTACCAGTTATTCATAATAAGATGTGTCTAGGTATTTGTATGACACTCTAGTGACATTAATAACTCATGGGACTTTTTTTTTTGTCTGTCATTGCTTTATGTAGCTGTTGTTCTGAACCACGTGGAGATTATATCTCAGTTCAGCTAAGAATTTAAGTAAGTTCTGAATGTAAAGCACATGACTTCAGTGGAAATGTAAAGTTAAATAAGTAAGTATTAGCAGGATCTGGCCCAAAATAATTAAGTACCCAGAAAATATAGCTAAAAAATTTCTCATGAGGGTATTTCTTACTATGAATGCAAATAGCTGCATAAAACAACTTGTGTGAATTGAAATTTCACTTGTTGCACTTTGTGGGCATTTGAAAGGTTTAAGAGAGACTTTTAGAATAATAAAGTAAGTTAAAGTTATTGGATGAAATTCCAGTCTCATTGACTTCAGTGGGACTAGGAGTTCATTCATTGTCTCAAAACAATTGTTATGTTACAACACTGGACTACTTTACCACTACAGTTTCACAACATCTATTAGTTTAGATTTTTTTTTTTGCACTTCTACAAAGCACATTCTTATGACCCTACACACTAATGTGTTAAGATATGCTTGTATACAGTTTCATGACATTCATAATTGTATTTCATATTCAGTTTGTCCTCTCATGTACTCCTGTTTCACAGGAGTGGAACACCATTGACTTAAGTAGAGTTACTTTCACTACTGGAAAGTGAGACAAGAATCAGGCTCAGTGTTCATATTTCATATCAAATTTGTGCATTAAAATATTTGTTTTTGTAAATTTTTTAAAATGCCGATACTTGATGCCAAATAGAACTGCTATGGTCACCAAAATTAACTGACTGTAGCTCTAAAAAGTTAAATGGATTAACAAATGATGACATATTTGATGTTCCTCCAATAATTACATATTTGTTCCAGAGAGACACCATAGTGATGAGCACAAACGTTTAATTAAACTCCTTGCACATGCAACTACAAGCCAATGTATATTGAATTACTGCAGCTATTGTCTGTGAATAAGTTTGCTCACTAATTTAGACCCTATTCTGTTTGCATATTGTTCATGAGCAGCTTTTGAATTTTCACTATTCTTAGTTGTTGTAGAAATTGTTCATGTGAACAAATCTCAGAGTATTGGTTGTTTGTGAAATGCTGGACTTTGACTAGTCACCTTTTTTTTATTTGTGGTGTCAGATTGCTCGCCTCATTACATGGTAATATTTCTGCTCTGTATCTGGATGGCTAAAGCAGGAAAATAACAAATGCTTAGTAGCAAATAACGAACAACAAATATTCATCATGCGTTGGTACAGAAATACTCTTGTTCACATGTGAATATGGATATTCATGTGAACATGTTTCTCAAACATTAATATAAACAAAAACACATGAAATGTGAGTAAGTAAAAATGGGTGTGACTATTGTGGAACTGAACAGTCATTCAGAAAGTGAGTAAATATTGCTGAACTTTGGTTTTGCAGTATTCACAGAGCTGTTCTGATTATGTGTTAGATTCTGATACTCTCACAAATACCAATGAGCACTTTATTAATTAAAGGTCCTACTGAAGTCAATGGGACCATTCATGGAGTAAGGTGCTACTCAGCAGGAGCGGGATATCCAGCTATGGCCCCATGACAAGGCACAGGATGAATCTTACTAACATAGAAAACTGCAGTGTAAGAAATTTCATGTTGTAAATGGCTACAGGAAAATTGAATTGATTTTTTTTTGTTAAACAATGTAGCTTTTTAGTATTATAATTGTTTAGATTATTGTGAACTTAGGGTTCTGACTGTCCAGAGTTGGTACAGCACAGGGAGAGTAAGTGTGAGCTTCCCCATCCAACAAGTATTCTAGAGTTCGGGGACAGTGACAGAGCATGCCTGAGTTCAAGTGTTGTTTAGCTCTTCATGCCCATTCTTCCTTGGCCCTTCTGCTGAGGCTTCTGGCAAGGGTTGTAGTTTGTGTCAATTATGGTGATAGTTTGTGATGGGGTTACCAGACCAATAGGAACTGGAAATAGGAACAGCCTCTATTTATCAAACTTAGACCACCAAACAGCCTGACATGAGCTGGATTTGAAACATTAATAGGGAGGTGAAAGTCCCACCAGGATCCCATTATCAGTAACTTCATATCTTAAGAGATTATAGATGGCACATGGAAAGACTGTAGTCTCCTGTTGGCAAGTGTATAAGGGATTTGAGAAACCAGATAAGCCCTTTTGGTAACTTCCACTTTAGCAACTACATTACTTGTCCATAACTTTCAAGCTAAATTGTTTTAGTGTACTCCAAATTACATTGGTGAAAATGTAAAGTGATGCCGGAAAGTCTTTCAGAGAGCCTTAATCTCTCAAACTCTGAGAGGGAAGAACTGTTAATAAAAAAAGAAAAGTGTGATCTTTGATTTTTACACAGCAACAAACAGAATTTCCAGGATAGTAGAATATAAACAAATCTACCCTTTTTATTGTTCTTATTAGGTGATGTTTCTTATATGGTTCATATTACATCTGTGAGCCACAGGCTCCACAACCTTCCAGCTTGTTTCTGGATTCATTTTTAGCTGTTGATTCTGGTGTAGAGGGATCTGTGTTACTTTGGTCCCTTTTCTGCTTATACTCCATCCCAGCAGTTAAGACATACAGAGATATTCTTCCACACAATTCTCAGACTTGCATTCAGTGGATAGAAGAGGGTTCTCAATGGAGTGGATAGAGGTAGGAATTCACATACTTCTGGGCATAGAAAGCTCATCCCAAGTGTGTGAGTCCCACAGCAATTAAATGTTAGACAACCCCCCGCTTATGCCTCCGTGTCCAGCAAACAAGGGCTGGTGGCCTCCAGAGCTGATACAGCTTAAGCTAAAGATAGGGCTGTAACAAACTCATATCTTCTGCAGATTGGTCACAGAGGAGGACATGTAGCACATCAACTAGAGTACAATATATGCACTCCTTGTGCTTTATTTCTTTGCTTTTGTTTCATATTGCTACCATTTCATATCTCTACCTATGTGCACAGGTATTATGGCGATAGACAGCGTATTGTGCTCTGTATTAAAGCAATAAGAGTTTGTATTTAGCTGTCCAATTATTCCTTTAGTAAACATTATTTAACACATTAACTAGAGTCTACTGCAATCTGAATTTCTCTGCTCTCTCCCTGTAGTAAAAACCACTGTCTCACAAAATAGAGAGTGATCATAGGTTTCTGGAGATGCCCCCAGAATTCTTACACAACAGCTGCTCCAGACAGACCAACAGTCCATGGTCAAAAGTGAAAGTGGCAGTAGCGAGTGCCTGAGTAGCCATTCCTAGCAGGATGGACGATGAAGGAGTGTGGAGTTGCGATTTGAAAATAAATATATAAAATTGTTCACCTGGGCATTATTTAAGATCATTCAATTTTCATGTCAGGTAGACTAGACAGTGCAGCATATTTTATGGACATTTATTACATTACCAGTTCCTTTGAACACAGATAGTGGGAACTGATTGCTCAGTTCTCATTAATTTCTAACGAGAACTGGACATCCTTATCCATTGGGTGACTGAAAATCTGCAATGGATACCATGGACCCAGTTCTCTCCTCACACTGGTGCTATATCCATTGAAGTCAGTGGGATCTCACAGGTATAACAGAGGAGAATTTGGACAATATAGTATAATTTCTTTTAGCTAGAGATGTTTTCATAAATGGGAACATGGAAAGAACATTAAGATACACTATAGATGGATGAAAATATGTAATCATAATACATTACATTGGACAAAGCATTTTCCTCAAGCTTTTTTTTTAACTTATACTTAAATCTTCCTTTCTTTCTTTCACTCATTGTAGAAAGTTCTCAGTTTCTAGGTCAGAGAAATGATTTGGCACATTCACTCTGGACAGAAGGCCAGCCTAGTGCCTATCATCTACTTAAATTCCACTTTTGCTAACAAAGTAGGTCTTAAATGGGACTTAAGCAATGCATATGTCTTGTTTTGCCTCTGGAGATGAGAGAATTTCTCCACTAAAGTGCAGAACTTGCATTCTCTGAGTGAAAGTTGCAAATATGCATCTGAAGTGAGCTGTAGCTCACGAAAGCTTATGCTCAAATTTGTTAGTCTCTAAGGTGCCACAAGTCCTCCTTTTTGCGAATACAGACTAACATGGCTGCTACTCTGAAACCTGTGAAATATGGACTGTGAACAATATGTGATGTTAATAAAGAAAGATATTTAAACAGGTCCAGTCTTATCCCCAAAGAAATTAATGGGAAACCTCCCAGTGACTTTCCAGGGAACAGGATTTGTGCTCATGGGCTCAAATTCAGAAGTGATTTGTAAAGTAGTATAAAATTGCTCCCTTATACTTATTTATATTTCCTTAGATCTAATTACATCCACTTGCTGAGGGGACGCGGGATATAAGAGTCTAAGGTCTTGTAATTTATATGCTGAAGACCCAGAAGAATGCACAAGAAGTTGTAAGATAAGATACTTCCAACAACACTCTGTAACTTGTTTTTCTTACTGTGCTCCTTTGTTCTGGCCCCTTGGCACATGAGTTACAGCATGTCAGATTCACTGCGACAAATTGAGATGTGATATAAGGTGTGAACTGGAGCAATAAATTACAAGTTGTGCATGTGAATCTAAATGTAACTAAGAACCTGCTCCAGCAAAGCACTGGAACTCAGGAAACCTGGATTATATTCCTAGTTCTGCCACTGACCTGCTGGGTGCAATTGGGCCACTTTCCCCTGTCAGTACTTCAAGTTCCCCATATGTAAAATGGGGATAATGATACTGACTTCCTTTATAAAATTCTTTGAATATGACTATATAAGAGATAAATATTATTAATTGTTGTTTATTATTGTTGTTTTTTATATTCTTAACTATAAATCAATGAGACATAAAGTTAAGTGTATGCTTCCATGCTATAAGTGGATCAGTCCTTAGACACATTTAGAATCACACACACAATTTTAAAGTTAACGGGACAGATTTTGAAGTCAATGGGATTAATTACATGCTTAATGTTCAGCATGAGATTCCATTTTTTGCTGTATCATGACACAAGTAACAAACTAAATATAATGGAGTTTAAGTAAGTCTGGGGGGGTCTAAATTGGGGGTAACATGTACATTGGTGGTGTCAGAAGGTGTAAGTTACACCAATTTTAAAACCCTCTAAACTTAATTACTCATTTAGGTGAACTTCTGGCTCCACTGAAGTGAATAGGAGCCTTGTCAGTAGGCCCAGGATTTCACCAATGATGTCCAAAAATAACTTGCCGCAGATTTATTGTTCAAATCAAAATACAATTAGCCAGAAGCTGGAGGCTCTGTCTTCTTTGAAAATGAGAAAATAATATTGTTGACTTTTCAGAACACTATAGTAAGCAGTAAGATACTAAATCAGTAAGAAAAAGCTTTTCCTTTGAGGGGAGAGTGATTAGCTAGCTATATAAAGCCTACCATGCTTTTGACCAATTCTGAAAATATAGAAATATAAATAATACAGGAAAAAACATCATTTGGGGCCACTTTTAAAGATTTCTGCTCAAGGACACAAGCGTGTTCTAACTGGTGCAGAAAGTAAACAAAGAAAACAGAGGTGGTGTTGGTAGGTTGTAAACCATTTGTCACTAGAGCCTATAACTTGGGAGTGTGGTAAAAATAGAAGATGGATCATCATGTATCAGTGATCATTTATTTATTTGTTTGCTTTTTTAGAAAGCATAAGAAGAGAGTATCTGGGCACCCTTGACTATCTTTTAAAAATGTACCAAATAAATAAACAGACTTGTCAATTTCTCAAGATCAAATCAAATAAGGCAGTGATAGGAGAAGCATAATAGAAATTAACCAACCTTACAAAAACATAGGTGATTATCACACTTACCTGAGGTTTTATAGGGGTCTCTGTTGGAATTGTTTCTGTTCTGTGATGTGTATTTTCAAAGAGATGGCAAAGGTGAATAGAACTTGAAATAGGAATCTTTTTATATCAAAATAAGTAAATTATATATATGAGTAAATAGCCAATGCTTGTATGCGCAAATTTGATATTTCCATATGTACATAGCCACTTAGGTGTTTTGAAGGCATATATACAGTGGCTATTGGGACATAAGTTAGGCATGTCCAAATGAAAGTACATGCCTAACTGTGAAAATCTGGCCTTTATCTAAGAAAAGTAAATATTACTTTTAAATAAGGCATTATAATCTATTTTATATGTGGAAAATATGAAACTAAGGACTTTATTCATACACATGGAAGGGAGAAGAAACCCCTTAAGAAAGACAAAGAGAATTGGGAACATTTGAAATGAATATTGGAGGGGGAAGATATATTTTTTATGCTTACCTTAGGCCTGTTCGTATGAAATTGCTAATCTTGTACGAAGTTGTGATTTTTTTTTTATTGGACCTCATCTTGGACTTCAGCACAAATCCTTGAGTTGAAAGGCTGGCAATTCACTGAGCCATTTATCATCTTAACCTTTATGAACTTTCCATGCTTTACAGAAGAAATATCTATGGTACTGTAAACCTATGTAGAGAAACACATTTTAAAGGGCATCTCATGCTTACCCTAAATAACCTCTCTGAAATAGTGCAGTGTTTCTTAGGAATCAGTAGAAACTCAGAACATGAAGTTTTTCCTCAATAATGATTCAATGTTATATTTTTGTAATATAAATAGCATGTTCTGGTCATATAAGGCTTTTGTTAATCTGCATCAGGATATCTTCAGAAATAAACGGATGTCTGTGCACCCTGGCAGATTGAGGATTAACTACTAAATTGCATTTCCAGTTGACTGATTCTTTAGCAAAATGTTCCTTATAAAATCTTGCAAACAATGAGAGAGAGAGAGCATAATTAATGGAGGGTTATATATATAAGAACACCTCATTAAGAAGTAAACAACATTTTATAATAAACACTTACTGTTGTATTTTAGGGCCCTGATTCACTGTGCTGCACACATCTGACAAGAGATGTGTCAAAGTAAGTGTGTAAGTCAAAGTAAACATAAGTTATTTCCATTTTTGTACTTCTGTGGGTTCCCATCATGAAAAAAGAGGAGTAATTCATTTTCAGGAGCTCTTTAGAAAAAAAGGTGCTATCTTCCAAAAAGAAAGAAATGATAAAGGTCCAAATCCCTTCCTGTACATGGTAACTTGCAGAAGCAGTGCAACAAAAGGGAGGGAAAAAAGGTATCTGGGTCTGGAGGAGATGTTGGTGCTGGTGGGATGCAATTGTTCATTCTCTTCTCACCTTCCTTTTCCTCTAATCTTCTCCTGCCTTTTCACTTCCCTCCTTAGCTCTCACTCTCCCTTTGACACACTTATTACATCTCTCTATTAAATGTACTCATAGTTCTATCTCTCCACCTTGTTCTCTTTTGTCCCTCTCCAACTCTGACACAACCTGGTGTTCCCCTGTTCTACAAAAATGGTGAGAAGTAGTATGGCCACCAGCTGGTAGTCAGTAGCCACCTGCATATGATGGTGATGGTGTTGGAGGTGTACCACTTGTAGGCTCAGAACTTGCAGCAATGCCCAGTTGAATCTGATTCTATGTGCAGGGAAAGGCTAGTTTGAGTGGGGAGAGGTATCCTGAAGGGCAGGGTGGCAGCACTATTGTAAGACAACACTGGGGTTGTGGGGAAAAGGGGGGCTTAGGTGCATGTCACACCACGTTGACTGTCAAGGTCAACAGCACAGTTTACCAGTGGATCTTTCCAATGGCCACTGCTATTATTAATTATTATTATTTATTATTTATTTATAGAATGTGCTTTCCAAAGAGTTAAGAAGGATAGTCCCTGTTCTAAGGAGCTCACAATCTAAAGACTAACAAGTAGGCAGAGGTCAGGGGAACAGGAAATACAACAGACAGTGTATATACAAGTCAACTTGCAGACAGCAGTAGTGAGTTTTTAAGAGAGACTTAAATGTATACAAAGTAAGGGCTTTGCGGATAGGGTGACCAGATAGCAAGTGTGAAAAATTGGGATGGGGGTGAGGAGTAAGAGGAGCCCATATAAAAAAAGCTCCAAATATCAGGACTGTCCCTATATATATAAGTAGGGACATCTGGTCACCCTACTTGCGGATGAACCTGGGGAGACTGTGACATGCATAGAAGGCTGCAAGGAAGAAGGAATGGAGGTTATTTGAGAAGGGAAGCATTATGCAGAGCTTTGTATCTGGTGACAAGAAGCCTACATTTTGATACTTTATTGAACAGGAAGCCAATGAATGGATTCGGGGAGGGGGGGGAGTTACATGATCAGACCTGTGGGCAAGGAACATCAGGTTAGCAACAGCATTTTGTATAGACTGAAGTGAGGAAATGTGTGTGTTTGTGAGGCCAGAGAGCAGGACACTGCAGCAATCAAGGAGGATTATAACAATGCTTCAAATGAGAGATCTGCCTGTGGGGATGGAGACAAAAGGATGCATCTTGGAGATGTTCAGAAGGAAGATGTGGCAGGTTTGGAAATGACCTGGATCTCTGGGACTATGGAGAGGGAGGAATCAAAAATAAAACCCTAAGTTGTGGGTCTGAGTGATGGAGAGGATGGTGATGTTTTAAGAGTGACAGAAAAGGAGGGAAGAAGAGAATGTTTCGGACGAAAGATAACGCTTCTCCGCTGGGTTTATGAAAAACAGAACAAAACAATATTCTGTTTAAAAATCCAGACATGAACAGGTGAATACATGGCTACCATATGCATTTCTCTATGAACACCTGAACTGTGATTTTCATTCCCATTGACTGGGGCATTGTGGACCAGAATCAGGGTGTTTTTTTTGGGGGGGGTTACTTTTTTGTGGGGGATGAAACAGAAATCACTATTTTTTTGGAGGGGATGTGGTTGTAGGAAGGAGGAAGGTTGTCAGTAGTCAATGTTTTGCAGTTCTGGGGGAAAAAAAACATAATAACGCTTCCATTGGGTAGTGCCAAAAGTGACTACACTCAGCATGAAGGCCCCATTGTGCTTTGTGCTGGACAAACACAGAGATATGGTTCCTGCCTCAAAAAGTTTACAATGAACAGTACATTAACAAAGGTTTTTTTAATTTGCATTTCCCTTCTTTTTGAAGAAAAGGCTAAAATTCCTGATTAAGCTGCTGTAAGGATTTTAGGCATTACTTGTGGCTAAAATGCTTTAGACCCCACCTTAATAAATAAACCTTCCTTTGTAAATCCTTACTGCAGCACATGAGATTAAATCACTTTAAATCCTTAGGGACAAATATTCCTGCTCCACACAAATCAAGACTAAATAGGCTCTATGCAGGATATCAAAAAGGGTTGATGGGGCAGAGGGAAATCATCCTCACAACCTGGTGGTTTGGCACGGAGAAGCTGTTCAGACACAATAGGACATTCCAATCACAGAACCACCAAAGTGCCTCATTTCTCACCCAGGGACCATCTTTAGAGGAGAAGTCAGTGTTAAAGCCTGATCAATCAATTGCTGAAGTCCTTGGAAAGACTTCCACTGACTTAATGCCCATTCATTCCTTGGTCTCCCTGATGAGACTGTCAATGTGTTTGTCACTTAATGAAGAATATCGTATTTTGTTGTTTTTAATAGGAAAGCTTATGTTGAACTAATTCAAGATTGGCTAGTAGTATCAGATGGTAACAACTCTTCATCACTACCTAGTCTAGATTTGAATCTCTGACCCTCCATGATTCAGGTGTGTGGTTGCCATTTGTGGTGCCCAAAATGGGGGCTCTCTGAGTTCTGTCATTAGCTGTATAACAGGGCCGGGTCCCTCTGTGGCTGTCTAGGAAACCTGCCTTCTTCACGGTCACTGTGGATGATAGGTGAATATTTGTTCTGCATCTGAAGTGAATAAATAAAATTATGTCTGTCTGACCTAGTGTTAGGTTTGCATTCACCTCTTCAATAATGGAGTGAGATCATTAGGAGAGTCTCCTTCAGGGCTGTAACTGTCATTAGGCCAAGAAGGGTAGTGTGAAGTCTTGGAAGCACTGCTTTCCACTCTACTTCTCGCTCCTTCCTTCCCTTGCCACGTTTCCCAGTAGGGAAAGACAGTTCAGCAGTGACTCAGATATCATATTAGGTACAACTACTGCAAGCTTTAAAGGGGAACATTCCAAATAGAACATTATTTGAAACAATATTTGAAAATGTAGAAAAACATCCAGAAATATTTATAACAAATTTAACTTGGTATTATATTATTGTTTGACAGCGCAATTAAAACCATGATTAATTGTGACTTTTTAAAATCTAGTTAATTTGTTTTGTGTTAATCACTTGAGTTAATTGTGATTTATTGAGGGTCCTACAGGCTTGTAGAAAGGGTTTCTTAATATCAACCTTGATATCTCTATTACAAAGTGCTCTACATGTAGGGAGGTCTACTAAATAGTATTTGTAAAGTTCAGTGAATAATTTTAAATGTGTCCGCTGTATAATTTATTTGAAAAATATAGTTCAACTGACCAAATACACAGGAAGTGGCACTGCAGATCTGCACCACCCCGAGGGGAACACTTGTCATTTGGAGGCAGAATGAGCATCCTGGAGCTCCCTCATTGCCCTGGTTTGTAGGAGGGAGCACAATCTGCTATACCGCTTTGAGCCATGCAGCTTTTTCTCAGCCTTAGGATTCACTCTCAGAAAGGATGAAACCATTGCTCTGCCTAATCTCAGCCACTACCACTCTCCTTCGGGAAAGTTGCTGTCAGTGCAGAGCATCCAAGTAGCAGATCTAAGCTTGATAAGTTTATGGAGGGGATGGTATGATGGGATAGCCTAATTTTGGGAATTAATTGATCTTTGACTATGAGCAGTAAATATGCCCAATGGCCTGTAATGGGATGTTAGATGGGGTGAGATCTGAGTTACTACAGTGAATTCTTTTCTGGTTGTCTGGCTGGTGAGTCTTGCCCACATGCTCAGGGTTTAGCTGATCGCCATATTTGGGGTCAGGAAGGAATTTTCCTCCAGGGCACATTGGCAGAGGCCCTGGGGGTTTTCACCTTTCTCTGCAGTGTGGGGCACACGGGTCACTTGCTGGAGGATTCTCTGCACCTTGAAGTCTTTAAACCATGATTTGAGGACTTCAATAGTTCAGACATAGGTTAGGGGGTTGTAACAGGAGTGGGTGGGTGAGATTCTGTGGCCTGCATTGTGCAGGAAGTCGCACTAGGCGATCATAATGGTCCCTTCTGACCGCAAAGTCTATGATTCTATTATTCTGATGATCTTGAGCTCCCCACTTGCAGGCTGACCCTTATGCATGCCAGGCAAGGGAAAGGGGATGGAAAGATGGCTCCTTCCTTGTATAGCCTTTCAAACTATTTGCAGAATAAGGTGCTACTTTGTCGGAATACAGGTGGGGAGAATTGGGCCCTGAGTAATCATATCTGCATTTCTGTAAAATGCACTGATGGTCCTCATCGAGATGTCATAAAGGGCTTACTGCCCACACAGTCATTGTGAGATTAGTGACTGACATCCTTTTCTATTAGGTCATCATCGATACCAAGCAGCCAAGTACATCAGAGATCCATGATAAGCACAACACAGGCAATGTTATTAGAGTAAACAAGAAACAAGTGTCTACACATGCATATATTTGTAAAGCATATTTTCCCACTCATCAACACAAAGCCACTTAAATACCATTTGTCGTCTTAAAGTATCACACATCATCATTGTGATCAGGACTAAACTCCACATCCGCCTCTGCACATTCTGTTTCCTTAAACATGAGTGCAAACAAGGCCATGCCGTATATGATATAAATTGGTTTATAGGCACACATGAGTTACTACATATTGTGTATTCAAAATGTTGTGAAATCAAATGTATTTTAAAAAAGAATTCAGATAGCTCAGTCTTAGTTCATTTGGACTTTTGTGAATGAGTTAACATCATGATGACTTAATAAGCGCATCATGATGCACCAAACAGCCTTCTCTCTTCATTCAGATCCCTCCTCAAAACATCCTTCTTCAGAGAAGTATTTTAATCAAAATTCTCCCATGAGCTGAAAGGAACAAGAAATGAGACAAAAATAAACAAACAAGCCCCCTCTGCACTGCTTTTTAAATCATACCTCAGGATCCTTTCTCATCTGGAGCTTGCTTGAGCTTTTAGGCTCAGGCTTCAGTATGAGATGTCATGTAGGAGCAACACCCAAGGAGGAGCACTGGGATGGAATTGTGATTCATACTTACAGACAATTATTCCTGTGCTCTGAAGTAAGTTACTACTTCCCTTTTAAAGGTGCTTCCCTCCTTGTACATGGCCAGCTTCACTGTTCAGCGTATAAGGAGGCTGTAGTCTTGGTTCCATCCCGACCAGTTCACTTTCCCATGGAGGGAGTGTTGGGTGTGCAGCCCCTGCTCTATTCCCCTTGCACCCAAGCCACAATGGGAACACACAAATGCAACCATGTAAGGAGATGAGGAGACCTTGTCTCCTCTGACTGCTATGTGATCTTTGTGTAGGGCTAGCCCCTGGGTCCTATGTTTGCATTCTACTATCATTCCAGTTTGGACTGTGTTACCTGGTTCAGTCAACTATCATGATAGCACCCAAGAAATATAAATAATCCCCAGTTTATAAGAATTTTTTTAAAGAACATTGCTTTACACAGAATATGCAGAAAGTCTTTTTTCCTCCTATGGAAAACTGTTTTTTGTTAATCTGCCAATAACTGAACCTCTTACCACATATCTCACAGGGTTCTTAGGCCTCAGGAGAGGGGGTAGAGTGGGGGTGGGGCCTCAGGGCAGACCGGGGATGGAGCACCCCAGGGGAAAAGAAAACCTCAGCACCTATGTATTTGGCTAATCAACTTGGGTAACTGATCCATTGTGAAATCAGCAGGACAAGGAAGATTTTTCCTTCTCAACTGTGCTTCCAATAGTTTATAATAATTATCACAGTGCTTGTCATCCACAGATCACAATGTGTTATAAAACAGCAAATAAGTGGAAGAGCCAGGATAAGCACACAGGTCTCCTGAGTCCCATTTCAATAACCTATACTCTGGTCAATATTGCCAGCCCGTGAGGCATGGAAGATGAGAATGTATGAAATTCACACACAGAAGGCATTTACATTTTAATATTTAGATTACTTTTTTAGTTTTACTCATTTTAAACATCACATTTATAGCCCCAAAATGAGATTCTAAACATGAAAGAATGTTTGATTAGAGTCTATGCAACAAGTAGTGATTATCCCAGGAAGGGTCATAGGCCAGGGCTTGGAATGAGGCATGTTTGAGTATGCCTACGCTGCAATAAAAAACCCATGCCACTGAGTGTCCCAGCCTGGGTTAATTGATAAGAGCTCATCGGACTTGGGCTATAGGGCTAAAAATTCCAATGTAGACATTTGGGCTTGGGCTGGAGCCTGGGCTTTGAGATCCCCATGGCCTGGTCAGATTTCTAAGCCTGGGCTCCAGCCCGAGCCCAAATGTGTGCACTGAAATTTTTAGCCTTGCTGGATCCCCCTACGGTTGGGGGTCCACTGGGAAATTGTTCAAAGGCGATAGGTAGTTTGTATTAGAAAAGGGATTTTATCTAATATGGAAATATAAAGCCTGAGGTTTCGTCATTATATTTATTTTCTGGGTAACTTGTATATGCTTGCTTTCCCTTACTAGTTCATATTTGAATCTGTGATTTTTCTATTAAATTTATTTTTACCCCAAGCAGGTCTCTTTTGTGCAAACTGTGTGGAGTTAGGGGACAGAGTAAGCTGGTATTTGGGTGACTGGTTTCACAACTTTGGTGATGATGAACCAGAGGAGAAAAGTCCAAGTGTCTGGTAGGGAAGAACTCAGGAAGGATAGATTTGGGGAGACTCAGGACCAGAAGGGCTGTTTGTGTCACCCTGCAAGGAATACCTAGGTTGGTGGAAGCCAGGATGATACCTTGTGCTTGTGGACAGGCTAGGGGTGTCAGGGATCTGAGCCACAGAAACACAGTATTAATGCACCCCAAGGCTACAGGGCAGGTGGTGACAGAACCCATTCCTGATCTGGATGATCCCCAAAATGTCACACCATGAAAGCTCAGCAATGGGAACTATGACAGTCAGGCTGAAGGTATCTTCAATTTGGCACACAGAATTAGGGGCATTCAAAATTAAACACCACTTCTGAAAATGTTGAGCTCAAAAACTGGAAATACCCATTTCAGGATCATAATTTTCTTAGGGTCATGACTGTATGCTTAGGAATAGGCAAACAATTTGGAATAAAGTAAGAATTTAGAGTGAAAAGGTTACCAACACTTATTTCTCCTCTTGTTCATTTCCTTACATACATACATACATTCCATACACTACCTCTATTTGGTTGTTGGGTTTAGTGTGCGGGTGAAGGGTGATAGTGGTGGCCTGTGATATCCAGGAGCTCAGACTAGATGATCTAGTGGCCCTGTCTGGCTTTAAACTCTGACTCTATTCTTCCTTTTTCTGGCCAAATGGGAATCAAATCTGGTGACATATTGCAAAAGAGGCTGCTCTTGTGTTTTTGCCACTTAGATAAGCACATTAGAAAAACAAGACAAAAAAAAAACTGAGGAAGGTGGGTAGCTTATATAATTTCCAGGAAATAGAATATGAGAGAACTTTCTTATAAAATGTTCAGCTCAGTTTGAATACCTATGATAAGTTGAAATAATCATCTGATATTGTGGGTGCTTGTATGAATCACTTGTTCACTTTTACAAATCCATCAGATTCTGTAAAGGTACAACTGTTTTTGCAGCTCATTGAATATTTAAACCTCTCCTCATAGTTACCCCATTCCCTACATGCTGTAAACGTTTCTCACCTGCTAGCATAGCTTTTATTGAAGCAGCTCTGTCAGGGAGTCCTGCATTGTAAGATAATTCAAAGTTGGCTACATCTATAAGTTCATCTTGACAGAACTGGAGATTAAAAGCCCTTTATTTATCACAGTCCTCAGCATCAACTCCCTCAACCAGTGCGCCTCAGCTTTCTGCTGCTGATACCTCTTTTGGGTGGGATGCTGCATTTCACGCCATGTTCCCATTTAACCTTTGACCTCTCTGCTGAGATTGCTAACATTGGTGTCCATTCCCAGTAATGTGGTGACAACTGAGGAACTGGCCAGAAGCCACCAGCACATTTCACTATCAATCATTACTTTCAGTCACTGCCAGTCTGGACTAGAGTTGAACCAATGGCATAGATATGAAAGGCACCAAAGCCCAGTGCAATCCTTTGAGCCATTTGTCTCTTTACGTCTCCTTTCCATCTCAATGAATACACAACAAACCACAGCTTACAATAAAATGCAATATGTATTGACACAGCACTTTTCACATGTATTCCCAAGGGGATTAATAAAAAGTAATCCCAGGAACTATTATAGAAAGCAAACAAAACTGAATTCTGCATTTTGAACCTCAGTTGAATCCACATATGTGGAGCATAGCTGGTTAAATCCCAGCTACTGAGGGACTTACATTTATCATGTGGTTAAGAAGAAGTTGCTTATCTGAGAGAATGTCTTGGGGGTGGACACAGAATGACTGAAAGATAAACCAGTCCTTTGTGAGTAACAGCTTTATAGTGACTAATAAAGTCTTGAATGTCATGCAATATTTTAGCAGGAGTCACTGAAGAGATTTAACAGTGGTGTGAGGCTAGAAATCGCTGATTAGTGCCAGTGAGGCTGAATGACTGTCAAAAGACATGTAGAACCCAAAGCATGATCTATCTTTATAGTTGTGAGTTGACAGACATTGCCATATTCAGGAGAAAACCATAGGGATATTCACTGTAACCCAGCAAAGCTGTCTTAATCATGACCCTTGTATATTTGAAATCCAGGACCCATCTCTGAAGAGGCTTCCAGGTTCCTTCCTTGATTTAAGCGTCTTCTGCTATGAATAACCCTCTGGGTTCCTCAAACTCTCTTTAGTTTCAGGAAGATTATTCAGTGATTTTTGTGGGTTTGAGCCCCATTTAATTGTAAATAATGTTGCTGTTCTCAGACTGGAAATAAGGTATACATTTTTAACAGAGAGTAATTAACCACTGGAACAATTTACTATGGGTGGTGGTGGATTCTCCATAACTGATCATTTTTAAATCAAGATAGGGTTTAAAAGGAAAAAAAAGATATTCTCAAGGAATTATTTAGGGGAAGTTCTATGGCCTGTGTTATACAGGACTTCAGGCTAGATGATCACAATGGCACCTTCTGGTCTTAGAATCTATGTATCTATTATTAAATTATGAGTCTTGCAATATTTGTTGTTGTTTTCTATTTAAAGCTCCAGTGCCTCAAGCCATAGGATGACATAAATCATGAGTCATAAGTGAGTTTATAATCTTCATGGTAATGAAAAGCTATAATCTTCATGATAGAGAAAAGTTTGAAAATGTGTGCCTCAAAAGCTTGAAAACTGGAAGGTAAATTAAAAAAAACCCACCAAATATATTTTGGAAGTCTCATTCATTTTAAGTCCATCTTATGAGTTTTTGAGGGCACACTTTATAATTTTTGAACACCTCAGGTTATCAATACTGTCTTAATCCAGAAGAGTCACATTATTTACTAGTTCAGTGATTTGACAAAAAGCTCCTTCTGTCTTTTAACATTAGGAGATAAATCATATTTAGGAGCCAAATAAAATCCATATCTAACAGAACAACCCCAGTTATATTTGTAACTCTGAAGTTTAATTTCTTACTCTTGAATGTGATTTTCTTAAAAATCTGAATTTATTAATTCAGATGAGGACAAGCAATATCAAGGAAATACAGCGTGGCTGCTTAAAGATCCCTGCAGACTATGGTAAAATTGCAATGTTAAATGTAATAAATCTTGTAGTAGTCAACACAATTAAATCAAGGATTGCTTCATATGCTATAATCATATAAATGTTTAAATGAAGTGAAACAGTTTGAGGCTTGTTGTGAATATCCATATCTGAAGAAAGAGCAATGACAGGACCAGCTAACAGCTGGTGAGCACAATTAGACAGACAAGATATATAGACAGACAAATAAGACAGAAATTCCCCAATCATTTGTTTCCCTTAGCATTTTCTTCTGACAATTGTTCATAGTTCTTTGCATTGAATTACAATTGGGGGACCTCTAGTAATTTATCTGTTGTCTGTTTCAACAGCATTTACTACTGTTGGACATCTTGAGTTTCAATCTGATTATTTAATTATAAATCTGCAAAGTTCAATAATATTTTTGTTGGATATTAAAACGATTTGAATGGTTCAGACTATGACACGTTGCTCACTGGGTGTCATATCCCTGGAAAATATACCATCGAGAACAGTTGTACTTTGGCAGAGATGTTGAACTATATGCACCATCTTTTCCCTCTTAAATTTTTATGATTTTAGGATTCTATGAACCAATTTGCTCATCACCCTTTTATCTCGGAAGCAGTAAAGGAACAGACATTAACTTCTTTCCCAATAATCAGTTGTTAGATTTAAAAGATTTGTGAGAACATTTTTCTTCCGCCAAGACAGTAATGGCTTGTTTGTTTTTAAGTTCATATCCTGCTTTTCCGAGAAGAAACAATGCGGGTGTCATATGAATGTGTGTTACCTTGGGAATTAGCTAGTTGCTTCTGGAAAGATTAATCGATTTCTATGCTAGCATGACTGATTGGAGTATGTAACTGTGTTGGTTAAAAATTCATGGAATAAAGGAACGACAGTGTTTGCTGTGTGTAGTGTAATTTGTTGTAATTGCAGGATGTCACATGCTTATGTGGTGAATGTGATCACAGACCAAGCAATAATAAAAAAGCCATTCACAGATTCATAGTTATTCTTCTAAAGGGGGGAGAATTAGAAAAAATACATATACTGTGTTTTGGGGGATCTGATTTTTATTTCAAGAGAATTATACCACGGTAAAACTGGAGTACTCGAGTTGTAAATCAGATCAGCCACTTCAATATACCCTTCCATGTTGCTGCCTAAATAGGTCTCATTTGCAGACAATGATACCTTTACTGACAATCATTAGTACCTAAATCCTATATAGTTTTACCAGCAAACTCTTCTTATATGGATACAGCTTGTACCAGGAGGAAAAAGTACTTCTGCTAGTATAGCTCATACCAGTTCCCGGAATAAAACAAGCTATGCTGGTGAAAGCACTTTTTTTGCAGGTTTAACTGCTTCTACCTTGTGGCTTTTGCCAGAATAAAAATGCTGTAAAAAAATCACACCCAAGACTAACATTACTACACCTTCAAAAGTTTTGACCATTGGCCTGTCTGTATTCTGCAAGTAGTTCCATTGATTTCGATGGAGCTACATACTGAGTTAGCCCTTTGGGACAGGGATCATCTTTTTGTTACATGACTGTATAGTTCCAAACGACAACTGGGTTGGAGCCTCAAGACAGGACTGTAGAAATAGTGTTGGTAATAATAATAAAGAATTAGTGTAGTGCAGGAAACATTGTCCCGTGGTTAAAGCACTAGCCTAAGACTTAAAGATTGCGGGGGACTCAATGGGGCAGTGGTGGCTATCTATGTACCTAAGATAGAAAGATAGAATTTTTTGACCCATGATTTTATGTAAACATATATTTCATTTTAATTGAGTTAGATTTACATAGAATATGATCTGCAATCAACCAGAAATGATACAAATGTGGCTATATCTCCAGAGATACTGTAAACTCTTGCAAATACTCCAGTCTCCACAGTGTCTCATGCCTTACTGTATCTGCAATGGGAACTTGGAAAATGTCCTTCCCTCTGAATGAGCACATTATCATTATGAATAATGTATGACAGACAGATTGGGATATTTTTTTTAACGTATCAGAGAATGAGTTTAGCTTGATTGTGTTTACTTGCATTCATTAAGTTAAACAGTATTGTGAAGGAAGACAGCAATCCTTCAGTGTGAGAGAGAAAACAGCAGTGCTTTTAGTGGAAGATTTACTATATGTGTGAGTAGATTAACTGCCTGCTTCAGGTTCTATGGCTTTTATGGCCTCTTTTTGGTATAAAAGATTAGATTGTGAACAAACAGCCACCACCAACCAAACAAAATATATTCTAGTAGATTTGAACTAATTAGTCGGTGACTGTCCAGGACTGATTCTGTTTTTTTGTTCAGGCACAACATGACCACTCAGATTTCTGTTTGCAAAAAGTAATGCATGTAGCTGACAGTTTCCTCAAGGGGAGATCAACTCCTGTTTGAAGTTTATTTTAATGGAAAACTTTGACATGGCCAAAGAATCAAGGGACAGATCTACAGCTGGTCTAAATCATTATATCTCAGCTGAAGACAGGCAGGAGTGGAGTGCAGAGACCTCCTCCCCACCCCCACTCGCTTCCCAGGGGCCACAGGGACATGCTGGCAGATTTCAGGAGCGGTGCATGGCGGGGGCAGGCAGGGAGCCTGCCTTAGCCCCACTGTGCCACTGGATTTTTAGTGGCCAGAGATTACGGTCGACTGTCAGAGGCTCCAGAATGGACCACTTGTTCGCTATATACTGGTTGGTGATTCCTGGTCTAGATAATATTTAGTCCTGCCATGAGTGCAGGGGACTGGACTAGATGACCTCTCGAGGTCTCTTCCAGTTCTATGATTGTGTATGTGGAAGGTATGCAGATTTACACCAGCTGAGTGTCTGGCCCCAGGTCTGAATGTTGAGGCTATGTGTGGGCCATTACAGCTGGAGAGAAGTGAGTGGCGTTCTATTCTACCTCCTGAAACACCAACCAACTTGTTTGCTAAATGCCAGATTGTGAACCTTTTACTCCCATCAGTTAAGAGTTGCTTGCATAACTTCAGTGGGATTACCTGTGCGATTAATTGATCACCAGTAGAAGTATGTGGTTAACAATCTGTCCCTAGATTTAGATTCCAAAACTACTATTGTTGATCATGATAATATAGAAATCAGAGAGTGCAGCTTGATTTTCACATGCTAGGTGTAGCTGGCCAAAAAATTGTATGTCTGATTCATCTCTCAATTACACTAATTTGTCTCTGATTTGGATAATTTTGACTTGATTAGAGTTACTCCAAATAAACTTCAAACAGGAGTTGATCTCCCCTTGAGGAAACTGCCAGCTACATACATTACTCTTTGCAAACAGAAACCTGAATGGTCATGGGTTAAGTGAGGGCTAGCAAAGAGGCAATCAAAAAGTGTAAAGTGTAATGATGGGCATTGTATAAGAAACTAAATAAATCATGATAGTATAGGAATAGATAATTAGGCCTGTTATGTTGAATTGTGAACCAAACAAACTCAACTCCAAAATCTCTAAGGGAGAATATATTTAAGACACTGAAATGTCATTTTTGAGGTCACTTCTTGTACCTTAACCTAATTTATGGTAGTGGGGAAATATCTATTGATTTCATTAGGAGCAGGAGCAGATACACAATGAAGATGAGCATTTCCATTCCTCATATTTAAAGAGTAGCATATGAGCACACTGGCCATGTCTTTTAGTAGTGGGTTGCACTATGGGTGTCTCCCTAGACAGCCCAGAGAAGAGGAGGAGGAAAGTATCCTCTCCCAAGAGCTGTGGAGCTGCTCTGCACAGGCTGCATCAGCCCACTGACTAAATGAAGTAACTCCCCACAGCACCAACACAATTGCACCATGGGAGCAGGATACTTTGGAAGGGATGATCCTTTAACCCTGCTATCCTCCACTCTTATGCACTGAGGAAGAGAACATGTCAGTGGAACTGGGCTTTGTTCTAGTTAAGGGCTGCAAACCTCATCTGCTTGCACAAGAGAACCATCTATACCATCAAAGGGCTTCCATAACTAGGAATATAGAGACTACATTTGCCCTCCCGAGAATAGTGATCACCAGATCACTGTGAACGGTTGGTATTGCAATAAATATAGAGGACTGGATCCTCAGCTGGTATTACAAGCAGGATGCATAGGCGCAGGAACTAGGGGTGCAGGGAGCACTGCAGCATCCCCAGGTTTTATGCGGGGTTGCTGGCCCTGTACCCAGGCCTCCACTCCCCAGACCGCGGCTTGGGTCCCAGCCGCCGGCCCTGCTCCCCAGCTGCTGGTCTGTGCCTGGGGCCCTGCTCCTGGGACTCTGCTCCTGGCCCTGCACCTGGGCTTGGGTCCCAGCTGACGGACCTGCTTCCCAGCCACTGGCTGCACACCCAGGGCCCCAAGCCCATGGTCCTACTCCCAGGGCTCTGTTCCCAGGGTTCCGGCTGCTGGCCCCGCAGCTGCGGCTCTGCTGCTGGATCTGTACATGGGGTTCTGGCTGCATGGCTCCACTTCTGACCCCGTGCCCATCCCCAGACTTTGCCCCAGTACCCCTGTCTGGCCCCAGCTGTTGGGGGGGCATGGACAGGGGTGAGGGAGCTGGCTTTCAGCACCCCCACTATTAAAAAGATTCCAGCGCCACTGGCAGCATGAACTGGATGTCATGGTATATGAAGAAATCTATGACTTAATTGGCATTACAGAGACTTTGTGAGACAACTCCCCTGATTGGAGTACCAACATGGAGGAATATAGCTTGTTCCGGAAGGATAGGTGTGTGGAAAAAAGGAGGAGGTGTTGCGCTGTAAGTCAAGAATATATGCACTTGCTCTGAGGTCCAAGAGGAAGTGAGCAACAGACCTACTGAGAGTCTCTGGATGAGGATAAAAAGGGAAAAGAATAGTAGTGATTTTATGGTGGGAGTCTCTTGTAGACCACCAGAAGTGGATGAGTCTTTCTACAAGCAGATAACAAGATTAGCTAACATATGAGGTAATATACCTACATAATATACCTGGACTTCAGCAAAGCTTTTGGCACCGTCCCACATGACATTCCGATAAGTAAGCTGGAGAAATGCAGGCTCGGAGGAACTACCATTAAGTGGATACATAACTGGTTAAACCACCACAAAGAATAACTAATAATGGAATGACATCTCAAGTGGGGTTCCACAGAGATCTGTTCTCCATCCGGTGTTGTTTACCTTCTATAATGCGTTACCTGATGTAGACATAGAGAGCACACTGATCAAATTTGCAGATGAGACAAAGCTGAGGGGGGCAGGGGGGAGTTGCCAACACTTTGGAAGGTAGAGCTAAAATTCAGAGGGACCCTGATAAATTGGAGAACTGGTCTATAGAAAACAAAATGAAATTCAACAAAGACAAATGTAAGATGCTACTCTTATGGAAAAAAAACAAAAACAAATGCACACATACAGAATGAGGGAAAACCGGCTTGGCAGCAGCACTGCTGAGAAGGATCTGGGAGTTGTGGTAGATCACAATGTCAACATGAGTCAGCAACGCAATGCAGTTGCAAAAGAAGTAAAAGCAATTTTAGGTTGCAGTAATAGAGGCATAGTATGTGTCATAAATATAAAGGGAAGGGTAACAATCTTCCTGTATACAGTACTATAAAATCCCTCCTGGCCAGAGGCACAAAATCCTTTTACCTGTAAAGGGTTAAGAAGCTCAGGTAACCTGGCTGGCACCTGACCAAATGGACCAATAAGAGGACAAGATACTTTCAAATCTGGGGAGGGAGAGGTTTTGGTCTGTCTGTTCTGTGTGCTTGCCGGACACAGATCAAGCAAGCAAGCAATCCAACTCCATTAGAATTAGTAAGTACTATCAAGGGAATGCGTGAGCTTATTTTTGTTTTGGTTTGTGATTCTTCTCTGTGCTGAGAGGAAGGTGTATTCCTGGTTTTCTTTTTGTAACTTTAAAGTTTGGCCCAGCGGGAAATCCTCTGTGTTTTTTAATCTGATTGCCCTGTAAGATTATCTGCCATTCTAATTTTACAGAGGTGCTTCTTTTACCTTTTTTCTTTATAATAAAGTTCTGTTTCTTTTAGAATCTGATTGGGGTTTTTTTTAGTGTCCTAAAAAAACCCGGAACTCCAAGTGGTCCTTTCCCTGAGTTTGTCTAAATCACTTGGTGGTGGCAGTGTTACCTAATCCAAGGTACAAGGGAGAATTTGTGCCTCGGGGAGTTTTTAACCTAAGCTGGTAGAAATAAGCTTAGGGGGTATTTCATGCAGGTCCCCACGTCTGTACCCTAGAGCTCAGAGTGGGGAGGGAACCCTGGCAGCATGCAAGACATGGGACATGATAGTACCATGGTACTCAGCACTGGTTAGGGCTCAGCTGGAGTACTGTGTCCAATTTTGGTCAATGCATGTAGAGAAACTGGAAAGGATCCAGAGGCAAGCGACAAAGATGATCAAAGGGATAGAATGCAAGCCACATGGGAAAAGTCTGAAGGAACTGGGTAAGTTTAAATTTGAAAAGAGGAGATTAAGGGGGGGAAAATGATAATGGTCTTCAAATACTTGAAGAGCTGCCATAAAAAGAGATGGAGGAAAAGTTGTTCTCTTCCAACAGAGTGCAGGTCAAGAGGTAATGGATTCAAACTACATCATTTACAGCAGATTTAGATTAAATCTCAGGGAAAACTTCCTAACTGTCAGAACAGTAGGACAATGGACCAGACTTGGTAGTGAAGTTGTGGTAGCTCCTTCATTGGAGATTTTGAAAAGGAGGCTGGATAGCCACCCGTCTTGGATGGTTAGCCACAACAAATCCTGTATCTTGGCAGGGGGTTAGACTAGATGATCCTTGCAGTCTCGTCTATCCCTATGAATCTATGAAATCAGCATAGGGCCTAAGGATCTGGCCCATAATAGTTAACAGCTTGAATAAGACTTGCACTTCTATAATGCCATCTGTCTGAAGAGCTTAATGAACATTACAAATTAAATACTAAGTCCACTCTGCGGTAGGGTTGGTATTACCATCCACATTTTAGAGTTGGGAAAGCTGAGACAAAAAAGGCTGTTACCCAAAGTCCAAAATCTGCAACACTGGGAACTGATTCTTAATTTTGTATGCGTTTGTGGACTCATCCATGTGTGCCTTGAGCTTTAGACAGACACATTTAAATACATCTAAATAAATACAATTAAAATCTCCTGATTCCCAGTCTTATGTTGTCACCCTCAGATGACGTGTCTTTGGATCTAAATTCATGCATTCTCTGATCTAATTTAATAAATAATTAGTGCTTAGCAATTTTCATCTTCAAAGTACTTTGCAAACATGCATGTCAGTAGCTTGAGTCAAGTGAGGAGTTCCACTGAAATGCAAACAGGATCATGCATACATGCACATAAGTAACTCTTCGAGCGTGGCAGGTTATATAGGAACATATGTGTTTTCAGGATCAGTTTCTAAGGGCCTGATTATAACTCCTTTAGTCACACTAAATAGTACTTTACTGCAGAAGTACTCCCATTGAAATTGAAGTTCTATTAAATATTAAGCTAGGAGATCAGAGTCTGACCTATGATGGATTTACTATTTGGATTTTTCAGATGGGAAAACCGAGGTAGAGACATTAAGTGGCTTGTCCATTACTAGAGAAGGAGGTGTCTTACAGCAGGGATTAGAACTCAGGAAGTTCTACCTCAAAACAATAGAACAAATACCTCTAATAAAATGGCTTGAATTCATTTATTTTATTCTTCCAGGCTGTTAACAGGATAGGAGGGCATATCATTGTGTCAAAATGACTAAAATTAATTTCTTAAAGTATGCTTTAATGCACATTAGCAAGATAGGAATGTACATTTGCTTACTTGTTTGAATATTCCATCTGAAGTCCTCTAGTATTCATAAGATTAAAAAAGATAATTTCTTAAGTGTTTCCAAATAATCTCGATAGGAGAGTTTTACCAGTTTTGTTTCATGATGCTGAAAACACTTGGAAGATAGATCAATCTGTTTCTGATAATATGGGCTCAGAGGAAAGAATATGAATGGGGCTTTAGGAACATAACTTTCATTAGGTATCAGACTGACTGTCCCTTCATTAATCACTTCTGAAGCCTTTGACTTCCTTTTAGGTTTGGGATTTCAAAATGGTCAGAAGTGGCAGCTGATGAAGGTTTAGTAGACACCATCTCCCTAGAGAGCAAACAGATCACAGTCCCACTCCTGCAATTCATCATCAAGGATGAGATGGAATCTTTAGTACTAGTGGGCTGCCAATCAAAGTTATCTGTAGACTTCTTAAAAAAAAATCTGAAATGTCCTACACTCTCCCATCCTTTAATACTATTAGGCCTGATCCTGCCAGGTGCTGAATACTTGCAACTCCCCATGAAGTCATCGAGAGCTACGAGTGCTCATCACCACTCAGGAACTGTCAGTTGGGAACAGAAAACATTGGTATTGTGGGGAGATGTTCTCTACTTAAATATTTTTTTAAAAGAGCATATCAGAATAGTTAATAATATAGTTGTATTACATTAGCACCTAGAGGCTCCAATCAAAATTGGGTCATTGTGCTAGGCTCTGTACAAACACAGACCAGAAGAGCTTCCAGCCTAATTAGATAAATAACTATGCATGATATTTCAAGAAGTCTTATTGCTCCTCTAGCTTTCTAACTCCTGTTGCATCCTCTACTGTGTTCCAGTTCTTCTCTTTTGAAAGTTTTTATTTTCCTTATACATTTGGCTCTGGCACTATATTTTCTTTTTCTATCAATATAATAGACATGGTCTCATAAAATGCTATATATGTCCTTTATATCTAAATATAATTGAGAGATTAGCAGTATTGGGCATACTTTAATCTTAAACAGATTAAAGAATTCAAACCAATAGATTGTAAATATATAAAACACACGAGGAAAAAGAGTTTTAAACATTCTTTTTGCATGTACTGCCAAAGGGAATTTTTACAAATTTGTAATTTCTACTCAACATTGAATAAACAAGAGACAGCTGTTAAAATTGTTCTTTTTTCCCCTACAATGATCTTTAGAGATAGAAGTCGGAAGTCATACATTATTTAAATAAGACAGAAACACAATGAAGCAAACTCATTTTAGAGCTAGGAGAGAAATTCTCCTTGGCATGTACTTTAGATCTCTGAAATAAATACTCATATGATTGTGGAAATATTGCTATATGAGAATTTATTCAATTTAAAGCCAGGCTCTATTCTGAAAAGTCACTCTAAAAATAGCATCATGGGGTTCCCAGGTTTATTGTTCTTTGTAGGATTTTTATACCACATTTGCTTAATTTACAAGTAAAAAGACTGAACTCTTTTCTACATATTAGTCCTTAAAATGTATCTTGAGGATTGAAACACTAACTTTTGGCTAGTGCATCATCACCAGTAATATCTGGTGGGCCAAACTGTATTATATCCATGAAATGGCATGGTTTTGATGAATGTTTCTCTGGTAGATGTATGAGCAGGATGCACTGTAGCTCACTATCTTATAACTGTGGACTCTGAAAAAATTAATGCTTCCTGTCTAAGGTAGCAAAAACTTGATTTTTGGCTCTCAGTGACACACGATGCAGCTCTGTTGTATGAGGAGATGCCATTTTTACATAGCAAGTTTTCTGATCATAAAACTAACATCTACAGCGGGGGGCATTTTTGTCCCTGATTTGCATCCAGCATTGATCAGAGCATGACCAGACCCATGCGTCAGGGTCATGATTTAATAGTTGCTCTCTTATATACCCAGAGCACACCCAATATTAAACTTTCATCACTGTTTGTCTAGTAAATGCATGTTTTAAAAAATCTGCTATTAAATCACAGACAACATTTACCAGGTTATATTTGCCTTTGTGTAAACCAGCTTTTATGTGGATATTTTAAAATATATCTATTGTGATGGGGCAAGGCCAGATGGCTATAGAAAAGTAGTGGGAGATAGATATGTTAGCTCCAGGCTAAACAAATCCCTGGTACCAGGATAAGTTAAATGGCAGCTGCTCCAGGTCAGTTAAGACACTTGGGGCCAATTAAAAACTTTCCAGCAGGCAGGGAGGACAGCTAGGTTGATTAGGACACCTGAAGCCAATCAGGGACTGGCTGAAACTAGTTAAAAGCCTCCAGTTAGTCAGGTGGGTGCGGATGTCAGGAGCTGTGGGAGGAAGTTGTGCTGTTGGAGAGACTGAGCAGTACACACCATATCAGGCACAAGGAAGGAGGCCCTGAGGTAAGGGTGAAGTGGAGCTTGAAGTGGGGGCCTCTGTGGGGAAGTAGCCCAGGGAATTGTACGTGTCATGTTTCTAAAAGGTCAGCTACCATAGCTGATACTATTAGGGTCACTGGGTTGGAGCCCGGAGTAGAGGGCAGGCCTGGGCTCCCCCCTTAGCACCTCCCAGCCCCTGATTAATCACTGAGACTGGGAGACAACAGAGACTGTGCAAAGGAGGATAGCTTCTCCTTACCTCCCTCGCTGGCTTTATGATGAAAATGGCTCAGTAGACTGTGACCCTTGTCTCTAGAGAGAGAAGGGTTATGAGGAGGGTCACAGTGAGCCTCTGAGGCTAGCGAAATCTGCCAGGAAACGTGGGACCCATGGAGACAAGTACAGAGCTTTGTCACACTATATTCACTTAATCAAAAATATAAATTCTAAAAATGTAAAAGAAGGGCATCAAAGAGTAACATTAAAAATAAACAAGTTTAAACAAAAACTTCTACTTGTTCTAATCTTCTGCTTAGGTTTACCCATAAAAGAATGACTATTAGTTCAGACAAGAATACAGTTACTGAAGACTCATTGTCCACTGACAACCTGGAGCTAGATTCACCATCTCACTCTGGCTGCCTTGCACTGATCTGATGATGCCTCACAGATGTAATAAACTTGGATTCACTGGTCAGTTAAATTGGGTTTATGGCAATTTTGTGTCACCAGAGCAATAAGAAGCAGACAATGTAAAACTGTGAATCTAGACTGTAAAGTCTTTCCTGGACTATGTCTTCAGTTTTATCCTTTTAGGCCAAACAAGAATGCTGATTCTCTCTGTCATTCTAACCATTGTAATCAGCAGCTCAAGTTTTAAACCTTGTTCACCTCCTTTGTATTCAGGAATGTGTTTTGTGAGTGAAGAGATATTGTATTTAGAGTTTCTTTTTCATGTAGGAAATAGAAAATTCTGCTTCAGAAGGATCTCTGAAAAAACTTTTAATTGATAACATCAAAGACACATGGCTTTGATAAATTAATTTGGGTTTTCTATGCATTTCATACAGATTAAAAAACATATAATCCAATCCCGTGTTTGCAATATAGATTATATTGATTCTTGTGCCATACAGAAGGGTGTATATTGCCTGAGATTTGTTCCTTTAAATTGCAATTAAATGTTTGAAACTCCAGACAGCTGAAAAAACCAGCTTCCCTCTCCAATTTAATTATCCATGCCGGTTTGTCTCTACATAGCAGAGTTATGCAGCAGAGTGCCAATTAAAAATTGTCCTTTTGATTGCCAATAAACATTAAAGGCTCAATTATGTGCATCTCCCTGAGGCTGGGTGGAGGAGGGTTATTTAGTATGTGACCGGTGGTGGCTGGTGGCACATGATGCCTAAGCATTACAGAGGGATACCTGGGGGAGTGCACACAGCAATGGTATTGCTAAACATGTTTAAAGGGTATAGCATGTACTACCTCCAGTATCAGCTTCCGAGTGCTAGCTTCTGTACAGGGAAGGCAGGGCTGACCTTGTCCCAGCCTTATCTCCTCTGGAATGTATGGTTCTGGTGGCATCACCAAATAGCCCTGTCTTCCACTCTGAGGTCCAGTCCTGCATTGCTTCCTGAGAGATGCCAAATGCCTTTAAATTCCATTTAAGGGCAGGGCATTCAGTTTCTCTCAGACATTGAGAACCTTGCATGATCTCGACCAGGAAAAGCAAGCAGCTTCATTAAGGCTTCTTCCCATGATATTGTACTGGGAAGGGAAGAGAAACTGAGCCAGATCTTCAGCCCTGTTTAAATCTCATTTGTGCTGCTGGAATCCCCCGGTGGCATAGAGCAAGCATAGTTGGCTTATTGCCACCCAGTCTTTCTTCCCTCTACAGAACGGTTTTCCAGAGTGGGCCAGAGGCAGAGAGATGGTGACCTAAGGATGATAGATTGGGCTCTTAGCTCACTGCAGTTCTGGACCAGTAGAGTAGTCACTGGGGATCCCGTGGCCACACTTATTTGCACCAGGGTTTCCTCTCCAAGAATGAGTTCAGCATAGCTGATGATCCAGCAGATAGAGTTCCTCTACCCCTCCCCCACTAGTGGCTCTTACAGGTGTGGCTATAATTTGCACATTATGGATATGAGACTGTGTTCTCAAGCAAAAAGTGTGATGACCTCCTTTTAGTTCCTATTTGTGAACACCCCAACCGCACCATATAATTTAGCATGTTTTCAGCACCAATAAAAGTCTCAAATCAAGAGCGATCTGAAGGATGGAATAGGAAGAATCTTGCAGCAGCTCAGGATAGAGGAGCATTGGCAGAACTGTGTGAAAGAGCTTGCATAGTATCTGCTAACATTGTGCCAGCGAAGTATAACTTTATTTGATATTATAACCAGGCATTTTGAAGAAAGCATAGGCTGTGATTTACAGTTCTCAGCATCTGACTTGCCCTTTCTATAGTATGAGGGTTGGGTTACTGGATTTCCTTTGAGTCCTAGTTTGGTGATAGCCAACCTGCATTTTTTTTTCTATTTTATTTTTCGGTGACCTCTGGGGAGCAAAAGTGAAAATGAAAACCAAGTCCCAAACTATTTGTGCTGAACTTTCCAGTTGCGCAACAAACTCAGGCTCATCATAGTGCAGTGAGGCTACATGACAGTTTGTCTGAATTCATGTAATTATTGGGTCCTGTCATTAATAGGATATGTCAAGTTTTCATCTCAAAGGGAAATAATGTAAGTACATGGTGTCCATACAAAGTGATATTCTACTGGAGTGTTGCATAAACTAAGTGACGACAAGAGGGTTTTTTTATATGTTCTTGTGTTCTATAATATGTCCCATCTGAGTCAAGAGGAGAAGAAACAGATGTCTCAAAGGACAGAAGCATTGATGTACCATAGAATACACCGGCCATGATCTCTATTATACCAAAGGAAAGTTCATTAAAGTGAGCTTTAACCTTAGGTAATACACAACATCCTGACTACAATATCTCTGTCATAAAATGGGCAACATTTTGTAATACTTTGTGAAGTACTGCAGTGCTATTAGAACAGGATTATTCATATAGCATGTTTTCAAAAGGGGCTGTATATGGATGTAATTCCAACATTCAGGTTTTTCAAGACTTTCTTGCTCTTCAATTTTCTTTCCCTCACAGTTCTAGCCAAAAGGGAGATGATGACTATGAAGATTATACATCCAACAAAACATGGGTTTTGACTCCCAAAGTCCACGAGAGTGATGTCACCCTGATTTTAAATGGATTGCTGGAGGGATATGACAACAAACTGAGACCTGACATAGGAGGTGTGTTTTCTAACCTATTTTTAATTGAAATGGGGGCTGGAGGAAGAGAATCCTCACATTACAATATATGTATTGGAAACATAATCCACACAAAAGGTATAAAAACAAAATATAATACAATATAACTTCATTTTTTATAATATTTATCATAAACACTTTGGCCAAGATGTGTAAGTGAGGCTTGTGTATAAGGATGGCCTGATAAATCCATATCAAGGCACCTAAATGGCCTGATTTGCAATAGTTCTGAGCACCCAAAAATTCCATCGAAATTGCTGAAGCCAGAAACTCAACTACTTTGAAAATCAGGCCACTTCTATTTTGTGCCTAAACATGGAGTTAGGAGTTTAAGTTTAAGCATTCAGTTTTGTAAATGTTGGTGAGTATCACTAAATGCTTTATATAGTTAAATTATACAGTCACAAAGTTACAAATAATACATAGCAGCAGATGGAGAGGATAGAAAGGAGTATAGAAAAAGGGAGACGATATGGATTAGAAGACCCTAAGATGAAGTAATGAGAATAGCATCATTGAAGGTTTATATCCATTTTCATCAACTGAGGCTCTCACTCATGAGTTTTCAGATGAACTTAGAACAGCAATGGAGTAGTTAAAGAAGTGAGGCAACATATGAAGCCTATCCCAGATCATAAAAACTACAGAAGTGAAGGGTCTCGTATAATAATAATGAGATTGTGGAAAGGAACAGAGAGAAGTCATGGACTAGAGAAACAAAAGGAAGTAGGGGGCAGGAAGCTCCATGAAATAGGCTAGCTCAAGCAAGTCTGAAGAAGTTTAAAACCAAGAACGACAATTTTTACCTATACTCCACAAAGAAAGTTAACATGAGTATTTATGTGGGTAACACCCACTGATAATACTTATGTACACATTGTAAAATTAGCAGAGGAATTCCCAATGAAACACACATAACCAGAGTACTTGTATGGCTTGTTCTCCCAATCCCAGACTTTAGGGAATAAAAGGAGTGGAACATCCATAAAAATAATCTGGGAAGATTGATTTTGTTTTTGTTAGGGGTGTCTGGAATTAATATGGTCAAAGTGGGAGAACAATATTTCAAACTAAACTAGTCTAACAATTGTTTTCCATTCCTGTTTTGCAAGCCCCAAATGTTGTTTTGGGCTCATGAAATGTTTGTTTATCTGCAGACATCACTTCAGGCTATGTCAGTCACGTTGCATTGAGTCCCATCATGTGAAATGAGTGCTGAAACACAGTGTAAGAGGACTCTGAAAAAAAGTGTGTGTTTTCTCAAGGAGTTGCATTTGATAAAATTTGTTTTTGAGAAACAAAGTCCCCTACACAGACAACAAAACATAGGCATAGCATCATTCTGATCTCACTCACATCAGTGTATTGCCTTTGAGTCCCATAATTATTCCTCATTTACACCAGTATAAATGTGGTCAGAATCTGCTGCTGAAGTATCTTTGTCTATTGAGGAACTAGAAATATTGCTGTAAAATTTATTTTTTACTATATTTATTTGCTGTTTGGAAATGTGTCTTTCTCTCTCTCACTCACACTCACACCTCCCACCCCCCAAACACACATAAAATAGACACTCCAAAATAATAACCTTATGTGTGATTTTTATGTAGTGGATTTTGACCTTGATTTGTATCAGCAATTCTTATTGTTTTCCTTGCAGTGAAACCAACAGTAATTCACACTGACATGTACGTAAATAGCATCGGTCCAGTGAATGCTATCAATATGGTAGGTAACTGTTTATAACACTTTGCTATACTTTTAATGATCAGTATATTCGGTTTGATGTATGCAATAATTCCTTTATAGTTGCAGTGCAATTATGTTTCCATTATTTTTGACACTGCACTGTATGTATTTTATTTTAAAAGTCTTATTATATCAAACTCATGGAGAAGAGTAGGGCATGGTTGTGGTTGGAAGTGGAGGTTTTCCGTACATCAGAAACCGGTATGAGCGTGCTTAATAACATTATTACATGGTTACTAGCTCACACGTGTGCAACCATGTTGTGGTCCCTTATTTAATCATACAAGGGCTTGCAAGATCCAGTCCAGAACATGTTAATTTGGGTGAGGATGGACCAACACTTTAGTATTCTTGTCATCTCACAGCCAGAAACAGCCTGTGTAATATGTACGTCATAACACTTGTGTTAGAGGCATTGTTTGGTATAGAAATACAGACATTGATCATGACACACAGTAGAATGAAACAGAGGTGGAAGGATGGATCTGCAATTTAATTAACTTTTAATTTTAGGAGGGTGATGGGCCTTCCTCAAGAAATACCAGACATTTACTTTGATCCAGTATGGTTTTAAATGACCTGATGTCAAATATCCCATAGTTAGAGGTGGCACCCTTCAGCCTGATCCCTAGGATTCAGTACACCTCTGAATCCTCTTCCCCCTCTCCCCATGAGGTGGAATGAACGTGTACATGAAAAGTTAGATAGGGAAGACTTAAGGTCTGCACACTGATAGGGTCTGCCGGTTTTCTACTGGATCTCTTATGTTTACCTGTGATAGCTGGCCCCTTTGATCTTCACAGGGAGTGCAAATTGTAACAATATTACAAATGTCACTATTAACATAAAGCTTTTAAATTTCTCTCCTAACTAACCTAGAATTGGACCTCCAGGATGCTTCAAGGAAGGAGCAAAACACCTTGCCAATCTTGCCATATGAAACAAATATTTTCCTCATGCCCCAAACTAGTGACTGGCCAGACCCACAGCCTCTTGGAAACACAGTTCAAACTATACCTCTAAGAGCTGCAGAATGGCTGCTGCACCTCCTAAGAGCTTCATATGGAGCAAGGGGACAAGCATAAGGGACAATCAAGTCTCCCTTCCTTCCACAGACTGGCCAACGGGAGGCATGAGGAGGCAGAGAAATCTCTCCCTTCCACTGACCCCACTCCCTGATCAGACATGATCTCCATGTGCATTCTGAGTGCCAGGGCAGGGAAAGAGAAAGAGGAAGTTCCAGCTTAGCTAAGCCTTCCCCTTCTTTCCATGCCTCCTCACAGGACCCTAGGGATTGTGTATCCCCTACCAAACTGACCAAACACACACCTCTCCCAACTAAGACTGGCTGGAGAGTGGGAGGGACACACTGACTTGAAAAAGATACAACCAGTAGCTATCAGTTAGCTTTGGGTGAATAATGGGAAAAAACAGCATCAAACCTTATTTTTGAAAATAAAAATCACAAAATTTATCAAAGTTTTTCAACCAGCTTTAGCATCAATCCCTCTCATAGTGACTGCAAATACTTTTTCAGGTTTTTCAGAGAAATGCTTTTAAAAGTGCAACTCTGACCCTAGCATGCACAATGTTTTCACTACTATTTCTGGTTAATGAACAGGAATATACAATCGATATATTTTTCGCCCAAACCTGGTATGACAGACGTCTGAAATTCAACAGCACGATAAAAGTGCTCCGTTTGAACAGTAACATGGTTGGGAAGATCTGGATACCAGATACGTTTTTCCGAAACTCCAAGAAGGCTGATGCTCATTGGATAACAACGCCCAATAGGATGCTCAGGATCTGGAATGATGGCAGAGTGCTATATACACTAAGGTATTACACTTGAATTTAAATTTGGTTTCTCATGGAAAAGCAAAGAAGTACATTTTATGCAATTGTAATGTGAATAAAAAATACCTATAAATTTCTAATCATAGGAGAGGTTTAAACATAACTGGAATGCATAACTTAACGTAACTTGCCTGATTGTAATTTTAAAATGTCCTGGAAAATGTGAAATGCATAGATCATTTGTACTTTGTCTATTTAGAAGGCTGGATATTGCCATAGTTTAAGTGTCTCATTTTCATCCAGATTTTAATATCCTATTCCACAAGGAATCTCACTAAAGTAAATAGAACTACATGAGGAGTAAGGAACTATTCAATATAAGGTAATACAATCTTCTCCCTGAAGAACATTGTGTTTACAATTTATTGCTTACCAGTTGTTTTGCCAGTCTTATAATTTTCTCTTCTAGCTATTAAATTAGAGGATTTTAAAATCACTGATTGAATTAATCAGTATTTATGACCAATTTGCATCAAAGTTTCCTGTTCTCATTCAAGTCCATTTCATGCTCCTTTTGACGTCAGTGGAGCTGGATAAAGCTCCCAGGTGAAAAATGTTTAATTTCTGGAAATCCTTGTGGAAATACAGACAAAATGGGTGAGGTAATATCAGTCATTTAGAGTCTGATCCAAAACCTATTGAGTTTATATTCATCAAAGTTTTATTAGGACAGTGTACATATCTATCCGTTCATATATCTCCCTTTTGGTTTCTTAGAGGTTACTAAAAATTTTCTTTCTTCTTTGCTTAAGAATCTTTTTTGATGTTGGAAGAAATGTCTGAATTACAAGGAGTTATTTTGTAGTTATTTTACATTCATTATGCATCACATTTTGAAGAAGAGATAAGAAAATGATTGGAATTTAAATCCAGCGTGAATCAAAGTCAGTCTGATAAATCACATCCTACATCTGCTTTTGAAATGTTAAATAGGTCTTAATATCTCAAACCATGCTCTCTTCTCTCTTCAGACCTCACTACTTTTCTCCTCAAAACACTCAGTTTCTCTCTTTAGTGACCTGACATTAAGTTGTAGTCAGTAGTTCTATTAAATATCATGATCAGTGCCAGTAACATTCAAATTCTAATAATAAACCTTGGCTTGAGCTAAATGTGATCATCTCATCCCAAATGTGCCTCAGAAATCGAGCACACAATTTGAGAGATCCCATATTACAAGAGTATTGGAAGTGACAAAAATATGGTATATTGGTAAAGGCTTGTGTGTTGAAGCTTGCCGGAATTATGCCGGGCTCTAGCCACTACTGGTGGTCACTCGCTTTCATGAGCACTATATTCCCTAACAAATGTTAAGTGATTTTCTAATGAAAATAGTGAGAATCTTGGCATTTGTATGACTATGTTCTAGCCAACCTTGCCCCTTGCAGCAAAATTACTAACACAGACTTAAGCTTTTCTGCAAGCCTGAAAGAGCCAACTGGACTCACGCTAGTGAATGATATTAAAACATCCCCACAACAGAAAACAAACCCAAACTGTCACTGAATTTATGAACCATGTGGTAAATTCAAACAGTTTTAAATAAGGACACCAGTGAAAAAATCATTTAGAGATAAGAATATCATTATCTGATGAGCAGATTGCTTTGCCTTCTTGGTATATATCCGGTGATCTTGAAGTCGGATTGTCGAGGGATGAAATGTGAGAGGAAGAAAAAGGCAGTAATCTCAGCAAATAATTACTAAATGCCCAACCCTGCTCCCATTTCAATCCCAGGCAAAACTCCCATTGATTTCAAGGGCATTGGGATAGGTTCCTCTATCATTGCTGTGGGGAGAGTGTGCATTTCTGATTCAGTTGCTCTAGAAGGCAGATGGCTCCTACATCTTCCATTCTGATCATCATCAAAGCATGAGATAGAGAAAGCATGACTGCAGGAGCCAGGGTGCAATATGGCTTTGGAGAGTGGTTCTTGGACATGCACCAGCCAACAGAGAATGCCATCACCAGGGGTTTCATAAGGGTGGGATGGAAATTGCAGCTTTCACAGAAGAGTCTAGTGGTAGCACTATGTTCTGCTACTCTCTCCTTGCTCCCTCTGCTTTTCAAAGACTTCTCTCCTTTCCTACTGAATAATTCACTCCAATGCATGTACCATGCAGCGCATGCCCTATAGTGGAGACATATGTACAACTGGCAATGCTGAAGAGGTCAAATGTGAAATAGAGATTTTTTTTAACTCTCTAGAGCATTTCTAAAATAGACTTTTTCTTATAAAATACATCTATATAAATATAATGACAAGCTATGACATAGAGGTTTTGCTGGCACCCATTTGAAATGACTTGAATAACTCACTCATGGCATTGCTACTCATAAATAATGTTGCCGTCTCAGACTCACTCCAATAAATCCTTTAAAACACGCCGCATTTCACGTTCTCTTTTTTGCAAGGGATGAATAGATGCATTGTGGGTAGGGAGTGTAATTAAAAAGAAAAACACAATATTCACTGCTCAGATACATGCAATAACCATCATATATTCCTACACTTTGAATAGGCAAATAAATACATCATCATGTTTTAATTATACCCATTGTATACAGTGCTTATGTGTGTTGCATATTTTGTATGCTAGGGGCATGTTGATAAGAATCTTGGTTTGTGTGCTATAATAGTAGAAATTACTATGGCATGTGCTGTAAATTCTGATACTAAGTGTTTGTCATCTCTTCTCTTTAGGTTGACAATAGATGCTGAGTGTCAGTTGCAGTTGCACAACTTCCCAATGGATGAACATTCCTGTCCTCTGGAGTTTTCAAGCTGTAAGTAGTGTGCTAAATTACCTATTCCACCTTCATTTGCATTGACATACTCAGGGCCAGATTCTTAGCTAGGGTAAATCAGCATAATCTGTTGTCTTCAATTGGATTTGGATCAGGGAGGATCTGGAATTTATTTTGTAAAAGTGTACACATTGTATATGTTCACAGATATAGTATAATAATGATACCTGAGAACGTTATGTGCTCTGAGACACATAGCATAGAGGAGAATACACAGATATTCATAATGCTTAATTATGCTTGACATGAGAGTTAGGTTTTATTAATAGATGTTGTGATCTGGATCTTTGTCACGCTTGTTGCATATGGGTGTCACTCCATTGACTATTGTTGGCATGTGGATTGACGTCTTTGAAATCAGGCTATAGATTTGACCATGACTTTAGAAGGGCCAGATTGTGTCCTAGATGTCTCAAGTTGGGGTGGGGGGGAGGAAGAAGAGGAGGCATTCAAAAATGCATTTTTGGAAAATAAATAAAATATTGAATTGAAAGGTAACTAACATACCCTCGCTCCCTTGACTATGTTGCTCCATATTTTTCTGGATAAATAGAAAATGAAGCTGTTTCCTACAAAGTAAATTTTTAAATTAAAATAAAAAAAAAAAGATTATGAAGCTGTATTTGGAATTGTCTTGAAGATGGCTACCCCAGGGAAGAAATTATTTACCAGTGGAAACGCAGTTCGGTGGAAGTAGGAGACACCAGATCTTGGAGGCTCTACCAGTTTTCTTTTATTGGACTGAGAAATTCTACTGAAGTGGTGAAGACAACCTCAGGTAAAATAAGCAATTTTTTTTATAATCTGTTTACATTCAAATTATTTTATGTTAAAAAAGGTAGATGATTGTATGGAGCTCAGCACTGGCAATTAGTAGAACAAATTGATTTTAACTCCTTAAGAGTCACCAGATCTTCATTTATCCTGCAAAATGAAATGCTGTCTCTTGCACAAGTTTGCCCTGCACCCTCAGCAGTACAGGAAGGAGAGAGCAGACTTTGGGAGGCCACAGTCCCCCCTCCAATGCCAGTGGATGGGGAGCAGAGAATAAGTGGAGCCTTGACTGGACCCCCTAAGGACACTAGGCTGTGTAGCTGAGCTGTTGTGCAGAGGATAATAAACTACTATCGGGCCATACTTGATGATACCTGTCCCTCCTCCCCTCAAAACAAGGGGGTAGCCAGGGAGAGAATTGTCACACAAAGTTACAAGTCCCTGCTGCAGCAACATAGCTGCACACTGCCCCTTACTCAGGGCTAACTCTGAATTATTAAAAGCTACTATGAACTAGATACGGTGTGTCTCTGATAGTTCTGCTCCATATTTCTATCTGTGTTACCCTCCTTCAGTATGTGTAATAGACTTCAAAATGATAAAGTAAGAAGGTCACCGTTTTAAATATTATTCCATTAACTAGGCAGGAAAGTGCATGCCACTTAATAAGTCAGGTCAGAAACACACACACACTCTAGCATTGGTGGTGGAAAGAATTAGCCATTTGGAGACTGGTGGAAGTTATTAAGGGTCCAGAAGGGTATTGCATACTAATATTCTTGCATATACATTTCTTTTGTAATTTTTTCTTACTTTCAAAAGGAATGCTGAAATGAAAGAGGTTTCTTTTGATTATACCAAATTTTATTCCACAAGTTCAAAGAGATCTGTGGGCTTGTGACAATAATTAATGACAATTATTAATAAAAGGGTCGCATTGCCAGCATAATCAAAAGGAGGTATGCTAGTGCTGAAAGCTGCCTGCTTGTACATTATACACAGTTCAAACAATGCAGTTCAGGATTTGTCAGGTTCCTAGTTCCCAAGAAAGTGGATATTAACCACTGATGACATATTTAGTCTTCTGGGTAGGAAGAAAGGACTGATGCTTCTTAGCCTGTGGTCACATTTGTCTTAAAGCACTTTCTACCATCCTTGCTGTAGAAAATATTTTGTCATCTCATTAAGGAAATGTGTGACCTTTCACCATTCCTGGCCAATGAAAGGTCAAAGAAGGGCAAGGGGAGAGTGGGGGAACATGGTTACTAATAACTTGCATTGTGTAAGGCCTGGTTGAGTCACTCATGCCCAAAGCAAAAATATAATCAGCAAGCATCTCTCCTCAGTCATGCCCCTAAAACCGGCACATCCACAAAAGGCAACAATGAATAAGTGGATGGTTCTAGGGTCTGGTCCTGCTTCTATTAAAGTCTGCAGCAAATCTCACATTGACATCACTCAGACTTGACTGCATTTCTTTTATTTGCTGTTTCCCGTTCCTTGTTTTTTCTATTCTCTAATGGAGAATATTTGGCTGGAAGGGAAAAATAATACAATTTGAACATACTACAAGCTTCAGTTCCAATGTTCCACTGCTTTCTGCTTTGTGAATCAAGGCATTTGATGATGTATCTTGTAATGTTAAGAGAGTGCTCATTGAAAGAAATGATGCATTCTCACAAAACAAAAACCTCTTCCTGTGGGACCATTAATCTAGTCTGAGAAGCCATGGTAGTGCTCTGAGAGAACCAATAAAATTTAAAGTTCATATTTTTTATTAATATGCTGATGCACATTGCCCTTTTTCATTTACTTAAACAAATAAAGTAATCAATATTAATTGTGCATTTAAAGTCAGTAAAAACCTACTTTTGCCAGCACTAGATCAGTGACAAGAAATGCTTTCCAAAGCAACTTAGTCCTGCCGCGCTTCTCTTAAAGGCCTGCTGGGGCTGCAGAGACAACTTGAAAAAACATTGTGTTCATAGGCATCCCCTTCCCGTAGTGTTTATCACATGTTCTCGCTATTTTCTTTTCTCCGTTTTTTTATTGCTAGAGCTATTTGCATGAAAACTAAGTCTAGCCTTGATTCAACCCAGTGCAGGTGTGCAGGGTCGCACGTATAAACAAAATTAGCATGGGAATCCTGCTCCTACATCAGTATGACTGCTACTGCATGAGCCAGAAGGCCAAAGATAATAGCATATAGCTAAGTGCCTTATTATCAGGATGAGAATTGCCGTTACGACAAGGTGCATAAGATTCATTTCTACTCAGGGTATGTCTACACTACCTGCCGGATCAGCGGGCAGCGATCGATCCAGTGGGGGTTGATTTATCACGTCTAGTCTAGACTCGATAAATCGACCCCCGAGCGCTCTCCCGTCGACTCCTGTACTCCACCTCCGCAAGAGGTGCAGGCAGAGTAGACGGGGGAGCGGCAGCAGTCAACTCACCACGGTGAAGACACCACGGTAAGTCGATCTAAGTACGTCGACTTCAGCTACGTTATTCACATTGCTGAAGTTGCATAACTTAGATCGATCTCCCTCTCCTTTCCCCCGCCAGTGTAGACAAGGCCTCAGTGTACTTACTCTTAAATGCATTCCATTTGTAGCCACGGTCCACACTTACACATCTGCAATGCAACCAAGCTATATTTCCTGCTGTTCTACCCAGGGTCCAAAATTCAATGCCTTTGTTCCCTATGTGTTTATTTCATGCTCCTTATTCCTCAACTGAGTTTAAAAGTCAGACTTACATATAGCTAACTTATATGAAGAAATCCCCAATGTGTGTGCACAAGTCAGGCATTTGGGCACACGCTTGGCCTGTTTGGTCCCTAGAACTCTATCCACCTCCACTAGTGGCAGTCCTAGTAGTGGATCCATAGCATAGATCAGTGGCACAATCATTGGGAATTTTTTTGCAAAAACTCCCTAAAGTAGTCAAGGCCTTACCATAGCTGCCAAATGTTGTGTAGCTCCATGTGTGACATTTCTCTGTACTGATAAACAGTCACTGATTACTACTTCATGGGCCCCTAGAGCAGTGGCAACTGGGAGCAACTTGGTGTGTTGGAGGAGCCAATAGGGTTCAGGTTATTGAGGAATAGCTATGGCCTGGAGGGAACGATACTTGGGGGGGGGGAGGAATCTGTTAATTGGATGTGGAGGGGAGAGAGCCTAGAGAGTTTTTGGGTGGCTGGAGGAACTGGCACAGCCTGAGAGTTGGATGTGGAAGACACCGAGGGAGTTGTTCTAGGGCAGTAGGAGTCTGGAGCAGCCTCCCCAAATCTGCTTTTCTTTCATTTTAGCACATTTCCTACTCTGTCCAACCCTGCCTCTTAGCCAAAACCACCACTGCCTCCTGCTTCCCAGCACTCCATGCTGGCCTGGCTCCATCAGTAGAAGCAGACTAAGCAGAAGCAGAAAGGTTCCCTAAAACTTGGTGCCAGGGCGGCGCCCTGTGACCCAGAGAAGATACCTCACTTCCTGCCAAGCCCAGCTGAATGTGCGAGCTCTTAGCTGGGCTGTGAGGAAGCACGGCACGGCAGATGAATCCATTACATAGATGAATGCAGATGATGCTCTAGGGTCCACCCAGGCCAGTAAGGGGTTCAGTCAACACCTGCTTTGCAGCTCTGGGTGCCTGAACAGCTACGCTATTGTGGCTCACAGCCCTGACACCAACAGCCAGAATACAAGCATGCAGGTTCATACACTGGCTTCCATTGCCCAGGTACTCTTTGCAGGGGAACCTTCTCTTCCAGCCCTGTTTTCTCTCCCAGAAACCTCTTTCTCTGCCATGCCAGACCCTCTTACTGTAGCACCTAGAAAACCTAGTCAAGTTTGCTGCTCCTTTGAAGAGACAGTACACAGCAGCTTATTAGCTGGAGTTGACAAATGCTCCACTTCAGTCAAGCCCCCGTGTTAGTTTATGGTAAAAGTAAAACAAGTTTATTAACAAAAGGACATAGGTTTCAGTGATACCAAGCATAAACAATAAGGATAGAAATGGTTACAAACAAACACAAAGTAAAAATATGTTTCTAAGACTAAAACTCAACTTAACAAACAAGGGTATTTGTTCAAAGGAGTTTTTCTCACCATGGACTTTCTTCCAGCATGGCTGATTAAATCTTTACCCAGGACACAACAGACAGAGCTCAAAGCACTTGGTTTCCTTGACTCCTTAGATCGGGGTGGCCAACCTGAGCCTGAGAAGGAGCCAGAATTTACTAATGTACATTGCCAAAGAGCCACAATAATACATCAGCAGCCCCACCCCCACATCAGCTCCTCCGCCCTGCTCCCACCACCTCTTGCCCACCCTGCAGCCCCACTGATTAGTGCCTCCTCCCCCCCACCCTCACACTTCCCTATCAGCTGTTTTGTGGCGGCTCCGGGGGTGGGGGGGGTGAGGGGGAGGAGCGAGGGCATGGCAGGCTCAGGGGAGGGAGTGGGAAGGGGTGGAGTAGAGTGGAGTGGGGTCAGGGCCTTTGGCTGAGCAGTGAGCACCCCCCCCCCCCCGGCACATTGGAAAGTTGGCGTCTGTAGCTCCAGCCCTGGAGTTGGTGCCTATACAAGGAGCCGCATATTAACTTCTGAAGAGCTGCATGTGGCTCCAGAGCCACAGGTTGGCCACCCCTGCTTTAGGTGAAGGATAACTATAGGGTTCTCTCCCCTTCTTTTTATAGTTCAGCAAACCTTTGAAATATATTGTTTGAAAAGTAAGCCCAGACAAAGTTTCTCTCTGCTGCTGTCTTCCCCACTGCTTGTTATCTTGATAGCTTTGTTACCTTATGCGTAAGTGTACTTCCATTATCTCTGCCTGATGAGATAAGCAAATTCACATTATTTTATCTATGACAGACTGGGCTTATGTGTTGTTGCCCAACACATTTAAAGAACATAATTATAACTCTTTATACCCATGCCATACATACACCACACGATTTTCAGGACTAGTATGTTAAGGGTTTTGATATGATGTCTTACATGACAAGTTTTAAATACAGATTATGACAACAATGTGGTAGGTGTGGTGAGTGCGTCAGGCCTCACAGGAGCTGCTGACACAGAGTAGTGAACAACCCATGGGGCCTGGGTATCACAATAAGTGTCACATAAGATGTGTAAGACCTGACAGCCCTGCCTAAATGACTGCATGCTTGTTAGGTAGCTGTGTGTGCATGCACACAACCAGCATGTTAGACACACACACACACACACACACCCATGCACACACCTATCAGCACACAATTGGGAGAGCCCAAATTTGGAAATCTGGCCCTAGAATATTGCCCCTACAAAAGAAAAAAAATTACTAGAATATCACAAGTCAATCTATCATCTCCTTTTAAATGCAACGAGTCATCCTGAGTTGTGAACGTGTTCCCATAAATAGTGAACTTTTCAAACCATCTCTAATTTACCTGGAAAGTCACATGGAACCAAAAAATCAAGTGATGACTGAGCAAATGGGTTCTAGCCTCCGATGACATCCAGGATTTGTTTCATGTAAAGAAGAAATATTAACTCTAAAGGTGCTAAGCTGCTGTTGCTGTTGTCTACGAATATGCCACTGACATGAATAGATCATTAGACCCTCAGTAGCACAGTAACAGTCAGAGACGCAGCCAGTGCATTCTGTGTGGATACACCTGGAACATTTGGAAGCTTTCAGGCAGTTAATTCATTTGCCAATTGATTTCACTGTGCAGCAGAAGACAGCTCTTCAGCATCAGATTCTTAACTGGAAATAATTGCATTCTGCCTGCAAATATTCCCCTGTAGTTTCAGTTGGATGCACTATTTTTTCCCCTACTGAAAAGCTATTGTGATGCTGGTACAGAGTGGCTGCCACCTATAGCATGACACCAGAGGTAACTATGTTTTAGCCATGGGTGAAGTGAGCTGTCTGTGCTGTGGAGTTGAGCAAAGGGGCAGAATGTCATTGAGAATCAAGTTTTTGTTTCCTGAGATCTGTGTTGTTGGAACAGCAGTGATTTAGCTCACATTCTTTACAATAAAATACTTCACGTGTCCATAGGCCATTACCACACAGCTGTATGAAATATTCATATTGAATTGAGCTTGGGCGTGAGGTTTCATGCAGTCCGTGAACCTCAGTCCATGAACCTCAGTCCATCTCACAAAATCTTGGTCAACCTGTATTGATGTTTTGTACTCAGGTAGGAAACTAACCTCTCTCCCCCACGCAGCCTTCTTTGCTTGCATGAGTAAATTTGGTCAGAGGTATTGTTCTGTTAAACAGAACATATTTACATGCTCTTATATTTGATCTTGATGCACCATTGTAATGAAGTGAACAGCTGGCAGGCAGTCAATCCTCCTCGGTCCTGGAGAGCACCTAACAGCCATCAGTTTTCTCCCATGATTCTGCTTTAAGTTGAACTATGGTCTTGACACATATACTTTGTATGTCATATTTAGAGGTCTCTGTGGGAAATGGAGATGCTCATGTAAACTCAGCAAACCATCACACAGTGCAGTGTTTTCCAAACTTGGGACACCGCTTGTTCAGGAAAAGCCCCTGGTGGGCTGGGCCGGTTTGTTTACCTGCTACGTCTGCAGGTACGGCCAATCGCGGCTGCGGGAAGCGGCGCGGGCCGAGGGATGTGCTGGCCGCCGCTTCACAGAGATATTTCTTATCCACGTGATAATCTTTTAAATCATATTTACCAGGGAGTAAACTGATGTCCTCCAGCAGACATGAGACTGCTATTCCATGGCAGCTTCATGCAGTGATTAGCAGTATTTAATTTAATAGTGGCATGTTTAGGAGACAGGGGCATGTCCAATGCCTCGCTATGGGGTGGCTATCCCCAACTACCATAACAGTGTTTTTGGCCACTAGCAGCCAGTGAACATTAGTGCAGCCTAAGTCTGTTCTAACTTATGATGGGACATGACCATGGCTGGCACACCAAACCCAGGATCAGGAAAGTACAAAGGTGACTTATGTAGCCCAATTCTCTCCTGCATTAGGCCAGATTTCAAACTGCTCTTCCGCTTCAAGGCTACCCTAAAACTGGCTTGCGTGGCTGCAGGTGGTTCTCCTCTACATAGCACAATCCTGAGATTGTTTAGAAGCCAGCCTAGTACAGGGGCAAAGGGTTATGGCTGAAATGTCCCTATACCTAGCAATGCCTCAGGCAGACAATGCAAGTTAGTGCAACCCTTAAATTGCTCTAAATTGAATTGATGGTCCAGCCCATTAAACAGCAGCCACAAGACTGGGGGTGGTGAGGAGGGGGTTTTAAAACCACCTATGCACATAATCCCTCCTGAGTAGTACCAAGTGTTCCATGGCCAAAGCTGAAGAATTTAGCTAGTGAATAGGTGCTAAATACTTGTATTCTGATTTAGCAGTAGGCAGCACTCACCTAAACATCACATTGCACAGGTGCAAGGCAGTGGACAACCAGTGTGTCTGAGATTATCTTTGGGATCTTTATTGGTCCCTTCTTTAGTGCTTTAGGAGGATATTTATTTCGCAACCCTTGTTTGCTTTTTTTTTTTAAAGCAATACTAAATGATGACTTCAGACACAAGAGCCAAAAGAATATCTTCTCTGTAGGACAATGGAACATTTAAAGTTGCAGGCAGAAAAGACAGATTGAAACCCCAAATCTTGATATTCAGCACCCCAATGGTACAGGAACTCTTACATTCTCTGTCAGTTTAAATATTTCTGGCTGAATACTCCTAAGGAATCATAGAAGTGTAGGACTGGAAGGGACCTCAATAGGTCATCTAGTCCAGTCCCCTGCACTCAAGGCAGGACTAAGTCTAGACCATTCCTGATAGGTGTTTGTCTAGCCTGTCCTTAAAAAAAACCCTCCAGTGATGGAGATTCCACAACCTCCTTAGGCAATTTGTTCCAGTGCTTAACTATCCTGACAGTTAGGAAGTTTTTCCTAATGCCCAACCTAAACCTCCTTTGCTGCAATTTAAGCCCATTGCTTCTTGTCCTACCCTCAGAGATTAACAAGAACAATTTTCACCCTACTCCTTGTAACAACCTTTTATGTACTTGAAAACTGTTATGTCCATCCTCAGTTTTTTTCTTCTCCGAACTAAACAAACCCATTTTTTCAATCTTTCCTTATAGCTCATGTTTTGTAGACCTTTAATAATTTTTGTTGTTCTCCTCTGGATCAGCTCCAATTTGTCCACATCTTTCCTGAAATGTAGTGTCCAGAACTAGATGCAATACTCCAGAAGATACAGAGAGAATCAGCCAGGAGTCTTCCTTGTCTTGCTGCCTATGAAAGTAATCCTTAGGGTAGAGCTGGGTGAATATAAACAATACTAGTGAATATTTTTTATAACAAAACCTGTTCATTGATGGCATACAAGACCCTCCTTTTATTCATTGATTTGTGAATATTCAAGTGAAAATTTTTTATTCGTGATAATATCTGCTGTGACTGGGCAAGGCTAGATGGCTATAGTAAAGTAATGGGAGACAGATATATTAGCCACAGGCTAAACAAACCCCTGTTACCAGGTTAAGCAAATGGCAGCTGCTCCAGGTCAATTAAGCCACCCTGCGGCCAATTAAGATCTTTCCAGAAGGCAGGGAGGACAGCTAGGTTGATTGGGACACCTGAAGCCAATCAGGGGCTGGCTGAAAATAGTTAAAAGCCTCCCAGTTAGTCAGGTGGGTGTGCATGTCAAGAGCTGTAGGAAGAAGTTGTGCTATTGGAGAGACTGAGCAAATACAAACCATATCAGGCACAAGGAAGGAGGCCCTGAGGTAAGGGTGAGGTGGATCTTGAGGAAGTGGGGGCTGCTGTGGGGTAGTGGCCCAGGGAATTGTATGCGTCCTGTTTCTAAAAAGTCAGCTACCCTAGCTGATACTATTAGGGTCCCTGGGCTGGAGCATGGAGTAGAGGGCAGGCCCGGCATCCTCTCCTTTGCCTCCAATTAATCACTGAGACTGGAAGACAACAGAGACTGTGCAAGGGAGGGTAGCTTCTCCATACCTCCCTTGCTGGCTTATGATGAAAATGGCTCAATAGTCTGTGACACTTGCCTCTAGAGAGAGAGAAGGGCTACGTGGAGGGTCACAGTGAGCCTCTGAGGCTAGTGAAATCTGCCAGGAAACGCAGGACCCACGGAGACAAGGACAGATCTTTGTCACCCTGCAGAATGCAAAACTGCCATTAATACAATAATACTTGTGAGTGGATTCACACTGGATGCATTCTTCAGTAAAAACTTTTTTATTATTCACACAAAATATTTGTTTTTTTTTATTGTTTCACAACAGTTATAAAGTTCTAGATAAATCTGTGAACAGAAACAGGACTTTTCCTATTTATAAAATTGAGAACCCCCAAACAGGAAATAGAAACAATACCATGTGATTTATGTGACCAATCCTACAATAGCAAACACGATCAGTGAATCTGCATAGCAACCATTTCCTGAATAGTCCAGAAGTTCAAATTTAGTCATGCAACTATTAATCAAGCAATTATGAATGAACACATCTGTAGAAATTATAATCTATTCAGGAACATTTGTTTACTGTGGATAATTTGTACAGCTCTAGATGAGGGTCATCTGTTCAGAAAGTAAAGGTGGAGGTGAGAGCACAAAAATATATCTTTTGCATGTCCCACCTTTGGTCATCCAAATTGGTTAATTGTGTGACAAATGAATATTTATAAATGTATTTACTGAACTGCATGGATGAACCAATTTACACATGCTTACGTTTTTGCCTGATTTTTTTCTGTCTCCTAATACTACACACACAGATAGGGACATACCCAGCTGCAGCTTCACACACAGATGATGAGATCAGCTCTGCATGGGAAAGCTCAGTTAAGGCACCTCCCAGTTGCTAACACATACCCTGGAGTGTAAACCCAAAATTATATAGTCTTGCGCTGCACATGGAACAGCATAAGCTCATAAAATTCACCCCCTCCCTCAATGCGGAGAGAGATATGCAACAACTTTCTGCCCCAAGTTATTATTTCCACACACTGGTTTAAGAACAAAACAAGTTTATGAAGTACAAAAGATAGATTTTAAGTGATAGCAAACAGATCAAAGCAAACCTCCTTAGTAAATAAACAAAACCACAGACTGAACTTAACACACTAGATATGGATTAGCAGATTCTCACCCTGAGTGATAAACAGGCTGGCAGATTCTTAAGGCACAATTTGCCTTGTCTTTCCCAGGTTTTCATACACAAGCTAAAAATACCTCTAGCCTGGGACCATCACTTCCCACAGTTTAGTCCTTGCCCCTCAGGTGTTTCCAGGTGTGTTGTAGGGAGAATGAGAAACCATCATCCTTGTGCGTGTGTGCATTTCCTCAATAAGCTATTATCATTGTTTGGCCTTTTTACTGTTGTACCTGAAAGGCTGCTTGTGAGTGTTTTCAACCTCACAACATGTTTCAGTAACAAAGACATAGCCAAACTTCATAATTTCACATACGATGATAGCACATACATATCCTAATTACATGACAGTGGTGAATATTGGGGTGCCAGGATGTCACATATACATCCAAGAAGACCTATCAGTCTAGATACTTATACACCCCTCATCACTGTAATATCAGAGTGCCTTAACTTCATTAATGGATTTAGTCTTATGACACACCTGTTGAGTTTAGGAACTATTATCTCCATTGTTACAGATCAGAAACTGATGCACGGGGTAAATTAAGTGATTAGCTCAAATTGACAGAAGAAGTCTGTAGCTGATCCAGGAATGAAACCAGGTTCTTCTGAGCCCCAGTTTAGTGCCCTTTCTGCTACACCATCCTTCCAAAAAGTTCAGTTTCAACCCAATATACAGATGGTAGAGAAGCTCATTCCTTTGATGCCTCTTTACTAGGAAGAATGGCTAAAGATATTTTGGCTTTTGCTACTATTATGGTGTTTAGGAGCTACAAAGAATCCATCGGGAGCCCAAGAGTCCACCGCACCCTGATGAGTGGAGGGGAGACATCCTCAGTGGATGCTGTTCTTCAAAACGTTCCCTCTTCCCTCTAACCTTTAATCACCTTTGTCTTGGCCTAGTTGGAGATTTTCCAGGCTTCTGTTCCTCAGTTGTGCAAGATAATGGCTTTCATGTGTTATGAAAGCTGTGTGACAACATTCTGTATTTGACAAGAAGATGCTGTAAAACAAGGTGTCACTGGTTCATTGCTGGTACTGAAGTCCATAACATTTCACAAATACCCTTAGAAGTCTCACATATATTTTGAAGAGCAGATGAGACATGATTAAGCCTCTTGGGACTTTGCAGATGACAGGCCTTGGGGAGGAGAATCAACTGCCCAATATGACCTTCTGGGGTCTGGCCAGGAGGAATAATCAAAGCCAGTTTAATTCAAATCTGCTTATTTCTGACAGGTGCCTTAGGCAGGTGAGCAACACCTCATGACTAACAGTGTGAAAAGATCATTCACCAAGACATTCTGTACTATAATCTGAAGTTGTTGTAATCACCACGGATCTGATCCCATGGCAAGTGAAGTCAATAACAAAACTCATATTGACTTCAGCGGTGAAGGTCAAACTCCATGTTAGGGAACAAAAGCTTCTAATACACACGTTTGTGAAATCCAACAGGACAGCCAGGGCATCCAGGAAATATTATTAATTGAGGCCTATTATTTTTGGACATGGTACTGCAAAGTTTGTGATGCAGCCCTGCCATGCTGGCTGGAGAAAAATAAATGTCATTCTTTCAGTAATAATAACTCTCAGTGGGAACTTTGGGGCTAATGTGACCATGATAGTTGCATCAGTGAATGCTACGATTCCATAATTTTGTTGTCTGCAATGAACTGGACTATTGGAAAACAGCTGGAAAGTGCTGGGAGGGAGCACAGAGCCAAGAAGGCTGAATTATAAAAGATACATTAGCCACATACGGCTGTTGTAACTGAATTGTAACTGAGTTTGAAGGGCTATCAGAGTTTCATTGTTAATGCATACAATTATTCAGAGCAAAAAGACTTCCTAACTTTGTAACTATCTGTTTACAGTGGAAATTTAGACTTTGTGGACTAAAGGTCTGAACTGATGGGGAAAATCCTGTGTTCTTGTGGAAATATACATTTTGAACTCCTATACTTTGAAAGATGTACTTTTCTATTCAAGATTGCATTGATAAAGATACTGAGAACTTTACACTTCCATTTTCTGCCTCAAGTTTGCTTGCTGCTGACTGTGGCTATAAGGAGAGTTGAAAGGCTCTTTGATAAAGATTTTCTCTTTAGGGAAGGTTAAAGTTTTCAGTAATAACACGGGTGTTGAAATTTCAGTGACCATAATTCAGCCATCTTACTCCTTGATCAGTCTTGCCTATTCATGGCTGTAATGCTGCCTGAGTCACCCCAACAAAGTAAAAAGATGACTTCCCCTGGCGGGAAGTGTAGCTGAGTCATGAAAGCGCTCTTACCCTCAGATAGTACGAGTGCCCTATTGAGCAGTTGCTCTTTGGGCTCAAGTTTGCCTTTCTATGTATGTGCCCTGCAAGCATGGTTTACTACAGCTTTAGGAAGGACAGGTACAGATAAAAGAGATTAATATACAAGCAAACAGAGTGAAGGAGCTGCCAGATTTTATAAACATCTCAGTTGCTTCTCGTGCAGAACTAATTAGAAAAGCACAGATGCTGAATGCAAGAATTGGTTTTGTAATAAATATAAATATAGGACTGTTTCTGATCTGAGAGAACAGTGGCTTCAAGAAAAAGAATCACTCACCTATAGGAAAAATAATTTGATCATATAAAGTATGCTATTTAAACCTGTAAAAAAGAAAGAAAGAAAAAAGGCTTCTTGACTGTTTTCCTTTCTAAGGATAAAAACAGCAAATCCTGAGTCTGATCCCATCTTCAGAAGCATTTTCCACAAACTCCTTATAGACATCACAAAAACAATCATGTTGTCCTTAGCACAGTTGTGAATATAGCTCTGTAAGTACTGATGAATCTTTGAGGCACATTATGCATATAAAATGAACGTTCCCCTATACAGCCCAGTTCTTTTTTTCCCCTTCCTGTTTGCAGTAAAATCATAATATTCATATGAATGATTGATTGTCATGGAAACTGTTGTAGTATCACAAGAGAAAATCACTGTAATTTTATTGTTTGCAGTTGGAGATGGATCTAATTAAAATGAATTGTGATGGGAAATCAGTAGTTCAAAAAGATTATACGCAATGGCTTAGTGGCTAAAGAAAATGTAGATTCATAATTACTTTTGAGCTACTCTGAGTCTGTATATTAAGTTCTATTTTAGAAGATTTTTCTGTAGAATAGAAGGGCACATTAAAAATTATACAGGAATAAGTGCTATATTCTGGTGAGTTGCCTGAAATGCTATTTCGAATTTTCAGCACCTAGCAACTTCCATGTCTAAACAACTTGATACATTAAACAATTCTGCAACAGAAGTAGGATGTAAATCTACTCTGATATCCTGAACTCTTGAAATTAAGGCTATTATGCAGTTATGGAGTCATGAAGTAGGCGAGGTAAATGGCATGCTGATCCACATTGCACTGATTCTAGGATTTCTTCCCTACTCATGCTTTAGTTCTGGAAACTCCATGTGTCCAAACATAACAACCGACTCACTGTACAATTATTTCAGCCATGGTTACTTCTCTCTTTTCCCCCCCCTCCACTTCTTCCTTCCTCAACTACTTCCTGTTCCCCTTGCTGTGGGAGTAATATATTTGAATCAGGCTTTAACAAACCTAAATTGCTTGGTTAAAAATTAGCATTAGAAGGAATGCGTGAAGGCACTGATAGCTTGATGCGGATGGTGTGCATCATGGAGGATTGCTCATTTGAAATAAATTTGGATTTGCCTCTGGTGTATATGTGTCCTAAATAATAAACACATATGCCTCCAAGGTTGTTCTTGCCCAATTAAATCCGTTCACTCTGTAAGTGCAATTGCTAGCTTCTCAGCTTCATGTCATTACACAGCATTTTTGGTAACCTACTTAGCTAAGGTGCTGTGGGTTTTCCATCACTGTATTTGAGTGCATATAAGTGAAGAGACTGATTAAATGCATGACAGTGCAACAGATGTGTCAGAGTCACACAATGTCAATACGTGTTAACAACCAAATCAACTTAAATATTTCCATATGAAAAAACAGTCTGAAAAATAAATTTAAGACCATCAGGTTTTTAAGAGACCTGGTGATCAGCTGACATCAATTAGCATAGTTCCATTGGGTCTACAAGTTTACTTTTAATTGTGTTAGAAATAAAAAGAAAATAGAAATAGGAGGTTAAATGGAAATGGGCACACCATGTGCAGGCTTTTAGTAGAATTCCCTATAATATAGCTACCCGTAGGTAAATGCTGCACATGCTGTTATATAACATTTATTGGTAGATATACTCTATAGTTCCACACATGAGATCATTTTGCTTTGGTAACATTTTTAGTATAACTTCTTAGGCTCAGTCGCCTAGGCAGGGAAATACAAGAGTGAAACAAATACAGTAATCTCTCCTTCTGAATGGTAAACAATATTTTATCCTTATGAAATCAAGTTTAATAAATGAATATGAACTGGCCTTCTTTCTGCTGGTAATATTAATTCTTTATTGCAAATACCATATGTCTTTATTTCCTTTTAAATAGGGCATAATTTCTTCATTTTGAGATATATGCCACTTATCTAAAAAGAAAATACAGTCCATTAAATTAGTTCCCTGCTGCCACTGAGCAGAGTGTACAATTATTAGAATAGTATAATAAATAAAATATAGCATTCTCTAAAGATCTGCAGGATAAAGTTATGCTATAATGCTTCCCACTTGTATCATGCCCTACATGAGGGAATCTCAGAACAGTTTACAAGCTAATGAATTATGCCTCACAACACCCATTTTTAAGTGGACAGGTCTTACTGTGACATGAAGAACAAACTCCCTGGTTTGTGAGGGCTGAAAATGGTTGTGGTACTAGTCAGCAAATTTCTGTTCCTTAGAAGTCAATAATACATATGGCTGGAAAAATGCTTATTTTCCAGATCACTTAGGTTGTAGCTCATCCAACAATTTTTCCTCACTCTGAGTTTCGAGCACCTGAGAATGCTAATTTGAACTATCGCTGATTTGTCATATAACCTGTGCCATAACTGGTCATATGCTATTTTTTTAATTTCCTGACTAAATAAGTTAAAAACCAATATAAATGAGAGCAGAAGCCTTTTTATTTTGAATAAATAATTATTATTTGTGGTCCTAGTATATATATTAAATTATGCAAAAATTAAAGTTAGTAAAAACTGGGGGGAATTTTCTTGGAATATGATCTGCTGTTATCCACTCAAATTCTTAAAAACTGAATCCTTCCAAGCCTCCCTCACTGAAAGTCCATTTTCTCAGCTCACTGCACTAGACTACTAATCTGGAACAAAGCTATCAAGAATAACGAGGTAAAATCACAAAGAAGAAAGGTAATGTCTCGGACACTACGTTGGCTCTTACTCGCACTGCAAGTGCAGGTTCAGTAGCAGTAACCAAAGGTAATTTATTAGAGCATCTTTCACTCCTGCTGCCTCTGCCGCTGTTCCAGAGCCAGGGGTCCTTTTTATCATGATTCCTTGAAAAACAACTTAGTAGCAGTGTTAAGCTGCCATCCAGAGAAAACCAAAGATATTACTGTCTCACACAAAAGGACCCAGTTACTTTTCCCCCACCATCTCTATCATTAAAAGACCCCAAAACTCTTATTAACAGGCATGTTATAGAAATAGAAAGAACTAATAAATGTTCAACTATGCATGGAAGCAGATGGTTTATTGGCACCTGTGGCTGCCCCTCAGTTCCCAGTGAAGACAAAATCTCATTGAATTGAGCAGAAGAGACAAGAACTTGGCAGTGAGAAAGTCACTGCTAATGAATGGTACAAACATTAAGGGTCCAACTATGGATTCTAAAAGCCTGAGCTGTGCTGGGGATGCACTGTCTGAGAACTGGTATGTAGAACTATTAACTCTTCGGAAGGCATAATGCTGTCTGGGCACTGAGGGAAGCCTGCTTGGGAAATGGTTCAAGTTACACCTTTGCAAAGTGTTCTGCGCGTCCCCCTTAGTGTATCTCTGTTGGCGCACAAAGGAGAGGGGTGATGCCCTTCTTTCTCATCCCACCCACCATAAGACTTCATTAGACAATTAGCTCATATTAAAACATGGTCTTGAGTGTCACTGTAATATTATTTTAAACACTCAGTGCAGACAAGGACTGTCACTCTTTAATGTCCTGTCCGCTGGCTAAGCTAAGGTAAACCCATCTGGTGTCACGTAAACCTGTTTATGCTGAGTGTTAAGTCATGATTAATATTGTGTTAGTTACCACAACTCCTCAAGATTGTAATGCTAAAACATCCTAGGGTGACAAGCAGGCATTCCCCCTCTGGAGCTCTTAGCACACCTCACTAGTTTCAACCCATTCAACAGACACAAGCATGCTCCCAGGTGAGGTAGGTGAAAAGGGCTCCTTACCCTGTATTCCTCTCTGTAGTGCATTCACATTTGTCCATAAATGTATGCAAGTTGATCAGAGGATTTGTGTCTCTCTGAGTTTAGATTTTTTTTTAAAGTAATACATGACTCAGAATTTCAACAAAAGCTCCAAAACAGAGCCATTTCTGAATCTTGAGAAAGTTCAGTTCATTTTTGTTTTGAATTAATTTTCTCCAGACTCTGCAACTCCAACTTCCAGACAGGATTCAAGCCAGAAAAGCCAAAATACCTTACGTGTATTTGGATATACACTGAAAGCATGAAATATAGAACTCTTCTGCAATTTTCAGCCTAAATTTTCAATTCTAAGAGATGCATGTAGTTTGGATATGGTTCAGATAAGCATCCAGGATTTTGGGTACCTAGTGAGCTCTGCATGCAAAATTAGGCAAGATATGTTGTTTGTCTAATAATCATTGATCCGTTCCAGTCCGGATGACGGTACATTAGAAGAGTTGAGACAAAAGCCTTCACAACAAATTCTCCCATATCTATGCCTATCTCTTGCCTGTGCTGATTTCCATCATTTTTAGAAATGCTAGAATTCATTTGCAGAGCCCAGTTGCAGAGTCCAGGCGACTGACTAGTTGAGCTAGGGCTCCCTGCAGTTGCTGAAGTCAACACTGGAACTCAAAAGGTAAATGTAGGGACTGTCAGTATGAATATCTGAATGCAAAATTGGTGGTAATAATGTAGGCACCCAAGTTTGAAAACTGGGTGCACAGTATTTAAATAAATATAAAGGAACAACTCAGTAATGTTCCAGAATTAAGAAAAATCACAAGGAATAGAAATTTACTTTCTGAATTATAATATTACAAAGTTTCAGTGATAATTTACTTAGATTGTAAACTCTTTGGAGCCAGGAACTGTCTTTTTGTTTTGTGTCTATACAGCACCTAGCACAATGAGTCCTGCTCCAAGACTGGGGCTCCTCCGTTCTATGGCAATACAAATAAGTAATAGAGGTGAAAAAAAGAGCCCGATCTTGGAACCCTTGCTCAGAATTGTGAGAACTTGCTCATGCAAGCAGTCCCATTGGCTCCAATAGGATTACTCACATGAGTAAGTGCACATGAAGGGGTATAAGGGCTCCAAAATCTGGCCCACAAAGCTGAGCAGACACAAAGGCTTTCTCTTGAACAGAGACATTTTTATACTCAAACTAGATGAAATATTTAAGATTCATTGGCATCCCTTTGGGATGCAATTTAATAACACCATTACTGTGGTTTATCCAGCTAAAGCCTGTGGTCATTTTGAATTGTTTACTTGTCTTGTTTCGCTTTACTGTGGTGCTTTACATGAACTGCTGACTCTCTTGGCTCCTACTTCACTCTCCTGTATACAGTGTGTGAATTAATGGTAAATGCTTCTTAGGGAATGGTGCCACTGGCGGCTAAAAAGAAACGTGCTGCTGGACAGACAGCTTGTTGAAGGAAGATTGGTTCCTTTGTCCTTATAGGAATGTCAACTTGTCTAAAGACACTGGCAATCAGTAATAAAGAAGCATTTTCACATCCCTGCCAGGAAATTCCTGGGCTCCTGCTAAACAAATACCTCCATGTAGTGTACAATGAGCTGTCAGTGGGGTTTTTATCGCTTCGTTTGTTTTTTATGTACTCTGCTCAGCTATAACAACTGACTCAACATCATGACTGATTTTGCCTCACTTAGAGGCTATGAGTAACGGACTCCCGCTGCAAGCGAATAGCCAGTGTATTATTCCTACATCCAACCAATCATCTCAACCTCAGCTCTATTATGATAGTGTCTTCCACAGAAAGATAAACATGAACGAGCTTGGGTGACTGTTTTATGCATCCTAATCTGTTTAGTCACATTGACAGCTTTATCTGTAGAAAATGAATAACATGAACACAGTGGCAGTTTAGCTCAATGCAACCTATGTGACTATACAGGACCCTGCACTTCCATAGATTCTGCATTACAATGCACATATCCAACTTGCCAGGACAAGCATCATCCCTGATTCCCTCTCTGTGTTTCTGCCTTACTCTACTGCTGCAAATTACAGCAAAAAGTGATTTTTGCAAGAATGCAGTTTGGCACCAGCTCCATCTCCTAGCTTTCCAGTCCATTTAGGGGGTCACTAGGAGTGGCTGAACCACCATACACGAAAGGTTTATAGCAGGAAGGAGGAGACAGGCTGAGTTTCATAGGTGTGTAGAATGAGAAGGGATGATGAGACCCATTTGCCTCATATAGGGTCCTGCAAAACATAGGTCCATCCCTGCTTGGAATTGGTAATGTATCTCCATATTCAGCATTGGGAAGTCAACATCTGGGGTACAAGTTTCCAAAATGTGAATTGTTCCTCATTCCCAACACCACTCCCATTTTGTTCATCAAACAAGGTAGAAATGTTAACTAAGACATGAAACAGCACCAGCTATTCTGTTTGCTATGCAAGCCATCAACCATCACCAGTATGCATAGCAGGAACCAAAGGAGACAGGTGGCCTTAACCACAATTTTATAGAACCTCAAACAGGCTTCATAAGCACAGTTTTAAGAAATGGTTCCGAATTTTCAATTGAACATTTTAAACTGGTCCAGTTGGTGTAACTAACTTTTAATGGAAAACAACATGTCTATTATGGTACTGGTTCCAGGGACTTATGGTTTCTGAAGATACTGACACTCCAGTTGAAACCAAAAGAGGCCTCTTGGAGGTTATTGGAATTTCCCATTAGCTAAATCAGCTTTTTCTGCCCCCTTGCTGCTGATTCAGTAAGTTTAGAAGTAGCAGCCAATACTCCATTATGGTGTTCGCATACACCTGATGAATGAAACCATTTTCCAAGAGAATCTTCTCTATTATCCTTCATACCTTCATACCAATATTAGTCTCCATTTATGTGGTTATGTGTCCCTCATCACTATAGTATCTGAGCTATAGGGATATGAAAAGTTTTTGTTGTCTGTCCTTAATGATGCCTAAGAAAGAAGGCAAGGCCTTGGAGACCTGTGGAAGACCTTATAAAATTATGTTTAGCAGCTCCTGTACTATTTGTGAGGAAAGGAAAAAACTCATCCTAAAATCCATAAGGACTTTACAGTGGAAAATACCAATAAATTCAATAAGTCAAAGACATATTTGGAAGTTAATTTTCATAGTTTGGAATTAATGGATAAAATAAAAGGTGCTAGAGCTGACTGAATAATTTCAAATTTTTTTTGGAGGGGAAAAGGACAATTTTTTTGTGAAAAATTTCATGAAAAATGGGTCCCCTTTTTTGACCAATCTCCAAAAGTTTCTACTATAGAATTCTTCAATGACAGGCAGACCTGACTTCTGCCCTCTTACTAAGGGCCAGATTGTCTCAGGCTGTACTTATCTGTGCCTAGGATAATAATGAGTAAGGCTCCCTCTTATTTCCCTGCATTGCTCTGCTCAGGTAGTCACTCTGGTTGAATTGAGAACATCGATGCTATTCACCTGATAGACCCTATTTGAAGGAAGTGGGTGCGGAGCAATCAGAGAAGTCAAGAAGTGAATGGAGCTCTAGCTCTGTCCTGTCTTCTTGTTGGCTAAAATAACTGGCTGGGTGCACAGGGAGGAGTAGACTTTTCCAACAAAAGGGGTGGAGTAGTTTCCTCCTCATCCAGAAAAAAGTGAGCAGCTAGAGAGGCTGTCTCTCTCTCTGTGTGTGTCATAATTCCTTCTCTGGTGAAACCCTGAACCAGATGAAATTCACCTCGGCCACAATCTGAATCTGTGTGGGTTAACCCCTGTGCCAATAATGAGCCCCACAGAAGACCCAAAGAGGAGAGCACTGCAAGTATCATTTTTGGCAAAGCTTGCCTAGGTTTGCATGGCTTTTGCTAAATTTTGTTTTAATAAGATAAAATTAAGTTAAAACTTACACTTTGAGCTTCAGATGAACCCAAAACTCACAGTGAAACTTGGGCACCAGAAATCATAGGCACTGAGCTCCCTAATAAGGTCTGCAAGGGCTCTAGTGAACTGAAACAATGAAAGGGGTTGCACTACCCTCACATTTATAAGCAGAGGGGATTCAGTGGATTTTCTGAATGTCATCTCTCAGTCCACAGCATTGCCCTGAAGATATTCAGCAGGAGGAGAGAAAGAAGGAGAGAGTGAGCTGGCATTTCCACTCCAGTTCAGCAAACAGGAGACCATAAGAGTTACTCTGTAGCAGGGTTTTCAGATCTTGCTGTCTTGGAGCAAGGCTGCTGGATTGGCAAAAGTGCATTATGTTCATTCAGGAGATGGCAGCTAGCCCCACCTTATTGGAAGGGACCCCCTCAGAAACAAAACACCTGAGAGTTCTATTTGAAAGTCAAAGTATATTTGACTGACAGTGGTTACAGAGCTGCTTCATTCGATAGGGAGTATTGAAACCGACATGCAGCTTCTCTCCACCATCCCAAATAAGAGCATCTGCATCTTATGGCTCTGCCCACCTCCTCTTGAAGGCACCATTAGTCCTTCCACTCATTCAAAGAGGAGTTGGGTCAGGCTCAGTGCAGATCTCTTCAACACACTATGCGATGCAGATAGCACCAGGCTGCTCATTATACTCTGTGATTGTAAAGTCCATGTGTCAAGATTCCTTCCCCACTCTGAACTCTAGGGTACAGATGTGGGGACCTGCATGAAAACCTCCTAAGCTTACTTTTACCAGCTTAGGATAAAACTTCCCCAAGGTACAAACTATTTTACCCTTTACTCTTGGACTTCCACTGCCACCACCAAACGTTTATCTGGGTTTATTTTTATTAGGAAAGCGTTGTTTGGAAACATCTTTCCCCCCAAAATCCTCCCAACCCTTGCACCCCACTTCCTGGGGAAGGTTTGGCAAAAATCCTCACCGATTTGCCTAGGTGACCACAGACCCAAACCCTTGGATCTTAAGAACAATGAAAAAGCATTCAGTTTCTGAAAAGAAGGATTTTAATAGAAGTAAAAAGTAAAAAAGAATCACCTCTGTAAAATCAGGATGGTAACTACCTTACAAGGTAATTAGATTCAAAACATAGAGAATCCCTCTAGGCAAAACCTTAAGTTACAAAAAGACACATAGACAGGAATATCCATTCTATTCAGCACAGCTTAATTTCTCAGCCATTTAAAGAAATCATAATCTAATGCATATCTAACTAGATTACTTACTAAGTTCTAAGACTCCATCCCTGTTCTGTCCCTGGCAAAAGCATCACACAGACAGACACAGACCCTTTGTTTTTCTCCCTCCTCTCAGCTTTTGAAAGTATCTTGTCTCCTCATTGGTCATTTTGGTCAGGTGCCAGCAAGGTTATCCTAGCTTCTTAACCCTTTACAGATGAAAGGATCGTTCCTTTGGCCAGGAGGGATTTTAAAGGTGTTTACACTTCCCTTTATATTTATGACACCATGTGATTGTGTTTATGTTAGTAATGGAATGAAGAGAGAGAATTTACTTCTTAAAACAATTAATATTCTAGGAGGAAATATGTACTGATTTTAAACAGTCCTTCTCCCCATACTGTCAATACCTCCTCTTTTTATACTTTAAAAGGTACAGAAATACTCACTTCACTGTTGGAAGGGTTTTTAACTTGGGTTATGACAGCATAACAATACCCCTACTTTTTCTCCGCCACAAAAATACTGACATCTTGGTATAAAACATTGCAATGCAGATGTTCTAGGACTTCGTCTTTACATCATACTATCTTTTCCACTGACTTTTAGGCCCTTAATTTTAGCTCCAGTGCTGACCTATGTTTGGTAGTTGAATAGTTAGTATCTGTATTAGAGCACAAATAACTGCATTCACAATTCTGTGCCCACATGTACCAGTGATTGCAAAATTGTGCCTCAAGTGTTACATCTTATGGGCTTTTTTGTTGGTTGGTTGGTTGATTTTTTTTAACTTTGTCTGAATGCATAACATCTTGGATAAGAAAGACATTGCACCTGATTCTCCACTGCATATACCTTTTGTTGCCATACAGAGCTGTGCAAAGTGTGTGTAAAACACTACTAAGTCAGGACTGAGCTCAATATGTAAATAAAAGTCTGATCCAAAGCTCAATGAAGTGAGTAAGAATCTTGCAACAGCTCTGTGAGCTCAGCTGTCACGAGCCCTAGGATCAATAGACCAAAATTGTGGTATGACCTACATGACATGGGGGGAGGCATAACCTTTGTGTTATCTGGCTAGACTTGGATTATATGATGCAGCATGATCCTGGCATTGACTATAATGCTTGTGCTGATAGTCGTACTTGTCTCTTTATCTTCTTCTATTTGTCATGTTTGCGATTTATGTTGGATTTTCCTTCTGCCTCTCGCTTCATCTGTTCCAATTCAGTAAGGAAAATCTCAGCAATTTCTCAATGACTAAAGGGAGTTTTTCTCTGTTTAAGGCTTCCCAAAGTAAAACATTTTGAAGCTGTTTTTTATTCCAGTCAGTATTCTCATTCACAATGGAATATTTCTTTTTAAGATATGCCTATGATTTTGGGTGCCCAAGTTTCACTTTGAGTTTTGGGTTCACATGAACCTCAAAATGTATGTTTCTTTTAGGATACAATCTGTGTCCTGAAAACAAATCTAATGCCATCGTTTTCACATTGTAATGTAAGCCATAAGTTCCCGTATGACCACACTTTGCATGACTCTGAACATTCCCCTGGAATTTTTGAAGTCTTATTTTGAAGAGTGAATACCTGTATTTGTTTGGAAGCTCTTAATTTTCTAATATAACTCTGAGTACTCAGAAACAGTAAGTCCAAGATGGTATCTGTAGTCTCATGGGGACTTTTCACATCCTAAACTGATCTATTCTGCCTTAAATGTTAATACTGAATATAAAATCTTGATGTTTCTTCAGCTGGAAATTATCCCTGAGCAAAACACACTCTCTCTCCATTCTTTCCTTAGGATTTGCTGTGTCAAGTTCTCTGGTTTATCTCACTGTCTCTGGCTCAATCTGTCTCTACTACTTTGTACATTTTAGACCCTGTTCATACTTCCTTCCTTCCCCCAACCATCTCTTTCTGACTGTGTCCTTGCTATGTGCATCATCCCTTCTTGTTCTCCCATAGTAGGGCCCATTCTTCTTGCTCCAATTCTTTCCCCACATCCAAAAAACTTTATTATTTTATCTAAAATCTGTAGGGATTCTGGGTTTGACATGTCCTCTCTCTCTCTCTCTCTCTCTTTCCTTCAAAGCTTCACTCTCTATCTGGCATCTCTCTCTCTCTCTCTCTCTCTCTCTCTCTCTCTCTTCCAAATCTGCTCACTCTCCACCTGGCAACAATATCCTTCTAAAAATCTCAAGAAGGCTAAAAATATACTCAAGTACATTTATTGTCTCCTTTCCTGGCACATAAATAACTGTTCTGTTAAAGCTAAACTTGATAGTTTCCTCTATTCATTTTCCTCACCAATCATACAGTGGACTGTTCTGCAGCACTTCCTTTTGACAGTTTTTGCTTGTGCTGTTAAATGTCGGTTGTGATTGTGAGCAAGATTAATTTGCACATTGCTAAAAGTTTGCACCTGGCTCCTGCAAGACAAAATGCTCAACAAACCATGATTACTTTGGAATCTACAGACGGAGGAGGCATCATCCTTAGGCAGATTGATGAGAGAATGAGAATGAGTAATGGCATTTATTTGTATCTCAGCTGGAGTCTGCAGTGGTATTTTCGAGGGAGAGTCCATCTTAGTGAGACATTTCCCTTTAAAATACAAGTGTATTAGGTTTTTTTCTTTATTTGTAAACATGAGTAAATAATTGTAAAAGGTCAGAACTATGAGTTCAAGTGTTATATCTTTAAAAGTGGTAGAAGTCTGAAAACACTAAATTCCAAGATCCCGGGGAGTCTGCTATAGTACCTTAATGTGCTTTGAGATCTACAGATGAAAAGGCATTATATAAACACCAGTTAATTACCATCCCCAGTTTACAAACACAATCTATAGTGTTTAAGTGACTATCCTGGAAACTATCGCAGTCTTATGGGTTATGTGTTGGCCTAAATTATTAGACTTGAGCTCTGATCTTAGTTTTGATGCTCATGAATGGTCTGACATAGGTTCACATAACTTTCCCTTTCTAACCTTTTGTTTTCCCATCTATAAATGGGGAAGAAAGATATTTCCCTACATCATATACATTCTACAAGGCTCAGCTAACTAGAGAGCCCAATTTTTCTCTTGGACTTGCATAAGGTATTATGTAAGTGAAATGTATTACTGAGGCCATTCAGTGGAAGAGGTGAGAGTTCTAGGATTCAATCTCTATGCTCTTTCTTTTGTGTTTAATGTCCTCTAGGGAAACACATACTCCCTTTATTTTACAGCGTATAATACATGAGGCTTCTTCAAATCTTAGTCAGGTTTTGAAGTTTGTGAAGTCTTTGCAGATTTAGTGTAAGCTATTTTTTTCACAGCATCCCCAACTTTTGAAGCTGCTTTATAATGATCGGAAACAAAAAACAAAACCTCATCTTCAGTTGCACCCCAATGTTCTGAAGGTTATATTTAGCAAATAAGCTAACAAAATCCTACTGCCCAGGGGTTTTACAAAAATCAGGGCTAGATTGTGCCTGGTGGGCACAGTCCTGCTTTCAGGCAAAATGTCTCCCAAATCAGCTTGATGCAACGGACAGCATGCACGCTATTGTACCCTTTCAAGGGTGCAACCTGCTCTTCCTGTGTAGCTAACTAACAAACTAAATAGCATCATCTAATCTTGGCCCATCCATGCCCCATTTGGGCCCATGTGCCCCCAGGGGAGTCCCTCTGCTCCTCAGTTGTGCAGAATGCAATACTGCCTAATCTGAACAACAGTGGTCTAACTGCTGTGGAGTTGGTTGTGCAAAATTAGTAGTTAGAACTTATGTAACATATGTGCATAAGCACACTATGAGAGGGTGGCCTGCCTTTTTAAGGGCTGGAGTCCTAGAGCTGGCCAGCGCCCTTCAATTAGCCCTTCTTGCCACACCTGGGATGAGGTGTGGGGTTAATTAGTAGAACTAGCTGGGCATGGTGGAGCTTCTACGAAAAGCAGCAGGAGGCCGTAAAGAGTAAGCAAGGCTCCTTCAGGGGAGACCCTGAGGCCACTCAGGAGGTAGCCAACCCAATGACAAGTGACCCATAATGGCCAAAGTTTTTTCTGCAGGTGGTCTGCCTTGGTTTCTCACCTTTCAAGAGGTGTTTTAAATAAATTCCACAGAGACTTTCGTAATAACAGCCCTCCTTAGGAGCTGTTGTATTAATTTAAAGTTCAAAATTAACACAACAGTCTTCCTCCCAACCTTAAGCTGGACACAGCCAAACTCCTCTGAAGTCTCTAGGCCCTTCCTACCCTATCAGGCTGCACCCAGCCCTGCCTTATTGTAGTAACTTCCCTGGTCCCACTGTCATCCCTACAGGTATCTCTCCCTCTCGCTGCAGCTTCCTAGCATTGGCATTTGCACACCCTTCTCTTCAGGGTCTGCTGCTCTTTAAAGGAGACTCAGCTCCTCCATACCCAGCTGGTTCTGCTAATTAATCCAAGACCTCATCCCAGGTGTGGCAGGCAGAGCTAACTGGATGGGGCTGTCATCTGCAGGCCTCTGACCTTTAAAGGGGCTAGCCACACTGTCACTCACACACACACACACAATGCCTGAACACATTTCACATTTTTCAGAATAATTCACCTCTGAGCAGAGACTAAACAGGGGACATTTCAGCCCCAAATGGTTTTATTTGAAAGAAAGAGTTAAGAGTAACTGAAAAATGGAGTTATAATGGAAGCTGAATTTCAGCTTTAACTGTAGGCAGTCAGATACTGCAGTGATGGGAATGATGCAGGTACACATTTAAGCACTTTACATAGCTTAGATGGACAAAAGAGACAGAGCAAAAGCTACCTCTACTACTATTACTCGTAAGGCCTTTGGGAGGGCGACTGTCTTTTTGCTTTTTGTTTGAAGAGTGCCTAGAAGGCCTCCTTTAGGTAAGTTGTACATTTTAGAATTGGTTTTTGAAAATATTGTTTTAAAATCTACCTCAATCAAAATAGTTCCAATCAAATTTTGACATGCCTGTTCCTTGATTTTTGCTTGTTAGCTTTTTCACTGAATTTTCAAACTTTCATGAGATTATAGTACATTTTACTGTGTGAAACATGCAATATCCTTTGCCAATGCCTGCAATGGTTTTACACCAGAGGAGGATTTGGCCTGATAGCTATATTAGGGATGGGCAAATAGCTTAATATTTATATTCAGTTGATATTTATATACAGAGGTTCTATTATTCAGGAAATATTTAGAAATATTGCAATAATAAAAATGCATAAAACTTGTATATCACTTTTCACCCATAAATTCCAAAGCACTTTACACAATGTGGGTGGGAATCATTATCTCCATTTTAGAGATTAAATGACTTGATCAGGTTCACACTGTGACCTGGGAGCAGAGCCCTTGCCTCCCAAATGCCAAATCCCCCCGCCCAGCCACTGAGCCACATTAGCTCCTCACCAGTATGCAAGACTATGTCAGTGACACTTTGCTGTGGTGGATTTGGGGTTCCAGTACAAAATGTTGCATAATTTTGCACTAGAATGGGCATCAGAGGCAGACAAGCAGAATATCAGCAATTTGTTTTCCTAGCTCACTTTGGAAGCATCCTTATAGGGTCCATGGACACCTTATATAGCCAGTGTCAGCTGGAAACAGAAACCATGCACTGTTTCCTGATTGTCATTCTCCAGCAGCATCCATCTCTTGAAAATATTAAAGATTCCTTCCACCCTGTGGAGTACAACACTAGCTCTAGGCAAAGGAGAGATAATGACAGTGTCCAGAAATAAGTAGTACCAGCACTGAGAATCTTGGACAGAAGCTGCATTTGGCCAGTAGTGCAAGTAGGGGGGTACTCTCCAGTACGCAGTACCGACAAGAGATTTTTAGGGGGTACGGGATACCAGAAAGACTTGGGGCTGCGCTCTGCTCCTTAAAGGAGCAGAACATGGCTAGGGAGGGCATTCATTCTTTATATGGCTTTATATGGCTCCTTAAAGGAGCAGAACATGGCTAGGGAGGGCTTTCATTCTTTTTATGGCTTTAACAGCAAAAATCGTTTGTTTCAGTTTGTTAGCATATGTATTGTGCTGTTAAATTGGTCAGGAGTCCTCAAGAGGAGAGAGGGGGAGAGGGGGGGATGGAAGGTGTTTAAACAGTGGTTTTTATTCTGTTTCTTCCCATTGGTCTGAATTATCCAGAACATTCATACTGCAACACATCAAGTCCAAATCAGTAGAGGAATGCCTCTGCTTGCAGTGACCAGAGGATGTTTGGATTCTGATGTCAGCCCAGTTCTGGAGCCTGACAGGTATCAGGTGTTGTCCCCAGGTGTTGTCCCCCGTGTACATAGAATTCTTCTTTGCAGCCACACTAGTCTAACAGACTCCTGGAACTCTTACTATTTGCATGTCTGTGGACCACTTTTGTGGTAAGAGTTTCAGGAGTCTGTTCTGTTCCTATAAAGGAAGTTCAATCTCCCATTGAAATGCAATGCTTGGGTACAATACCATAATGCAGTTTAGATACAGTTCTACTTAAAATTTGTATTTTAATAAGTCATACATATGCTGAAATGGCTCCTCACCCAACTCCCCATATTCCATATAAACAGACTGAAATACTACATGTTCTGGGGAAAAGTGAGCAGTTAAGCATGTTGATGTTTGTGTATACAAACACCCATTTCATCACCGTACTGGAAAATATAGCTGAACTTAATTTTCTATGGAATTTGAAGAAAGTTTAACAGCCCCAATTGTTTTCTGTGTTAATCAGTGTGAACCTGAAAAAATTACATGCCTTCTGAGAGAAAAGAATCAGTCTGCACTTATTGAAAAAAAAATGCCTTCCAACTGGTGTTCAGAAGAATGCTACAAGACACGTACATAACCTCATGAGCAGAGGGCGGAGAGGATACCCTCCCACATCATGACCACCAAATAATAATAATAATAATAACAATAATAAAAATCTCAAAGAGGCAGAGGTTCACAGATTTGCAAACCTAAAAACCTGTGTTATGCTTTAAACCACCTCAGCACATACCAGATTTATGAACATTAAAAAGTTAACTGCAAAGGAACACCGAAGCCCATTAACCTGAATGTGTGCCAGCAAATATGCCCTCACGGACTAAAGGTGCAGTCACACCTGAACAGCTAAAAATTAACCTTGCTCTTTTAAGCTAAATAGAGTCATGTCACTGGCTCCATCTCTGTTGTTACATAACAGATAACAAAACTCCAGTGGGGCCTGGTGCTGGCACATAGGGTCTGAGGTACGTGGTGTGATTTTTTTCAGAATCTATTTTGGGAATAGTCATGTAGGTGAAATAGCTGGTACTTGTGATTATGTACATTCATCTTGGTATCTGAAGTTATGAATATTAGCTGTTTACTACATGTTTGCTCCTGTGGTGACGCCCACAAGGTATTTAGCCAGCACATGAAGGGACAAGTCAAGTTGAATAGCCCATTAAGGAACACTTAGCTCACAATGGACCCTGGAAAATGCCTGTCTGCACTTAATGGACTTTTTGTGAACGTTCTAACTAGAATATGGGTGGGGTGATGGACATGTAACTTGCCCATGTGACTCCAAACACCATCTTTCACAGTAAGAACGGATTTCCCTTTACTTGGCACTTGGCAGAAGCCAAAAGGCCCTGGCCTGGAAACATCTCCATTTTGCCTCTTTCCTGCTCTGGCATCTTTCCTGCTCCACCTCTGGACTATGAACATATACATTCTAACCAAAGGACTGAGGACTTTAAGGTAATCTGGAGCCTTCATATTTCCTTGATCCTTTGCAGATGGACTTATGAGTTGGATATGGTACAGAAACTGCTCTAGCCCCATTAATTGCTGATTTCTCCCTTGCAATAGACGAAGATCAGATGTATGTGTTCCCAATGTATGTGTTCCCAATTAGTAATTTAAAAAACGAAGAGTAAAACCAAATTGAATTCTTTAAGGGTCGAGCCTCCAGGGCAGTTACAGATAATTTAATTTATTGGAGGACTGTGAATGACTCAATGAATTATAATTTTTTTAAAAACCCTTTAATATAAAATAGTTAGTGCACTCTATGGTTATATTGTAATGCCCATTTGCTTAACTTGTACTTGCATGATAAAATGAAATGTATTGGGGGTAATCAATAACTATATTAACATAGATAGGTAAATTGTTAATGTTTACGAAAATGCAAAAACATTTGTAAAAACCACTTAGTACCAGAACGTGTTTACAACATGACCTGGGGTTATATCCTAACATATCTCTAACTTGCCTCTGAGCTGTCTCACTTTACTGCACTAATTTTACCAGGCCTCATTTAACTATTGTCAAGCCTATTTTTAGGAAATAGATTTTTTGCGCCTACTTACATTGCAACACATTTCTATATAAACATAAGCAAGCCCTATCTGCATGGGCTGCACTGTCCAACATTAACCAGTGACAGTTTTATGTTTTGTTTGTTTATTTATTTTTACAGAGATCTTGGATTTACTTGGTTATTTGGCCAACACACACAAACATTCATTCAAGTTGAAAGTTGATTGATTGAACACACATGAAAAAAAAACCCCAGGAAATTAAAACCAGCATTCATATTGAAACTGTGGTTGTGTGATTATGCAACACATGCTTTATTTGGACCCAGTTAAAGTTTTTATCCTTTTGGAATTAAAATATTAAAGTTTCCTGTTTTCATTAATAACCTTTCTTTGATGAAAATGAGCATGTTCATTTTAGTCTCAGTCCTGATGTGTGGAGGGCATTCATTTATCCTGTTTTTAAGAAACAGACAGACAAAAGGTGAGACAGGATAAAAAAGATGGGTGAGATACAGCTTTTGCTGATGTTTTTGGAACATTGGGCTGCTAGTTAGTAATTAGGCTGCTTTGGAAAGTTTACTATGACACCTGCTGATTGGACCTTGTTTCACATTCTGGTCAAGGACATAATTTGGTTTGATCCTTTTTCTTTAGACATGGGAGGTTTGGATGAATGCAGTATAGTTGATTTCAGGATTTGATGAAAAGCCAAGGGAATGAGAGATAGGATTAGTAGAAAAGATGGAACAAGGCGGAAAACAATAAAATATGGGAAGGGAGGACAATACAGGATCTTATGTGTCTCTGCGGTGCGGGCAACTAACTATTCCTACTGATGGGTTGAGAACTAGATGTCATGATAATGTGATGACGTTCATCACTCACAGGTGAAAACAAAGTCCTTAAACAAGAGCAAGGCCAGCTGGCCTTCCTCTTTGAAAGAAAAGCCCTTAGCCTGATCTGCTTCTTCTGACCTGAAGTCAAGGAAGCTGAGAAGAGTCAACGTGAGTTGCAATGCTGTCAGGTTGGGGGATGACATGGGGAAAGAAGACGATATTTTTAAAAGTCTCTTTTTAAGGACTAAAAGTGGGTGGCATATTTTATCCTCATTATTTTGTCCACCAAGTAAATCCATTTCCATAAGGCCAAACTTGGTATAGGTAACTTCATCCCCACATTTTCTTGTTTACTAAGAATGCTCTCACCATAGTCCTTGACTTATATCAGTAGGCCATTTTTGTTTGAACTAATTCAATTTTTCTCTCTAGCTTTCTTGAACCTGTTCACAACATTTGAAAATTTATTGAAAATATTTATTGAAAAAGTTTATTGAAAATAACTTGACCTATTCTCCAAGGTTAATTCTCAGGCAGACAAAAAGTCATAGGTTATTGTGACATGTTATGAACTTTCATATACTTTCACAGTTGCTAAGGGTAAAATTTTTGGTCAAAAAATCACAACATGATCACCTCGAAAAAGTCCACATTCCCTAGTACATATTGGACAACCTTTTGTATGTGGCTAGAATATGGAAAGTTTAGGCTATTTTCCTTGTTTCTAACAATGGGTCCAATAGCTGAAGTCACTTAATGTGTCACATCTGGGATGTGGGTGGTCATACCTAGTGGTCACAGCAGAAGTCAGACCAGTCAGGTACTGGGAGGTCACAGTCTGAGACATGCAAGAGAGCAAACCAAGGATCAGACCTCAGGAGGCAGGCAGGATCGGGTTGTCAATAGATTGGAGTCAGGTGCCAGGTTACAGGCAGCCGTCAAATAGTGAAGTTGAGGACAAACCAGGGTCAAAAGCCAAAGCCTAGTCACTTCATTACTTCATCACAAGCATGGTCTGGAGCAGAGACAGGCAGGCAGTCTGTGTTGTTGCTCAGACAGCTCTACTTCATGGCTTCCTGGTTTAAGTACTGGTATCGGCCAATCAGTAGGCTGTGAGGGGCTGCCACTCAGGTCCTGTTAGGTGCTACTTCCTGCTGAGCCCAGCCTCACAGGGTCCACCTGTGGGAGCCTAGCCTAAGCCTAGGTGATGCAGAGGTGTCAGTGGCCCACAACCTCCCAGGTTCAAGCCCTGTAGTTCTTACATAATGGTTCTGAAGGCCACTATATTATTGATTGCTTTGCTCACTCCTTCAGTCTTGTGGTCTCTGATATTACCCAGAAAACCACTAAATCATTGAGAGGGAAGTAGAAGTATTATCATTCCTTTCTCCCTGACCCTTCCACCATGTCTTTCTGTTACAAAGACATGCAATGCCCAGGAGATGAGGATCCACAAAAATCACTGTGGCCAATTTCTTTTTAGTGACTGCATCTTTATCATGCTTATCTGACACCTTTGTTCCGCATGCTCAAGTGAGACTCTATAGACAAAAATGCAGACATGGGTTAATAAAAATACCTGGTTTTGGCTGGAACAGGGAAAAGATTGTTGCATCTGATATTCGAGCTTGCATCTGTACCTTAGTTGTTAGACATAACTGTGCTGAGGAAAGTTCTGACAGACAAAACTACTGGCCTCTAAGCTGTTTAGACTGTGATTTGTTATCTTTCTTTCCCTCATGGGAGCTTATTTCTATGTCTAATGAAGACTAATCTACACACTTAAAAGATGTCCTAGTGGGTGCTTCACAATTCTTCAGCACATACCACTAATGGATGTAATTCATTAATGAGTATTTCCCTAGAACGCTGACACAAAAGCAAATGCAGAAAGTACAGACAGCCTCCGCCCTTGCCCTTAGTCCTGGCAGCCAGGAAAACAATCTCCTCATGAGAGCTGGGCAAAATTTTGCAGCTGAAACTTTTTTCAGTGAAAAATACCATCTAATTTAGGGCCCCAATCTACCAGGCACTGTACAAGCACATAATAGAGATACTCATTCCTCCAAAGAGCTTATATTCTGAAGTAACAATGGGGCCAGTGAAGGAACAGAGTAATGAAGTGACTTGCTCAACGTCACAGAGCTGGTCAGTGGCAGAGATGGGATTAGCACTCAGCACTCTTGAACTCTGGTCCAGAGCCCTATTCATTAGTGCACACTGCCTCCTTGCGGTATTTGTCCTGCATTTCTCCCTTTCCCCCCCCCGCAAGAAACCAATCCACTTTTCACTCCCTCTAGCTTTGTTTGGTTCTTGTACTTGTGCTAAAATTCATCTCCTTTTATCACTGATCTGTCCTGGCTCTCTGAAGTGCCTGACAGTTAGGAGCTGATCATGCTCAGCCTTGGAGAAAGTTGGTTTTGATCTGAAATACTTTTGCTCCTTGATGTTTTGCCCTCCAGGATCTCATACCCGGGTGAGTTTTAGTCTTTTCTTGGTAGCTTAGATTGGTTTCCTGGGGGTTTAAAACAAAAATTCCAGTGAAACACTGATGCAATCTTTTAAAATATTTAAAGGAAGCCAAAAATAAATGAAATTGAGGTTGTTTTTTAAAAAATGCAGGCACTCAAGCAATAAAGCATCTTATCTTCCTCCTTGCATCCCAGAATCTTTCTGGCTATTTGTTTATAAGACCATCATTCGAGTGATTTCTGTGTGCACTCTGTGGTAGCATGATGCTGGTGTTCTAGCAGTACTTCCTGCTAAGGCTTCAGACAGAATGAATATGTAAAATCTGTAGCCTCCCTATAGAACTTGACTTCCCTGCATTTCATGTACTCCACCCTGCTGAGGGAAAAACAGGAAAAAAAATCCAGTTTTATTACGGCAGTGGGGGGTTTATATAATGCTGTTTCTTGGCTCTGAAAATAACTAGAAATATAAAAATGAAAAATTAATACCCAGTACCCTTGAATTTCTCTCCTCTCCCAGAATGAAAGGCTTTCAGGGGAATTTCAGACTGACCTTTGCCATATCACAGACAATCCACAAAGATTTTAAAGAGAATCCGCGAGGCAATGTTATATGAACTATACCACTCACCAATGGTCACATCTGTGCTCATGGCATGCACAAAATTCTGTTCATTCAACAGTAATGCTGGTTTTTGGGAGCTTTGCTGACACTAGATGCAAGTGGTTTGTTAGTTGGAGCAGAAGCGAATTTGATTTCTCCTATTGCGGAGATCAGCATTATATTTATTTTACAGCACCGTCTCCTGAGGTTTTGGGCAAGAGTGAGGAAGGATGTGCATGGGGAAATTTATGTTTAAGAAGCCTCCCCATTTGCCATTCTCAGATGCAAGAACTAGACACAACTGGACCCCTTCCTCTGTGGAAGTACCAAGTCTTCTCCTGCTCTGTTTGTTCCACTCCTACCTGCATGCCTTCTTCGAAGCATCCTGCTATACTCAGAATAATCTCCATACCCTTAGCACAGTGGACTCCCTCCCTCTTGTCATTCAAATATTTCCTGAAAATACATTCTTGTCTAGGAAATCCATAAATGCAAAACTTCCCCCATAATACCATCTCTTAATAATTTGGCTTCATCCACCACCCTCCCAACCAATTTTTTAAAAAATCCACGATTTTAGGTTATTTCTTTCCTTGTCACTATCTATCAAAAAAACAGTTATGTTTTTATCATGACAAAATTAATAACATCTTTACAAATTCCATCCCATGCAGTTCCATAATCCTAGCATATTATCTAATCTAAACCACCAAGGACAGTAAATAAATTCATAAACATTGAAACATCCATACAGGACCATCACAATAATCCATCCAGCCACGTCACCTCCCTGTAACAGCAGCAAGGTTGGAACTCCACCTCAGAGCTTCTAACTATGCAAGATTATATCATCGGAGAATATTTCTTCCTTACACGCATTCACAATTGCGTTATCTCTTGGAGCGTTCACACTTACAGTGATAACTCTTTTGGTCCAAACGTCAAAAATAAATCAAGGCCAGATTTTCAAGTGTTTAGCACCCACCCTCAGGCCAGGTTTACAGAGCACAGCTTTCATTTAGGCATCTAAATAGGGGCCAGTTTTTCAAAAGTGCTGAGGACCCAATGTGACATGTCTGGCCAGATTTGCAAAAGAACTCCACACTTTACATGCTGAGCTGTTTTGAAAATCTGTCCATATTATTTTTATTCTAGCTGCTGTAACTGCAGATGTTAGTGCATTTATACAAGTGCATTTGTTTTAAATTTGCTAAGCTATTTGCTTCATTATTTAATTTATCACTCTGGGTCCCAGAAGTTATTGAGAAAAGAAATACTCTAACCAATCTGAACAGCTCAGAGGTGAAACACAGAGCTCTCATCCTACGTTGAAGCTTAGTGGGAAGGGGGAAGGCAGAGCAAGCAGAAGGTTCTTTAATTTGCAGATTATTTACACAGAATCGTTCTTTTAGAGTGGTTACAATCTATTACATCAATGCCACTGCCACACATGCACATTAATCCTGCACATGAAAAATCCTCCTGTTTTTGCTGGAAAGTGCTTGCTAATGCCAGCTCAGTTGCTTTGCTGCTTTTCAAAATAAAAGAGTTAGTTTGTTTTTAATTACGTCCCAAACAGGGAGGAAAAAGTACTCACAGAATTGCATTTGAAAATAGTTTGGACTATACAAAGCCACCCACCGTCAAGATTTCTTCAAACTTTTAGTGTTCAAATATGGACTATTTAAAACACACACATGCACACAACCCACAATGAGAACCCCCACACATGCCAACATTTTCAGGCCACAGTGAATTCTTATGGTTGCGTTTTGTTCCCATAGATTCAAAGTGGAGAAGGGAGAGTTCCACTAATGAAACTGATGGACATTTTAGCTACAGTCTGGCATCATTACAGTGGTCCCTCCTATAATTAGAAACTAAATGGCATTGGAACACCATCTGTGAAATGAAATCAGATGTAAAAATCCAAGATGAAATGAGTGGACAAGGACTGAACAAACTCCATGAATTGTCAGACTGGTAGCCAGCAGTACAGTTATCTCATTTCTTTGGATAGCCATATGATTCTTCTCATTTTGCAGTAGTTTTGTCTGCTGGGGTTGTCATTACACACACAGCCACAAACCAGTTTTTTTCCCCATGATCAGAATGTGTTTGTTGTCAGACACACACACACAGAGAATTTGTTTTAAAACACCCCCCCCCCCCCCCGCCTATCTCTCTCTTCATGTTGTAGAAGGTAATTAGGATTCATTCATCTTTTGGAATGTAAATTGAAAACCAGGCTTGTGGATAGCTGAATCCCAGAGATAATCTTCTATAAATGGACTATACTGCAAACCTTAATGTTGTTTTACTTCATTACATAATCAAACTATAATCATGGCTTTGAAATGGACAGGGATGGAACTCACTCAGTACAGATGCCATGCAGCATCAATGATAATCACGGGTTGCCTTGTCCCTTACATAACAGACAGACACACCAAATACTGAACATTCGGTTGTAGGATTTCAGAGGTTCTGAGGGATTTTATTTTGTTTTAAGCAACTATCTTCAGTGCTGCAGCAGATTTCCACCCCCCAAGATATTAATGTTCTCCAAAAACAGAAATCTGTTTGGTCTTTTATTGAAGCTTGGCAGCAGTACAACTGTAAGGAAAGGGAATGTTATTTTTTTTTCATCAGATGAATGTTTTAATTCTTTTTTAAGCTGTTTAGTTCTTATGTGGTTGAAAAATGAATGAATGAACAAATACAGTGAAGCCTGGAACTAGTAAGTAAAATAGTCATTTTTGACTGAGGGGCAGAATTAAAATTATTGTGAGGGACAGAAACAAAAGTAAGGGTAGGATGGGGCTATAAGGTTGATGGTAGGGCCTGCCACTTGGTGGTGGGGTGCAGATGGAACAGCTGGTGGGTTCTTTTTCCTGGGCTCTTTAAATCCTGGCAGTGGCCCTGGTTAAATGCATTATATATCACCTTCACTGTAGCTTCATTGTCCCATCCATCCATCCATCCATCCATCATCCTGTGCATTTATCATCAAATGCTTTGACAGAAATGAAAAAAGTTATGGTGAAAAATGCAAACAAAACCATGCTTCATTAGACAAGATACTATCAATATCTCTTCACATGGTAAATTTGACATTTCACCTCTTTAAAGGTATTAAACTAAGAACTTTATAAAACTTATAAAAATCAGAAATGGGTCATTTTGAACAGCTTCTAAACTTTAACTTATTCAGTGGAATCGTTTACATTTTTCACAGATATTAAATCTTCATTCCTTTCGTAAATTGTATGAGTTTGGAAAATAACTATTTTATTTTTCTTGCAAAACCACCATGTCTCTTTAACTGCATTTTTCAGTAGTACCTTAACTATGGAGTTCCCACCAGCTTCCCCATAAATATAGCAAACTCCTGCAAAAAAACCATATATAGGTCTTGGGAAATAAGTAGGAGAGTCTCTGGTTTTCAATTTTTTTAAAAAAATGTAATAATTAATGATGAAGTGAAGAAACATCAGGGCAGATACATCAGATCTTACCAGATTTATGTCATTAGTAATAATGGGTTAGACTGGCACTTTGCAATCTAGCCCGTAACAAGGGGCAGCACATTGTTGCATTGACCCTGGAACAGCTTGGGAGAGAGTGGATATTATGACTTAAGGAGGCACAGCTTCCCTCCCAGTCTTCTTAGTGCTCTAGAGAAGGTACAGACTGCACTGAACCTGCATCTAGCACAGCAGACAGTCCCCCATGCACCAGTGTAGTTATGCTTCAAGGTCTGTTGGGATGGTGGAATCAAGGCTGCACCCCCACCCCATCTGCTCCTGTGAGAAGGGAAATTGTAGCAGCTGTGATGATCCTTCTACTCCCCAATGAGTTGGAAGTGGCAGTCTGGCATACTGACTCCATAGAGTAAGGGGGGAATTTGCATTCCCTCAACAATCTTTCCCAATAATTGTCAGTTCTAATATTGAATATTTATATCACAATGGCACCAAACTTTTCCAGTCAATACAATGGCACTAATATAAGATTTTCAAGAACCTATGGGAGATTTGCACCCAACTCGCATTGGAATTCAATGGGATTTGGGCAGCTAACTCCCTTCAGTGCCTTTGAAAACCCCAGTCTGATAACATAAGGCACTGCACCAACACTGAGAAAAATGGAGGATCCATGTCCCAAAGAGTTTACACTCTAATTTCTCCACCTACTGAACTCTACGCACATCTTTTACTTACCTTGTAAGCTCCTGGGGGCAGGAGCTCTCTTTTTGTTTGGTGTTTGTACAGCACCTAGCACAATGGGCTCCACGATTGGGGCTCCACAGCCTTTTAAATTGTGTTCCAAGCTCACCCTTAAGGGAACTTTGTAGTCACTTAACACTTGTTTCTTTACCTTGGCTAAAAGTTTTATTCAGAGTGACGTCCAGGATTGCTTTGATTAAGGTAGTATAACTATCACTTCTAATTGAAAGGCTATATTCATGAAAGCCAACCCTTCAGATAATGATGGTATTTTCATATAATATATCCTAAAAATAACAAAATATGCCTTTTCCATTAAACTCTAGGAATTTGCCTAATCAGTTAATTCTTTAAACCCTGTATGAAATGGAATCTTTGTATGCTGGAGGTAGACTTTTTTGGTAGTGGTAACAATAAAAGAGACAGATCAAGAATGTATCTATTAAGATCATAAGAATGGCCATACTGGGTCAGATCAATTGTCCATCTAGCCCAGAATCCTGTCTTCTGACAGTGGCCAGTGCCAGATGCTTCAGAGGGAATGAACAGAACAGGGCAATTCTGAGTGATCAGTTCCCTGCTTCTGGCAGTTGGAAGTTTAGGGACAACTGGAGTATGGGATTATGTCCCTGTTCATCTTGGCTAATAACTATTGATGGACCTATTGCCCATTAACTTAGTTATTTATGGAGAAAATGAAGGTAAGGTCTGCCACCACAGGACAACAATATTCCCATTTACAATTTGCATGGAGTTTATATTCAGTTACTGATATTATGATAGGTTTCAGAGTAGCAGCCATGTTAGTCTGTATTCGCAAAAAGAAAAGGAGTACTTGTGGCACCTTAGAGACTAACCAATTTATTTGAGCATCATTACTTTAGTAACATTTCTATCACATAGGATTTGGGTTGTCTTAGAGCTGTAGTACATTCTTTTGGAGGAGCATCCGTGTCAATATACTTACAGAATGTGTCATGCCATTGCTGTGTTTATGCAAATCATTTTAAGGAGTAGTCACTGATAACTTTAAGATTCTGTTTTCCATTGACAGATTTATGGTCTTTGCCTGTTTCCTTTCTGAGGTGACAGTGCCCTCCTGTGGTCAAAAACATGTATTCTTGCAGAAATATTTCCTAGTGATTAACTTTTAGCATTTATAGCCCATACTAATTGAAAAAGATGGGATTCTCCACACATTCATTCATTCTTTTGTTCCTATTAATTTGAAATAAAATGTTATTCCTGACTATGTCTCCATGTTTCCATAACAAACATACATTTAAAAAGTTTAAATCATGTTTATTTTTTCCTTTGGTTTCAGTTTCAAGTAAAAGGAGTGTGGGGAGAGAAACATTAGAAATCTGGATAGCTGGAATATCTGCAAGTTGCACAATTATTTTTCATGTCATACACCTGTGCTCAGACAGAATCTTCCAGGTGTATTTTAGAAATCTAAAAATAAAGCCAAACATACGCTGGATGGAAAAAGAGACAATTATGAAAGAGGAGTTTGCAGGTAGCATTTGAAGAATTTCTTCTGAAATGGGGATACAATGTATAGCTAACAGTGATGAAGGCTAATTACTGGCCCTTCTAGTGTCACAATAATATGGTACTCTGAAAGAAGCTGCATAAAAAGAATATTTTATTGTTACCTTTGACTACACTTTCAGCACAGGTATGTAATTAGCCTGCACTTTGGATCTAGGGTTGAACAAAAGGCAAGCATAATTTTATTGCGCAAAATATGAGAGCTACTTATTAAAATAATTGAAGTGAATTAGCATTTGGTATGTTTATAAGATATGTTGTCGAGTGTTCATACATGGGTGCAAATATTGTTGTGTTAGCAATATCCCAAATGACTGCATCCTGGCTTTTAACAACTACCAATAAATATCACTCAAGAAGCTGCTTATAAATATAAGTGGACAGTTGAAGTGAACATTCTTGAAGTGAACAGTTATTTTCTTTCTCATGCTATGGGACCAGTTATCCCAGAGTTTTCACTGAGAAATATTTTAGTTGCAATGTATATGTTTGCACAGTTTGGGCTCTCTTTATCAGTATGTACAATGTCACTCCTTGTTCAAGATAAAATAGGCAAATATATATTTAATTTACGGAATTATATATGGAGTAGAATACTGGGCTGGCAGTCAGGTGGCACTTTGGATGAAGTGTTGACATTATTTTTTATCGCGAAGATACCTTGCATTGTCCTCCTCTCACACTTTTACACATGTGGAAATAAAGAATAACTCCAGAGCAGTCAATAGAGTGATATATTAGTGTGAAAATGGTGTGAGAGGAGAAACAAGCCTATCATCTCAAACCGAGGGCTTTAGCAGTGTGGGGTCACAGTGGCTGCTATTAAAAAGTGATCCTTGATACTACTGATATCTTTACAGTGTAAAGAATGCTTTGTTGTCTATATGTCACAAAGCTTGGTCCTATATAAATATACAGCAGAGGGTCTCCCTAACTAGCTACTTATATAAACCATCACCACCCACTGTAGTGTGTGATCATTAATGGATTTCATCCTCATAGCACCACTGTGAGGTAGAGAAGTATTATCCTCATTTTACAAATAGACAACAGAGGCAAGATAGATTAGAATAAATGGGTTTCACTTAATGGGGTGGAATCCTGGCCCTATTGAAGCCAATGGCAAATCTTGACTTCAACAGGGCCAGCATTTTCTACAAGAAATTTGTAACTGAGCTGGAAATTGAACCCAGCTTTCCTGAATGCCAAGCTAGTGCCCTGGGTGGTAGAAAGTCCTTCATCATCAACTCCCCACAAACACCTCAAAGCAGCTGCACGGATATAAACACTCTTTACCATTGGAGCTGTAGTCTGGCAGCCCTTCTTCAGGTAGAATTCTCATTGACTTTAGCTCGCATTTTACCATTATGAGTGCAGCTGCTTCGGCCTTTAAGGATTTTTTTCCCCCAACCTCACCCAGAACTTGGCAGTAAGACCTGGGAACTATGCAGATGTTGCCACAAGCTGATGCATTCAGGGACCCTAATCAAGATCCTTAGTGCAGGAAAGAGAAAAAGCTGTTTGTGAAGGGAGAACAAAATCTAAAAACTTAGATCAGTGTCTGATTCAAGGGAACATGTTGACTGAAATGTGTCATTTACCAACATTTCCAGTTCAGGAATCCAGCAGCAGAAAAAGCACCAAAAACTCTTGATAAATTAAATACAAAACATTAGCCCCTGGAGAGTCCCCAGTGTGTATAGCAAGTGCCAGATGAAGGTGAACTCACGTTTCCCTAGAAATAAATTGTTCATGGAGAGGAGCTGTTGACATCAGATTGATGTTTGAATGGTGCTCAGTGGGTTAAGACCTCTACTAGTTTATTAACTTCTTGAGTTTCCTTATATACTTTTTGTGGTGGTGGGAGAGGAGGATGGAGGGATGACATAATTTTATTTTTTTTATTAAAGAAATAAGAAAATGTGTCAATTAAATGCACTATTATAAAATAATAATAAAGTAATAATTGATATTTGCCTTAAGGGGCAAACAAAGCCCCATCCTTCTAGCTCCCAGATAGTAGTACCACAATAGAAGACTGGATGTGGATGGCTGTATAGGGGGGTTCTCACCACACAGGGTAGGACCTGGGCAAGCTGGGGAAATATAGGTAACTGTATATTCTCCTGTCATTCCTCCCTCCCCCACCCAGTAAGTTGGGGTAAGGGGTGGGAGTCGGGGGCATGTTGCATAAAGTCCTATTGAATATGCTTTGCACAGGGACTTCACAGCAGTTCTGCTACCTGGGTAGGTGAAGTTAATGTGCCCATCTTGTCAGGATGGATTTTGAGGTCTAGATTTTGTCCTAGAAGGTCTACAAAAAAAAGGTGTTTGCATGAGTTAGCCATGCCATTTCCTATGCTTAAGAGTAAAAAGTGCTTGGAGCTGAGAGTGCTGCAGCTTCTGGAGCTCTGGGCCAAAAGAGATCAGTCCTAAACTAGGATAAAATGTGGGGTTAATAATTAGTGACATACCAGTCCATCCATTCCAACATACTGGCTCAAGACCAGCAATTTCAAAGAAAGAAACAAGAAACCATGCAGTGGACTGTAATTTTATATAATATAATACAATTTTCAACATTCATAGGATCTATGATCTATGTATGTCCTTGGATATGTATCTTTGGACTCTAATATTCTGATGCGTTATCTAGGCACATGGAAAACTGGTTTTCCGTTAGTTCTATCATGAACCCGTGCTGTGTATATGTTCCTTGTCAGACTTTTTGGTCTTTGTTTTACCTCTCATTCCTCTTCTGATTTTAGCCTCATTTTAAAAAAATAATAACTTTAAACATGAAAAGAGCTTCCTCTTAAAGGATGTTTCCTTTGAAATACAGCAGCTAATGCATAGTGTAATCTCTACCATAGCATGGCAGGGAGACAGCCAATTTTAGAAATGCCAGGGCTGTTAGAAGCATATGTTAAAGTGAATAAATACAGAAATTCAAATTGACAAAAATAACCACCTTTCCCAAAGTGGCCAATTAGACTCACAGGAGATAAGAATAATTAATATTACAGTTGTATGGGTTTTGATTGTATAGCTCTCTTTAACCATGTATGTTTTAAATATTTAACTTTAGCCTGTCCATGAAATGATATGAGAATTAGGGTAAAGTAATAAAACAGATCCTTAGCATTTAGCCATGACTCGTCAGTATATACCAGATATATGTTATATTAATTTGTGAGTATTCTAATGGTAGTAAGGAGGTTTCTATTGCTTTAGTTGATAAAGACTATAATAACAGTTATAGTCAATCTGGTTAGTATGGGCAGTGAGGAATGACTAGGATGGTGACATTTCTATTGCAAAAAACACTGCTCCTGGAAAGGCTACCTCTAAACTCTTTCATGTTTAGAGTTTATTAGGGATTATTCTAGTGAAGATTAAGAACAGGTTTTTAATTTTAATATGCCTGTAAATTTAGTATTCAAAATGAACAACAAACTACATTGAGCAAGAGTAAGTTTTGGTTGACCTTCCCTCCTACAGCTCTGCAAATGTACCTCAATATAGATTAACAATCCTCCCCGCTATTCTAGTCCTGGGCTTCTCTTTACATAGATTCCACAAATTGGAAGGAGCCTTTGTTGGGCCCCGGGCCATCTTCTCCCGCCAAATTTTTTGCACCAGTATAGGTGTGAAAAGCACTCTAAAGCACAATTGAGAGCACAAACACTTGGCTCATTGGAATACAGTGATTGGAGACATGCTGGACCACTACTGAGACATGTGCTAGGATACATGAAGCAGATTGCAGATTGGTCTATAAATCCAGCTGAAAGGAGAGTAGGTTGAGGGGAATAAAACGGTAGGGGAGGGAGCACCTTTTACTGTGTAGATGGTTGTTCCTCTTGAAGGTTGGAGTTCATCATACATGTGGGGTCATGGGGGATGTTTCCTTCCATACCCCAGAAGCGAACAGGGTTCAGTTAATAAAGAACAGCAGGAAACCAAACTCACAGCTCTACAGAATGTGTGTGTGTACCTGTTTCTAGAACACCTATCCAAACATGGTGAACACAACTCACTATGTATATACCTAGGTAACAGATGGTAAATCTAAAGGGTTTTTAAATGCTATTCTATGTATATCTTTGTTTTACAGGGGACTACGTAGTCATGTCAGTTTACTTTGACTTGAGCAGAAGAATGGGTTATTTCACTATTCAGACCTATATCCCCTGCACACTCATTGTAGTGCTATCCTGGGTCTCCTTCTGGATTAACAAGGATGCAGTTCCAGCCAGAACATCTCTGGGTGAGTTGCTGTGTCTTCCAGCATTTACGATATGATTTATGTATCTAGCAGAGCTCCAGTATAGGGGAGCATCTGGCTGCAAGTCTAGTATAGTTCTCTGTGCATCACATGTGAAAGAATTGCATTTGTCACTTAGGGCTTGTCTATACTACCCGCTGGATTTGCGGGCAGCGATCAATCCAGCGGGGGTCGATTTATCGCGTCTAGTCTAGACACAATAAATCGACTGCCGAGCGCTCTCCTGTCAACTCTGGTACTCCACTGGAGCAAGAGGCACAGGCGGAGTCGATAGGAGAGCATCAGCAGTCGACTCACCACAGTGAAGACACCGCAGTGAGTAGATCAAAGTACGTCGACTTCAGCTATGTTATTCATGTAGCTGAAGTTGCGTAACTTAGATCAATTTCCCCCCTCCCCAGTGTAGACCAGGCCTTAGATGGCAACTGGAATGTATGTCTCTTGTCAAGATATAATGTGAGTCAAGCAACATTTGCATCTCTTCCCCTTTCCCCTTTTACTATATTGGGTCCTGCAAAGGGACTGCATACTTCAAATAATTGCAATGGAAGCCTGCACAGCAGTGAGTTTCAAGAGCACCTGGATTCCATTTTATACTCAAGATCTTGCATATTTTGAAGAGCTAGTTGGAAATTCATCCTTTTTTTTGCCATAACAATGTTGGGGAACATTTTTCTGATATTTGAGCAGCTTGGCTTTTACACAAAAACATCCAATGCTGTCAATATAGTCAATGCCAAGGAAGAGTTAATCTGGCCAGTTATCCATGTAATACCATGAACAAAGGTGAACAAAGGTACATGCATGGCAGAGGTGTATGTATCATGTGTAAAGACCTGAGCTTTCTCTGCTGAGGTGTCTCATCAGGGTGCTGCGAGATCTCCCCTGTCACATCTGTACTGGCCATTGTAGTGCATGTGTATTCATGAAGAAAATGGATATTTACCCTCCTTAATAAGAATGGTAGCAGAAACAATGGATTATTGCAAAAAGATGTGACGTTCCCTCTAGAAAAATGGATTCCATCCTTTTTCGTTTGATAACTGCACAATAGCCTAACCCCCAGTTTCCTTGTATGAACATCTGGTTCAGTAAAGGCCATACATGCATGAGAGAAATTTATTGCCCTAAAGGATAAACCTATTTTTATTATCTTGCTATCTGGACATTCTTTCTTTTTACCAAATCTCATATGTATGTCTCAAAAGCACCAAAAATCAGCTGTTCTTTTACCTCTATTAAGAAGTTGATGTTAGTTATAAGGTTTGTTTTTGTCTGTATCTAAAGAGTTATTGTTCACCATGTTTTGGTATCTCAGTTGTTTGTATTTTAATTCCATACTTACTTCTGTATGATTATGTGTTTTAATACCTGACTGTTTGCTTATGTGACCTCTCCTGGCCCCCCTGCTCCCACAAAAAATATTCAGCTGTTGTCAAAGTTATTGTCTCTGAACGTCACCCATCTTCAGACAGCCCTCTGCAGAAGGCACACACAAGGCCTACACACCATATAAGACCTATTTTAAGGTCTTAAATTAAACTTTAAGGCTGTGATCCTGCAATTTACAATGCACAGCCAGCCTGCTCCATTGATTTCAGCAGGGTTCGGTGTACTTCCAGCAGTCTGTCTATGCTTTGTAAGTTTCCCTCAGGGATGAACTTCATCCCTGGGGTTTACTTCACGTACAGAATGGAACATATCACCTTTGAAGGCAGGCATGTGAATATGTGCATTTCTGAAATGTACCTGGAATATTTCATGGCAGTTTTTATCACATGATTTTATACTAGTGATGGGCAAACTTCTAAAGCCCCAAGTTTGGGTTTCTTTCAAGTAAACCCCCCCAAAATTAGACCAGCCTTCTAAGAATCTCCAAACCTCTGGGTCTGGCAAAAGTAGGAGGGAAACTTCACAGGAACAGAGTCCTCTCAACTATAAATCAAATGAATTTTAAGTTGTCATCAGAGTTCTTATCATATGTTGTCCCAAAAGTCTCTCATGCAATTAGTTACAATTAGCAATTTCTACATGAATTGGCCCATTAATAAGCTAAGAGATGGATAAATATAACTTGTTTCTAAGAAACAGTTGATGGCACTAAAAATGCAAGGTAAAATTATGTGGCTAGATGATAAAATTGTGGCCACCCACTTTTCACTTTCAGAGATCTGGATTTGAGTCCTGATAAGTGAAAATGACTTTAGATTTGCCAACCTAATTTTCAGTTCTGCACAAAAACACAATACAGGTTAGCCAAACACAACTGTAAAGTTTTTTCCAATGGAGACTCAGAACTGGATTATCAAGGATTTGCAGGACAGAAGGTTTTAAAATAATGTTGTATGTGTGCACAATCAGTAAATGAATTCAATTATTTTTGAGATGTACAACATGGACCAGATTCTCTATTGAGAACTGGCCTGTTTACACTATTCAGGAGGCTTAAGGGGACCAGAAATTGACCACGAATGGGCAGCAGAGAATTCCCCTGTTAAAAGGAAACTCCCTGTTGCAAATGTGCTGGATCTTGGCTTTGTGCCAGTCATTCCCTACCAAAGGGTGTGATGGGGTTCAAGGGTGGGAGTGACAATCCAGACCAGTGAGGGATTGTATCACCACTTGCCCTGCAACCCTGGGTGCTTTACAGTGCTTTGCTGCTTGAGCTCCCAGCTTGGGATTTGCTTAGCCAACCTACCAACATGCAGATCACATCCTGAGTGTCCATATGCTAGACAGGCCTGGTTCAGCAGCTCTGACTACAGCAGCCTGTCTACAGCCCCAATCTGGCTTCCACCCACTTTGGTTACAACCAGAAAGGTGACCCCAACACACTCCCAGTCCTAAATGTTCACAGAACTGTGTTTTCTGAAATGTCCAGCATTCTCTGGGACAGTTTAGAGAAATAATAAGGTTCATTTCTTTCCTCTAAAGACCGAAAAGCACATCACAATTTATTAATTTACCTGGGATAAGTACACCCTTCCAATTAAACACAGCACAGAGTTATGTTTTGTTTTGTTTTTACAAAACAAAACAAATTTATTAACAATGGGACATAGATCTGTTTAACAACTCCCCCTGACCTTCCAGGATTACACACTTTAGTCATAATTCTAGCATACATACATCCAGAACTCTTAATACCCCACCGCATACATACATCACAGAAGAACATTAATGATCGGTGTGTTGTTAGTTTTTTAATGATACCTCACAAGACACATTTTGTACAAAGATTATTTCAATTGTGTGAACACAGAGGTTCAGGGTGTGAACACAGAGGTTCTTAATGTCATATAAAGATCAGCAGAGATTCTGTCATTTTGTATGTGGGTTTCAACCGTGGGAAACCATCATTGATGTTCACCTTCAACATTATACAGAAGAAGTCACTTCACATACATACAAGTTCAGTCTCTATTTGGTGATCAGTGTTGGCTTTCAATTCTTGTGTGTGGATGAGCAGTTTTCTGTACTCAACATATATAGGTATTCATAATGTCAACTCAAAATATAAGAATGTAGGCAGGTGTGAAGGCTCAAGCTGACAATTATTTATTATAATTTGAGGTTTTGTAATTAGGGGAAAATGGTAATTTCCCTTATCTCTCCTATTTTTTTTTTTTTGTATTTTCAATCCATAAAAGCACAAATGGGGATTAAATTGTGGGGTTTGTTTTTCTGTTAAGTCTTTATGGGCCTGATCCAAAACCCATCATAGCCTATGGGAGTCTGTGCACTGATTTCAGTGGCTCTGAATTAGGCCCTATAGAAATTCTGATTTTGCATCAAAAACTTTAAAATTATAAAATAGTCCCACAGACGGTGGATTAGTTACAATTAAGGTGAATTGTCAGAATTACAGTGGATAGTGAGGTGCAAGTTTCCCTACATATTTGATTGTGGTCAGTTGGTCATTGCTATGAAGAACAGATGCAAACCCTAATGAAAAGTGTGGGAGTTTTGGATTGCATCCTTAATCCCTCATTTAATGAACATCAAACTCATTCATATAAGATATTCATCTGAGACGTTAAATAGAGGTCTTGGCTTTTTGTTGACATTTAAGATTCTAGCCCCCCTCTTTTTCCACTTTTTTTTTTTCATAATACTTTCTTGAGAGATTTTAGGCATTTCCACTTCTTGTAATAGCTTCTAATACTTTTCTTTGGGTATTTCAGCACTGCCCAGAAACTGAAAATGAAGGAAACTTATTTCAACATAAAGAACCTTCCAAAAGTTCAGTTCTAAGGATGGACAAAGTTGTTGAGGATGATCTTTTTTTCCCCCAGTTGAGTTTGGCTACCTCTGCTGAAAAGTTATATTTTTTCCTAATATTTCTTCAGGTGCTACATCATGGGAGTCCCTTTGTAGGAAACAATGCATTGTAATTCGTATTTCCTGTGACTGCCTGGAGTCTCTCACTGAATACACAAGTCCCTCCTGCTTAGCATGCTGCTTTTTAACACTCTCACTGTATGCCAGGACTCCAGGGCATCCTTCAAAGCCAGTCAGCATGTGGCAAGTGACAGAATTACTTTGTCACCTTAAATAGTAACATTTTTTTGGTTCAATTCTGTCTCCTTACCAGGTATTACAACTGTTCTGACAATGACCACCCTCAGTACAATTGCTCGTAAATCTCTTCCCAAGGTCTCTTATGTGACAGCAATGGATCTTTTTGTGTCAGTTTGTTTTATTTTTGTTTTTTCTGCACTGGTGGAGTATGGGACCCTGCACTACTTTGTCAGCAACAGAAAACCAAGCAAGGATAAAGACAAAAAGAAGAAAAACCCAGTATGTATTGTATTGTTCCCTATATAAATCTCAGTTATGTTTTCTGAGAGAGCATTTAAATCCTACTTTGTGTTTGCCTTTTCGTTATACTGTGCTATAGCTGTAAACCGTTCATAGACGTAAATGGGAATACAAACTCAGTCAACCATGGGGAATGAATAGTTGATATATTACAGTTGTCTGGGAGCCTAGAGATTGATTTCTTAGTGGCAGGCTCCATCTAACCAAAGTGTTCTGTAAGTTACCACTATTACCAAAACCATGCCTTCATGTTATGGTAAATAGAGTCACTGATATGAGAATAAAAAGAAAAAAGAAAAGGAGTACTTGTGGCACCTTAGAGACTAACCAGTTTATTTGAGCATGAGCTTTCGTGAGCTACAGCTCACTTCATCGGATGCATAGCATATCGTGGAAACTGCAGAAGACATTATATACACACAGAGACCATGAAACAAAACTTCCTCCCACCCCACTGTCCTGCTGCTAACAGCTTATCTAAAGTGATCATCAAGTGATCATCAAGGAAGGCCATTTCCAGCACAAATCAAGGTTTTCTCACTCTTCCCCCCCCACACACACACAGACACACATACAAACTCACTCTCCTGCTGGTAATAGCCCATCCCTCTTTGAAACCTCTCTTTATAATGCGCATGATAATCAAGGTGGGTCATTTCCAGCACTAATCCAGGTTTTCTCACCCCCCCCACACCCCCCCCTCCAAAAACCACACACACAAACTCACTCTCCTGCTGGCAATAGCTCATCTTACAATGTGCACAGCAATAATCCAAGTTTAACCAGAACGTCTTGGGGGGGGGGGGGGGTTGTAGGAAAAAAACAAGGGGAGATAGGCTACCTTGCATAATGACTTAGCCACTCCCAGTCTCTATTCAAGCCCAAATTAATAGTATCCAATTTGCAAATGAATTCCAATTCAGCAGTTTCTCGCTGGAGTCTGGATTTGAAGTTTTTTTGCTTTAAGATAGCGACCCTCATGTCTGTGATTGCGTGACCAGAGAGATTGAAGTGTTCTCCGACTGGTTTATGAATGTTATAATTCTTAACATCTGAAACCTGATATGAGAATCAATTTCTTTGTCTTAGCTCTGCCAGTATCTTGTGACCTTATACAGTGACTTCCTGTTTGTACGCTGAAATGATTATCTTTTCTTTACTGCACAAGGCAGATTTAAAAATTAAGCTATTCTATTTTTTATTGCTGTCCCTATCTTGTTGCATGATTATCAAAACTTCTTGGTCACAATGGGAATTTTCTCCGTTAGATTCATTTATGTAGGGAAAAATACCTGTTTATGTACCATTACTTCATAGGGAATGACAAAGGCAATGTAAAGAATACAGAGCACTTGAGTGTTTAATTTTTATTTTCAAAGCACAAAATGTATTTTTTGCAAATCCCTGTCTCTCTTTCCTTTCTATTCTTTCCTTGTTTTATTTTCCTTACTGTACTCTCTCTCCTGAATCCCTTTTTTTATTTCTTACCTCAGAATGTGATTCTATTAACACGTATAGCTTTACCTGCTAGCAGTAACAAGTATATGATAACAGCCTTTATAACAGCTGCAGTGAAGGCCACTGGAAATCCCCTATTGTCAGTGCAGTATTTGCAGACTATTTGGTTTCAGTGAGGTTGGTACCTTACGCTTCCATGCTGAAGTAAAACTCTGTTCTTCTAGAGCAACAGAATCTAAGTGTGTGTGGGAGGGAGGGAAGCAAAAGAGACAAAATACAAAAAGAAAGAAAATGCATTTGAAGTTTCTCCTCTGCATTCCCTCTACACACACTCATGGTACGTGGAGTACACCAATAGAAATTTTCAAATGTACCTAAATCAATTGGACTTGAGCACCCAAATCCTTTAGAAAAAAGAAAAGGAGTACTTGTGGCACCTTAGAGACTAACAAATTTATTTGAGCATAAGCTTTCGTGAGCTACAGCTCACTTCATCGGAGCTGTAGCTCACGAAAGCTTATGCTCAAATAAATTTGTTAGTCTTTAAGGTGCCACAAGTACTCCTGTTCCTTTTGCGGATACAGAATAACACGGCTGCTACTCTAAATCCTTTAGGCACTTACGCATAGGAGAGCAAATACACAGGAGAGCAAATAAAGATTAACATTTTTGTCATTGTAATGCACAGTTTTATCTTATTGTAAATAATTTTGTTACATTAATTAAACGCTTGTCACTGATCTGCTGATTTACCAAAAAGAACAAAACAAAACATGAATTTGTTTGTCCTGGATAAATAACCAAACAGAAGTCATGTAAACAGTAAGGTTTGTGGGCACTTGGGGACATTTACAACTGTTTTCTTCAGTCCAACAGAAGATTATGTTTTCTTTCCTCAAATCAGAAGTAGGGATGGGCCTGATACTAAATCAAGGCTCAAAGAAACCCTGAACATTAGGGTGGAGAGTTGAAGGGCCAATTTCCAGTAGCAGAGACTTTGGCCCTGAATGTAAATCCAAACTTTGCAGATAGCCCTTAATTTTAAAATGGAATGACCCAAATGACATCTCTTAATTCCCCTGAACAATGAAAAGATTGAAACCAGGTTCCCTATTTTGTGGCTTTGTCCACTTTAATTACATGACACTGAGATGAGAGAAATATTTTCTTGTCCGTAGTATAACAGAGTTTCTTATTTAAAAGGCTGTCCCCCTTTCCTGTTTATAATTTACTTATTTTTTTACTTGCTATATTTTTAAAAAGTATCTTTAATTTATATTATTTTTTCTCTTTCTTCCTCTTCTTTCTTTCTTTATTTTAAAAATTCTGATTCTCTTTTCTGTCTGCAAAACAAAAGCTTCTTCGGATGTTTTCCTTCAAGGTATAAAGTTTTTGGAATGGAAATTTACTGCATGCGACTGCTGAATTTAACTATTAGAGCTTAAATGAGATTATTTCTTTTTAATTAGACATTTAAGCATTCTACTCAGGACAATATCCTAAATAAGTAGAATGGCTACAGATTTCTAAACAAATTTGTAGAGTTGATTCAGCAGCCCGAACCCTGACTCACTCACGGTTTTGAACTTGAAGTTCAAGAGAGCCCAACATTTTTGGATCGCATGAGTTAAGAGAGCCTAATGTGTTTAAAGCATCTGTATTTCTCTCTTTATCAATTACCCATGGATCCAATACCACCAGCCACACTAAGCACCAGTAATGTACCCTTTTAGAACTCAACTCTGACCCCCTTTAACCTTTGTGGTCTAATTTAAATAAACAAAACCAAAATCTCTTCTAATGATGAGCTGTTCAAAATTCACTGTCATCATTAATTACCTGTATGGTGTTCTTATGTCTAATGTCAGAGTTTTGAAAGGGTTTTAAATGCATACATTTTCTAATACTGTCACTGGATCCACATGCTGTTGTTATCCAAAATTGCAAATATAGATAGCTGTATACTACATCTGACTCTGATCTTCATTCAGAAATGCAGAGATTGAGTTTGAGGGGGGAAAAAAAGAAGAATATTTAAGCTGAAGCGAATAGAATTGACATATTCTGTGGAAACTGACATGTCGTAATTTTCCAGAATCATAAAAAAAATTGGCCAGGTGCCAGCCAAAAGTTTGGGTGGCATGCATTATGCAATGCGACGTTCACCAATTGCTCAAGATAGTTGAAAATGCCTAATTAATTCAACTTATAGCAAATGTACATACATGTACAGCTACTGTATACGGTGTTGGACATGTAGAGGCTTCCAGATGGTGAACAATGGTAGATGCCGAGCTGTATGGATTAATAAAAGCAAACTACTGGAGACTGTTACATAGACTGTTCAAACCCCTTGATTCAGATCAACCAGTTAACATTCTCTTCGCTCTTTTCAGCAAATTGCAGTTATTTGCCAGTGCCGAAGCATGGACACACTTTTATTAAAGAAAATCCTGCATTTCCAGTTGATTACCGCAATTCCTTTCATGTGCAACATCAATAATTGTCTTCATATATCATGCAAATACTATATAAAAGGCAAAAGCAATCCAAATTGCCATTAACTTGCATTCCTGAATGTTTCCTTTACCCTCTAAATTTTAATTTATTTGGCATTAAACCTACCTACTCATATTTATTAATACGTAATGTTAATCTGCATTGCTTATCTCAGAATTTAAGCTATATATATATGAAAATGTTCTTTTAATAGTTTAAAAATAAGGATTTACTATTAGAGCTCCTTATTCTTTAGCAGGTCCCTATTTACCCCTAAGTAGAACCATCCTTTGCATAGACTGACCATTAGTCTAAATCAAGTTTTGTTATGAAGATTGTAACAATCTCTTTCTTCCTGCTCCCATATTTTGTCCCTCATTCATCACAGGCACCTACAATTGATATCCGACCAAGATCAGCTACTATTCAAATGAACAATGCCACACACCTCCAAGAAAGGGATGAAGAGTATGGGTATGAGTGTCTTGATGGAAAGGACTGTGCCAGCTTTTTCTGCTGCTTTGAGGATTGCCGAACAGGGGCGTGGCGGCATGGAAGAATACACATCCGTGTTGCCAAAATGGACTCCTATGCCCGCATCTTCTTTCCAACTGCCTTCTGTTTGTTTAACCTGGTGTACTGGGTATCCTACCTTTACCTTTAAAATCAGAAAGGAAATAGGTGATATGAGCCTTACTCACTGAATTTCTTAGAGAGATGGTTTCCTTTTGAAGTCCACTTAAAGTATTTATGACACGCTTTATAGTGGTCTGAATTCTCTAGTGCCATAACCCAGTAAATATCAATCATATCATATTGTTCGTCTAAAACTATCATATAATTATTGTGATTTAAACAATTCCATTCAATATGTTTAAGTGATTTGAAACAAAAAATAAAGCAGGTAACATGCAGCTCGACCAGCTGGAATAGAAACAAATAGAGCATTATTGGGGGAAAGGGAGGGAAACATGCCAACTTTAATTAATAATTGGATATTGTCATTTCAATCATGAGTGACTGAGGCTAGAATTTCAAAGTAAAGTACTGTACAGTTTGTTAGCATCTACTATAAATATGCTATATCTTTGTCCTCTGTGGGCTTTTCTTTTTGGAAGAGTCATCTTTCACCTTTCACTTCAAATAAATGTTAGTAGGCTAGCAAAGTAACTTTCCCTCTCAAATAAAAATAGACATTTCACTATGCCTTCCCTTTAAGAACACATGTACAATGCTGTAAATATTTCAATACCTTGTAGTACTTAAAGTCTCTAGTGCATGCATCTCTTTTGACCAAAATAAATGAAGCAAAGGTACCATAAATTATTGTCTTTTATTTTGTGTCTCTGGCTGTGCTATTGTAACTGAAATGTGGATAATTTTTTTTCCCTGGAAAAATTGCCCCGCTCCCTCATGCATGGAAGATTCAAGCAGACAACAACACTTTCATGTAAGACATTAGAGAAGCGTTAAGGATTGAAACAAATAACATGTAGACAGAACAATCTGTATGACCAATATAATACTTAGTTTATAAAGTAACTGTATGTGTTTGCTGCTGTTTTAGCTCTCATTTTCCAGTGACAACATTGTTATGTCTCAGCTGAATTTGCAATTATTATACATTGCAAGATCATCTGTGGTCTTTTAATACATATGTTTTAAATGAATCTTTTCCCATATTGAGCCTGAACTTTGATTATTCTTCTCACGCAGGGTGTTTTGGGGAAATAGATTGTAAGCCCCTTGGAGCAGACACCATCTTTTTGTTGTGTGTTTGAACAGCACCTAGCACACTGGGGTCCTGGCCCATGAGTAGAGCACCTAAGTGCTACAGTAATACAAATACACTAATAAATTAATAATAATAATAATAATAATACACAATCAATTTGAATTAATCAGAAGGATTAGAAACAGCTTTGATTCTTAGCAACCACAACAAATATTTATTCTCTAGGTAAACTTCAGGTTCATTTTGGTTCATTATATTTGCACTGTGTAGACACCTATCATTCACCACCCATTCATGTTTCTGAACAGCAATATTAGTCAGCACTGCTTTTTGTTCTGTGTGTACCTTTCCAAAAATACAGACTCTAACCCCGGCTAGCACACAATTTACAGGTAACCTTGAAACAATAAAAGGAAATGAAGAGTGTCTTTGCTAATAAATCATATGTGCATAGCTTATGTGTATTAAAAACTATTTAACCCACCTGGGTGAATCTTGAAACTCATTTAGCCAGTGGTTTTCAGAACCTGTATGATGCTCAATTATGCAATGTTAAGCACATGTAAATATTACTGACATTTTTTTTTATTGTCAAAGATGTAAAATGTCAACTCTAGGAAAATAGGTTTGGAGTTTGCAATGAGAGCTGTATATGTATGTTATTACACAATTACTAATAGATTATATGGAGACATAAAGACAGTTTTCCACTGTTTGTATAGTTTTGGAAATAAACATGTATAGAAAGGTATAACTAATTCTTGATCATCAATTGTTCCTTGTCCAATGTATTTGACAACCTTTTAATAAAGGAACTGCACACACTAGTGGACTTTTTCAATAAAATTGCTGCACTCCACTCTCCAGTATCCTTGTGGTTACTTTGTTAAAAGTAGCTTAAAGCATATTAGAACAGTATTATGGTTTGCTCTTGAGAAGGCTTTATTTTTAAACTGCCTAGATTGTGAAATAATAATGATTTAGCCCCCAATCCAGAAAGCATTTATACATGTGCTTAACTTTAAGTATGTGAATAGGCTCTTTGACTTCAAAATGAGAAAATGGGCTCTTGAAGAAGTGTTTGCAGGATCAAGGCCTTAAAGTAGATCACCACTTTAGGTTCACCCCACTCTTGAGAACCAGTGGAATGGATGTATTGGTCTAAGAAAGGATATTAGTTTGATACTCCATCTGAAAGTATGACTACACAAGGTACATGGCAGGAGCAAATCAGGCCAAATATTGACCAAAATAAAATTATTATGATTTAGGATTTACTATACTAGAACAAATCACTCACCATCATCAAGCCTGACATCCTTTATCCAGTAGTAGACAACAAATATTTTAAATAAAAGCTAATACATTCCCATTTCAATAATGCATCAAGCCTTCAAGTGTGTACAGTGATACAAGTGAAGAAAATATCCCTTTCAGGACCTTGTGGTAACCATATTACACCTGAAGCATGAGATTTGAGTATCCTTATCTCAGCATGTATAGCTACAGGAAGGGGGGAAAAAAACAACCAACCATCTCAAACACTGCCTAACAGCCAGGATCCTGGTAGCCTTAATTGGGCTGAGTACTAACTTATTCCTCAAGGAACCTGATTAGTTTCACTAGGACTATTCACAGAGTAAGATAGTAGTCAGCAGTAGTAAGGGAAATAGAATCTGTCCCAGAGTGAGCAGGAATAGACCCGTTCCTCTGAACATGTGCTCTGCTGCTTATTCAATACAGACTCAAAGGTAACCTTTGTATTGTAATGTTAGGCTACCAAAGCAAACATGAAGCAACAAGCAAAGTGACATTTCAATGGACTCAGTGAAGGTTTTTCTGCTCTCCACAGAGATCTGCTGCAACAGAAAATAGCCAGCTGTCTTCCAGGGAAGTGCTTTGTCTGTTGACTGAATACACTTGCTAAAATACATTCAAGCCCAATATGGCACAGGCTGCCACTGTTGCACTGGGACACCTCTAAGGATGTCCATATGGTAGGTAAGAGCATGGCCAAGAATAATTATTTCTTTGTTATTTGTATTCCGATAATGCCTAGAGCCCCCAGCCAAGATAAGGCCCTATTGTGCCAGTTGCTTACAGATGAATAGCATGAGAACTTGTCCTAAAAAACTTGAAATTATGTAGAAAAGGCAGACAAAGGAGCATTATTCTTATCCCCATTTTACAGATGGGAAGCTGACCACAGACAGACAGAGTGGCCGAACTTACGTTTTTACCATTATTAATGATAAATGAAAATTCAGTTCAAAATTGTCCTTGCTTTGGGCTCACTCATCCCACCTGCCTCTCTGATCTCATTACCCACCATCTTTACCACCCGCTCACATTAATTCTCCCTCAGCAGCATCCTGAATAGGCTGGAGAGGAACAAGGTAGCAATAGTTGAGGACAGGAACGTGGAGGTGGCAGTAGTTAAGGTGTGAAATGATGAAAGCATGGGCAAGGATTTAAGCTATGTGGCCATGGAAGAAAGGCCAGATTTAGAAGCAATATGTAAAAAAAAAATCAGCAACATTTATAAGTGGCCTGAATATGCCGGTCTAGTGATAGGACCAAGTGAAAAATGAAACCAAGTTACGGGCCGGTGGTGGTGTCATCCATGGTAAATAAATAATGGATTTTACAAACCATTTCATGAAGAATCCTCACCCAGAGAGGGCAGAATCCAACTATACAGATGCATTTGTAATGAGAATAAAGCAAATGCAAGAAGCACAAACCAAACCAGACCAGTCCTAACCAAAGCCTAGGAGAAACAATAATATTTTAAAATGTCTGTGTGATCCTTAATACAAGATTTCAAACTGCTTTTCAAACAATGATTAATTAAATCTCATGGAAGCCTTCACAGATTAATAAGTATCATTATGTCAGTTATTGGCCTGATCCTCCTCCCACAAAAGTCAAAAGCAACGTTCGCAATGATAACCACTTTGGGTGCTCACATTCAGCATATACAGAGAATTCCATGCATGAAAAGCTCTGAATTCCCAGCTGACACATCATTGAGGGTTGCTGGGTTTTTTTTAATTTTAATTGCAGTGATTTCTCTTGTAGAAGAGAAAGTTCATGTGCTTTCGGGCATCTTGAGTACTAATGTGTGAACACTGAGCTACAGTTCTGCTTACAAGTTAACGCCCTTTTGAATAATTCACTCCCAAGTGTGAATTTCTTCAGAAAAGTAAATAAGATTGCCTCTTTTATAGAAAAAAAATCTGAGGACAGCAAGAGTGCAAAAGCATCTCTCATTTTGCCTTATATAAAATTAATATCTATTATCAAAGAAAGAAAGAAAGAAAGAAAGAAAGAAAGAAAGAAAGAAAGAAAGTTAATTAACAAAGCTTTAATTCACTCAGTATCAAAGCACATTAAAAGTATTCATCTTCACACCAGGCACATGCTTTGTGCTGCTAGCATAATGAAATCTATATCTGATAAGACCTAGTTTTATCCTACTACCACTCTGTTTTTCCTTACAGTTTAGAGATGGGAGCTGTAAGATGAACGATCAATGCCAATCTTTTCTTTGGAGGATGAGGCAGAGCTTCAGAAAACAAATCACCTTAACTGATTCACAGGGAAAAAGGCTGATCCTTTGTCATTTCATTCCTAACATTCATATGACGAACATACATGAAATAATCCATCTATCAGGTTACTGGTTACTAATTGCAGGTTTCCCCATAAAAATATTAACTTAGATGGGTTATAAACTGGCTTCTTGGAATGCAGAGAGGTTTGTTCAATAAGGGCTCCTTTACAGTGTGAAAAGAAGTCTTGCAAAGTCAGCGCTCTTCACATTATGTCAGTATGTCTCTTTTATATGAGAAACAACCTGCAAGCTTGTACTGAAAAGAACACTCCACAAGGTCCCTTAGGTTTTTATATTATTTTCAGTGCATCTCTACACACTTAAAGCCATGGAGGGCTAAGGCTAGAATGGAAAGAGTTTAACAAATCCACCAGCCTTTTCCATTTTGTTAATCTCAAAAGTCTATCAGAGGCCTTACTAGTTCTCAGTTTCCTATTGGCTATCCTATTAAAAGCTGTACTTCTTTAATCTGCTGCCAGAATGAGGTTTCTTGTGGCAATGATATATTCATATGACAATGGCAATGACATATGCATTTTATTGGGTCCACTTTCCCTCCCCCAACAGTCACACACAACCAATACAACTCCAGTGGCAACTCCTGTTGTTCCTTACAGCTATACTGAATCTTCTGCACTTAACAACAATTATAATAATAACTTAATTTTATCCCTTGAAACAATACTATGAAATAAGTTTTGAGAAATAATAGGTGAACTTTTAGGAGCTAGTGGACTAGATCCTAGGGCAGTGATAGGAAACCTGAGGCCCATGGGCCACACGCGGCCGATCAGGGCAAGCCGCTGTGGGGCCCCAGACTGTTTATTTACGTTTGCATGGCCGCCTGCAGCTCCCATTGGCCAAGAACGGTGAACCACAGCCACTGGGAGTTGCGGGTGGCCATGCAAATGTAAACAAATGGTCTGGAGGCCCACCAGCAGCTTGCCCTAATGGGCCGCATGTGGCCCATGGCCCGCAGGTTGCCCACCACTGTCCTAGACTATCATTGATGGAGCTATAGCATAGGTTGGGGCACATATGTGCACAAGTGGCTTTGTAGTCTTTTGATCCTGGTGTCAGCTCTGAGCAAGGCAGGCTATTTCCGCACTGTGTTAGGGCAGATATGAAGCTGTCCTAACTTATACCATCTGTAAACATCCTAGATTGGCCTGATGTAGTGCCAAATAAAGTCCCATCTTTCTTTATGGCTACACCTCCTTTTCCCTGCTACAGTAGTAATCCTCACTGGGTTTGGAGCCTGAGATTTCCTTTCCATGAATGCTCATACCACCTGAATGTTTACAGAAAGCAAAAACAAAGGAGTTTGCATGTGGACACAGTGAATTTATTTTAAACTTTGTGAACCAATCTGTGAATATTTTTCCCCTCCATTTTCTCTAGTTTCAATAATTTTTCAGAGTTTCTCATGAAGCTTCAGCTATTCGTTAGGGAATATACACGCATAAGCAGAATGTACCCTGGAGGGTTCTTAAGGGGCTTCAGAATGTCAGGGAATCTTCGATGCAGACTAGCTAGGCACAAGCTTACCTTACAAATGATAGAAATATAGGATCTTGACAACTGGTAGTGAGGAGTACTAATAATTTTGTTAAAAATGTATGGAACAGTAACACAACATTATTCCCACACTCTGATTATATTAATGGAAGAAGTTGGGAGGACGGGATCTGACAGTCCCCTCAGGGTATTAAAGAAATATCAGCTCTGCAGTTATTTCTGAATAAGTATGCAGAACAATATAACCCAGATATCTGCTTAGGAAATGGATATGGGCAATAAAAAGTCCCTCGCCCCCATTCTCTATAAATAATTGTGAATGTATATGCTTGCATAAATTTGGTCGCTGAATTCCTCTTAAACTAAGGAAAATATCAATTATACCCTGAATCCTGCATAAAGAAATAAACACAAAGCCAAAACATTGATCCAACAATATGATTGAATGAAGACCCAAAGGAAATTTCTAATATTATTGAGAATCACTAAATGGCACCATCACGGGTAGTTTTATGAGTTCTTTTTAACTGACTGTGCAGGCATTTAGATCCTGGAGAAATGCTTTTTCCTAACTGTGATGCAATTCTTTTTAGAAGCCATGCTCACCACCAGAAGGACCTGTTCACTGTCTTACTGAATTATTTCTTAGGTGCTACACATACTGACTTACTGGCACCCGAGCTATCTAAGACACTCAGATCCGATGGTGGTAAGACACTGAGCAGAACAGAACAATATACCCAAGCAAATAAATAAATAATGTCCAAACATTCTAGAGCTGGGGAAAAGTAATTGAATTATTTATTGCTAACAAATAATCCAGCAATTTATCGGTATTATAATTTTATTATTATTTGTGGATCATTTGTGAAATGATCCTGGTTTCTAGGAATATTTCCAATATTCATAAATATTTGCTGAATACTCTGGATCAGGGATTGGCAACATTTGGCATATGGCCCACCAGGGTAAACCCCCGGCGGGTCAAGCCGGTTTGTTTACCTGCTGCATCCGCAGATTCGGCCAATCGCAGCTTCCACTGGCCATAGTTTGCCGTCCCAGGCCAATGGGGGCTGCAGGAAGCGGCGTCCAGCACATTCCTTGGGCCGCGCTGCTTCCTGCAGCCCGCATTAGTCTGGAGCGGTGAATCACGGCCAATGGGAGCTGTGATCATCCAAACCTGCAGACACGGCAGGTAAACAAACCAGCCCAGCCCACCAGGGGGCTTATCCCGGCAGGCCATGTGCCAAAGGTTGCCGATCCCTGCTCTGGATCAATGTTCAGACTGTGGCTTGCTTACAGACTGTTGACTTCAACTATTTGCTCTTGGAGACGGTCTATCCTTTGCGCTGGGAGTAGCTGCCTTGGCGAGAAACTCCTGCCCCAGTGCAGCCATGGCCCAGGTTCACACCACATCTCACAGATTTTATGATGGGTAGTGTTTACAGCATGAAAATATATAGTGGTGGCACAACAGAAATTGATCCTGCTTCTACCAATCTGCCTCTCATAGTAATATCCGTAGGAAGGGACATGTAGAGGGGGAGGGTTTAGGAGCAGGCGCAGTAGAAAAAACCAACAGCAGCACAGCCATTCTCTTATGTGACAGAGGAGTCCCAAGAAACAGCGATTGAATAGCTCTGCCCAAACATGTCAGTAGTTGTGAGTCTGGTGCTTTATATTCTTGCATTGTCTCATCCACCAGGGAGTGTATGGGGTATGTGACAGACTGAGCTATTTCCTGCAGTGTCCTTGAAAAACCTTATTAAATTATGTTTTATGAGCTTTGGAGTCCATTGTATTAAAAATACAAAATTTATCTATCACTGTAGGATTGTATGGAACTTCTCTAGAGGGAAGATGTGACCAATGTAAATCCTGGGAAGTGTTATGAACTTGAAAAGACTATTTGAAACAACATGTTAGACAAGAATGACCTTTTGCAAACAAAGTTAAGTGGGTTTTCTAGGAAATGCCTGGGGAGAGGTGAATACGAAATTCCACCTCAGTAATTCAAATATCCAACCTTTTGAAGCTATGCCCTGAAGAGAGAACCATTGTCTGCTGACTACCTAGCCCCAGACTCTGAAGATCAAACACTCAAGCCATATAAAGGCGAGATTGATATATCCATGGCAGTGATTGTTCTGAGAAAAAGCTTTATGAACTTGTAACCACAGAAGAACTCCTTGGCGGGGGTTTGACGAACTGACTCCTTCTGAAGTTGGCGGGAGCAGGGGTGATCTCTGATAAGATTATTAGCATGCGTGTAGGTTCCTTTATTGTTTTTAGTACATTTTCTCTGTAATGCTTCCACTTTAAGAGTACATGTGCTTGCTTAGATATGGCAGTGTGGTAACGTATAACTGTGGGCAATTACTCTGTTTATAGCCTCTGAGGAGAAAGCAAAGCACAAAGAAAAGGAGTACTTGTGGCACCTTAGAGACGAACAAATTTTATTTGAGCATAAGCTTTCGTGAGCTACAGCTCACTTCATCGGATGCATTCAGTGGACAAAGCACAAAGACGCTGGCCTGTCTAGGCAGTCTGGCTTGCTGGGATTACACAGTGTAGGCAGGGAACTGTGCAGCCTGGAGAAATCCCAGTTATGAGGAGAGTGATGCAGGTCTCTGCCCAAGAGTGATGCTGGCTGGGGCCATGACCCTAAAAGGGGGGGGGTATAGGTGCAGTTGCCCCTCTAAAAGTTCTCAAAATTCACCCCAACCCTACAAGATGCATATTTGGGAGCTCCTGTGATGGAGCATTCTGAGGAAGGAACACATGGGAGGAATGAGCTAGAAGTGATGAAGTTCTCACTCACTATGTGACCTTGGGCTTAACCTTTCCTATCTATCAGTTTTCCTATCTTTAAAAATGGAAATAACAACAATATGTGTTTACTTCACAGGGCTGTTGTAGGGATTAGGTAGTTAAGATATACCAGGGTGTTGTCTGCATAAAGCACATTGATGTGCCAATTCAATGACTATTAGAGTCAGTGGCAAAACTCTGTACAAGGATTTAGCCCTATATGTTCTAAGTAATATTATTTAGTTAAGGGATTGTCTTTCCTATAGAAAGGATGTATTCAGGCTTTTAGTCGTCTGAAATTCATGGAAGATTCCTCTTGTCACTTCATCAGTTACAAAAGAGCAATATAATGTGACATGGTTAATTTTTCACAGATGCCTACATTTTATCCAGTGTTAAAATATCAGAAAGAATGATGACACATAAAACTAGGAAGCAGTATTTTAGAAATTATTAAAAAAGAAGAACTTAAATTAAATCGGTAATCAAAATTGCTATTTGAGACACAGAATATCTAAAAGCCATGTTCTTAAATACCCTTCACCAACTCAGAGTGTCACCTGTCCTTAAAGAACAGAAGTTACCTACATCTTTTCTAGTGGTAGTACAATTAAGTAATTCTAGTATGTGTAAATTATTTATTACAGTTCCATTGAATGGGCTGACACAGTCCTGTTGCCCAGCAAATATTTGTGTTCCCTGAACACTTCAAAAAATAAAAATGGACTGAATTGATTCTCTAGTTATATCAATAAAAAACTCGTTAACATGTATAGGGCTATTTAATCCATATGTAAATGAAACAATACCGCTAACCACTCAAAAGCCATCCAATTTATAACATAAAAAGAGAATTCATACATAATATATTTTGTTATAGGTACAGTAGGGACCAGTTTTCTAGAGATACTCAGTAATTTTTTAAAATATACTTAAAAACAAATGGAAACCTTCCTTCTTGTTATTCCAAAGCTGTATCCCTGAGGAAAACAATAATTGTGTATTAGGTAAGGAAGAGTAATTAGAAGAGCAGGTGAAAGAAACATGTTTATAAAAGATGCAGTCCTAAGGGATAAGTACAGTAATGGAGTACAAGATTTTACAAACTACTTTTTTAGGGTTAGCAAACTAGTTCCAGTTCCTGAACCCCTTTTTCATATTATTAGAAAATAATTTTATTTTTTAAATCTAAATTAACAGAATCCCATGACATATACTGAGAGATTCCCATGCCTCAGCTCTAGAAGCTAGTTTAGACAAGTGGGTAGCTTTTATCTCTAACTTTTATTTGTTCAGTTTTATCACACATATACAATCTCTCTGAGGCAGAATGTGAACCAACCCTCAAAATGTTATTGGGAATTTCATAATATTTGGTCTTTTTTTTCCAAGTCTCAGCTCTTGTCTTGCAGTCATGTTATCGCATCAGAATCTCAACATTCATATTCTAAAAAAGCAAGTTTGTAGCTCTCTTGATCAGTCTGTGATAAGGTGCCTCCTTTAGGGGCTACTTGGGGAGCACTCACGTGTGATTCTGATTACTCACACTCTAGCAGGTGCTGCAGGAGGGGGGGTGTCTTTCTAGCAGCCGGGCACTTAGCCCCTTGGCCAAGACCTCTTGGCTATTTCTTGCCTTCTTGTGGCTCCACGGGTAACAACACATAGCACACAGCAAATGAAATGAAATAAGGGTATAAGGGAAAGGAAAGGAAAGCGGGTGGGGGTGGGGAGGGCAAGAATCTGCAGGCAGCTCTGGCCAGCATATGGGGCTCTGGCTTCAGTATCACTGTCCACTTCAGCTTTCACTGGGTCTCCAGTGCAAGTCTCAGTCTCTTTTTCCCTCTTAGGGGAACTGCACCCTTCTTCTGAGAGGGCAGGAGCTCTGCAGGCTGTCAGCCCTGTCTTCAGGCTGGAAAAGCTCAATAGCCTGTTCCCTTACGAGGACTCCCTCCTTTTAACTCCCCCTCCAGTCCTGGCATGATATACAGGTGCAGAGAGGCAGGATCACGCCAGCCCAGAGTAGCTCCTTAACCCCTTCCAAGCTAGTGCAGGGTTTATAGACCTGTTACTCTAGACAACAAGGCTATGGAGAAAAACTACAAACATGAATCCCAAAGCTTTGAAAACCAGAAGACACATTTTTTTAAAATAACTATTTTTTTCTGGTTTTTAAGACAATTTCATGATTTTTAGGGGCCTGACTCATGATTTTGGAATTCACGAGGGTGGAGATGCAGCGGAGAGCACAGTGCTGATGCTCAGGGCACTGAGTGTGTTCTCTTGGATATCTCCTTCTCTACAGTATCTCTACAGACACTAGTTAGACATCTTGCTACTTTTAGGAATCCTGCTGAAGTGGCAATACTACTTACCGACTAAAGAGAGCCCCCTGTGCAGGTGTTCTGCTCATAGTCCCCTCACCCAGAGGGAGCAATGAAGGATTAAATAAGACAGAGGGGCTTGTGCAGTCTTCCACAGCTAAGTGAATAAACTCTATGCAGAGTGCAAATGCCTGATCCCCTGATGTCAGTGGTCAGATCCACAAAGTGAAAAAGTGACCCAGTTCAAAGAGAACAGTGAACATAGAATTTTCATACACAAAGCACATTTTTTGCCAGTGTGAAACTGAGCTAAAATGAAGTGAGACATTATACCTCTTTGCTGAGAACAAAATCAGTTTCACAATAAATTATTTACCTTGAAATGTTCAAGGAACGCAGGAGATAACATCAAGTCATCAAACAAAAATGTGAACATTATTATCTGTATGTCAGGTAGCCCTTGAGTCATAATAACAGGTTCTGGTGGGAATTTTTGAACCATGTTGATGAAAGGAATTGCAAACTATTGAAACTGTCTCCAGAACAGCAGCATATGTCCATGCAACATCAAAAAGGTAAAGTTCGTTTGTGTTTAAAGTTTGGGGCTGCAACACAAAATAAATATAAACAAATGAAAATATCCTTGTTCTCACCTCATCTTCAGCTCTACCTTAATTTGGAGACAAATCTAGTGTATACATTTTGCTATGGACATTTCATATTCTTATTATGTTATCTTTACCACACTGTTTTATTTTGTATGTGTTATACTCCACTGTAAGGTATTTAATGCCCTGCAATCTTGGGCACTGATTCAGGAAAGCATCCTTATTCAGTAATGGTAATTTAGTCTCATTGATGTCAATGGGATTTAAGCACTTGATTAAACTTAAGCATATGCTTAAGTGCTTTGCTGAATTTGGGATGTTATTATAACAACTTAAGGCACATGTTGTAATAGTTGAATGATATCAGGCCGATATTTCTTCTTTTGCTGTGCAGGTATTGTTAGAGAGCAAAAATCAAAATAGACAAGAGAGACAAAGTAAGTATTAATCTTCTCATTTTACAGATGAGAAACAGAGACACAGAGAATGTCTATGATGTGCCTCAGGACACACATGAAGCCTGTGCCAGAGAAAGGAACCTAGATCTACTCAATCCCAATCCTGGACCTTATCTACACAGCGATCCTGCCTACACCATAAAATGAAAAGTCTCTCCAACTGCCTTTCCGCTAGTGGCAGGGCTCCAAGAGGATTAGAGATGAAAGAATTTACAGAGTGTTTTACATTACCAATTGTACAGATACTCTGCTTTCTCTCTCATGAAGATTTTATATTTGTTCTCACTTTGTATTGCTGTTTTCCCTAATCTAAAATGAAAGTAATCTAGACTGAAGTGCTTGTTTTTCTCTTTGTGCACAGAAAATAGAGTCAAGAAAACTGTCAGGGAGGATCAGACTGTGGAGAACAACAAATTGCTCAGAGACAGTAAAGAGAAGCCGTGCAGGTTTCCTGGCTAAGAATAAGAACTCATTAAAACTGTTAAAAAGAATAGGCAAAGATATACAAAATAGAAAGGAAAAAAAAACATGTTATGCAAACGTGGAAGTCTTTCAGTTTAATTAAAAATATATGAAGAATTTCATCCTTATTCAAAAGAAGTTAATGTTTCATACAAATGCCATTGAACAAATGATCAGATGGTAATTAAGGGAGAGAATCTGCTACCCGTGCTGAACACTACAAATGTTCCTGTCAGTTCATTGGGACTACACACCAAATAAAGTATCACTCAAAGTGATCAAGGCCCTAAAGCTTTTTAGAGTGATATTAAATCAAGCAACATCAGTTAATTTCTATTCTCTTGATGTTAAAGCTACTATAGCAGGAGATGGGAGGTGGGGGAGAGAGAAGAGGAGAAAACAGGTAGACCCAATTGTGGATAGAAACGTAATAGGATCTCAAACATTGTGACAATTATCCGAGATAGGAGAATGGCTGAGTTAAGGATAACAGCATACGGAACATTCTGCCTCTGGGTCACAGATGCAAATTGAAACTAACAGTAGCTCTCAAAACTGTTAGATCTGTTTGGTGGCCCACAGCATGTGAAAATGTGTGGATGTTATCAGTCCTATTTTCCCCAAGTCAGCTCTCACATTTACACAAATTGACACCCTTGATGGAAATTTCAGGGAAGCCGAGGATTGAATGGGACGGAGACTGAGCTACCCTGGTCACTGCTAACATGGTATTCTCTTTAGGTGAGGTGGAAACACATTAGTGGCACTGATGGTCATGTGGAGAAACTGCCACAGCTGCCTCCATGATTTCTCTGTTCAAATAAAAGCAAATAAAATAAACCTGGAACATTTCAACGAGCACTCAATGCACTGGGGAAAGAGCATACAGGTTTTTCCTCTTCCAATACAATAAGAAATCTTTTTTTCCCCACCAAGAACATTAAAAAATCTATGTAAATAACCAGTCTAAGTGGAGGGTTAGTATTCAACAACTGGAATAATATTTCTGGCTAATGCAAAGATATTCTGTTCATCACAGAGGCAGTGCCTTGAAGTTGTGGAAATGATAACAATCAACAGTACAAGGAAGTAGCTTTCAGTTTCTGGATGGATATTAACTTGATACATTAATTAGCAAGTGCGGAGAATATTGGTTTCTAAAAAGTGCTGCCTTTTGTGTATAAATCTCAAGCAGAGCAGCTAAAATGTTGGTCATGCTGAATGGGATACCAAAGGCACTAAGTGAAGGTTAAAAGTGCAGCTCAATAGGCTACATTTTTGCTTCATTTACATGAAACGTGGGATCTCTGGTATGCCAATTGAAGGCAACTCAGTTTAGTTTTTAGAGACTAACATTTTTTTTATAAAAAACCTATTTGTGTTTGTTTAAAAATATATAGATTCTATTCTCTATATACTGGACTTCTGTCTGAACTCACAGTGTATATCCTTTTATAACACCATATGCTGGATTTGTTTTTTAAGAAATGTTTTCTTGAACAAATCCCATTGGTGATGTGGTAAGGAACTGTATTGGGAGGGCAGGAGTGAGATCAGGAACACTGAGGGAAATCCAGCAAGTTGTATTTTGCTTAAGTAATTTGGAGGTGAACAGGTGATGTCACTCTGGTTTCTTGAGACTGCTGGTATTTGAGCAACTCAGAGCTGAAAGAGGCCACATTAGTACTTGGCTCAGTTTCATCTCAGGCTTACTCTTTGCTGGCACTGATGAAGAAAGATAAAGCTATGAGCTGGAAATTATTCAGATTTCCTTTAGGATTGCCCAGCAGCACTCAAGATGATGCTTCTTTTCAATGGAGATGGGATGTTATAAATGTACTGACTCTGTTGGAACTCCTTGACTTTTACATTTTACAAAGCATTTCAATATGAGCTTAGTGAATTACTTAATTGGTTGCAACAGCCAAGTTACCCATTCCAGGTTCTTGCTGGCATTCATTTTCATGGCTCCGCTGTCATACCCCATGCCAAAATTCAATAGCTATGAAAGGTTGGCTGAGTTAAACTGTTTTTTTTTTCCCCCTTGCATTTTGCCAAGTGGTCCTTTAGTGAAAAACTAGGAGAGGTCACGGACATGCCATATGTCCCCTAGCCAGAATTGTTTGTTCCCCATATGCTCAATCTTAAAGTGACCTTCAAGTTTGCAAGACACAGTGTAATATTATCTGTTGTGAGTCGACATATTAGTGCAGCCACACTAATAGGAGAATGGTGTTGGGAAGATTAGCTTTCTCAATCCTGCATTTTTCTCTTTTCTCCTTTTAAATGTTCGTTTTCTAAATAAAATATATGTTTTATTGTTACTCCATTTTACAGTATGCTTCTGTGGGGCCCTGTTGATACCCAGAAGCATCAGCTAAAAGCAGAGCAAGTTTTGAATCAATTGCTTGTTGTTTCTCTGGAGCGAAGATCTTAATGGGTTATCAATAGGGCTGTGTTGTCTCAGAAATTTCTGCAAACACTCACAGATGAATCCTGGCAAATGCTGAAATCATGAGTTTGTGACTCATCCTTAATTTCTAGCACAGGTTTTTGTCATGCCCCTTACCTACAGCCAGTACAGGGGTTCAGGCAATTAAAGGAAGCCACAAAGTCTATAAATAGCCTGTGGAATAAACAAATATTAGTTAGTGTACAACCTTGCAGCATACGTTATACCAATAAAATAAAAACCAGCAGGATATTATTAAAGGGGAAAAGGCAAAATGCCACATTTATTGTGAATAACGAAAGAATCATAGTAAGCAGTTAGTTATAGCTATAACATTCCATTCAATCTCATATTTATTCACACATTCATTCATACATACACACACAAGTTCTGCAAGGTTGTTATCATAGTTACCAGCCTTAGAGTTGCTCATGCCAAGCCACTGGCCAGGTGGCCTGGACACGAGGAGGGAGCAGGGCCTTGTCAGATGCACATCTGACGCTCCTGGAAGTTGGTTTGCAGAATCAGACCCCAAAGTTCTCAGTTTCTAGAGTCCATTTTTATAGGAATTTATTCCTATGCCAGTCTATGTGAATTGCTTCATCATGCTGTTGCTGAATCAATCAGCAGATGGCACATTCCTGACAGCTCTGTTCTGCCAGATGTTATCTTGTTCTTCGATTCTCCCATTCTTGAGGCTGTTGGGTGGATTCTAGTCTGCGCTCCGGGGTTCCTCTGGTTGTTTCCACTTGACGCCTTCTTCAGCTGATGGACACTGGATTCTTCGGCTGGCACTTCCCTGATCATTCATTTATTATCCACACCAAGCATCCATCCACATACATCCTCTATCTCTATTTTAATCATAATTGTTAACAAAGCGAGATAAACATAAAAGGGCAGGGAGTATCTGTGTGCTGTTTCTGTTACAAAGTATTGCTTTGAGAACACACTCTGACTTAGGATGTAATAACACAATTAGCAGCTTGCAAGTTTCACACAGAGAGGGAGAGAAACAGTACCAAAAACCATCTTAATTAGTAATACCTTGGAATTTAAACTATGGGGAATCAAACTCTTTTGTGATTTTAATACAGAACTTCTTTAATATGATCCAACACATAAAGGCAGGTGTTCCGAGCACTGCAGCTACATTTCTCCTGTTTTCATTTCTGTGACCTGCTGCTTCTTTTCTCTGCCATTTAGAACAACCTCCCTAGAGCTACCTCTCCTTTTCACTTGCCCTGTAATTATTATATTGCATCCATAAATGTGCTCTGTGTTTCACAGGAAACACTAAAAGACAGGGTTGGTCCTGCTTTGAGCAGGGGGTTGGACTAGAAGACCTCCTAATCTTCTATGATTCTATGACTTCTGGTATGTATCTTGCAATGCGCTGGGAGAAAAGTCCCAGAATGCACTCTGCCCAAAAGCAAGGCAAAGGACCATGGGATACACACCCAGAATGTTGCATATTTATTCCACACAAAGTCCCTGTCATGTGTACACAATTATATGGATTGAAACAGAAGTGAAACAGGGAGTAGTGCGTGTGCATGCTCTTACTGCAGGTTACCTACTACACACCAGCCAGAATGTTCAAACTCGGTGTGAAATAACACCCCCCTCTATATAACCATCCCTTAATGTGTCAATCCTGCAATAAGCTTGTCATGGGGAGACTCCTGCTCATATACAGAACTCCAGGGAAGTCAATGGTGCTGTGTGCAGGGTCCACCTGCATGGAGCAAGTTACATGATCAGGATATAAAAAATTAACTTGACAGAAAAGTAAAGGGTAGAACATACAAGCGAAAAGGGGTGGGGGGTTTGAAGGAGAAAAGGGGCAGACATGGATAAAAGGCCTGATCCAAAGCTCATTGAAGCCAATGGGAATCTTTGAATGAGGCTCAGAGTATAAATGTATTTTGGGAATGATTTGAACAAAGTGTGGGTGGAATCTGAGATGATTTTTATGTCCCCAACAACAACTCATGGTGGAGATTTGACATAGTACAGCATTCGTCCCACTGATAAGTAGGATTATTGCCCTATTTTACAGATGAAGAACACATTCCATCTGGGCATTTGTTTATAAATAAATAATAACAGAGCCTATAGGGGACAAAAAAGAATATCTAGAAATCACCTTTTAGAAATATTTCCACCTTACGGATGTACTTGAAAAAAGAAAGATTCCCTAGAAAGGCCTCAGACTACAACTTCCAAATAATTTGCAAATAAGAGTCAAAGAGCACAGACAATACAGGGTCAAAGGGAGCACATTTCTTGTTTTATGTATTTGTTGTCTGCCACATTCCTCTTCTTTCCTGGATTTTGCTTTGCATGTTCCACTCTCCTCGAAAGTTGCCTTTCCCTCCCTGATGCATGCAATTATTTAGGATGAGCTTTGGAACTGGAGAGATTTCAGGGTTTTCGCCTCATGCACTGGCACTGATACAACGGATAGAAAATAAGAAGGGAGAGTAATTGCAGCTGCTACTCACCCAAACATACATGCCTTCTCATTAGGTCAAGGGGCCTCTGAACTGAGCTGCTGCCCTTTTGCATTGACATCTGTTGTCACAGTTGCTCAGTGTGCCATTTCGCAAATTCCATCAGCTTGTATTGATCAGGACTTAAATATACCACTGAATAACAAAAAGCTGATGTGCTGATTTCTCTTAACCATCCAGCAAAGTGTTACAGGTTTACTTTCACCCCTCCCCCAATCACATCTGAGGACTTAAAGTGACTTTAAAGTGATTCTTTAAATCAGAATTACTGGTTAAGGAGCTCAGTCCTCTGGTTGCAATAGTCATTCACTGTTGCTGTGTGTATCCCCCGGTGATGGTTCGAGTTGGTGAAGGAAAAGCTTGAGGAAGGAAACTAAAATATAACTTTAACTTGGTTTGCTGGATATACTTTAATCTACTTTTACTACCTTGCTTTTAATCTTGTTTTCATACCAATATACATAATTTGAAGCCAATATTCAGGGCCGGAATGACTTTTTGTAGATCCGGCGCCAAACATATTGTGAACTCCCATGGGGGCAATGGGGCATGGTGCGGGGGAGGGTCAGTCCCCAGAGTGAGGGGCTGGCTGGGGGCATGAGGCAGGATATGGCACGGCTAGGAGTGGCCCCACTCCATGCAGCCCAGCATGAGGGCACCATTTACAAACCCACAGCTGCCAGACGCACACTGGCCCGCCCAGCCCTGCGATGCCCCATGCCCCTTCACATCTGGGGTGGGCCCACACCACACTGCCCCCTCTACCCAGTACCCCGCCCTTATGTTCAGCACTCCCTTGCCCAAAGACCTCTACCACAGATTCCTATGCCCAGCACCCCCTCACGGACACCTCCCCCGTCCTCTATGTTCAGAACCCCCCTGGACCCGCTATGCCCAGGGTCCCACACCCAGAGACCTCCCACACTGGCCTCCAATCACAACTGCCCAGCGCCCTCAACACCACACTTCCCGCTCAGGACCCCCCACCCACAGACCCCTCACTGTCCAGCACCCACCTCATAGCTGCACAGTACCTCATGAGGGAATTCTGCATCAAAAAATTAAAAATTCTGTGCACAATATTTTAAAATTCCATGTATTTTATTTGCCAATAAATGTGGAAGCTCCAGCATGACAGTGGTGAGCACAGGCCACTGGTTGCATAGAGGTGGGAGATCACCCTACAGCCTCCCTCCACCCCCACCCCAGGACAGGGACTCGGCAGTGAGACTGCACCCGACCCTGACAGTGAAAGGGCCAGGCCTGCCCCAGAAACACCCTGGAGCCCTGCCCCTCTGCACCAGGCACATGCGATGTGGGCAGACACACTCAGTCCGGCAGCAGGATCCAAGTGCGGAGAGACTTAGTGTGGGGGGATCCAGGTGGGAGTAAGAGGTTTCTGTGTGGGGCAATCTGGGTGCCAGCAGCTCAGTGGGGGATCTGGATGCACTGGGGATCATTGGGGGGTTCAAAGTGCAGAGGCAATGGGAGTCTGCAGGGACTTCCAAATGAAGGTGGGTGGGGTGAAACAGGGGGTGTCTAAGTGTGGGGAGCTCAGCGGGGGGGGGGGTCTGGGAGCAGGGGTGGTGGGGTTCATTTGGATCCAGGTGCAGCAGGTTGGGGCTCAGGGAGGAGGGTTTCTGGAGGGCCTCATCAGGGTGGTCCAGGTGCAGGGGAGGTGGGGCTTCTGAGGGTGGGGGTGTGATGGGCCTGCTTAACAGGGGAGCCTCAACTGCTGCCAAGGGGATGCCACATGCTGGGCTCCCACTTCCTCTAACTCCACTGGTCTATCCCCTCCCCAGCCCACTCACTTCCTTCCCCACTGCCTCTTCCCCACATCCCCAGCCTGTCCCCTGCCCTGCCCCACCCTAGTCACTCACTGTTATACAAAAACCAGGATGGCTCCCAGCACACAGAATGGTAACTCAACCAGCAAGAGGACAGAAGGTGGCATCCAGCTGCAAAGTCAGCAGAGCTAGAGTGCAGAGCTGCCCCACTGAAAAAGGAGGGGCAGTGGCATGTGACCCTGTGGGCCCCCCATGCTTCACGTCTGTTTGGGGGCAATGCCCCCCAAACTAAGTCCATGGGCATTCCCAGCCACACACACCCACCCACCCACCCCTGGCCGCTTCCCTTTGCTTCTCCCTCACTTTTTAAACGGAAGCAAAGAAATCTGCAGGGGGAATCTGTTTTCATTCCCCCAGGAATACACCACACAGACCCACCAATGGAGGCTGGTGGTAGATAGGCAAAACTGAAATATAATGGTGTGCACGGAGCCTGAGTGCCATGAGAAAAGTTCATATGTAAGTGGAACAGATGGCTGGAGGATTGTCTACTCAGAATATTTTACTATTTCTTCATAAAAACTTGGTAGACAAAAGAAAATTCAGAAACTAACGATTTTGGTATGTAGACTGAAAAATTACATGCATGTTCCACTGTGAGACAAATTCCCCTTTAACTATAGAATCCCCAGTAGCATTGCAGTAGTAGTATATTGTGCAGTCATGCCTGAAACAAAGAACACATTTACAGACATGCACTTACACAGGGAACAGACCTGAATCAATGGCTATATAATTGAAGAATAACATGATTATTAAAAAGAAAAGGCGTACTTGTGGCACCTTAGAGACGAAAGCTGTCCATTCCTATCGTTTTCTTTCTAACTAATTGCAGAACACTAAAGAGTGAAACAATATTGTTAAAATAAAACAAAGAAGAAACATATGTTTCGTGTAATCCAGAGAATCCATGAGAGCTTCAATCTACCATGAGATTAGCCTTTATTTAGGAGAAGCTGGTAGCATAATGCCGACAGACCCCGATCGTTGGTGGGTGGGATCGAATCTGGAACCTCAGGAGCTTAGTACATGAGCTTCTACAGCATGAACTAAAAGCCAACTGGCTGTTAGCTAAGGCTGTAGAGCAGATTCATTTTTTTTCTCTCTCTCTTTAAGTGGTCTCGGTGCCACTAGATGGGACAGAACACTACACCCAGGAGGTGTGTGGGTTACAGTAGCAAACCTTGTATAGATTTAGGTGAATCTAGGGTTCTAGAGCAGGGATCGGCAACCTTTGGCACGCGGCTCACCAGTGTAAGCCCCCTGGTGAGCCAGGCCGGTTTGTTTACCTGCCGTGTCTGTAGGTTCAGCCGATTGCAGCTCCCACTGGACACAGTTCGCTGCAGGGAGAATCCCTCAGCCTGTGCCGCTTCCCACAGCCCCCATTGGCCTGGAGCAGCGAACTGCAGCCAGTGGGAGTTGCGATCGGCTGAATCTGCGGACGCAGCAGGTAAACAAACCGGCCTGGCCTGCCAGGGGGCTTACCCTGCCGGGCCATGTGCCAAAGGTTGTTGATCCCTGTTCTAGAGCCTGAGTTGATTACAACCATCTACCACAATGTTGCTGGCACCCAATGCCGAGAGGCTAAACAACAGCTGGAGTTGGTTCGCTACCCGGTGTGCTACACCCAATAATCACAATGGGGTGGAGAAGCAGAAAAGTTTATTTGCAGCTGCAAAAAGGTACAGGGAGAATAAGATCTCAAATCCTGCACACAGAGCAGGAAGTTACACAGGCTTTTATACATCCTTTTTCCCAGCATACTTATCCAATAGCAAGCTGCCCTAAGTATCCATATAGCCAGCCAATCCAGTTCCCAGCTAGTGCCCTTGTGCTCTGTATCATTTCTTAAACCATACATAAAGCTGCTTTATTCAGCATTGTTCTTCCATATCTGCCCTGTTTGGCCTTGCTTAGTTTCAGGCAGTCTGACTCCGCAGCATATTGTTGCAGATTCTCAGCATAACTGCTGTGTGTGCCTCCAGGCGGGGGGGCCAAGGACACTTGGGCCTAGTACTCAGAGCTGCTGCGAGTGCCTCCAGGCGGGAGGGGGGGCCAAGGACACCTGGGCCTAGTGCGAGGGGGCTTCATCGACACTCGTGGTCTTCCATCCCCTCGAGTTACAACAACAACATTATTAGCAGTAGGAAAGGGCCAAGAAGCCTCAACAGAAATCCAGACTCCATTGTGCTAGAGGCACAGAGGTCCAGAGAGGCCAGCGCAACTTCCAGCTTTTGAGGCCCCTAGCCTTAATAAACATAAAAAATGACAACACATGGTCTAATCTTGTGCCATCAGAACCTATATATTTTTATTATTATTTATGAACATTTTAAACTCTTTAATATGACAAAATCTATATTGGTCAACAAAAAAAGTATGTCTTTTACCAAATCACATCTCTTATTTGCTTAAATTTGCAGCTGTAAGCTGAGAGAGTATGTCACATTTTGGCCCAATAGGGATGCACATAAAAACAAGTTGCGAAACTTCTTATATGCCCAAAAATTAACAAGTGTCTAAATTTGAGGCCCCCTTTGAGCTTGAGGCCCAGGCCTAATGGCCCTCCTGGCCCCCCCTCTGATTGGCTCTGCTAGATGCTGTAGTGTACAAAGTCTGAGGCAACAGAGGGAATTGAACTCAATTCACCTTATCCCCAGCCTCAGTGCCACCTCAGGAGAACCCTTCCTCTCAGAGTTAATGGGGTTTCATAGCTTTCACCACAGGGAGAATAGGTCTTGGCTCGCTCTGTTCCACCAAATATGGAAGTTGAAAGCTTTGAAATGTTGCATCTTAAAAATCACATGACAAAGAATAAGGGATTTCTCTTAAGTAGTTTGAGCCACAACAACCTCTCATCCACTTTGGCCTTCTGAAACTTCTGCTGCTTATACATGGCTGGTTTTCTTAATACATATGCCCATCCTATTGCAGTTCCTCCATTTTCTACCCAAGCATTTGTAGTTGACAGGATAAAGAACTCAAATGCAATTGCATTACTTATAGATAAAAGCTAAGAGCCTGGAAGTTTTCAAAATATACCCAAGCCCTTATTGAACAAGGCACTTAAGCATGTGCTTAATTTTAAACAATGAGCAATCCCATTGATTTCAATGCTGGATCTGGGCTCTGGTTAGTAAAAGAGGATAACTCACAATTCTTCCTCTCCTTCTTCAATTATACTAGATCATACTCTTCTTTATATTATATATTGCTATAAAGATAATGTCTAGTATAGCGTGCTGGATTAGCCCCTTACTTATATTATACCAGCCTGATGTTGAAACTGAATTGTATCAGTTGTCAATGTGCATGAATAGTAACACAACTATTTTAACAAACTGTTTGCTTTCAGTCTGAATATCCAGTACCAACACTAAGTTGTTTGGTGTACTGTAAGTATAAACAGAGTAATACTACAATATCCATATTGCCTATTCATGTATCAGGGAATGTCCTGTTCACTATATTATTTCACTAAACTCTCTTAGTTAACCTGACATACTGTATATTTTGTGTACTCACTGGATATTCTTTACAATTGTTCACTTGATAACTTTAAGTATGCTATTAATGTAGTGAACATGGCTTAGTTCACTTTACTTTAACGTCATTACTTGATGTAGCCAACATTAGCTAGACATGTTAAAAGGGAAAAAAAAAGGCTCTGCTAATTTAACTGTTACATGCAAATAGACTACAGTGATATTAAGGAATGGAACTGTGCAAACAATTTGCAAAGAATACTTTATTTGGTTAATTTAGCTGTTTTTCTGTTCACAACCTGCCATCAAACAAACTGTTATTTTTTGTTAATTCCTTCACCCATTAATTCATTTGGACAAGCACATTGCATCCTCTAGAGAGCACAAAATTTACACATTTTAGAGCCCTGCACAGACACAACATGTATTTCTACAGATGTGGGTATCCATGCATATAAAGTGGATATCTGTGGAGTTGAAGGGCTCTACCAGGAACTGCAATGGTGAAAGCAACAGCATGTTGGGTCACAGCTCACAGGAGCCAACACCCAACCTGGTCATCTTCTCCAGTGTGACTGTACCCTCCCTTGTCCTGCCCACTGGGGTGGGCATCAGGTTCACCAGCAGCTATCCCTGGTAACGCTAATGTGTGCAAGTGGCTGCTGGTTAGCCTGTTACTCACTCCAGCGGACCAGGCTAGCAGTCCTACAGCCATGCTGGAGGAGCTGCCCGGGCTGGACGCTGGCTCCTCTGAGTAGAGGCCTGCCATGCTGCTGCTTTTGTCACTACAGTTCCTGGTAGAGCAGGACTCTATACATTTTGACTATTCAAGTATTCAGTACTTGTATTATGACCATGTAACTCACATGGTATTGTTTCTTTCCCTGACTGGGTGACCTAAACTTTGTAAGCTACTTCCACTTCCAACTGAAATTATTTCAAGTTTTTCATTTAGCAAATCTTGGCTACAGGGCTAAAATTTTCTTTTGATCAGCATGCATGTAAACAAAATAGCATTCGCCCAAATGTTCATGAAGAACAAAGAAGAAAAGGGGGAAGCAAAATTTTATTTAGAAGTCCTCAAAACGTTCACAAATAATTTTTCTCACTATGTATCTTGCTCTACTACAGAGACACAGAGATTCTATTTGTTGAAAATGACGTCTACCATACAGCCTCATAATTTTACTGCTACCAAGCCTGTACTGCCGTATCAGTGCAGTGGCTATTATCCCAGAGAAAGAGGACAGTCACTCTCACACTCTTAATAAATCAAACAGCTGAGTACAGTTCAGGGAGAATGCCCCTTTTTATACTGTCAAAATGATTTAAAAAGACATGTCGGATGCCCATGAATTAATTCGACTAGCCTGAGAAAGGACGATTAGCCTATTAAGACCAGAGTGCAGTGTATGGGGGAGGAGGGAGGAAAGGAGCCTCGAAAATAGGTTAAGTTATATACAATTATCATTGTATTACAGTTTCCATTTCAGTACAATGCTATTTCCTTTTCCTAACAGCAGTGCTTGATAAAGGAATAAACCCAGATTCTACTTTGCATACGCGCCCCTTTTCTACATGTTGTCAGTGCAAAGCTTCCCTCCCTCAAAACCAGGGTAGCCAGACACAGGAATCCTACTTTCCACTGGCACATACATAATGGCTTCTATGCCACCTCCTTCCCTTCAGCTGGCATGATGAGATGAGGCCAGGGGAAAGGGAATGTAGGTAGAGATTACTTGTGTTCCAGCAATCCCTGGCTGCTAAAACAGCCTGGCTTGGCCATTAACAGCTAATGTAATGTAGACTATTAAGGCCCTGATCTACAAAAGCATTTAAGTATGTGTTTAGTTTTAAGCCTGCGAGTAGTCCCATTGGTTTTGTGCTAAGGGAGAAGCCTGGTGTATAGCCAGCCTAGGATCAGACAAGTGTAAAGAAGAGTTAAAGTCACCTTTCTCTCACCTCCACCTCAGCTGTGCTGTGCGTTCCTTGGCCACAGCTGGGAATCTGGGGCACAATGAAAAAGGGGGAAAAATACAAGATTCTTCTTCAATTCCTTACCAGTGATACATAACTTCTATGAATAATTTCTAATATTTCTGCAAAAAGATGAAGTACAAAAATATGTAAATATGTACATCTCAAAATAATACTAACTTGAGGCTTTTTGTGATACTTCCCAAATTATTTAACTCAATGGCTAAAATGGCCAGTTATTGCTGGGAAGCCTGGAAAAATCAGGTAAGTTTAAAACACTGAACTCAGATAGGAAATATTGTAATGTCTACTATATCATTTGGCCCCAATACTTTTGTTTCTCACAGCCATAGAGAATCTTTATATTAGCAATTAACTAGGCAAATTATGTTGGTAAATAATAACTGTCTTTAACCTTTATCCTTAAATCTTGAAATAAACCAAACTCAAACCTTTCTTGGCTTTTTGGTTAAAAGATTAGGAATATACAGAGTCCTTCCTATCATCCAGCAAAAAGGTTCTTACACGTTTTGTTACCAGCTTTGCCCGTTACTTCGTGGTATGCTCATTTATTAGGGTTACTCTTCTGGGAGAGAGGGGTCTGTACTTCTATCAATGTACTGCTTGTGTTCTCATACGGAGCTCTACTTCTCCCTTCTGCAAGTTCCCTCCCAATGGAGCTATCCTGCAGGACCTAGGTTCCCCAGGGCTGGGTTCTTCCAGCCCCAGAATCAGACTAACACACACACACGCACATCCAAGAGGACTGGGTTAATCAGCACACCCAAGCTGACCCCTTATATGTCCTTGGCCTCCGTAGGCTGGGTTGAGTGGCACTTCCAAGCTGTCACCCTCATATGCCGTTGGACTCAACAAACTGTGTCGAACAGCACCTCCAAACTGTCACCCTCATATGCCATCGGTACTGCACCGGAATAGAGCATGCCAGAGCAGGCTGGGTCGAGCAGCGCTTTCAATCTACCACCCTCATATGCCCCTGGACTCAGCAGACTGGGTCGAGCAGCACTTCCAAGCTGCCACCCTCATATGTCCCAGGTTCAGCATGTCTCTATCCCTACTTTCATGTTAAAATTGTTCTGGTAGTAACCCACTTGATTAGCAAACCCCACAGGATTTTTGGGTGCTGTAGGGATCTTTTAGCTTAGCTACGAGGAGTGTTACTGAAGAGTGAATGAGGAAACCAAAAAAACCACCCACGAGGGGGAGAGAGAGAGAAGCAACCAGCTTAAACGTGAAAGTTATTTATTGCCAGGTAATAACCATAAGGAAGCCAAACAAACAAAACTGTTATAATATTAAATTTAACTTAAATTTGATTATAAAAGTCAGGTTTAGAAAACTATAATTGATCACACAAGTCAGGGTCTGAAGGCTATACTTAGAAAGAGAGTGAAAGAGAGCAAGAGCTGGGTTCTCACCACTCTGTGAAGCTTGAATAGATTGGGGGTCCCAGGTAGTGGTGGTAGCTGAGGGTCCGGAGTGCTGGAGACAGGCAGAGCCCCCAGAATGATCAGTCAGGAGAAGATTAAGTCCCAATGAAACTGCTGCAGATTTTGGATCCAGGCATCAGAACACTTACTTGAGCATGGGTAGGAGTTTTTGTAGAGAAACAACAATGGTTCAAGGGAGAACATTAGATTTGTTTATGTGTAAACAAGGGAGAACACCAAAGTTGTTTCGTTCAGGCTAGACATGGGAGCTGATCATTCCTGGCTCTGGGCTGTGTTCCTTGGAGGGAGCTCACAATGCAATTAGGGAGCATCACTATTCTGGATACCAATAAAGGATTTATTACTAGAATTGGTCTGATAACTACTGAGCTGGGTGTGTGCAGGCGTGGGTTCATTAACATCAGGAGCAGAGATCCCCCATCATACAGTGCTTCCCTGCTTTTCTGGTCCCAGAGTTCCATGCTGTTCTTGCCTTGGAATCTCTGTTCTCCATTCTGTATGCTAATGGAGATGACGCCTTGTCCCATCTTCACTGCAAATGAGGCTAGTGGAGTTTCCTTAATTCTGTCATCCTTATTCCAAGGGTTTAAGTGTGTCTCCCCCTGCCTTTTCATTTCTTTTCGTAAGTCTTTCTTCTGATGCAGATTTGGTTCAAATAGAGGCGGGGGTGGGTGTGTCTTTCGTGAGTCAGACAGGCTGGGTTACTGGTTCCCCAAGAGCTGCTAGGTAACAGTTTGTTAATATGTAGCCAGCCTTGGCTGTCTGCTTCCTTCAAATCTCAGGAATTCCAGGGCTTTTCCTTGACTGGGGAGAGATGGAGTGAGAGGCAGTGTGTTCTGGGGTAACTGTCACTTGTAGGAACTACACAGAATGTAAGATCTGGATATTTCAGGTAGCTATAGTCCAGTGGGATAAGCTTTTTCCTAAGATCCCCCTTCTCCCCAGTCATAGAATTTCAACAAAGATTTTACCTCTTTGACTATTTATTTACTCCAGTTTATTTGTGATTGGTACTTACCTCCCTCAACAAAGTGTTGGGAGGGTCAAATATTTAGAGTAGTTTAAGGCCTTTGGCAGGTGTTAATTATTATCATCACATTCACAAACTAACAACACTGTGCTTTACCACAAATTTTTTGAGACACCTTCTGAGTGAGCTCCTAAAGGTCTTCAGGGAACAGGTCTGAGAAATAGGTGACTCTAAAAGTGATTTATTGGAGAAAGAAGTGCTCCCCCACATGTTTAGAATCCTTTCTTCATCCTCCCCAACAGGAAATCCTGAAATTCTGGCAGGTCACTTACCAGAATATAAACTTGAATATTGATGTTCGAAGAGAAGAGAGAAAATCATCCAGGCGTTGTCAGCCTTTTGGCTATCCCAGAAAGAACAGAACTAGAGACAAATATTTAGGGCTTGATTCAGACAAAGTGGAGTAGGGAGGATACAAGGAGATGGTTGAGACTCCCAAATTCTCAGCTGCACAAGGGCAGTGATAAACTTACCCCACAAGCAAGAGGTCTTTCAGTAGAACTGGCCAGAGAAAGACCGTTGCATTTCCTGAAAACTTTTGAGGTTTTGAACTTTGAAATGTTTTGTTTCAGAACAAAAAACAAACATTTCACAAAATGGAATTGTGTTAAAAGGTCAGTTTTCAGGTTAAAAGGTCAGGTTTTCAATTCAGGTCTCTCTTGTACTCTGGAAGTAACCAGATAGTCCACTTGAGATCTCTGAAACCTTCCCATTGTAAATATAGTTGAAACTGTCACTTTCCCATGAAGGGTTTCAGCTCATTTCTTCAAAAATGTTCTGACCAGTTCTATTACTCAGGGACATTACGCCATTGGATGATTAAGTGTAGCAGAGTTTTTTTCCATCATGCTATATCACCCCTTCTTCCTCCAGCCAAATATTATCCTTTAAAATCCCCAGCATGCCCTTTCCTTCCCCTGCCATGTCTGTGCAAGATGACTGGCTCAGGAACTGCCTCCACCAGATCGCCACATGCTCAGAGTTCTCTTGCACAGAGGGAACTCTCCAATGACCATCTTCCAGCTGCTTGAAGGCCATTTTGCATAGGGTACAGGACATAAAATGGCATTAATGAATTAGAGATCCAAGCACTTGGAATTTTCTGTGTTATTTTTAAGATAGTTTCCCTCCAGAAGTATGTAACCTGACATTACTTTTACTATTCAATGTACTCTGCTATCATGAATTTGCAGCACTGTTCTCTATTCTTGTATCTACTTGTGAGAATGGGTCCGGCACTTTCAGACCTTCGTGATTCCAAGGAGAAAAATCAAGGACTAAAAGGGCATTGGAGATTGAACTACCCTTCTCTCTCCAAGAAGTGGGCCTTCCAAATTAAATTTGTTGAATATTGGCAGGGCAGTGTAAGGGAAGCAAGCACTACTATCATCTTGGCTGCATCTGTTCTATAGACGAACAGGACTTCAGTCATCAAGGTTTTCACCTTTTATGAGCAGAAAGTTCACAGACCTACAGAAATGCATTGTTAGAAAAGCTTTAAACTCCGGCTCTAGTCCAGTAAAGCCTTCTCCCCATAATTAATTGCTTCTAAATCCATTAGGGAAATGACCCCAAAATACAAATAACTGAGCTCTACAAATGGCAGGATCACGACAAGTCTACTTGGTGCTTTGCACCGAACTGCATGCCAAAAAGAAGGCACATAGAAAGACAATCTTTTTGGAAGCAAAACTGAAATCCTTTATACAGCTGAAAATGTACTATGGGCTAAATGCCAGCTAGCTAATTCTGGCCTTAATTTTCAAAGGTGCTGAGCACCACAGCTTTCATTGACTTCAGTGAGGGCTACAGCTGCAGAGCACTTTTAAAATCAGGTCATTGTAAATGACTGAAGGACATTTTGGGCCAACTGCCCCGTGGCTGTTAGGTATTGAAAGTTATTGCTGATGCATGATAGTGGAAAGGTACCTGATGGAGAAATTATCACTAATAAGCATTGCCAATAAAAGTTAAAGCAGTTTTGGAGTGTTGCCTACATAACTTTCCAATGTGATGAATGCAAGTTAAATGTCATAGCATAAGATGGAGAGAGTGTCATATTTTTCTGGAAAAAAGAAACATTGGGGAAGATAAAATTAATGTGTAAAAATCAATTTAGACTGTCATCATCTTGCCTTAAGTGATGCCCTTCAATGTAAACACAAACACACAATAATAAAGTATACTTACCTGAGTTCTCAGCACAAAGGAAAACATTATTTATTCACTCCTCCTTCTATCTGCACCACTTATACTGGAAGGACTGGGATTAACATAACAAAATCAATCTCCAGAGTTATTTTTCAAGGTCTCTTTTTATTCATTTACCAAGGACTAGCCTTAAACTCAAGCAAAGCAAATTGAGGCACGGTGCCTAACATCCAGGTAAGCTCTCTATCTTTCATGTGCCAGTAACCTTTTAAAAATGTTTTATAAGAGTTTTAGAGCAGAAAACTATTTAAGTATGTTGAGTTCCAATCCCTTTTAATCATCATTTTATTTATAATGTGATGGTAAAATTTCAAAAGCAATGATAATTTGACCAAGTTGCAAATATATTTAGTATTTAATCATAGAAATACTATTTGCTATTCCTCTTTTGCTAGTTAAAAGTATTGCTGAATGTAGTCTTATATATGGGCCAAATTCAAGCATATAATCAAAACTCCAGTAACGTGAACCGAGTTCTCTTCCCAAAATGGAGACCGTGTTGCCCCCAGGCGCTCCTGCCACAGCACCCTTACCACTCATGTCCCTCTTTGGCTGGTGGACTTCTCTATTGAGTCTGAATCCTTTTATGAAACACCTGATGAGAAGAGACATGCTCCAGGCACTCTACCTCCTTGCCTACTTTCCCAAGAGGGTGATAGTTTTGCTCTCTTTGAGGAGATTAATTACACAAAGTCTAAGATTTATAGAGAGAAACAGAGAAAACATTATAGCTCAGAAAGAAATGAGTTGCCAAATCTATCTAGATTAAAACGTCTCCCAAAATAAGACACCTCAGCTTAGTTGCAGTGTGGTTCTAGAAAGCAATGCCCATCTCCTACCCCTTTTTTGTCAAAGACAACCTGTTAGAAATTTGTTAGGACTGAGGGTAGAGGAGAGAGATCCTGGGAAGCAGGGAAGGGTCTGTTTTTCAACCCCCTTGTCAATGATTTGGTCGACGTGCCTGGCTTGTCTTCAGCTCACACTCCCCTCACACAGGCATTTCCCCAGGTGTTCTAGTTTATTATCACGCCGGCTAGCTTTACTCTAATCTCACCCAATAGTCCATTGTGGGTAGATCTAAAGTAGAGCCCCAATCCTGTGCTGTGTAATGCACAGATGGACAGCTGCCTCTGCATGGAGGATCATTAATGTCAAGTTAATTTCAATGCAACACCACATGGATGAAGCTGATCAGTTGCATGCAACACAGGAGGCAAGATCAGGGCTTAAGTGTCAGTATATATTCTGCATCACAAAGATGATTGCCCATTGTGGGGAAGAAGTCAAACAGGCAGTTTCTGGTTTTCTTTGTGCTATCCATTCAACAGCCCTTGCCTATATTTAGCAAAGAAACATAAGCACTTTCATAACTGTCAATGTAATTATCCTCCATATTAAAACACTCCTAACTGACAGATACTAGGTTCCTTTTTAAACTTTTTTTGCTGTAAAGGTGTCTCCCTAAAGAGGAAAATGCTTTTCATCTCCCCATGGTTAGAATGGACACAAAAATGTGCTTCTGCTTCTCTGGATTGGCTGATGCAATCCATCCTGAATAATAAATCATAAAGGATAATTTAGTCAATGTCACCTCTTTTTAGATTCACAAATTGTCCATAAACAACTTGTGTTTTTCTCTATTTCATTATTTAATATTATGTATCAATTTCTTTAGCAAAGAATTCTAGGTCTGTGGGTCATTTATGAAGAGTTCATTGCAAATATTCAAACTTCAAAATGTGTACCATGTTGGTTAGAAGCATAAGTCATGTGGTAGCATTTCTTTTCTCTGACTGGATGCTTTATGTCAATAACCAACACAGCTTTCACTGAAAAAAATACACAATCAAATATTTAATTGCACATTCACTTTCAGTGAATAGCTAAGCATTTGAGTTTAAACTTAGCAATTCATGAGTACTCACTTTAGTAAAGTTTCTTTCCTAGAATAGTAAAGTGAATACAAAAAAGAAGCAAGCAAACTAGAAGAGTCATCTTAGAAATATCAGTGAATATTTGTGGATTTGTTTTTATTTTGCAGTAATTTTCCAGTTTGACAGTTTCCCTTCAGAACATCCTTCAGCAGCACATGATTAAAATCCAGTGATTTGTTTCTTAATGTTTCATCCACTTACTGGGAGAGCTGTCATTTACATTAACATTTTAATGGGCTGTCTCCTGAGAGTGACAGAATGTTTCCAATCTCCTTGCAGGAAGTGCAGTCATACGCTGGAGGGGACTTTTGGGAGTCCTTTGTTAAAATCTGGTAGCCAAGTCGAAGGGAGCGTCAGAGGGATTTCCCAACTTTGGATTCCTGCCCAGTTACTTCCCCCACCCCGCCCCCAGCACCTTGCCCTCTGGATATTGCTGAGTCATCCCTGCCTGAGATGACTATTATCCCATGGTGTTGAAATGGATCATTTATGGCCCACAGCTGGGCAGATGTTACCGGTACCAGTGAGAATGCAGAAACAAATATGCTTAATGCACAGTAATTAATTTGAGAAAGAATCACACAAGCAATTAAGGTTACATAGTACACATCTTTTCCTATAAGTCTTAGCTCGCCAAGCATAAACCCTTAGTAAGTATGTTAGCTCTACACAGTATCCTGATTGGCAAACAAAGCAGGCATATCTACCATTTCTAGATGGAGACTCCTTCTCTTCTTTTTCTTCCCCTCTCAGGCACTTGGTCTGTCCAAGTTCCCCCGAAGCAGAGTCTTGGTTACTCTGAGCCCTCTGGTTCTAGGATCCCGCAAAGATCCCTCGAAGCGGAGCCTACATTGCTCCGAGCCCTCTATCTCACAGCATCATGATCCTCTTCAGATGTTAATTGGGGAATTAATCTAACTAATTTACTTTGCTTAGAATTTATACCTTTTGTTCTCAAAGGAGTCACATGTCCCAGAAGTATGCCTTGTAGGTGTTTATAACTAGTATACCCTAATTAATATTTTGGAAGGGACTGCAAAGCGGACACAGACAGACCAAAGCTTAATCATTGTTTACCCTCTCATCAATCATTCACTGAAGCTCTCAGCGTGATGCCATCCGAACTGGTCACTTTGACCCAGGTCAGCTTGCACCAAGCCCACCGATCAAATGATTTTATGTGTTCTTTACTTTGTGAGCTGGTTCTCTGCTGATATTCCAAAGTTCGGGGTTGAAACATATATGCCCATCAAGCCATTATAAACCATTCCAGTGCAGTTTCAGCACCTCTAGTAATTTTCCACTTCATTCATCTAATGCTAAGAGATCCTGCTCAGGTTCAGACATACCAAGCCATACCAGACTCATGCTTTCCACATTTATTAGTATCAATCACAGCAATTAATAATAATTTGGCACCATCCCAACACATGGGTATATAAAATTAATTCAGACCAGCAATTATTTTGCCTGTGGAATGTGCCATGTGTCAGGCAATCTCAAAGGGAAGAGACCCTTAAATTACAGAAGTTGAACAGTAAGTCTAGTTCTTAATAACAAAGCAGAAGCATTTCTAGCAAGTGGCAGTTAACATTAGTTTGAATAACAGCTGGTGTGCCTCAGCTTTGGTTGTGGTTATGAGAAAGTGTATTTGTTTAAATGGGAAGTCAAATGAATAGAGTTCTCAGTCACTCATCCCTTTTCTCTGTAAGTGCATGTCCCATGACATGGGGTTAAGCGTGGCTAAAGGGAGACATTTTGTTAGAAGCCCCTTGTTTAAATATGTACAACCCATAAATGGGCTGTGATACTTTGGTCTAATTACAGTTGCTGGGTTTACTGTGGGTGTGTTGGTGGCATGATATGCAGGAGGTCAGACGAGATGATCAGGTGGTCCCTTCTGGCCTTAAACTCTACAACTCGAACAAGGAATCAAGTCTGAAAGTACTCCTTTTTCAACAGCATCTATTCACACTTCAAATATTACAGCTATGGTGAATTAATTGTCATGAATTAACATGACAAAGACAATTGTTTGAAGAGGTGGGTTGGAAGCTGTCACATAATTAATATTGCTAAGGTGTTGCTCATGCCGTTTCACTAGTCTCTTTCATTCATTCTTTCTTTTTAGAAGGTGATACTGGATGATCCCTCTCCTCATTCTCTGCTGTTTGTCACCTACACTCCATGCCAGCTCACAAAGGTACGCGGTCTTTCTGTGTCTCCCCTTTGTTCATCTGCTGCATTTTTGGTGATACGCTTTACTGGGCAAGGACACCTGTGTCCATGTGTGACAGGATGTATAAGCCCTTCACTGGATAGGAGGGGTTTAATGAGCAACTCTGGGCTATGGAGGCCCCACCCTTCCACCTGTGCTGAGCATGGTCGAGTTGGAGGCGGGGTTTAAAAGCCAGCCAGGCAGCTCAGTCAGGAGCTTGTAAACCAGGGAGAAGGATATGCCCTGGGAGTTCCAGTGGAGAATATGACCTAAGCCCACACCGAGTCAGTGAGCAGAGGAGCCACAACACACAGCAACTAGGACTGGGGCTAGAAACCCAGAAGGTGACTCTTCCCAGGGATGGGCAGTGGCCAGATGGGGTGCAGACTGAAGTAGGAAGTGACCCAGGTAAGCTAACTTGAAGCTGACACAAGACACCGACAGGTGAGCAGCCGAACCAGCCTCCCAGGAACCTAGGTCGGAACCTGGTGGAGTGGGAGGGCCCAGGTTCTCCTACTGTTCTCTGCATTTATCCACCAGGTGAAGTTGTTGCCATGAGTAATGCCTCCACTAGGCAGAGTTGTCACCCACTGAACCATATCCACTAGGTGTGACCGCATCCATAGATGCTAATAACTAGGCAGGAGATCCTGCTTTCTGACTATACTGTGCCTCTTCTGTCTGAGACCAGGAATAGTGAGTTAAGTTTCAGAATCTCCTTATCCTTCAATATCTCTCTTTAGGCATTGATGGATTCTCATCTCTTTTGGGGGTACTCTGCATGAAAATACCTGATACAATACTAATTTTAAAAACAAGATTAGTTAAAAATACAGAGAAAATGGTTGCTGGGGTACCATGAGAAGCAACTAAATATCAAGGCCTTAAAATTGAGACACCCCTCAAAATGCATGCACAAGAGAAACTCAAATGAAGTTTCTTTCTAATGAGTCACAAACAAAACTGGACTTTGTATGGAAAACCCATATTTAAAGAGGATAAGAAATGCTGACATTAAAGAATCATAGTGTGCTCTCCAAAATCCCCTTCCCAAACAGATAAAAGAGATAACATATACTGATTTATAACGTTGAAATATAAAATGAAGGATTGCTAAATGGTAAAATTAAAAGCTTTGATAGATATATTTTAATAATTTGTAATTATGGATAGTGAATGAGTACAGATGAGGTAACACTTAGGAAAAGATCTTGATGGCATAAGTGTGGTTTTCCCAAATCTTCTGTTACGTAAAATTGCTAAGCTGCTTAAAATGATGTTATTGATGACAGAACAAATGTAACATATTGTGCTGGAAGTTTTGAGGTAAACACAGACAAGCTTGTAACAAAAGAAAGACCCAGGACAGGGTGATAAAATGACATGACTCAGAAAGTGCAAAAACCAGCATGAAAAATGCACAAGTTAATTAATTGCAGCTTGCACATGTGTAATATACGGGCTACCTAAAACCCAAAGTGTTAATGTGATAAAAGGCAATTGGATAAAGATTAGTTAGCTTTTTCATACAGTTCTATGTTACAGATTAAGTGAACATGGCCCCATACTGGAGACACACCAGACCAGAAACTGAAGGATGGGATTGAAGAACCAGACCAATGGAACAGAGAAGGTGATGACTATCAAGGAAGGGGGAAGAACTTCCCAGTGCCAGTTCTATCCTATCTGTTATTTGCCTGGCATGAATGTATGTATGTATGTTCAGCCACTGTAAGTGACATTAATTCTGTCTGAAATTGTATAAATAAAGGCGAAAATTGATGAAGCCTATATTGGGTGGACTTGTGACTCAATTTCCCAACTTTTACCAACAACCTGCTAGTAAAACAAAACAACATAAAACATCTATATCAGGGATCGGCAAGCTTCTGTTACACTATCTCCTCAACTTCTTTATTAGTCAGAAGCCCATTGAGTGTTTTTTTTTTTTACTTCACTTGAAGCCAGCTATAGTTGCTGCATTGCATTCCAGTTCAGCCTGGATTTGGCCAGTCTATGTTCATCCTATTTACCTGCCGCACTTTATGTGAGATCCTCTGTATTGTTGTAACCAGCTGCACCTATGCATAAGAGAAGCAGGTGATCTTCCATAAAAGACATCACCATGCTGTGAAAATAGTAACCTTTGCCTATTCTATTTAACATTATTCTTCATGACAAAATGACCTATTGATTCACCACCAAATATTTGCTATCATATAAGCTCAATAAGTTTCTAAAGCTCTTTATAGTTAGGAGGATCCTGTTAGAGCAAGACTAGCACAAATCTATAAAATGAACAGTCATTAAACATTTTATAACACTATAAAAGCTTTCAAGCATGTCCAGGTAGTATTTATTAATAAAATGCCTGTTTAACGGAAGCAGTGTATTGTTAAATAGATTAAGGCTCAGATTAAATGTCTATGGGAAAAGTGCCTAAAGTGCATCCCTCCAGGTCCAAAAATGTGGGCTTTTTTAGCCTTTTAATATGAAGATTTGGAACACAAAAACTTCAGCTACTGGAATGCATCAATTTACCGTGGGGTATGTCGAAACTACAGCTGCTACGGCAGCACAGCGACAGTGCTGCAACTATCCCACAGTAGCGCCATAGTATAGATGTTTCCTACACTGGAGGAAGGGGCTTTTCCATCGATGTAGTTAATATATCTCACAGAGGGGTAGTAGCTAGGTCAACATAAAAATTCTTCTGTTGACCTAGCCACATCTGCACAGGGGGGTTAGGCTGATCTAATCATGGTGCTCAGGGCGCAAAATTTTTCACAGCCCCGAGTGAAGTAGCTAGGTCAATCTAATTTTTAAGTGTAGACTGTTTTGAGTGACATTTCCCATTAGTTTCGAGCAACGTTATGCATGATGACACTGGGATCAGTTCATACTGGAAGACTTGTAGATTTTCCATTTTGCACCTGTAGAATAAGCTCGGTGCTCTTTGCCACAGGTTAATCCACTAGAAAAGTAGTTGTATCGTCTCTGAATCCTGTTATTTATGAGAAATGATGCTGATTCAGCAGTGCAACCACTTAATATATAGAGGCTAGGAGGTATGGACTAGTCCTCTTTCCATGGTTTGTTTGAACAATGCATAATTTAGTGGTGGGAAGAAGAACATTTCCTTAAAATTACATTTTTTTCTGTGCAATGCTATTCTCAGATTTTATAAAAGCACTGGTCTACTTGCAAAGATTTCCCCCTAACATTTCTCCTTTAAAAAAAAAAAGCCAATATTGAGCCTTCAATTTTAACCTGAATAACACAGTTTATGGGCTTTCACGTAACTATAGTCTAAGTAACTATGGAATCCCCTCCAGAATTTGATTTGCAATTCAGAGGGACTGTGATTAGCATACAGGAGCAAGTTCTTATTAAAAACAAATGTTAAATAACTGAGCAACTCTCAATGCTTTCTATAAGTCATGCATAGGATTGCTATGTTTGGAGAGGAGAATGACTAGAACCCAATATCTGGGTCTCTTGTTTTATGAATTACAGCCAATTAAAATACTGCAGTGAATCCCAGAGGCACCACTTTTTCAAAATTCAAGGAATCAAACAAACAAGGGAAAAAGAGGTGAGGGAAAGGAGGGTGTATAATTGAGCAGCTACTGTTGCTCTTCATTTGGGAAGCTTTTGGGTGTTACAAAGATGAAAAACACAATTGTCTGCCATATTGTGGCCAAGAATTTTGCAAATTATCTTATTTTAAGCATCATTGATTCATCTCATACTGGCCATAACCAATCAAGTGTTGAGATATTTTATGTGGACACTGAATAAAGCTGCATAAAGTAGTTTAACAACTATGAAAATAGATGGTTTCCTTCAGAACTGCTGAACAACACCAGAGCCCTAATGAAAAGACACCTGTTGAATGTTTGTATGGCATATTGTTCAGTGTCAAACAACATGTTTATATCATCACCAACATGAGTATATCATCAGCTTCAGACATGGCAAAGCTAAGTAGTGGTTGGTGATTGTGTTCTTCTTTGTGTAGAATATGAAGGAAAATTGCCTCTGGATTTCACCCCAGTGCTCCACTGTAGTTGAAGTTGAAGACACTCTGGTTACAAGAGCTGACAAATGACAACTTATTTTTTTTATCTTTTGAAAATAAAGTTGGTGAATATTTTCATTATTTGCACAGTTTATAGAGAGGGATGAAAAATTAGCAAATATTTGTGAACATGAATTCCATGATTTGTTCTACATAAAATAATTCTAATTTACTATTATTATTAGGCCAACTGTAATGATTACTACATTTCCTTCTTCAAAGTCATCATCTCATACCTCACCACATCTTAAGAGAAAGAAGAACACTATGACAGGGAAGCTATGATCCCAACAAAACGATATGTCCCATCTGCAAGGAAACATTCTCAGGGTTTGCAGAACAACAGAATTTCAGACTGCCATATCATTTAATGGAATATTATGAATGCATGGAGACGTGAATGTTTGGGTGATAAAAAATTGAGAAGTGCTGAAGACAATATGTTGGTTATGTTAACATGTTTGTATATTACACGAATATGCAAGTGAATATTCTGAAGTTTGATTAATCAGGCAACAGTTACATTAAAATTCTTCCATGTGCTGAAATCAGTGTTTGAAAAGAAATGAAGAATATAATGAAGTGAATCTACTTCAGAGTTTAGGCCCAGATTCAGCAGAGTACTTAAGCATGTATTTAAATGTATCCCCATTCAGCAAAGCACTTAGGCACATTCTTAAAGTTAAGCATGTGTTTAAATTCATCTAAGTTAAGTATGTTCTTAAAGTTAAGCACGTGCTCAAGTGATTTGCTGAATACAGGCTTTATGTAGCTCCAGTAGAGCTAACTGCATGATCCACACCAAAGTCTGATCAGCAATGTGAATGGACAGTGATATGACAGAAGGCAGTTTGTTGGCAAGGAAGAAAGCAATTGACTCCTGTGGATTCCTAAAAGAGGCAAATATTAAAGAATCCAACAGTTCTCCAGTTCTTTTCTGAAAGTTGCAACAAAGTTGCAAAAAATGTTTCATATTATGTTATGTTATGTTATAAATATTATGTTAGTGTTATATAAATTGGCTGGAGCTCTGAGGCTGGTATCAAAGAAAGTTGGAATTGGGAAATATTTGGGTGGTTCTGGTTTATGGAAACCAGACTATGAGCTTGAAGAACAGATATGATATGAAAATATCCTGTTAGCAGCAGAATGACATGCAACTCTACATATCACTTGCATCATACTCAGAACATTTACTTTGCCTGTGTCTGGATAAGACACGGGTTAGGGTAGGAATTGGTTGTTCAAGGAGAGCCTGTTATTAGGGTTGCCAACCATCCTGGTTTTGCTGGGAGTCTCCCGGAATCAGGCCCTATCTCCCAGAAGCTACTGCAGCCAAACCAGGAGATTTTAGGTGCTAAAAGTCCAACAGTGCAGCACGGCTAAGGCAGGCTCCCTGCACTGCTCCTGGAAGTAGCCATCACATCCCTGCGGACTCTGGGGAGGGAGGGCAGGGGTCTCTATGCACTGCCCGTGCCCTGAGCGCTGACTCTACAGCTCCCATTGGTGGGGAACTGCAGCTAATGGGAGCTGAGAGGGTGGTGCCTGAAGGAGTCCCTGGCCCCCCACCCCATCCCCAGGGGCTGCAGGGACATGCTGGCTGTTTCCAGGAGCGACGCGCAGAACCCCCTGGCCCTGCTTACCTCGGGGGGGCTCTCTATCCTGCACCCCCTCCTGTACCCCAACCCTCTGCCCCAGACTCAGCCCAGAGCCCCCTCCCACACTCCAAACCTCTTGGCCCCAGCCTAGAGCCTGCACCCCAACCTCCTGCCTCAGCCCAGTGAAAGTGAGTGAAGGTGGGGGATGGAGTGAGCAGGGTGGGGCCTTGGAGAAGGGACGAGGCAGTGGTGGGGCCTCAGGGAATGGGTGGGGAGGATGGTGGGGCAAGGGTGTTTGGATTTATGTGATTAGATAGTTGGCAACCCTACCTATTATAGAGCAGAGGTTCTCAAACTTTTTCTTTCTGAGGCCCCCAGACATGCTATAAAAACTCCATGGCCCACCTGTGCCACAATAACTAGCTTTCTGCATATAAAAGCCAGGGCCACCATTAGGGGGTAGCAAGCAGGGCAATTGTCTGGGACCCCATGCCACAGGGCCCCCCACAAAGCCACATTGCTCAGGCTTCAGCTTCAGCCCTGGGTGCTTCAGCCCCATGCAGTGGGACTTCAGCTTACTGCCCTGGGCCCCAGTGAGTCTAATGCTGGCCCTGCTTGGAGGTCCCCCTGAAACCTGCTCAAGGCCCCTTAGGGGGTCCCTGACCCCTGGTTGAGAACCACCGTTATAGAATAGGGTGAGAGTAGCAATTGCACGTACTTTGTCTATGAGATTTACAAGGAAGGGCACCTGTGTACCCTGATTGTTCATGGAGTCTTAGCTAGAGTAAAACCACTGTATGATCAGAAACAGGCTGAGGATTTCTCAGCAGAAGAAAGTTGACTCTGAAATTTTCTTCCTCATTAGTCTGGCAAAGTCTGTGGATCTTCACAGAAGAGCATCAAATGCTTCTCCTTATCCAGGCCCTTGACTGCACTGGTGTTTCTGGAGTATATTTGTTATGTTTACAGTTTACTTTTGGTGTTGAAACCACTTACATCACAGCCCTTCACCTTTGTAGCAAATTTTAAAAATTTCATGCACCATGAAACAAAGTGTGACAGACTTTTAAAAAAATAAAATAAAATTCTCAATTGACAGAATAGGGTTGAAACCAGCAACTATGCAAAGTAAGGAAGTACTTCCATGAGCATTTAGACCACACACACACTTACACACACTTAACTGAGCACCTAGCAGAATTACCATTACCACAGCATATAAATCCATATATCATTTCCTTCTTAGTTCCCCTGAGAGACCTGATTTTTGTTTGTTTGATTCCTCTTCCTCCGTCTTCTATGAATAAATGAACTCTTTGGGCGATAATTTAAAATTTTGCACCAATGCCACTTGAGAACTGACTTTTATGTTTTGTCTGGTGGTGTACTAATGCTGAATACACATATTCCTTTTAGTTTTATGCTGGTGTAGATGTGATGGAGTGGATCCAATGCGACACCTCGTATGGTGCCCAGAAGGGAGAAAAGCAGATTGACTCAAATGAGCCATCACAAATTGGGAAGTAACCTTACTTGTAAGATTCATCTGCATTGCTGATAGGTTAAATGCAGAGGGCTCACAATCAAATCAAAAGTTAAAGAAGTAAAAGATCAGTCTGTTTTAAATGGGTAATATTTGTCTGTAGATACTTCCTTTGGAGGGAGGGAGAGAGAGAGAGAGAGAGAGGGAGAGAGACTACTTAAAATTTATTTTATCTTTCCTTTCCATAAGTCTTCTATAAAATCATGGGGTGGAAGCCCCAGTCAGCAAATTTCCCTTTGACAGCATCTCTTAGTTTTCATTTTTGCAGTAATGGACTGAACTTTATCACTGGGAAAATATGTGTTTGATGAATTCATGATCAAAGGAAGTAATACCCTGCAGAAAACCTAGGTCCAAGATGATTAAAGATGATGGCATGTTTTAAAAATATGTCAAAACCCTCCTCCCACACAATACCTGATAGCCTCACTTTTAAAGAAAAACATATTTTAGTAGTTTAAAAAGTGACAGATAAATAATAATAAAAAAATTCTAATGTATCTCTAAATGTCCCACAAATGCTAGATGATGTATGCACATATAAGACTAAATGGTACCTGCCCTGGGAAGGCTAAAAGGAATGGTGATAAGGGTGACAACTGAGATAACATAATCCCTTCTCCTCCATACACAGGGAGACGGTACTATCTACCATCAAGTCTGATCACTACTTACCATTCTAAATATGTTTTTTCATTGAATTTTCCCATCTGGAGTGCATTTAGTCTCTCAGATGTACAGATGGGATACAGATAGGTCTCTAACCTTGTTAGAATCCAGATTATTCTTTGGTTATTCAAATATTTAGATGAGAGTCTAGGACTTACTTAACTGTACTCCCATTTACTTTCAAGAAAGACAATTCATACTCTGTAATACCCCAACAATTAGTTTTATATACAATTGTTTAAATCATAAACCTAGTAAAAGAAAAGAAAAGCAGTACTTGTGGCACCTTAGAGACTAACCAATTTATTTGAGCATGAGCTTTCGTGAGCTACAGCTCACTTCATCGGTTGCATAAATTGGTTAGTCTCTAAGGTGCCACAAGTACTCCTTTTCTTTTTGTGAATACAGACTAACACAGCTGCTACTATGAAACCTAGTAAAAGAAAGTATGCATCAACTCAAAATATGTATATATTTACTACTTCCAACTCCATTCATATCTGCTCTCATTTCCACCTATTCCCCTCACTTATAACTGTTTCCACATCCTCTTATTTGCCTACACCTATATCTCTATTCTTGCTTCCTCCTATTCCTTCTCATCTCTCTATGCTTCATCTGAACAGCCTCCCTTTGTTTATTTTTATTTTATTTTATTGGCTAATTCCCTTTTCTTCCTTTCCTTCTTCAAATTGTCAGTTATAATATACAAACAAGCCTCAGCCAAACATAAGCATTAAATAAATGGGGGGTGAGCTTATGGTTTTTCTGTAAAGTGTCCCCCTTCATCTGTGAAGTTAAATATGCTAGGCTTCTGATTGTGCCCCACTGGTAATTGCCACTGTCTCAACACAGACATAGTGTATCGAAAATAAAGCTTGGATACTAGAGGAAAGGATTCCATCACTGAGCCTGTCATAACCATACAGCTAAGGGTAGATTAGAATTCCTCCTTACCTGTAAGGGTTAAGAAGCTCAAATAACCTGGTTGGCACCTGACTAAAAGGACCAATGGGGAAAGAAGATACTTTCAAATCTTGGGGGGTGGGGGAAAGGTTTTGTTTTGAGTGTTCTCTTGGGAAGCAGAGAAGCATCAGGACAGAAAACTCCTCCTATAAACCATCCTAAAAGTCTCTCATATTATAAAAATTATAAGTAAAAGCCAGGCAAGGCATGTTAGATTATCTTTTGTTTTGCTTGTGAATTTTTCCTTTGCTGGAGAGAGGTTGATTCCTGTTTTTTCTAACTTTGAAACTAAGCCTGCTGTGTTTTTGAATCTTTTGTTACCCTGTAAAGTTATTTTCCATTCTGATTTTACAGAGGTGATTTTTACCATTTTTTTTAAATAAAATCCTTCTTTTAAGAACCTGACTGATTTTCCTATTGTTCTATGACCCGGGGTTTGGGTCTGTGATTACTTTGTAACCAATTGGTTAGGATATTATTCTCAAGCCTCCGCAGGAAAGGGGGTGTAAGGGCTTGGGGGGATATTTTGGGGGAATAGGAACTCCAAGTGGTCCTTTCCCTGATTCTTTGTTAAATCACTTGGTGGTGGCAGCGTACCATCCAAGGGCAAAGAATTTGTGCCTTGGGGAAGTTTTAACCTAAGCTGGTAGAAATAAGCTTAAGGGGTCTTTCATGTGGGTCCCCACATCTGTACCCTAGAGTTCAGAGTGGGGAGGGAACCCTGACAGAGTCCAATAATGCAGATGCTGACATGAGTAATCTCTACACTTGAGCTGACCCATCTACTTCAATAAGAAGAGTTGTATGATAAATGATTACTTCTGTGAAGAAGGGCTTTCGGATCTGGCTATTTTTTAAAATACATTTGTCAAGTGTTTGTTCAAGCCATAACTGGGGGGAAAAACCCCACACTTTTTAATGTGGCCAAATTAACCATGAAATGTGTTCACAGTAACATGTTGCTTTGGAGAAGACTGGAAGTTAGACATATAGCTCCCATTGACTTTTAATGGCAGTTGGGCACCTAACTGGTATGTGGGCCTTTGGAAATCTCCCCCTTTGCCTGATTATTCAAAAAATTAGAGACAAGAAAAGATGGATGACAAGGACAAGCTGAAGAAGAGCTCTGTGTAAGCCTGAAAGCATGTCTCTCACGCCAACAGAAGATGATCCACTAAAAGATATTACCTCACCCACCTTGTCTCGCTAATATCCTAGGATCAGCATGGCTACAACAACACTGTATATTCAAAAAATTAGTACAAGTACAGCGCAAAGTGCATATGAAGTGTTAAATGCCTGATGCATACATAGATGGTGCACATTCCAATTTTAAAGACACTACATAACTATAAACCAATATTTACAAAAATGTGTATTTAAGGGATCCAGCAGTGAAACTATTAAATTTCTTCTGAAGAGAAAATTATGTTTGCCTGGTTTTTGTTTAAATTCAGAAATACATCCTCCTTGCTGAGTCATTACAACATGAACATATAATATTGGCCCTTCAAAGGGTCTCCAGTGGTCTCAGGCTCGTGTCATAGAATTAAGCCTCCAGCCATTCCAATGGCTGAATCTGAGACACTGCATTTGCTTTGGGAGAAACAGAAAATGAAGGTGAAAGGTCTGGTTCTAAATTTGTTCAATGGAGGGGAATTGTCACAGACTGCCATAGTGCTATGCCTCAGTGAGAAGCAAACAGCAGGCTTTTTATGTGGGAGAAAACAAAGAATTCAGAAGGTGATAGGTCAATTTTTTTGCAGTTGTGCGAGACACTACAGAAAGCTTACAGTTTGTATCTGTGAGTAAGGATTTTTTATGTACTGAATTAAACATCAGGTTGCAAGGGCCAAGAGCAGTGAAAATAAAGAAACATCAATTACACAGTGAAAGGATGCTTCTTAGGGAGAAAGTTATTGCTTAGAAATAGCTGCTTTCATTCCTAGTCCATATCTGTGATTCTCAATTCATAACCATGTAGGACTTCAAAGTATGTCCTCTTAAAGATGCAATATAGCAATGAAATCATTGTAAAGTCCACACAGATTCACGTGCTGATGAGTGAAAGTACCTTATGAGAAACAGCACTGTCGACATTACAAATTTAGCTGTTTGTGATTTAATTAGATGATCCAGAGCTCTAGCATTGTTGGAAGGTATAAAATATCATACTCTAGCATACTGTTTGCAAGAAATATATATTGGAATCTTATACAGAAGAGAAATATATGCCTACGATTTTCCATAGGAAATATGGCAGAGCTATGAAGCTCAACATCATTGATACATAGATTATAAACTTCATAGATTATAAAGCCAGAAGGGCGGTAGTAATTGCAAAATGTAAGCACTTTAAGTGGCCTTTTCATGATGTACTACATTTTCATGATGTACTACATAATTTTCTTGTTATGAGCTACTGTAGCAGGCTTTCACGGAGCTGTATAATTGAAAAAGTTAACTCAGATATTACTTTCATTCCTGTGCCACAAGTAAACTTTTCTGCTGAACCCGTATATGGATCCTCTCTTTGCACTCTCCTGAGCCCCAGTGCTGTCACAGACTGGGTTTGTCCTTGGTATAACTTTTAGCAGCCTCAGGGCTCCTCCAAATTACATACTGCTGCCATGCACTCAAAGCGAATGTTCTAGAACTAGAGATTGGTGAAGCACAGTGCAGTTTAGCCACTCCCATCCCCAACTCATCTGCTACATTGGGGGGACCAAAGGAGGTGACACAGAGACAGCTATGCCAGCCCTGCACCAGCCACTAATTCCTCAATGCTAGAAGAATCCCAAACTGCCCTGTCAGAGTGGTTTGAGAGCTATTTTTTACTGTTTCTTCTAGAAGGTTAAAGTATGTCCTTTTATTTTATATGATGTAGTCTAATTACCTACTGACTGCTTGATAACTGCTTTCTCACAGACTGCTCAGATGCCAAAATATTTAACTTTCCTCCACTTCAGTCCATGGAGCCACACTGATTTACAGCTGCTGAGGAGGTGGCCCTGTGTCTTTACAACTGACCAGTTTAATCCGAGTATCAAGAATTATATTTCATATTATGTATTCGTATTCATGCTTTTGTGTACATTGCCACAGGGCTTCTGACAAAATCAACTTGCTTTCCCCTTCAGAATCAGAAGGCATTTCTATCCCTAGGTTACTCTGCCAAACTTGGATTTCAACGAGCATTGTTCACTCACAGATCTTTATTAATTTTTACACCAGGCCCATTTTTCTGAGCAGCAAGCTGTAAAATTACAAGTTATTCAGCATACTGGGCGACCTGCTAGGCCCAAGTCTGTTGGCTCCAGACCCACCCTCTACCCATGCTGCTTGTTGAATTATGCCAATGCAGGCGAGTGTTCCTTCCAGCTGGACTGAAATCAAATCCATGCAACTCGTAATCCTACGTCATGTGAAAAATGATCAGAGTTTAAGGCATTTGAGGCCCTTTCCAATAGACTTTAAAACTGGCACAACTGTTTGGCAAGTGCTGTACCTGGTTTTGAACAGGCAAATACTACAAGTCAAAACTCATTTTATTTGATGTCTACTCAAAGTCTCCTTATTAACCTTTCACCACCTCTTTCTCGTCCATTCACCAGAGTACCAATTCCCTGATTTTTTTAAAGCAACTTGTCATAGCAGCAACTGCTGAACTTATTGTGGCTTTTTAATAAATAAACAATTTGAAATTGCTTAAAATTTCTTTTTCCCCAGCTCCCCAAGCAGGCTGGGAATCTGACACTCTTAAGCTTCCAGAAGAGCTGCAACGAATGCAAGATGTTTGGAAAGCCTGTTCAGCTATGCTTGGCCACCTGTTTGAAATGGAGAAGCTGAGGAGCTTGCAGTATTGCTGTTTCCTTACAGCTTACTCTAACAGAATGCTAATACCCCTTTCCTGAGGCACAGTGCTATTATCCATTCACTTATCACCTGCATTCTCCAGGGCCAAATTTAAGTGCCCAGCCCTGCAAGGTGCTGAGTATGTTTCTACCTTATGAGAAAGTCAATAGCTCCTATGGTCTCATTCCTTACAAAGCTGAAAATCAAAGTATTTAGGAGGGAAGGAATCTGGTTGTTAATATTAATTTGCAAGGGTTCTCAATTAGAAACAGGTGAGGTAACAAATCAGACCCCTGTCTCCTAAGAAGCCCTCCTACTCCATCATTGTTAAAAACAGCCAGGAAATCACTACTCTTCCAGATCAGTAACTGTTATGCCTTTGTGTCTTGTTCATTGCACTTTTAAGTCTCTTAGTAGTCTGATGCCTACTGAGGCTGCAGCCATTTCATGTTCATTTCAGTGGAGACTCTCATGGAGGAAATACATACACTGTTGTCTCTTCCATGGAAACGTTGGTTCTTTCTTGTTGCTGTTCTCCTTAGTCAAAAATAATTCTGGTTTGAAATATCCACTTGCTTTGCTTGTCGATGGAAAAAATATAAAGGTACTCATTCCTAGTAGCTCTTAACTAAGGGATGAAGCATCTAGTTACAATATCAAATGCTCCAGACACCCTTTCCCAAAAACAATTGCTTAGCATTATAGACTGATCTATTTACTAATGCCCAATCCTGCATGTCTGTGAATAGTCTTTATTCCAGTGGGTAGTTCCACTAATGTTAATGGAACTGATCTCCTGAACAAGGACAACCCAAGGGATTTAAGGATTTGCATCAATAGGCCTTGTGAGGACAGAATAATGAGGGTTTACAAAAATTGTCAAACAAAGGGGGCAATTCAATTCAAACTAGAATAAAACTGAAGAATATTCCTTTTATGTAGAACCAAAAGAGAAAGAATCCTTTTTTTCATAAATTTTTTTTGAATTTGGAAATTCTTTGACCAGCTGTACTTTCAAAATGCCAGAGGGGCTGAAATATTATCATATTTGAATACTTTAGTACTCTACTGCTGATTGCAAATTATTGTATTTTTAAAATGCTTGATAACATTTCCCCTGATTGTAAAACATATGGGCTTACCAATATGGACAAGCTATTTCAATTTTCCTAGACCTCAATGTGGTCACAACAAGACCATCAATGGACCTTGGGGAGGGTGAGGCCTTTAATTGACTAGTTCTGCTTGGAGCATCTGTCTGCCAGTTAGCAGTTGCAACAGAAACTCCTGATGCTAACCACTCAAGGAAAAGGAATCACTGTTTAGTGTTCAGGGAATGTCAGCTTCTAATTCTCTGCCCTGCCCAAGGATTAAGCAAAGTTTATCTCATATTGGCCACACTGACTAATCTATTCCTGTTATTGCCCTTTCTAAATATAGTTCACATTCTGTTTTACATGAAAGGTAAATACGTTTGCTCCTATACCTTTCAAAAATACAGTATGTTCAACACAGAGGTGGATGAATAGTTCATTGCCTATTTAGCCATCCATGAACATTGATGTTTGTCAGAGTTCCAGGCACCCAGGCATGTTGGATTTAGGGTTGTTTAGAACAGATTTGGAATGGCATTGAGTAAACAAATGCAACACTTCAAAAAAGCATTCATGATTGTCATAAGCATTAGAAATCACAACTGTGCAGAACAAAAGAAAAGTTTTTAAATGACCATAAAAAAAGTTGCAAAACAACTGTTTTATTCAGGAACTGATCTCTCAACTGCTGATGAAATATAGGGGTTTGAAAGAATCAGGGCAGATTATGCCACCCTTACTTTGAGTATAGCCTGCCTAAGCCAGAGTGGGAATTCTTCGTTCACACGAGAAAACATTTACTCAGAAGAAAATTGCCAGTTTATGGGAGTAACTGATCATCCCGCGGAGAAAGAGGTCTACATTTGTGGATTAAGTTGAATGAGTAACTCTGGCCCAGGATGAAGTGACTTTGCATTTTCCTTGGTTGTTCTAATCTATCAAGGATTAGCAACATCAGAATAAAATTAGTTGACAGAGATGAAAGTTTGAGATGAGAGATTTACAAAAACTGAATTTCCCTAGCCTTATATTCAGTGCTGTGCAACATACATAAATCATGTAGTCCCTTCTCAAATGATTTTACAATCTACGTTAGACAGACAGGTACAGTTTAGATACCACATACCTACACTAACTGACCAAATGAAGGTTAAATCTAAAAAACTGTATGGATTTAAAAAAAAAGTAGTTTAGTAGATTTACATGGAAAGGTAGAAGATGGTACTTGTTCTTAAGGAGGTCATTGAACATAGAATGATGAATAAATGCTAGGAAGAAGGAGACTCTTTCAGATACAAGGGGAAGCAGGAAAGAAGATACATAGGATGAAATCCCAGTCCTACTGAAATCAGTGGTAAAATACCCATTGATTTCAATGCAGATAGGATTTCACACAAAGACTACCTAGAGATGGAAAGGGGCCTGTTGGTGAAAACTTGGCTCCATCAGAAAGCAAGAGAAACAGTAGGAGGACATAACAGCAGAAACACTTCAGTAAAATTTTCTGTTGAGTAGCAGAATTCTGGACCTGATCAGGAAGTCAAGGGAAAAATCAGTGAACAGTTTCAAAAAAGGTAACAACTTGATATAAGACGTAGGAAAAGAAGATTATTTGGTCTTGCAGTTAAAGTGTTAGGCTAGGACTCAGTTCCTGGCTTTACCACAATCTTCTTCTTTGACCTTTAGAAAGTCACTTCATCTACCTATCTCTTATTTGCCAGTCTGTAAAACTGAGAATACTTCCCTTACCCATGCAAGTTTAAATTTATAAAAATTGGTGAGGTGCTTACAGGCTACAAAAGTGTGTACCATATAAGTAATCCAATAGGACTTTCCAGTAGGTGCACCTCTGACAACCAGACTCTTTATCACTTGATTTCTGTTTTGTTAGTTGAAAAAATGAAATATTCCGCTACCATTTTAATGTTTGTGAGTCTTCCATTATGCCCTGAAGGTTAACAGACCCATGCTGTGACAAAGTAATGGGGGAAGTGAATTCCTGAGTTTTTCACCAATAATTTTATTTTCATTTTATTGGCATACGGCCATTTCTTATGTGAAGGTGGAGTTCTGATATGGAACACAAAGTCAGTGTATTGTTTTAGGCTTGGTATGTGTGTGAGCAGGGAGTGAAGGGCATTACATGGGTCAGATTTTAATCACTTGCAGAAACGGCTTTTAAAAAAAATTAAAATCAAGCATCATCTTTAATTCACTGTTTTAAAAGCTCAAAATGTTGATGTGCAAGTTTGGAAACCTCAGCCTATTGGGAAAAAATTACCTTCTCAAGAGTTCAGATTTTGTACAAAATACAGCAAGAGGCTGCTGGAAGCAATACATTGCTTTTTGAAGAGTGGGTGGCAGTTTCTCTCTTTGTCTAACTGTATTAGCATCTGGAAATATCGTGTAACAGACATTTATCTGACACTCATGCCACCTTCCCATCCTCCTTAATTATGAAGTGTTAGGAACTATGAACCATTTCCCCCCAGTGTTCAGTTAAACCCATCATATGTCAGATCCAATGCCCTATATAATCAATGGTATTGAATAACTAAGATCTAAACAGCCTCTGGGGGATAGGGATGGATGTGTGGTGTGCATGCACAGGTGGTAAAGCAAGTTCATCAACTAGTTCATTTAACACATTAAAATGCCTATCACCAGGCTGGCAGATTCTTCCCAGTGTGTTCAGATTTTCCATGTATTTCTTTATCGGCTGGTTATAGGCCTGATCCAAAGCCCATTTAATTCAGTGGGTGATTTCACTAAGTTCAACCAGCTTTGAATGAGGCCCTTCTTCCCTGATTGTCCCAATTTCTGTACTTTATTTTCCATGTTAAAAAGCACATTCTCAGTCTCTCAGACATTTCTGAATCATCATTAATTTCATTCCCTTCTACAATGGATCTGCCTCCCCCCACCCCCCTCTGGCTAGCACTGACTCATTCTGCACTTTTTGCTGCTCCTATTTCCCCCCCTTACAAACATTAAAAGAAGTGGAATATTCTTTAAATACAGGTTTTTTAATCTCAGAATTTTGAGGACTTCCTTGTGAATCAATTCTGTCCATTTCCGATTTGCTGTATTTTTGTTGTTGTTGTTCAGAGGAACTGTACACCCTTAAAGCCTTAAATATGGTGGTTTTAGGACACTACAGGCCTTCTCTTATATGGGAGATTTTAATAGTTTCTTCTATTGCATCTTACTTACTGGAGCCAACTCCTGCAGTCCTTGCAATGGAGGTTTTGCATGAGTAACAACTGCAGGATATGGTCTTATGTTTCCTAATTCCACAAAAGTTACTTTCCTGAAGTCTAGCACAGTACTTTGTACCACAGCAATCTGTGAACCCACTCCTAACTGGTCAGAATTCAAGTAGTACGTATCATTGGTAGTAAGCTTTTCTATTGTTTTTATATTCTTAATCAGTTCCTCTGTATCAAGAGAGTAGTAATATTTTGGATTGTTAATTGTTTGGTGCAAGAACTGTCATTTAGTATCTGTGTACAGTGTTTAGCACAATGGGCCCTGGCTTGGTTTAGGATTGTTTGTTACCCAATAGATATTTGAGTAGCCTAAATCCCTTCTCAGCATGTATGGTGTCTTGCAGTTTAGATTAACTTTGTAGCTAGTTGAAGATTTTGCATTCCCGTTTTCCAGTCCTGGAGTTCGTGACCGATGTTTGTAACTGTGGTTTCATTAAGTATCTGAATCAGCTACCATTGTTGTTAATGGCAAAAGTCCCAAAGATTTTGGTGGTGCAGGACCAGGCTGTAACACTTTAAATTCTACTTTATGAAGAGTACCATGCTGAATTGAAGATGTATGCAAGGAAAAAAAAAAAGATCTTAGAGGAAAGTGACTCTTTTTGACAATTTGACAAAGGAAAACCAAACAAACTGAGAAGATGGAAAAACTAATATCATATGCAGCAAATAATCTGAGCATTTGAGAAGGGAGAGTTCACTCAGAAGAACAAAAGAGATGAAAAAATAGCTCATTCAATATTGCAGAAGGGACAAAGCTCAACAGCAGTCATGTCAACTTTAATAAGAAACTCCCCATGCAGTAGTTATCCTACCATGAAGATCTTTTCAGTGAAGGTCTTCAGTGCTTTTTAAAAAGAATTAAAAATGCCTTGTGCCCTCATCTCTTTATTTACAATTTGGATCTCCATTGTGTTTCTTGCCACCGGAATAATGGAAAAAAGGTTGCCTAATTATAATTAAAATTAGAATACATATACTACATGCCAGATTCTAAGCTTGTAGAAAGCAACGTAGCTCCACTAAGGTCATCTGAGTTATGCCAATTAAAAAATCTGAAAATCTGGCACTAAAATGCTAATTGAAATAAGCTACAATTGCTGGAAATGGAAATAGAGAGAAAATTGCCAGTTCACAATTTTTTCCAAAAGAAAACATCCCAGTTCCATAAATATCCACCCCTTTTTATTTAGGTAGACAAACACTAGGCCTAACACATGCCACAAAAATAATGGTAATCTCTGTTGATGATCAGTTGTATACGGGAGGGGCCAATTTCACAGACCCTATAAGCAGGTTGTAACTACAGTAGAACCTCAGACTTACGAACACCTCAGGAATGGAAGTTGTTTGTAACTCTGAACAAAACATTATGGTTGTGGTTTCAAAAGTTTACAACTGAACATTGATTTCATAGTTTGAAACTTTACTATGAAGAAAAATGCTGCTTTCCCCCTTTTTTTTAGTAGTTTACATTTAAATACACTACTATACTGTATTTGCTTTTTTTCCCCCGTCACTGCTGCTGCCGCCTGATTGTGTACTTTCGGTTCCAAATAAGGTGTGTGGTTGACAGGTCAGTTCGTAACTATGGTGTTCATAACTCTGAGGTTCTACTATACAGCTGTTAGGGAATTTTCAGTCAGAAAATTACTGTAATGGAAAAGTTCCCTTTTCACAATATCAAAATTTTCTGTGGGAAAATTTCAATTTTGCTGAAAAATTTAATTTTTCCGTTGGGCAAATTGAAATGACAGCTCCCCAGCTGCCCACCTAGAAGACTTTTGTCAATTTTACTTTCTGGCTGGAGAGGAAAACAAACATTAACTTCAATGGGCTATGGAGCAGGCCAATGGAGGTAGTCTTAATTTATTTTATTTTTCTTCACTTATCAACTTGTGAAAACCACTTCAAACAAAAGTTTGCTACTTAAGAGATTTCTTAAGCAGCAGTCTGGTTCCAAAGCTTACCCTCAAATCGCTGACTGCCTGCTTGTTTCAGTCAAATGGCCAAACATTTCTCTGTGACAATTCTTTGAGGTTGCCTGGAAGCAGACCTGACAAGCTAGAAGATGTTCAAAAATCACAAAGTAATGCTTCTGATGTCAAGCCTCTCCCTCTGTGACTGGCGGTGGCCCTTTGCTATCTGCTCCTGTTTAAGTCATAGCTCTCCCTCTTTATTTGATCATTGCTGCATTGGGTCTCAGCTGAATAAGAACAAGATTCAGAAAGCAGTTGCACTAAATGTTAGACAGGTGGAAATATGAAATGCGAAACCAATTGCAATGTACTAAAATGCTGTCGGATCAAGGTTGAAGGGCAGATGCCCTTAGGACAAGGACAGAAAATCAAGGAGGGTGGATAGTAGTTTGTAAATGTGATGAAATAGTCAGTGTAAAAAAGATAAATATTAAAGACAGAGGCATGGTCTCCTGAACTTACTATTACATGGGCTTCAACCGGGTAAGGCCATTATGCATGCAATAATGATGCAGGAAGCAACACAGAGAGAGATGCTACTCTACATGCAATTTTTGATTTTCTGGGACACACTTCCTGTTGTGTCAGAAACAAGGAAGCCTGGGATAGCCTGTACAGTCACAGGTTGCAGCTGAAGCAGAGCAGTAACTTTGTTACCTCATTTCTTTACATAGTTCTTGTTCATAATAAGAGGGTTTATTTCGACACTGCTCTGCCTGTCAGTAAGATACGACGGGGATAACATGCTACTGACATTAAAGAAAAAATTGCAAATAGTGACACAAAAGTAATAATTTGTTTCCATTGCTGGTTAAATGGGAAAGCAGCAGCACAGACTCCTCTCATGCAGAAAAAGTGTAAATATGGTCAATCACTCGGAAAAAAAGAGTCTTTGGTTACCTTGCCTGACCACATGGGGTAAACTCAACCAATAAGGGAACCAGAAGCAACAGCATGTGACTTCCTTTCATGTTTGCCACCTAAGAAAAGCTGTCTAGTTATGAAGGTCTCAACAGCAAAAGAAGGGGCCAGACCAATTGTCCAGCTCTTTTTGGGTGAGAGAAATCAGGGGAACTAGCTAGCTAGAGCAGTTTTAAAAAGTTATAGTTTCTTGGCCAACTTCTGTGGGCAATAAACAAGCAAGCCCCCCCCCCACCCCGTTGAAGTCACCAGATACACCAAATACATAAACAAACTTCAGTGGAGAATAATCCAAGTATTCAGCACAGGATAATAAAACAGTGAGTAATTATCTCCAAACACCATTACAGTAAAAACAAACATTTTTCTGGGGCAATTACATTAACGTATTGCCCTAAACTTTCATCTTTGACCAGTAACACTATAATCACAGGAATTAGTATGCTTTTGGGAAATGTGTTACTGCTATTTCTCTCAGTGTCCTCTAGTATTTGCATAATATAGGAATGAGTTAGTCGCTTCTATTAACTATTTATTTTCAATTTCATTTTGATAGAGAGGCTGAATCCAGAAGAGTAAATCTGAACATCCCAAAACTCAGGAGAAATTCAGAGCCATATGTGAGCACCCTGACTCTATCTTTAATGGGTCAAAGTGGACAATAAATCTGGAATGCCACTGTGTGTTGGGGAAATTCAAAATTAAATCTGATTCCAAAGCTGAAAGTCGTGACTCAAGCCCATCTCTATAGTTTACTTTTATGTTCACTGTAAATCTGTTCTCTGAAAAGATGCATATTTCATTAAAGAAATATTCCTTACTGGACAGCAGTATTAGTTTGTTGCCTACAAAATATACACTGTTTCTTTACCAGATATTGTTGTAAGTGGTTTTCACTGGGATAAGAGAGATGATCTCCAAAACCAATACAAGTGAATGTAGTCCAGTTTAACAAATAAAGGGGAAGGGATGGATCTAGTAAGAGTAGAGAATATAGAGCTCATAGAAGGAACTGTATGAAGAGCCCCTATGGCTGTGCTAGGAATCATTCAAGCACAAAACATGGGGTCAGGTGTTAGTGCATACCAGGCACTGCCTTTTATTTTATCCAAAATACATTTCAGAAAAGATTTTATAAAATATCCAATGCAAGACATAACTCACATACTTTTTATATCTGCTGTATGCTTTTAACATGTGGTGCATCACTAATAACTTGCTAGACATGAGTCAGCTTTCTAGTTTCTCTGTAAAACTACTAAGAATAAATTCATGTTAATGGATGCCATTGAGTTTATTTTAGGGAATCTGGACAAAGTTACTATTTGAGAAAGCAGCAATTTTTCAAAGGTGAAACAGGTGCATTTAGCTATTTCAAATCTGCCAGTTCCCAGTTTGGGTTTCATTATATAACATATCCTAACAAATGAACTAAATTAATACAACACTAACTCCCAGCTGAATGTATACACAAATGCACACCAATGTTCAGTTAGGAAAGACATTATTAATTAATCGATTCTAACTTTTGTCACTAACCACCATGGACTGGTACTCTGACAAACGATGTAAGTATCTGAAGAGTTCAAAATTTAGCAGACTTCTGTTTCCCTTGTTAAACTTCGAGTCCATCTACCTTTGTATTTGAAACTGTATTGAAACCTCATGTGGTTTAATAATTAATAATAAAAATAATAATATCTAACTCTTATATAGCTCTTTTATCAGTATATCTTAAAGCACTTTACAAAGGAGGTCAGTATCATTATCCCCATTTTACAGATGGGGAAACTGTACAAACAGGGGAGATGACTTGCCAAGATCATACAGCAGGTCATTGGCAGAGCCAGGAATAGAAGGCACATCTCTGGAGTCCTAGTCCATTGCTGTATCCACTATGTCACACTGCCTGCCTGGTTTGCCACTGTCAGCCAGTTAGCCTCAGTTAGCAGGATTCCCCCATACAATGCAATTCCAGTGTAAACTGAATCTAGTGATTGATTAAATACAAAGGGCCAGATTGAAGTCAATGAGACTACAGTGTGTCAGCTGAGAATTTGGCCAATAAACCTTATTGCATTATAATGATCAAAATTGGCCAGTCCTGATTGAATTATGAACCATGGTGAAAAAGGGGTATGAAGACCTAATCACACTGCCTGAACATTTCTTAGTGGGAGAAAGCTACAAAGAACCAGATCTTTATAACCATCTAGAAAGTAATGACACAAAAATGTTACCTGAAGCTCATTTTTCCAGGTTTGTCTTCTTTACTGTCGTTATGATAATTTATACTATGAATCTATTATTAGAGAAGCATTAATATAATTATGTTCCAAAAAGACAAAGTAATGACAGTACTGAGAAAAAATAAGATCTATAATTAGTTAATAATTGTAATAATATACAGCCAGATCCTCCGCTGGTGTGTATCAGCACAGCTCCTTTAAGTCATTGAACTATGCTAATTTAAACCAGCTGAGGTTCTGGCCCATAATATATAAACCTGAAGGTCTACTGTTATGGAATGAAATTGCCAAAGGTCAGCTTGGTAACCTTACCAATAGAAATAAAAATATTAATAGTGATCCAAGCAGTCCATCATTTTTGTGAAGGGAGTGGCCACGCAACTTGTTCTCTCCCTCTCATTAACTCAAAAATACAGAGCTCAGAGAGGGTTCTGAGATTTAAAGTCTCATTGCTGATGGCAAAATACGGTTCAATTTACAGTTCAAATATGCTTTTATTTATGATTATCTACAGAAAGTGAAGGAAAGGGGAACAAACCACTTCCAAAAACTGACAAGCAGCTCAAATTTCAAAAAAAGAACGAAATTAAGGTCATATCTTAGTGCAGTTAATTTAGTCTAATAAAAATTAATCACACTGTAGGCAGCTAAAAGGTAATCATTTTAAAGTTTCAGATTCCGATTTAGAATTTTGACGCCAAAGGGGAAATTGCTTTATCACTTGGTAAATATGTGTAATTCATATCTGGTCTAGATTCAACACAAAATTTTTAACTTTGCATTTCAGTCAGCTACTCTGGGGTAAGTTCCTTCTCCCTAAAAACTCCATTTTTTGTGAGTTGGTCAGGTATTGAAGTTGACAATCATTAAAATATTTATATATTTTTCAAGATTACCATTCTAATAGGTTTAAAGTTGCAAACTTTTATCCATGCAAGAAACAAGAAGGTAATTTTTAAAAGATATAAACATATATTTCACCTTTAAGAGAAGGGACCTGGATATCTATATTTTGCGTTCAGAAAAAAAAATCAATCTTTCTTCTGGTGGGATGGTAAGATGTGTTAGTAATGCTGCTGCATGGGATCTTCAAACTAAACCAGCAATACTGATAAAAACAGAAAGTCACTGTAATAATTTATCAGATACTTAATGGTTACCCTTCTTTGTCCTGAGGGGGAAAAAAAATCACGCCCAGCCTTATTTGCATCATAGGCCATACCATCAGAGCTGGTTCTAGTCTGGAAGTCAGTGTGAGTCAATGTGAATCTCCTTACCTTCACATACATGGACTATAGCTGCTGCTTATTCATTTAAAGATTCGGATGCATTCCCTAGAGCCATATTCCAGATGTTGTTGGACTCCCTACTGGAATGTGGGCTGCGTGCTCTAGGAAAAAGCATGGCTCATTCGTATTTAGTTACGTATGATGATAAAAGCACAAGGGGTACCAATCTTACCCTGTAGACACCCTTGATAATTAGTGACAAAGACATTTAAAATATACAAAAAAGAAAGCCAGCAACAACCTCAGCAAATGTAACAAAAGCTGATATACTGTATAATGCAAATAAAAAAATACCCCATGCTCATTAAGCATCAAGCCTCAAGCAATATTTCCCCCTTCAAAATCCTTGCTTACAATAGCAGGATTCTCCTCGTATAGATATAATCAGTATAGCTATACTGGCAATAACTCTGTCCGTACTAGAGCGTGTCTTGGTAAAAAAGTGCTTCCATTTGTAGATTATGCCAGATCCCCCTAAGCCATACCCGTATAACTGCATTTACACCTATACCTTTACTGCCATGGCTGTGTGGATAAAAAAAATTACACCTGTAATAGATTAGCTATGCTGGTAACATTTTTAAGTGCAGACCAGGCCAAAGGCTTCCATCAATGATGAGTCTTGCAGAAGATTCTGAAGGCCATCAGATTTAGGGCACTTTTAGACAGGGAAAACCTTACACCATTGCAAAAGTATAGTGTCCTTTGGAGAATGCTCTGTCAGCAGCCCCCTCACTTTTATACCAAGGGAGATCAAGCTCCCGGTTGATCTCATGTGAATGATAGAAACACCATGTGTTTAAATAACCTACTGTGAGTAACACATGGCATTGGAATAGAGATGATGTTAGGTTCTCATTGTGCCTAGTCTGATGGTTTATTTTAGACGTTCTAAAGGCCAATTCTTTCCTGGGTATCTGGCTGGTGAATCTTGCCCATATGCTGATCAGGGTTTAGCTGATAACCATATTTGGGGTCAGGAAGGAATTTTCCTCCAGGGCAGATTGGAAGAGGCCCTAGAGGTTTTTCGCCTTCCCCTGTAGCATGGGGCACAGGTCACTTGCTGGAGGATTCTCTGCCCCTTGAAGTCTTTAAACCACGATTTGAGGACTTCAATAGCTCAGACATAGGTGAGAGATTTTTCGCAGGAGTGGGTAGGTGAGATTCTGTGGCCTGCGTTGTGCAGGAGGTCGGACTAAATGATCATAATGGTCCCTTCTGACCTTAGTATCTATGAATCTATAACTTAACTACTTTGCAGCACAGTTTAACAGAACTCAAGGGGGGTGGATTTTTTTTTTTTTAAAGATGTGGGCCTTTGACCACTGGGAACAGAAATGGAGCCACAAATTGGTTTTTGCAAGATCCACTAAAAAGAGCCATTATACAGTAACAACTTGTGGTTACCATCAGCCTGAACTGGATTTAAAGTGGTGATTTTAATGTGGAAGGATTCATGTCCCATTAGGAAGTACTGGGCCATCTAATTCTCCCCCAGTCCTTTTTTGTTGTTATTGTTGTTCTTATTATTATTATTATTATTCAGATGATGAAGTTCATCTACCCACTTTTTCTGTGGACTTAAAAGCACTTCAGGACTCAGGCTAGGTATTTAAGACTCTACCAGCCTCCTGGTGTTGAGACATTTCCTGCTCATTTCCAACAATATTTTTTTTCCTGAGTTGGAGCATTTCTCAATATTCTTACTAGCAGATAAGTTTGAAAGTGTAGCAGCTGCATCAAAAGAATCACGATTCAATACCTGAGTCACAGACCTTTGTACTAGAAAGCTTGGAGTTTAATGTGACTTAGTGGAAAAATCCAGTTAAACAAAACCTAGGAAAAAAATGTTCTGACCAGCTCTACTTTTTCTGTCCATATAACTTATATATATATTAGAGCTGGTCAGAACATTAACATTTTTTCTCATGGAAAATTTCAATTTTTGGAAAAAAATGAAAACTGGTTGGGTTTTTTTCAGTTTTTAATTGCTAAAAACTGAAAACTTTTGGTCCCAAACTGCCCAAATCTCAAACTTTTCAGTTTTTTGTTGTTGTTTTCATACGCAAAACAAAATATTGAAGGAAAGCTAACAATTTCACTCAATATTTTCATTTAATCGAAACCCCAATTTTCTATAACAATAGTTTAGATGGAAAATTTCCAACCACCCTGGAAATAATCATTCAAAAGCTTAGCCATGCCAATGTTGAAGCCTCTTCTAAAAATTTGCCCAAAATTTTATGGAGTGGATCGATAGCAGATTAATTAAAAAATAAAGATTTGTCCCTAATGCACCCAGACATTCTAAGGACACCATTTTTAGTATCTGCTTAAAGCATACAAGGCATTTAAAGGGATTGCTCCATATTGCCTTTGGTATTTAAAAAGGTTTCACTTTTATGTGTTGACAGATTTATAGCTTTTGTTAACAAAGGGGAATAACACAAGCCAGAAACCTTCCCAAAGAACACTGCTTGATAGTATTTTTCTTTAATTGCCAAGTGCCTTGTTAGATCTTCAGTCTCTTGGCAAACTCGAAGAAAACATTTTTATAAAAACATTGTCAAAATGCTATCAAATTAAAAAAAAAAGACTATGCTTGTTTTCTTGTTATCATGGCTTCATTTCTACATAAAAATTGATACCACTCATACAATATAACTTCCCTGAAAGAAAACATCATAGTGTTCTGTAATCTCCTGATATTTAAGTGACACATAATTGCTTATTGTATATATCAGCACTATAAACTTGTATGCTAACTAAAGAGTATTTAATTACTAAAATCACATCAACAATTTTTAATGTATGGTATAATGAAAATTTCCTGTTACATAACATAATGGATTTTTGCAAATAGATGTTCGAATAATTAATTGTGATGTGATTTACACACAATCATTTCCTGACATTCAGTCTTTATTTTAGATACACACATCATGTATACTTGGACTGAATGGCACTTTTTCTTTTTAGTATCTAGCTCTGGTTATCTGATGTGGCAGATCACTTAATTAGATCTTGTTAGCAGATAATTTTGCTATTAGTTTTATGTAGGCTTGGAACTATTTGGTATGTAATTTTTGATTTCTGAGATTTTTACAATTTCATTCAGACTGTGATTACGCCTTCCTCTTACTGGTCACTCAATTAGCTTTTTCTAGGACCATTAAATCTGTGTGTGCTTTCTTCAGGCTTTTAATCTTGCTTCAGTGACCTCTACTGGCACCTTGCTAGTATTGCATCACATACAAAATACCTCGTTTGTGGAAGAGGATTGTCATATTACAGGACATCACACAAAGACTGTCAACTCATATTCACTTGTTTTGAGATAGGATGATTCTTTGTATGACTTCAGATTCCTCACTTGGAATCTGTACTTTCTCACTATATTAATGCTGCAGCAAAATTGTATGAATCTAGTCCTTATATTCTTGATTAGGTGGCTCTACCCTTCTCTGTCCCTCACCTCTAATTCCTCAAAATGTAGCAGAAAGGGGTTTAGTCAGGTGATCCCTATATATGTGCATGGAAATCACATGAGTGAATGCTTACGCTGAGTTCTGAAAAATGTATGTCATTTGTAGGTCATGGGAGAGCTAGTTCATAAAATGTAAGAACCCAAATCGCTAACTGAATTAAACCCAGACGTATTTCCAGGTTGGGATTAGTTCAGTTTGGTACTTCCCTCTTTTTCTTTCTTACACCGATATGACACAAAAGACAGCACAGGATCTCAGCAGGCCAGGCAGCCACTGCTCAACTGTTTAAGATTTTCAGAGACAAGGTGGGTGATGTAATATCTTCTATTAGACAAACAGAGCTTCTGTCTTCTGACCTGACAAAGAGCGCTGTGTACCTCAGAAGCTTGTCTCTCACACCAACGGAAGTTGGTCCAATAAAAGATATTACATCACCCGTCTTGTCTCTTTAATATCCTGAGACTGACACGGCCACAGCATCACTGCCTATATAAGATTTTTAGGTGTCTTTCCTTGAGGGCTGCCCTGGGGTCAGAGACATGCAGTTCATTCAGTGGTGCTTCTGACCCAGGGAAAGCCTAAAGTATTCAAAAAGAGCTGCTAGTCCAGCTGGGTGCCCATGAAGGGAGCATCACCAGGGTTCAAGTAAGAGCTTGCAGATGCAGGGTGACTTCTGGGATCAGGGACAATGAATCAGCAGAATATTGCCACTCAGGGCGAGCAAACTTGGTATTGGGAAGTATGGAAACAGGAAGAGGGGGGATTGAGGAAAGGGAAAAATGGAGTCAGGGACAAGGGAGAACAGTCATTCATTTAAGAGGGGGGAGGATAACAGTGGGATATGAGTAACAGTATGGGGAAGGTCTCAGAGTAACAGCCGTGTTAGTCTGTATTCGCAAAAAGAAAAGGAGTACTTGTGGCACCTTAGAGACTAACCAATTTATTTGAGCATGAGCTTTCGTGAGCTACAGCTCACTTCATCGGATGCATACTGTGGAAACTGCAGAAGACATTATATACACAGGGGGTGGGGGGGTGAGAAAACCTGGATTTGTGCTGGAAATGGCCCACCTTGATTATCATGCACATTGTAGGGAGAGTGGTCACTTTGGATAAGCTATTACCAGCAGGAGAGTGAGTTTGTGTGTGTGGTTTTTGGAGGGGGGTGAGAGGGTGAGAGAATCTGGATTTGTGCAGGAAATGGCCCACCTTGATTATCATACACATTGTGAAGAGAGTGGTCACTTTGGATGGGCTATTACCAGCAGGAGAGTGAGTTTGTGTGTGTGGGGGGGGAGGGGAGCAGAGGGTGAGAAAACCTGGATTTGTGCTGGAAATGGCCCAACTTGATGATCACTTTAGATAAGCTATTACCAGCAGGAGAGTGGGGTGGGAGGAGGTATTGTTTCATGGTCTCTGTGTATATAATGTCTTCTGCAGTTTCCACAGTATGCATCCGATGAAGTGAGCTGTAGCTCACGAAAGCTTATGCTCAAATAAATTGGTTAGTCTCTAAGGTGCCACAAGTACTCCTTTTCTTTTTTAGTATGGGGAAGAGAGAAGCTAAACATTTAAGGCAGTATTTTAAAACAATAAGGCTTTTACCATAGATTTCAATGGGATCAGAGTTAGGCTAACGCTAAATGTTTTTGAAAATATCACATTAAAAATGTAAATATAAACATTTGAACTTTTTAGTGGGGTGGGGCGATCTGCAATGAACAAAATATTTGTTTCTGAAAAGTTTCAGTTTCATTCCAATGTGAAAATTGTTTCAATTTTTTTTTTACTTGACAGTAGTTCATGACATGTTAGTAGTAGTAGTGCATAATATAACATGCCATGTCATATTATGCAGTGCTATTGCTGACACGTCATAAAATAAGTTGAAATACTCTGTAAAGGACGATCCCTCACTCTCACAGATCTTGGGAGACAGGCCAGTCCTCGCTTACAGACAGCCCTCCAACCTGAAGCAAATACTCACCAGCAACTACAAACCACACAACAGAAACACTAACCCAGGAACCAATCTCTGCAACAAACCCCGTTGCCAGCTCTGTCAAGGGACACCATCCTAGGGACCTAGCCGCACCATCAGGGGCTCATTCACCTGCACATCTACCAATGTGATATATGCCATTATGTGCCAGCAATGCCTCTCTGCCATGTACATTGGATAAACCGGACAGTCTCTACACAAACAAATAAATTGACACAAATCAGACATCAAGAATTGTAACATTCAAAAACTAGTAGGAGAGCACTTCAATCTCCCTGGACACTCAATAACAGACTTAAAAGTGGCAATTCTTCAACAAAAACACTTCAAAAATAGACTTCAATGAGAAACTGCAGAACTGGAATTAATTTGCAAACTTGACTCCATCAAATTAGGCCTGAATAAAGACTGGGAGTGGCTGGGTCACTATAAAAAATAATGTTCTCTCTGTTGATACTCATGCCTCCTTGTCAACTGTTGAGAATGGGCCACATCTACCATGATTGAATTGGCCTTGTTAGCACTGACCCCCCACTCGGTAAGGCAACTTCCATCTTTTCATGTGCTGTGTATTTATACCGGCCTACTGTATTTTCCACTCCATGCATCTGATGAAGTTGGTTATAGCCCACGAAAGCTTATGCCCAAATAAATTTGTTAGTCTCTAAGGTGCCACAAAGACTTCTTGTTGTTTTTACTTAGAAACCTGAAACTCATACATCATGGGCTAGAGCTTCCATGATGAGGACTCAGAGATAAGTAGGAGAGGATTGCAGATTTTCTCATTAAGGCACTGGATGAGAACTCACTAGGTCTCTGCGTTTGATTCCTGATTCTGCCACAGAGTTCTTGGGTGATCTCTTGCAAGTATCTTAATCCTTCAATTCCCCAGTTATAAAATAGGGATGATAATATTTCCTCTCTCTGTCCTGTCTATTTAGACTGCAGTCACTTCATGGTGGGGATTATCTCTTACTATATGTTTGTGCAATGCATAGCGCAATACAAGTCCAAGCTAGATTGGCACTTCCAGGCACTAAGTTTGGGAATCACATGTCAAGCTTTGAGAAAAATTATCACTGATTGTAAAAGGCAGAAATAGACCATCTCAGTCCCTCACCTCCATATAATTAACAACATTTTTCTGAGGGTAATACAGATACTATAATTAATACATGGTCATACTGTCCAAGGAAATGCTGTGAGCCTCATGCGCAGATCAGGACCACTGATGGCAGTAAACAATAGACCCAGGGATGTAATTTTTGAGCCAGTGAGAATAAAAAGATCTAACAGAGAAGCTGGGAAGCAAGTCAAGTTGCTTTTTTTAGGTCCCATGTATAATAATTATTTTCTTTCCTTGTTTGAACTGTGAGTTTGAAACTTTATACTGAGTTCTGTCATACACGCACGCACACACACACACAAACCCACACCTGCTGTATGGCTACTAACATATGGTGTTTCACTCATGAATTGCTAGCTATCATCCAGCTTCCTACTGTTCACATCAAATGTGAAATGTTTTGCAGGGTACTCACAATAATGAACATTGCATAGATTCACTAGATTATCTGCTCTTTGGATGGACAGCAGCTTTCCGGGGTGGAAATACAATAAGTCCCAGGTCCATTAAAATCTGTGGCTAACATTTTATTGTCTAGGGTTCAACATGTTACATAACACAGCTGAACAAATGAACATAAATAATGCAACTGCAAATGTAAAGAAGTGAGTATCTGCAGATGGGAAAGCCATGGCCAGTTAACCTACACTGAACGGTGTAATAACACTGAATTGACACAGTAGTAAATAAGGGCCTGCAAACTTTTGAGATTTTACACCACAAAGAGTTGGTTCAACAATTTTCTTATTAAAGACAAAGTAAACTACACTTACATCAGGGGAAGGTGACATAACCGCAGATTGAGTCTGATCTTGTGTGGTCCATGGAGGGGAAAGAGGATGGGGCAGCATAATCTTGGCAACAAGATAACTTTTTTATTGTCTTTTCCACTGAAATTGACCAACTGAGACCGGAAATAAAACAAACTTTTAACTGTGAGTGTAATTAACCATTGGAACAATTTACCATGGGTCATGGTGGATTCTTCATCGTTGACAATCTTAAAAATCAAGATTGGATGTTTTTCTAAAAGATCTGCTCTAGGAATTATTTTGGGAAAGTTCTATGGCTTGTGCTATACAGGAGGTCAGACTACATGATCACAGTGGTCCATTCTGGCCTTAGAGTCTATGAATTTAAAACAGTACAGATAACTTTTGCAACAAGTAACATAGTAACAGCTCAAAGCACTGGAGGCAGGGTGACAGTCCTGAATTCCTTATTCATAAAACTGCTCATTGAAATCAAAGAGCCAAATCTTACTTCCTAACTCACTCTTCAGTGAGACAACTCACATGAGTATTTGATGATTCTTTGGTGGTTATGACACTGTAAAGCAGTTTAAATGCTAACAGGCTGACTAGCCCTCTTTAATACTCTTCTTTGACATGCTGTCTACAAAAAACCTGAGAATGGTTAAGCTACTGGTATGCTGAGACCACTGTTTCATGTTTTTTTGCTTGTGTTCCCTTGTCTTTCTATATCCATCTGTCGTATCTTGTTTTATACTTAGATTGTAAGATCTTTGGGTCAGGGACTGTCTTTTGGTTCTGTGTTTTTACAGTGCATACCACAAAGGAGTTCTGAAAGAGATGTCTTCTAGTCCCACTAATGTGACTGAGACTACCTTGGAATAAGGCAATATTCAGTTTGAACAACATCAGAATTTGGGCCCAAACACGTCAGATTTGGTAAGAAACCTCCAACTTTCCAGGCTAGGAATCTGGTTACCATGTCATAAGAATATTAAACAGAATTATTGTGTAAAGAACTTCAAAGCAGATGCTAAATAAATGGTACACAGTTAAGACAAAAAAAACAGAGACAGAACTGATCACATTTGGCAAAATATCCTCTGTAGACTTGGACTGGTCTTTGCAACTTCTGTGTTATACAGGAAGGTCTGTTTTAAGCTGTGTACAGACAGTGCAGGGACAACCATCCCAAACAGAGAGAGAAATATTTCAAAGTCCTCAGAAAGTTCTGAGTAGCAACTCAGAAGAAAAAGAAAATGATATAAATCCTCTTGAGAAAATAGATCAAGAAATGTGATGGTAGGGTTTATAAGTCCACTATTTGGCCTATCAGCAATCATTGCTATTCTTGCTATAAAATAAACTGAAACAGTTCAGGAATACTTCATGGAAATAGCGCCAGAGGTTTTCATAGGTACAGGCAAACTGCAGAGGGAAAAATAATGTAAAGGATTCATCTTGTCTACAAGTCATATCAATTCTATTCACAGCTCCAATAGCATGATGGCTAAAGCACAAAAAGATCTAAAGAGCGGGCATAATAGCACACTTGGAAGACCCCAACAAATGGCAAGAAGGTATGGCCGTGCTGCCTAAATCTTAGAGGAACACGAGAATCTGTGATCTAACCAAACCGAAGAGAATCTTTTCAAAGGGAGACAGACCATCAGTGAAAGAACAACTCCTAATGGCCACCAGATCAAGAAGTATATGGACCAACTCATAAAGATCTTATCAGTTATTTGATCAAAATAGACCAGAAATAAAAAGTGAGAGAACTAATAGAACCTGCCAGCAGTTAGGTACAGATAGGCTGGCCAAGGAATGGAGCAGTTCCTGAACAACCTCTCAGTTCCAGCATGTGGATTTTGGAGTTAGGTGGCTGAAGTATTGTCTGTTCCACAGGGGAAAATTTGTCTTTCATGGACAATTTAGGATGAAAGTCAACAAATGTGACCTGTCTGTGTTTCCCAGTTCCCATGCAGCATTGTCCCCTTGTGGAGGACTATATCACCCTACATTTTTATTATAAAAATGCCTGAACCAATCTTTACATTTTTTGTGCTCAAATTGTTCTTCCTGTCCAGGACTTTCAATGGCACGTTGCAGAGAAATTATAAGCCTTAAAATCCTGGAATCTAATATTTTATTATTGGAAACACTTTAATTGTAGCACTAAGATTACAATCAAGAACATTTTACAACAAAATGTTTTCAAAGGAATAAAAAAAGATAGCTGAAAAATACTGCTAATGAAAAGATATGAAAAGAATTACAAAAGACGTTGAAGAATTTTCCTTACAATTGGAAAACAGTTAATGAATCTAATTAGTAAACCTCAGTGGTCTCACTGCAGCGTTGAGATTTTTAATATTTTCTTTTAAATGCAGTAAATGCTTGGCAGCTGAGTCACAGAGCATTAAGACATGTTACAGAAAGAGCAGACACCTTGAGAAAGGGATTGAGAATTGAATGGAGGTGCTGTTTAGACTATAAAGAAGGTATGTATTCTCATTTTCAAAGATCACATTTACGTTGAATCCAGCTGCTTCAGAGGCAGCTCAGAAGAGACATTAAAGAAGCAACAGACCCACGAATCTGTTAATCACAGCAGCATCAGTGTAAAGAATATATATATATTAGGTAAGGAAAAGGCAATAGTGGCTGCAATCAGAAAGGCATGTTCATGTCCTAATAGAATGAATCTTTCCTTGCTTTCAGAATAGTTGAATAAGGCTCAGGTTTTCAAAGGAGCCTTAGGGAATTAGGTGCCCAAAGTCCATGGTCCTCTTGCATATTCCAACCCAAATCCCATTTGCAGGTTCACTTGTGAAATTTCATTGTCTTCCGATTAGACCCTGCCTTTGTTCACACTGGTGTAACTAAGGGCAGGGTTTGACTTGCAGTATCTTTATTACTAAATGGTGAATGGTACATGAAATGGATAGAGCAGTTTGGCTCTCTGATGCCAGACTGAGTTTGCAGAGCTGGCAGTTACATCTATCCATAGGCGCCAACTTTCCCCGGCGGTGCTGGGAGCTTGCGCCCTTGCCCCTTCCCCATTCCCACCCCTTCCCCAAAGTCTCTGCCCCCATTGGACCCCCTTCCCCAAATCCCAGCCCCAACCCGGCCTCTTCCCTGAGTGCGCCGCGTTCCCCCTCCTCCCTCCCAGGGCTTGCCATGCAAAACAGCTGTTTCGCTGTGCCGAGCACTGGGAGGGAGGGGAAAAAAGTGGACACGCGGCATGCTCGGGGAGGAGGCAGAGAGGAGATGGAGGTGAGCTGGGGTGGGGGTCAGGGAGCTGCTGGTGGGTGCAGAGCACCCACCAATTTTTCCCCGTGGGTGCTCCAGCCCCGGAGCACCCACAGAGTCGTCGTCTATGCAGCTATCTTTCCATAACCTGTGAACTGACCAAATCTGATCTGGGTTCATTAAGAGACAATAAATGTGGATTCATAGTGTGACAAATCCCTGGGGTACAAACTAGACTGTGAGACTGCTATATCTATCCCCCCTTTACTCGCTGTATCAGGGTACCTCTTTAACTGCTTTGCTAGTGACAGCAGCCCCTTCAGGCTTCTCTCTCACACAGCCATTAGAATGTGAATGCACACCCAGAGTTATATGCAGGATCTCACAGGCTCTCATGAACTGTACAGAAGGAGACACCAGCAAATTCGCCCAGCCTTGCACCTCCAGAAACATACCATCATAAACTGCTCAAGACCTTCTCTTGAACAATGCAAGGTCATTAATTAAAAAGAAAAGGAGTACTTGTGGCACCTTAGAGACTAACAAATTTATTAGAGCATAAGCTTTCGTGAGCTACAGCTCACTTTATTGGATGCATACAGTGGAAAATATAGTGGAAAGATTTTATATACACAGAGAACATGAAACAATGGGTCTTACCATACAGATTGTAACAAGAGTGATCAGGAAAGGTGAGCTATTACCAGCAGGAGAGCGGGGGGAGAGGGGGGTCCTTTTCTAGTGATAATCACCTTGCTTATCACTACAAAAGCCCCCCCCCTCAGAGATAGTTACTTAAGAAATAAAAGTAAACACACATTCTAAATTCTAAACTTTATCAGACTCAGTAAGATTTTAATCAAACAGTTTTTCTCACCCCCCTGGATGTTGCAGGCAAGTTACAGTTCTTGATACACAGGATGAATTCCCTTCTCAGCCTGGGACCAATCTCCCCAGTTCAAATTCTTTGTCTTCCCAGCATTCTTGTTGCCTTCAGAATAGGTGTGGGAGGAGAGAGGTGGTCTCATGATGCCACTGGTACTTATTTTATACTTTCAGTTCATGTTCCTGGAAAAATACTGGCCCAGATGGGTCCTGATGGGCCTTGCTGATCCCCATTCTTTGGTGCTTGCACAACTATTTCTTATTGAAGTGTAAATTTCTTGTTCACAATTTCCCTGCTGGTCAATGGCTGGTGGTGGTTGTTTAACACCCACCTGGCTGTGGGTCACCTCCTTTGTTGCCACTGAAGAACTAACAGTGTGCAACTCCCAGACTCACAGCATATTTCAGCCATATAACAGCCATATAACAAAATCCCATAACTCCGTATACAATGATGATATGCTTACTTTGACAGAACAATGATATCGGTCATAAGATACCTTCCAAGGCATCCTTTGTACAGAATATCATAACCATGTACAAGTGGTGATTGGGGGGGGTAACAGGGTGCTATTTTGAGGTACACTGTGTCATGCCCACCATGCTTGTTTTAACAAAGTCACCTTTTAGAATAGAACTGCAAATTAGAGCTGCCCCCATGTTTCCTAGGGTTCCCCTGACCTCACCTTATCAAAACCACATTTATTTTGATATTCAGAACTATACTAAATACTTGTTCCAGTTTTCTAGCTCCACCTATTTGCATTGCATACAATAAATCTCAATTTTTTTTTTTGCTAAAATCAGAGTTGTGCAGTTTATAAGAACAGCGATTGTATGGTATGAAATTATATGGCATCAGTTACTGTACTGGCCAAAAGGGAAATAACCTGAGACAATAAGACAGGATACTTTATTTAGAGATCAACAATTCCAAAGTCAAACTTGCAATTTTAACTCTTATTAACCCTTAATAAAATATCATGACAGGAAAACATATGTACGCCATCATTATCTAAGAAGCACCGAGAGCTGCAAAATAAAATACAGGAGGGAGCATTCAGTGGAATGGTAACTTTAAACTGAGTTTTCTTCTTGATCAAAGAACACAGCTGTTTGTAAAGTCTGATACAAAAGTTGAGAATTCTGTGGAAAATTGTGGATTAATACAATACAAAATAAAAAAAATACAAAAATAAAAACATGCATCTGTGCTTAGTCCTATGCCACCCAATCCATTGTTAGTTGCAGAAATTTCCCAACCACTTGCCATTCAAAATTTTATTGCCAGATGGAGGAAACTGAAGGTTAATAATTCAGCTCTGTTTCTAAGGACGTGTATTTTATTTAACCTTTCAAAATAAATTCCCATTTGCTTATCCCCCTTGAGTTTGGTAAATTATTTTGGGTGGCAGGCATCTCTGATTTGAAGGCTGAACTGCTTGTTTAGGAGGTAGGCAAGACAGAGGCAGCCGTGCTGCATCCCATTACATCTGAAGTCCTTTTGATAATGGGGCTTCTTTTGGAGAAATCCATTCCGTTTAATGTGTAAATGCAGAAGCACCTTTGCTGCTGTCCCAGACCATATTCATTTAGGGAAGGAAGCCAATTAAAATTAAAAAAAGAGTCCAGTTTCACCTTAAAAAAATATTTAGACTCTCCAAGCACTGGTGAAAAAAGAAATCAGTAAATAGTGGAAGTTCCACATAGTTTGGCTAAAAATGAGAGAGATTAATTTAACTCCAGTTAATAAAATTGCTTCAAGTAAAGGCGGTTATTAAACAAGGCAGTGGTCAGTCAGGCCTTGTTCCTGTAACCTGCACAATAGGCTTGTGTTAATGAAACAAGCACAATAGGACAATATCTCCAGGCGGTTGTCTTGGAACCACACTACATTGTGAAGAGCAAATATAGAATGTGAGATAGCTATCACAAACCGTCCCCTGGCTGTTTTTCAGAAAGCAAACAGACAGGACACAAAACTCAAAATGTATGCGATTAAAAATTCAACCAAATGGTAAACTTTTTTTTTATTTTGCATTATTCATCCAGCTCTGCTGGGGTATGTGACTGGCAGTGGGCCTTGGAGGGATATGCTCATGTCCCAATACCCTTGATATGTCCCTTTAAAACAGTCAAAATAAGTTGCAGGGCACATGGCTAGGAGTAAGCATGTGACTATAGGAAGCAGGTGTAAGGCTTCCTGCCTTTTAGTAGGGGCAGCAGATAGGAGACACTGAGAGAGGCCCTATTATGGGTATCTCTAGAAGTTAGAAACAGCCACTGAAGGGGAAAGAGGTGCATCTTCTGTCCTCAACTGGTGGAACACTAAAATGGGTAGCTCCCAATATTTGGGTTTATCTGCCTTTGTTTTTAAACTCAAGTTTGAAAATAAACCCAGTCCTGAGAAAAGGATTTTGGACTAAATGGTGGGGAGCTTTATTCTACCTGTCCCAGCTGGTATGTTTGCCAACAGACTTACAGGGTGTTACTATAAAATGGCATAAGCATTTACATACAGGCAAACATTAGATCAGGAAAGCAGCTGATCTAATGTTTAACTATTTGCTTGGTCAAACTCAACAGGCTCTTAAAGCCTCCTCTCCATCCCATAATGCTTACATTTTCAGTTTGTTTCTCCTTTTGGTCCTGGGACCATAAGGGATCCCTCTAATGGTCAATGTCACCTTCTAGATACATAGCAAAACTATATTCAAAATGAATTACAAAGATGGCATAAACTCAGCTGTGTATAGTCTTTTTTTCAACCAATGTGTTTGGCTTTGGGGAACTATTTCTTGGCAGTTCAAGTAATCCTGGGCTATACTTTTTTATAGTATTACAGTTAAAGCCAAAATTAGTTTTTCCTCCATTCCCTCCTCCTCTCCACTGCTCCACTGGCTAAATTTGCAGTGGTGAAAAGTGCTGTAACCAGGTACACTCACCTCGCATGAGTGCCCCCTGGTTGAGGGTATGCATGCCTTCAGGTTTTTCCTCCTCTCACGGTGCCCCCTGTTGGTCACTGTGTTTGCCAGATGGGTCTTTGGTGACTCAGCCATCCAGCCAAGTCACACTCCGTCCACGTGCAAAATAAACAAACCCCTTCTGGGGTATAAGTCCAAAGTGTCTTGCAGCCTTCCCTGGGCTCAGTCTTCTAAATATCCAACAGAGCCCATCACGGTACCTTCTCTGTTGGCATCAACCTGCAGCCCTCTCTGGGCTCAGGCCCTTAATTAGTCCAACGGGGTACCCTCTCTTGGTTTGGCTAAATTGCAAGGTTCCTACTCTGGAACTGAGCAGCACCCCAAGCTTCTCCCCTAGGGACTCCTTGCCTCTACGTGAGTCCTCAGTGACCCCAGCCTTCTTGCTGAGCCACCCCACTTGGACTCAGTTCTCTGACCACAGCTCCCTGCTGAGTTAGTTCCAGTAGTGCAGCCTCCTTCCCTGGGTCTCACAGTTCTAATTCCCTTCCTTAGAGTGTATCCACTTCCCCCAGTGGCTGGTAGTGGGGACCCCGTTCTGCCCACTGCTTTGGGTCCCAACTCAGGGATCCTTTCAGTATTGCAGACTTGTGCTGCATCCCTTTACTAATTGTTGCTCTATGTTTCCCTGGGCCATTTCCCAGTAGCGCATCTTAGTTGAGTCCCAGCAGCCAGCCAGGAGCTACTCTTGGGCTCCCCTGGTCCCTGCCAACAACTGATCTGTCCAGCCTTTTAGGCCCTGCAGCCAACCAGGAGCACCTCTTACTCACTCAGTCCCTGCCAGCAAACTGAACTCATTCTGGCCCTGCACCTCCTTGTATATGAGCCTGCTGGGCCTTGATAGGCTCTCCACCCTCTCCAGGGAGCTTGGAGGACCCTCTCCGCTGCCCTTTTCTGAGGTGGGGTGTGGCAGGGCCTAATCCACCGTATCACAAAGGCTAATATCATTCTGGGGTGTATTAACTGGAATGCCATATGCAAGATATGGAGGTCAGTTTTTCACTCTACTAGGCACTGGTGAGGGCTCAGCTAAAGTAGTGTCTCCATTTCTGGGCATCATACTTGAGGAAAAATGTGGACAAGTTGGAGAGAGACCAGAGGAGAGCAACAAAAATGATAAAAGGTTTAGAAAGATTGTTATGATCACCTGGCTCTGGCCTCCTGCATAATACACACCATGGTATATTTAAGGTAGGGATGGAAGCACCATTTCAAATTAAGTGAGAGGAAGGACAGATAAAATGCAATTCTAGGAGCCAGGAGATGTGTCTGTGCCATGGACAACCATAACCTCATTGTGTTTCAGTGTCCCCATTCTCAAACTGGGATAACAACACTTTTCTATCTTAGAGGGGTATTGTGAGGCTTAAATCATTAATATTTTCAAAATGCTTTGAGATTCTCATGTGGAATTTGCTCTACAAGCACAGAGTATTGCTACTGATTATAAGATTATTTCTCTTTCCACTCGTTCCCATGAACTTTATGGTCTTTATAGAAAGTGCATGCTCATATGCATGTTTTAAACTGTACTTACTTGTTGCATAGATAGGAATGTGTCATAAAAATTATACTAACCAATTTCTGGATAGTATCAGAATCATCCTTTTGAAATTCAGCTTTATAAGCCAGGAATGCACCATCACATAATTCATGGGAATAAGTTATTTTGCTTCTGTTTTTTTTAAATAGCATTGCAACATGAGATACTATTTTTCTTGAAAAATAGCAAAAAGAGCTATACATAACTTTCTGAAAAATTCCATTCAGCCACCCATAGATGGAAGGAAATAAAATACCAGGATAAAATTAGAGTTTTTGGCAACCCCCATTATCTTTAAACTATATCACATTAATTTAGCACTTTCATGCCCCCACTTAAAGAGAACCACTCACCTATTCAGTAGTTTAGACCACTTTAATTCCTACCCAGATCATATTAAAAATTCATTACCTGTGCCCAAGACCTTTCACAGCAGGCAGTACAGTTTCCTCCAAGGAATCTCGGATTATTTAACAACACTCCATAAGATCAGCTCTTATCTAACAAGAGATACCTTGTGTAGAGTGAGTAAAGTTCACAGACTCAAGGAATTCCATTAATGATCTTCTCATGGTGCAATGAGAAAACAATAGGTATCCAGTTATAATAAAAAGGTATGCTGTCAGTGCAACATACATTTAGTAATGATTGAAAAAATAGCAGAAATATTCATTAATAATAATATATACATATATCACTTTAGCCCTTATGCATTCCAGGTACCCAAAAGCACATAAAAAGAAAATCAGTCTCCAGATATAAATATATAGGTAAAATAAGCATGCTAACTGAAAACAGATAAGTCTAGGTCCTCCCATCCCATCAATATAGAAACAAAAGCATGGATCTGTTGAGAAACTGAACATTTCCTTTTGGAAGAAAAAAGCAATTGATATCTAAGTAACTAAGAATCTTTTATTAAAAAATAATCAACAGGAATTTATTTGAACATTCATAGTTAGTGGAAAATTATACTGAATTGCAATTACTTTAGTCAATCAGACTGCAGGAATCTTGTATATTTTACTCATTACTGCTCTCACTACTGTTGGCTTACACCCACATCAAAACTGACCATTTTAGTCATCTGTCAACTCCTCTTCTGCTCCTCCTTTGGCTTCTTATGAGTCAAAAGCAAATAGGGCCTAGTCCTGAAGCCCCCCCTACCAACAAATCAAGTTTTGCTTATGTAAACTCTAGAATTGAACCCAAGAGTTTCTGCCACCCTAGCTCAAATTGGATATTACCTTTTTTTTATTTCAGTGAGAGTCTCCTCAATGAGTGCTACTAAGCATGGGTAAAGTTGGTCTTTAGATATTGCACTAACTTGGTTCTTAACCCAGCTATTAACTTGGATCCTTTCGCTGCTAACTGTGACAGCAAAGCCCTTTGAATTCAGGGGGATCGAATTTAGATTCAAATTCTGAATCCCATTTAAAGTTGTGGTTTCATTCCCAGTTTGCATCCAAAACCATCTGGGATTCAGATATGGTTGCATAAATTATTGTAAGATTTGAGTGTTGTCAGAAACCTAGACATAATTCAGCCTTGAAGCTAACTTCCTGACCCTACTCATAACCATTTGCTCTCATTCCCAAACATTAACTTCTTGGTCTATCTCTAACAATAAACCTTACTGTAATCACATCCCAAGTTTCTGCTTTAGAGTTCATTTAGCTCAGGATAGTGTTATCCCCTTGCCTGTCTTTGTATTTCAGTTTTTTTCTGGTTTCACTTCTGTAAATCTGAGGGATAGCATTTCTGTGGGCAGCAGCACTGGGTCTTTGAAGCTAGCCATTGTCGGTAATTTTATGGAAAATTATGTTTTTGAACTTTGTAAATAAACATCTAGCTGCTATCATGATCAGCAGACTAAAAAAGTAATAAATAATAATGATAATAAACAGCACACTCAAGTTATCATATAACTACAATGCTTTCTAGAATATCATGGTATCTCCCACCTATTGTTTATGAACATTTCTATCTTCAGGCTGCTGGAATAATTACCTAAAATGCTGAGAGCAAATATTTTTATGGCAGGCTTGCCCAGTTTCATCCTGTTTGTGTGGCATTCAAACATTTGCCCTTGCAGTCACTCATTCCCTGAAATGTCATGCATCAGTGGGGCTGAAGGAGTGAAAGCTTTGATCTCTGCGGTTCATCTACCCAGATGCTCGGAAGGCAGCTAGGACAGAGCTTGCAGAGAGGAGTAATTATGTGGTGGTGAGCATGAGTCATAGTGATACAGTCTGATGTCTGGGCAGGGTAATCAATGTGGATTCCCTGTTTCAGACTAAACCTTAATCTGCTTTCTGGATCCCTGGTGATGCTGAAAGGATTTTTTTTCCACATGGCAATATTGACAAATTGCTCTGTGGGATTTTTCACCTTCCACCTGGTATCCTGGAGGTCTGGTTTGGATGGTTAAATTACAAATGTTGTAACTCTGTCAGGTTCCAGTGCAGTTGGTGGGGTAGGAAGTATTCAGCTGAGATTACCATAGTCCAGTGGGCTGCTTGGGCTTTAGACCTGAGTACAGCATTGCATGGTGAGGGCTTTTGCCACTATGTCTCCTGCAATGTGTTGCTTCCCTCACCTGGAGTGGAGGAGGTTGGCACTATGGTTTATTTTCAACTAGTTTGGGGTGGTTTACCCAAGTTTGGTAAAAGTTTTGAATAAAGTTACTGCTGCTGGATTCAGTCACACACACGCACTTTGTTGGGCTAGTGAGCAGCCTGCATTCGGTTGGCTTTAGTGAGCACACTCGGGAAGCACAGTAACACATTGCCTGCATCTGAGCGCTGTGGAGCGGAGTGCAGGCTGCTAGCACCTGGGAGCAGAGAAGACAGGTGGCAGAGCACAGTAAAACCAACCAACGGGGTGGGAATGTCTAAAAGCAAAGAGGGGCAAAAACACATTTGCTAATGGTTTGTGTCCTAAGATGAACTCAACAGTCAAATCACAGAAGTCAGGCAAGGCAAGCCTGCATCTGCCAGACAGGTTACTCAAGAGGTACTGAAGAATATAATTCTGAATTCCATTATTGTTTATTTTTTCCTTTAAAATATATCAATATCTCCATGTTAAGGATAAATACATAGCAGACAATGGGTAATGGCAGATTCCAGTATAGTGGTGACATATGGGAGTATTTTTTCTCAGTATGACAACATAGCTATGATTTTGTGTGCTGTGCCACACTTCTCTTGTAAGCATACTAGTCCCTAGAAACCATTATTGTCCTAGGCAAATCTTTCCATCATCCAATCTAGATTTTTTAATGCAAACCATATGTACAGGAAATGCTACAAGGAAAGAATATCCTATTCTGTAAGGTCTGGGGCAAGGACCATCTTTGTGTTCTGTGTTTGTACAACACTTAGCACAGTAGGGTCCTAGGTTCTATGCCCTAGGTCCAGTAATACCAATAAATAATAACAATTTAATTTCAATATCTTCTTGCTTAATATAATGCCAATATGAAAAAGACAGGTTTCAGAGTAACAGCCGTGTTAGTCTGTATTCGCAAAAAGAAAAGGAGTACTTGTGGCACCTTAGAGACTAAATAAATTGGTTAGTCTCTAAGGTGCCACAAGTACTCCTTTTCTTTTTATGAAAAAGATAGTCTCTGATCTTCCACAATGTGTTTTTGTCATCTATATTTGATTTTTAATGACAAAGCTGCTACCTTTTTCTTTATTAGACTAATAAAAGTTATAAAGTCTGTAAACTATGACTTTGTTTGATGATTTTCTCTTTGTATAGATTTGAGATTCCCAGATAATATCATTGGAGGGTTTTCACTTGATGATATTATTATTTTTATTATATACTTTTAAATTTTACTGTAGTCAATGTTTCTAGAGGAACAAAGATAGTTATTCATTGGGGAAAAGTACATAACAAGCAAATATGTGTGATGCGTGTGTCATAGCCAGTAAGGATGGATGAATAGCCTGACCTTCAATCTCAGATATTTGTATTTGGGGGGTTATGTATCCCATTAAAACTTTCTTCATTCTCGATCCCATACATATAGCACATACTTTGCTATTTATTTTCTTCTTTCCTCTGGAGGATTGAACTGGGGAGTCCCAGGGTTAGACTGTTTTTCCCTTATGAGGAGAGATTGGGGTTGATTGGAGTTCATTGTTAGCAGGAGTCTTCCACCCCTATCCTGCAGAGATAGAGAGGTGTAGGGGTCTGTGTGTGTTTTTTGTTTTTCCGTACACAAAAAGCAACCCTCTACTTTCAGTCTGAATGACTTATTTTAGAATAGGGAAACAACAAATTAAGAAAGAACAAAAGTAAAGAGTTAACACAAGAGTGTCTCCTTTGTATTATACTGCACCAACTCTCCATCACAAAATGGCAGGTGTCTCTGGAGATAGACTCCAACATTTAAAGAGATTTTGATAAATAAAACAAAGTAATAATAATGACATGACTACATATACTACAGGGGTCATGGAGATCTTCACTCCACTTCTCAAGGAGTAGAGGGGATGGTGGTTCTGAGATCATCAACACAAACGCATTGGTCTCTTTACCAAGCAAAATTAGATGCTTCTCATGTTAGGTTATTAGTAGTGACACTCAGTTTCAGATATTTGACATTGTAGATATAGACCCATATCTCATGATCATATCCCTGTACTCTGAATCTAGGATACCAGAGTAATTCCTACTTCTATTGGCCACACAGGGAACAAGAAAGGAAATAAGGTTATGGACTTAATCCTGGAAGGTGCTGAATGTCTGTTGAAAGTTACCAAAAGCTTGAGTGGGGTGGGGAGAACTGGGGATGAAACAGTTATCCTGTGAGAATTTTTGAAATTTCAGAAAAGTTTCTCATCTTAATTGGGAGGAAAAGTCAAAATCTGCAAGATTTTACATACTGAAAATGTTTCTTTAAAAAAAATGGATGAAATCAATCAAAAAGTTTCTTTATGATAATTTTGAAATGTTTTCTTTTGATTGATATTTGATATTTTTTTATATTTCTTTTGCTAGAAATAATAAATTTCTCAATGAAAAATTGTTTTCACCCCAAAATGGAACTTTTATTTTAAAAAAGAGAGCATCACATTCCAAGACATTTTTTTTTCAAAATAGGAAACAAGTTAAAAGCAACCCCATGGAAAGTTTCAGTTTTGATGAAAAAAATGTTTAATTAAAAAATTCCTGGCCAGCTCCATTGAGGTACTTCGCACTTCACCTTACCTTTATATGAGAGCAGAACTCATTGTGGAAAAGCAGCTTTTAGGGAAAGAAATGAGTGTGCAGTACAGACTTTGCTAATGGGAGACTGCATACCTCTAAGCAGAATTCCAAGGGGAGGTAAGATCCAGATTTTCATTATTGTAAATGCTTCCGTGACAGATGGTGAATATGTTTGTGTCTTGGTGTGAACACCATGTTGTTTTGAGAATGCCATTTGGTGATTGTATCTTCATTGAAACCTTTTCTCTGTATTATAATCTCCAGCTTGGATAAAGACATTCACGTGGTATTGAAAACCAACTTAATCTTGAAAAGGTCAGTCAATTTTGGATACTATGTACTCATGCTACGGTGTCAGATACCTTCAAGACAGCTAACAATGAGACTCAGGAATGCTGAGTAACTCTTCCTTACTGGAACAATGGGTTTTCTATAGCCAGTGGGGGTGGGGTAGGGATGGCTGGAGCTTATACTCCCCGCACCCCACCATTTGCCCCTGCCATAGCACATGGGCAGAAATGGGACAGAGATGGGTGTAAAAGGTGACTGCTTTTCTTAGCAAGGGGCCATGCCATTGCTACCTGCAAGCAGAACTTGTTGGAAAGAGTGAAGACAGGAGAGACTTTGCCTTGCCTAAGGATGATGACCAGAACTAGGACTCACAGAAAGAGTGAGATCAGGTTGTGTAGTTATGTCCAAGACTGTTTGTTCTTTTCCATAGATCTGAAATACTCTCTTGTGCTTATTAAAGAGTAAAGAGTTTGTGGTTAAGAAATTCTACTGCTAAGCCCGTGTTCCTTACTTTACTGCCACATTGTCCCTGAAGAGCTTAACTGAAAAATTAGAGCTCCCAGTCTCAAGGGATTTAGAAGCACATGGGATTCAGTGGTTGGATTCAATCCCAATGGACTGATGCCTATCCAGCTAGTTTCTATCATTATCTTCCTCTAAATGTACTTTCAAGCTTCACCTCCTTTTTTATAGGCCTACTCATCCAACATGTGCTCCTATGCTTGGTGAATATGCATGTCGTAAGACTGTAATTTGTGATGTGTACAACAGTGAATGAATAGCCCTGAGTGATTTCATGGCCAAATAATTTCCCAAGTGCCTAGTAGGGTTATTTTGGTAGCTGTTTTCTACTCATCCACATGACAGAACTTGAGAAATTTGCTGCATTATGAAATTCAAGAATAATAGGGTTTGTTAGGAACATTAATTAGCCTTCCGTGCTGAAGGGGCAAGGTTGCAGAAGATTGGCGAGGAGCTAAGTGGTGGACTGAGTATGTGACTGGATGTAAGTGAAGGATGCAGGCAGTTTCAATGAACTTTGTCCAACAGACCCTGCCAAGAGACATTGTAGCATAGCTCAGCATATTTTTGCCTGTAAACAAGTCAGTTTATGTAATAAGCATAAATCGTACATATAAGAATGTAGCCAGCTGTTGACCCCATGTAACCACGAGATAAGCGCAGAAAATATAGTGCCACAGAGGACTCCCCCCAGCGGAGTCCTGTCTGGTCAGCTGTCCCAAACGGCCAGAGTCCCCTGCAGCCCCTCCGCGAGTCCTAGCGGCTCCCCGCACAGATTGGAGCATAAGTTCTTCCTTCCTTCAATAAAGCATAGTTTACTATTCTTAGGCCTGAGTGTCCTCCTTTCACTGGTATCTTCCCCCCCCAGCCCTTGCGGGCACATGTGCCCAAACTCATTCTCCGTATTCCACTACAATAATATTTTTTCTGCATTGTGAAATTAATGTTCATGTTTAATCTCTTAAAATTCGGGTAACTCACCCCCATGGATAACTGGCAATTGTGGTATGATATTGTCATTCATAATGCCTTGAGACAAGCAAAATGTATCTGATTAAAATATGTAAAATATCATATTAAAAAGTGTGCTTCTAAGCAAATAGCATTTTCCCTTTCACACTACATTTAAAACAAATATAATAAACCACTTGATTGAGCTCTCATTGAAATTAGTGACAAAACCCTTAGTGATTTCAATGGGAGCAGAATCAGGACTGGGGTTTTTTGGGGGTGTGGGGGGGTGCAATAATAGTAATTAGATATGGGTCTGACATGCAAAATTTGGATCAAGATCTGGACCTAAACTTCCCCTGGAACAGAAGGTGTTTGAAACTCAAGTTTATCCTCAGCCCCAATGGAAATAAGTATCAATCAGGAGGTTTTAAACTAGAGCTGGTCACATTTTTTTTGAAGTTAGATTGTTTCCATTACCTTTTTGGTTGCAAAGTTGAATGTTCAAGGGAGCAAAAATAAATTCAAAGAACTTATCTTTTTTTTTATTAAACAAGCAACAAGAGCTGTTTGAATTTTTGTAATGTAGGCAACATTTTGATAAACCAGTGAAATACCTTGAAAATTTGTTGTGATTCTTTTTTTCAACCATTCAACTATTCTAAATTTTACAAAAGTGCAGAGATGTTCAGATCTGAGGCTTTATTTTGGGTCCCTTTATGTAATCTTTTTTTTTTAATTAAGCATATAAGACGGAGCCAGTTCTGCGTAGAAAACTGCTCTTCTTTGTGCAGTCTAATTTAGCATTTGTTTTGTGTGTGGGTGAGAAACACATTGACAACTCATTTGTTATATCACTCATCATAATCCTCCAGTCATTCTCTGCGTATCCAGTTAACATGCATTGTTTGTGCATTTAATTACTTCCTTTATTCCTTCTTATGTGAACATTCTACAAACCACTTTAGTTAATCTCATATTATTTATTTAGATTGATTTCTTTAATTTATCAGTATTGTACTATATTTTTATCTTCCAGAGTATATGCAATCTTTCAAATCTGTCCATGAATGTGATTATTGGACTCTCTACATGTCATCTTCTAACTTCATACATAGAAAACTCCCATTTACTTCTGTGGAGTTCTACGCCAGAAGCAAGTAATAACCAGGTTGCTAATTTGTTAATGAAGAATAGCACTGGTCTAAGGATGGACATGTACAGAACCCTGCTTTTCTTGTATTTGTAATTATTCCAAGAGTCTGATTCAAGCAGTTATCTATTTATCATATATAGGGCAATCCAATTCACATTTATTTTTCCCTCTATGAGAATGTAGCATGGAACTGTAGTCAATGTTTTAACTAAACCAAGTTATACTGTGCTTATAGCATTACCTTTATCCTTTCCACTTATCTTTGTATGACAGAAAGCAATTAAATTGGTTTGGCATAATTTGTTTTTGAAAAACCCTATTGCCCACGGCTTATTGCTGTCCAATATTCTAAATGTTTCCTTCTTTTTAGACTCTTTCATTAAGTCAGTGGGTTTTTTTATAAAAATAGCTATTTTTATACTGAAAAACATGAGGTGAAAAATTGAGAAAAATAAAAACTAATACCCACATCCCTAATGCAAAGTCATCTTTACCTGAATTTTTTTTCTTACTATTGCGAACACTGACATCAAATATGGGCCATTTTGAGGTCATAATGGAACTCAAGAAACCCAACTATGACCCATGGACCTCTTGTTGCCAATAGGAGATGAATAGGGTTATACCCATTTCAGATATATGCATAATAGTTCAACAAAAGTTAATATGTAAGGTCTTTACTGAGAGCCAGTATCCCACTGTTCATCATAATCGTTGTGAAATGTTTATACAGCCAATATTTAAGAAGTAATGGATCTATACTGAAAATTATGTTCTTAAGGTCTTGGAGTTGAGGCAGATTAGGAAGAGGTGACATACCTCAGAAAAAAAATCCTTTCAAGCAGGAGGTAGCAGATGTTTATCTCCCTGTTGGGTCATTTGGGTATTGTATGCCTTATAATGTAGAGCTACTTGCATACTGAGCCACAAACAAAATAAGAGATTGCAAAACCTACAAAGAAAGGAAATTCATAGGATGAAACAAACAGCAGGGAGTGTCCTGTGTATGACTAAAGACAAAGGGTTGTTAGCGTACATTTTAGCAAGCATAGAAACATAGGGGTTTTTCACATAGGAGGCAAGCTGAGAGTATGTCTCTTTCATGAAGAAGCCTAGCCGTAAAATGCAGCCAGGGCTTTGGGTGAGCATTATTCTGTAAAACATAAGAGTATCTAATTAATTAAGTCTAGGTTCTAAAATGCATGTTATGATTTTATTTTATATGTAACCATTTGTCTCCAGTACTTCTACTTGCTATCACTTGAATCTCTATGCTCTGTTAAATAAATGTATACTTGATTTCACCATAAACATATCTAAGTGCTGTGTCTTAAGCGGTAGGTGATCTGAGATGGAACTGGTAAACAGGAGTGTGCTCATTTGGAAGCAACAAATCTGTGAATACTGCAAGTGCCCAGTGGCCCTGGGGCTGGATGCTCCAACTCAGAGGGCTTGAGGGTTGGAATGTGACAATCTCTATCCCGTAAAGAGGCAGCAGGGCTTGCATAGGGCTAGAGGGTAGCTTGTGTTGCCTGTGGCTAGAGGAGTTGAGAAACTGACCCATAGCAGGTACAGACAAGGGCAGGTGGTAATGAGGTGATTCACAGCCCTGGCTACCCCCAGGAAGTGTGACACCAAATGCATGTGATTTTGAGTAGATTTTCATTGTTACATACATGTCTCATTGAGTCATAGAGTTTAAGGCCAGAAGGGACCAATGGATCATCTAGTGTGACCTCCCTGTATATGACAAGCCATTAATCATCACTCTAGGTCCCCTGCACCAAACCCAACAACCAGAATTAGACCAAAGTATTACAGACCACAGGAGACTAAACTATTGTGTGCCATAGGCAGGGAACAGCAGGGAACCAAGGTGCACTAATGCCTGAGGCCTCTTCAATGTAAGGGGAATCATTAAATGAGATATATCAAGATGATGCTAGCCAATGACCTGTGCCCACGCCGCAGAGAAAGATGAAAAAAATCCCAAGTTCCCTATGTATCTGACCTGGGGAAAATTCTTTCCTGGTCCCAAATCTGCTTTTTTCTCTAGGTACTTACACACTGAGTGACTTATTAAAGGATACTAAAGTATTTTCAGAAACACAATTTGAGTACCTAGTGTGTTTGAAAATAAAGGGCTTGTGCAAGTTAGTGCCTCCAACTGTACGTGAAGTCAAGGATTTTTATTGTTTTGTTTTGTTAGGGCTGGCTCTTCTGCAGCAAGAAGAAGGGAGTTGGGCTTCCTCACCTTGGCCCCCAGCAGTGCAATCACCTTGCACTGAATGCAGTGGAAATCTTCATCTTTATGCTGGAAAGAAATCATATGCACCCTGTGCACTGAATTACATTTGTTTCATTAGACACCACTCTCTTTTGTTGAGCTTCCTGAGCTTACTTTGTGCCTGCCCTGCCATTGAACTTTTAACATTTTCAGGAATTATTTGATTCTTCCTATCTAAATATGACTCAACTGAAATTAAAGGACTAGAACTCTCTTTGTTGTACCCAAATCCTCTTACTTGCTAGTTGCCCTTCTGTATTGTATCTCTCCATTTCTCACTGTTCCTCTTATCTTATATTTAGAATAGCAACAGTTTGCTTTCTCTCCTTCAGCTTACTCCCACAATATACTTAGCTATTTGTCTTTCTCCATTAGAAGGAAAAATGTCAAAGAAACTGTAATCTAACAACAAAACAATGTATTAAATAGAGTGAAGAACATTGGTGATTACACCTACTCTCACTCAGCCCGGTTTCCCCACTCACCTCAATTTCAGATGGCTGGCTCCCTTGCTATACAATGTTTACATATGCAGATCATACTTGTTTTTAGAAGTTGTTTGCTCACCCAGGACAAAGTGATTATCCTGTGTGCACTGGTTTTTCCATGTTCACCAATGGATATAACACTTGCTTACTCCTAGAGGTGTTATGAAGGCTTAAATATAAAGTACAACACTGTATGAGACGGTCAGACAGAAGTCTAAAGAGGTGGTATTATCATCATTAATGTATTGAATTATATTTACATCTCCTTTAAGGGCCCTTTCTAATATTACCAATGTGGTTTAAAAGGGTCTTAGCATAACTGAGAAATTGGCCCAATTATTGTAAGCACCATGAATGAAACAATCTTTTTTTTAATGAAGAAACTAACATTTTAGTGATTGAGTAGTACGTTCTCCTAGATATTAAAATGAAAATATGGTCACTATTATCTCACTTTTCCTCTGATAGCAACTTCTCTGAAGAACAGCTCTGGGTGAAAAGGAGAACTACAGTGATTTGTTCATCTATGTAACTGTTATGAAGTCTATTTGAAATTAGGTCAATTCTGAATGATACACACTTTATGTTCCTAGTCACTAAATTTTCTGGAACTTAAGAGGCTGTTTTCTGTCTTCATAAGTATAAATTAAGGAAGACAAGCTGGCAGAAGGTGAGAACTTAGTCATGCTACTTTATTTAGTGTGAAATGCCAATAAAACCTCACGGCTGTAATCAAACTTTTTAAAAGTTCAAATTAAACTCCTATAAGCTGTGTCACTGGACTGACCTGAATATGTCACTGTGGCTCCTTTCTGTCCAAAGATGCTGCTAATTTTTATGCAGAAGCAAGGAGGGAAATACAGTTGTTCCCAATAATTAACTTTGGTGGACTGAATGACACTGAGGGCTGGAATTTGGTTTTTGAACCCACTGTAACATTCCTGCCTGGGGTAGAGGGTCACTGGCTGGAGAGGCTCTGCCTACAGATGATAAAGGAATGCACCCATGGTTATACACTTTCAGGTGTTTAAAGGGATACAACATGTTATCCTCATGGTACATGCACCAGACTGCTGGCCAGGGGGCAAGTGTGGCAGTAGGAGCGGTGAGAAGAACCCTGGCCACATCCATCCCTTTTTGGTCTCCAGCATTCTGTGCCATTCCCCTCCTTACTGTCAGGGGGCCAGCTTCAGAGGTGAGCTAAATAGCAGTGTATATCATACATTGGTAAGCCAATGGAGATGTAAGTTGGTGTAACTCTGAGGGGACAAAGGGCAGCTTTGAGGCAAGAAAAGTAAACAATACATGGGAGTGGTAAGGTGCAAAGTAAAGCAGCCCCCACAGTGGCTCTGCTCCCCCTCTCTAAATACAAGTCCTCAACTCAAATGAAGGGCTCCACTGTGCTTAGTTGGGGGTGGTGCAGAGTTGCGCAGCCTAAAGGGAAATTTACCTCAGGGAGGCACAAGACTTCCCAGGCCTCTTCAGTTTCACTAGGTGAGGAGTATTTCACTATCCAGTCTACACCCTTTTTGAGCTGTGCTGTATATTTCACAGAATGAATGTCTGTATGTGAGGGGAGCCATGTGCCTGCCTATTCCTTGTTCCCTCTCAGACTCCTTATGGTGGGGGACATCCTGGTGGTAACCCTTGCACTTCTCTGAGTTCAGGAACTGGACCCCCTTCTGCTGGCTGCACAAGGTGTACCTTTCCTCCCTCTTCCCCGAGCCTATGCAACCACATGAAGACCAAGTCACAATTTAGGAGCTTCAATAGGAGTTAGATCAGTCCCTCATACTCTTTGCAGTGCCCATATCTGGTAACATGCACCATTACTCCATATCCCCACTGATACTCACTCACAGACATGTAACTCACATGGTGCAAGATTCTGGCTGCCTCCTTCACCAGAATGAAAGTGGGAATGTGTCCTTATCCCTTCTAGCCCACACTATTTTGCAGATCCATGCCACAGACGCTAGAATATGGCACTTAAAGAATAGCAATATTCTGACATGGGTCAGCAATATTCTTTGTTTAAAGAGCAGTGTCATAGCTTTCAGTTTAGTTCATTTTAGGCTCCCTGTTACTTTCCTCCCCCCCCCCACCCCCCACCCCAGTAGACTTAGTAAATAGCTTCCCAAACCACCTGCAAACTCAAGGTCAACCTCAGGCAAACTCAAATGTCTATTGCAATGTGATAAAAACAAGACTGGCTGTTCCAGGTGACAGGCTGTCAGCTTTTATTTATTTATATAGTCTTGAACTCTACTAGATTTATGAGTGTCAAGCTTGGCAGGCCATACACAGAGACACCGCAGAGAAAAACAGGGAAGAATACTGTTGATTTTAAAGTCTGACACACTGTAGTTTCTGTGCAAGTAAATACTGTGGATAAAATAAACCTAGACTGTTGAGATAAATTGAGTGTTTCTATGTAACCAGTTGAAATTTAAAGACCCAGACACCTCATTTTGTAACAAGTGGGAGTTCTGAGGTAATTAAAAATATTTTCTTGCACAAAATAGTTGACATAGTAATTATTTTTTCAAAGGACCTTTCCATGATAGTATCTTTAGCTTGCCTCTTATTTCAATCGCATGCATGCATGCACAGTTGGTTCTTGTTATACCTTTTTAAATAAGCATTTTGTCAGAAATATTGCTAACGAGAGCTCAATTCAAATTGCAAAATTAAATGTGGATCCAGGTTTGGTTCTGGTTCATTTTTTGGCTCAGGCTGCTCTACATGTGGTTTTTTTTGTTTGTTTTTGGTTTTTTTTGGGGGGGGGGGGAGGAATACCAAGAACAGTGACTTTCCCACTAAACACAAGACACAGCCTCATGGGTGGATTTATTTTAGTACACAGGAGAACAATGCTGCAACCCAGAACTGCCACTTCTGAGCCTCCTTTGCTTTTGAAAATGGAGGGTATGATTTTCTGGTCTTATATGGCTTTAGGAAGGGATATTTTCTGGATATATGTAGGGAATACACAGCAGCTTTAGGTGAACTCTTAAGGAATGAGCATCCTGTTTTCACTGAAATGTTAGAAGTAATAAAGAAACAAAGAGGAGTGAAAAACAGAAAACGTGCCTGCAATGTAAACAGTGTAGTCTCTGAATAAAGGTCTTTAAATGTACAATTAATTTAAAATGTATATACATAATATATAAATATACATATACAGAGAGAGTGACAGAAAAGTGTAATGCTTTCCCTGAATAGTGTCACATATTAACAAAATACATTTCCAGGACAACAAATTGATGTCCAATCCCTGGGGTATATTGCCCTCTCATTTATCATCCCTTTTCCCTTTAAAAAAAAAAAGTTCTTAAAGCACAGTTCTGGGGTTACTGACTTTCTGTCATAGTCTCTCAGCCATACTCCCTCGCTTAGCCTTGGGCTTGCTTCAAACACCCCTCCCCTTTGCACTTAGTCACCAAAAAGAGAAAAAGCACAATCAGAAAGAGACTATGATGTGACCTGAACGTTGACTAATATTTGAACAGCCTCTGATAGCTCCTGGGCTTAGAAAAGTTTGCATTACCTGCTCGTTTTTGTATCTGACATTTTTGTTCCATCTCAGGTTCCCTCTTATAGTGGCAGATTCCAGCTCCCAGTAAAGAGTATGCCTGAAGTTGCTTCTGAACCCAAGATAACCCAGGAACTTGGAGATGCCAAGTATGTTGGCATTTGAGTTATATAAGCTCCCAGGATGTCAGGGGCACTAATGCTGAAAATATATAAAGATTCTTACATATAACATGTGAAAAGCAGAAAGTGTTCTAGCAGCAAAACAGCTTCACAACAGCCCTGTAAGGCAAATAAGGAATATTGTGTGCACATTATAGGAGAGTGAACTGAGGCACAAACAGGTTAAAACTGAAGCTGACACAGAGTAGAGCCAGGAATAAAGCTTGCGTTTGTTCTTGTGCACCGGAGGCCTGAAAAGTTTGCATTTAATTAATGGGAGACTTTCCATTTACATTATTTGAAGCAGAATCTGGCCCTAAGAACACAATGAGAGATTGTACCTGACCCCTAAAAAGGGGCATATGATGTGTGTATGGGTAGGATCCTTATGACTTTGTCCTACTCTTTCCCATCTGTGCAGAGCTAGGCACTATTTAGTGCTATGCATCAGTATAAGACTAGGGCACACTATAAATAAGTACATTATGGCCCTAATCCACTACCCATGTATAGGGTGACCAGATAGCAAGTGTGAAAAATCAGGACAGGAGGTGGGGGGTAATAGGAGCCAATATTAAAAAAGCCCCAAATATCGGGACTGTCCCTATAAAATCGGGACATCTGGTCACCCTACCCATGTAAATCAGTGGGTGTTTTACTATTGATGTGGTCCCTGTATCTGTGATTAAATATCTCTCATAAACTCCTGTGGCCCTCAGGCTTCTGGCAAACTGTCACTGTGCCCCTTGGTCCCGGAAGTCATATCTGTGGCCTATAGGGGCATCTATGATTGGAGAGAAAGAATGATCCAGTAGTTAATCCCTAGTATGGGATTTGGGAAACCTAGATTAAATCCCCTACCTTCCCACAGACTTCCTGTATGACCTACAGGCAAGTCAATTAGTGTTAATGTGCCTCAATTCCCATAGTAAAATGGGGATAATATTTAAAACTACCTCATGGGTGTCTGTTAGGATAAATACATTAAAAGATTGTGAGGTGCTCATATAGTACAGCAATATAAGTACAAGGTATAGATAGTTTATACACATTGACAGTGTTTCTAAATTTGATTTGACTATTTTTAAAACAAATATTTTAGACCCAAATAGAGGTGAGGAAATCAATGTTCATTTTGAACTTGCTTTTTTTAAAGTATCAGTTCTCTAGGGTTATTCATTCAAATTGTTTCATTTAAAAATGATAAAGGAATGGGAATTGGCTTGAATGGCTTGTGAATCCTGAGTGTGTCAAATTGCACTGGAGTACTGAAATAGTATGCCATGTAAAAGATATGAAAATTAGCTATGGAATGGTGCTTTTAATGTGAAGTTATTCCTAGAGACTCTATTTTATTATAAAACCATGTATTTTCATTTCAAGAAGAAGACCATGGTGCTCAGACTTTGTGACAGAAATATTAACTCAGGTTGAGGTTAGCCAGATCTAAAGTTTCTGACTTTGTGGACTGAAATATAATGGAACAGTAAGGAAGGGAAAAAAATGAATCATTATATATCATTGGGGCAGCATGCAGATAATGCCCCTCTTTCAGCAAAGTGTTTCCCTGAGTTATCTTTAAGAAGTTGATGATAGTGAATGAAAAATTAAGAATTTCATTATGTTGCAGTATAATAGACATGATGCCACATTCACTATTGTAATCACAATTTAGAGATTGGCACACCTAACACAGCAAGCACAACAGTTACTGTATCATACTGGCAATGGCTTGAATTCAAGGATCTGAAAAGCAAAAAGGGCTCTTATTTTAGAAACTGTAAACCCAGTTCTACTTCAGCTTTATTATTTTTCCATATTTGATTTTGCAGGTATAAAGGAAACAATATTCCATCTGGAAATTTAGGTCTTGATCCTGTGTTAGAATTTCATGGCCTCACCTGTGTGCATACTTGATTCTCAAAGCAGCAAGAGGCCTCTTTGCAGTCTGTGTACTTACCCCATTCTAAAAAGCCTATACTGGATGTTAACGTCACTGGGGGAGGCATCATTGTTACTGAGGTCAACATTTGGTCCCCTATTATAACAAATTAAGTACTTGCAGATGTACTAATAGATGCTATTAGATTTTACTTAAAATGTTGAACAACTCCCCTCTTTTCCAGTACACCTGAACAGTTCCCTGGGTGGGCTGGGAGCCGGAGGGAGTTTTGACAATGTATGATCTCTGGCTGGTGTAGCTGTCCCTAAGGAACCATTTGAGCTCACATTAGATCAGCACTTAGAAACTGGCTCAAATGCATTCCTGCGGAAACTTGGTTAACTTCAAAGGATTTATGCCAGAGATAAATATGGCCTGAAATTTTAAGGCATTTATTACGTTAGTAATGCAACTCCAAATGGTAACATAAGCCTCAAGTGGGGGTGAACAAATCTTCTGATTTGTGCATTTGGTTCATAGACAATCAATTATTTGGGTTCAGATGTTCATCATTAAATGTATGGTAGGAAATATGAAGCATATATCCTTTTTGGTTTTTTTCCTCTGGCCTACACAGGCTGGAGATCTTTGAAAATGATTTAATAATGCAAACATAATTTAACTGCAGAAAGGACCATGGGAAATAGTATTTAGTGACATACATGATAGAGAGGGCAGTTCTGTTCCCAGGACCGGCTCTATGCACCAGCAAAGCAAGCACGTGCCGGGGGGGGGGGGGGCGGCAAAATTCCAGGGGTGGCAAAAAGGAAAAAAAAATCCTTTTTTTCTTTTGCTTGGGCAGTTGTGCTCTCGGAGCTTGGGGTGGCAAAAACCTAGAGTCGGCCCTGTCTGTTCCTCTACCTAAGAAAGGAGAAATCTTCTTTGGAGTCACTATCTGATCATTACAAAAATGGACTGCAGAGCCACAAGTCTTCAAAAGTCACTGGAACAAATATAATGCATTCAAAAGGGTAAAAATGTCCCTGTAATTTTAAGGAATTTATTACTTTAGTAATTCACCTAAAGGAATAACTATCTAAGAAGAGCTGAACTGAACTGCACTGAGGATTTCTGTCTCTGAGTACTTTGCTGATTCCTCTCTCAAGCAGATTCTATCCTTTTTGATAATGCCCACTCAATACTATACAGTCCTCATTAACTAAGGCATGATTTAATAGCAAAGCTCTATTTCACAATCAGCACATTCCACAGAAAGACCCTTCTAATCAATTCCAGAACATAACATCTTTGTTGCTGTTTCTTAGAGCTATTTACAGACTTTGCCAAAAGAAAGTCTTGATATTGCTCCATATGCAATTTAAATGTTTAGACCCACTGTGCTTAATCCTGTCAGCAAGATGCTAATTAATTACTTTGTTTAATGTGTTTAACACAGCAGTAGATAGTTTACATCTTTACACAACATACAGGCTAAAGGTTAGATTATTATTATACTGACAGGAAAATACAAAACCAGGTGGCACTTACCACAGTATTACAGTGTGAAGCAAAATGCTGTACAAATCAGACAACAGTTCATCATCAGATGTTATATTATGTAAATTTTTTCAGAGCTTGTCATCCTAAAGAGGCCCAAAGCATTAAAACCATGTGCTAATGTACTAAAACTCCACTTTGTATGATGAATGCTAATTAGAAGAGTAAGTTTAAGGTCTTTTCAGTCATCATCCTATACATACTCTATACACACATAGGGATAGAGCTGTATTAACAGAGAATGGAAAATGAATATTTGGGAGGATTTTGCAAGATAAAACAAAGCCCCAAAACTTCTTTGTCATAATATTTTCTTTTCTTTACTGTTCAAAAATGTGTACCTTCTATGCATTCAGTAAATGGTTGTTTTATCCTGCTGCAAAAAGCTGTTTTCATGGGGTGAGATTCAATTTGCTAACATAAGGCTCAAGTAATGAGAGATTAGGGGGCACAGGGTAAAATCTTTCTCATCCTGGGGCAAAGGCATGTGGCTGGAATTACAGCAACAGCCCTGTATTATGCTGCGGAATCACCCTAACTTTGGTACCCCCTTTTCCATCCAGGAACTCTTCCTCCCCCCCGCCCCCCACCGCCGCTGCTAGTGCTTTCCTTCAACAATTTCTTCATACACACACCACTGTCTCTTACACACAAAGAACCCTACCACTTAGCTAGTCAAATTATTTAAGATTTATTTCTATTTATAAATCCTTGGGAAGGGCTCAGCTACTAGGTGATGAATGCCCTATGTGCAGTTTAGATTGACAGCCTGACAGAATGCTGTTCTCTCTGCTAGCCAGTTATAGTTTCCATAGACTATAGGGGACACAGAGCCCTCCCATGTTCAACCCCTAGAGAAGTAGTGCCGCATCACTTCCCTGTCTCTCTGTGCTTCCCCACTCTCTTTGCTGTCATCTTCTATCAAACAATGAATAACCAATTGGTAATTATTACAAATAAATTTCAATCAGATGAATACTTCAGTGTATTAAAGAAACTCGGAGACAGATTTTTGAATCAATTGAGACACGCAAAACCATTAAACTGCATGCGCAAATCGGTGTTGGTTCAAGCTCCTAGCTACATACCTGGGCCTGATTCTGATTTCACATCAATCTTACACTGCTGTAATAGTTTACTTTAAAGGAGATACTCCTGATTTACACCAGTGTGAATGAGAAGTGCAATCAGGTGTTAAAATAGGCATATACTATAAACTTTGGAAATGGCAAGTAATTTCACACAATCTCTAATCAAGAATAATTTCAAGAGGGAAAAAATATGTATTCTTCCAGCATGGAGAATAGAGCCATTGCATCATTTTGATGGAAATAAGGATAAGGGTCATATTTTGTTTTTCTTCTACCCTCTGATCACTCAGGCATATCCCTACACTGCAGCAACTACTCATCTCCCTTTACATTTACATATCTCTGGAGCAAATGTGAAACTATAGCAGAAGTGGACCTAGAAAAAAGAATACTGGTAGCCTTTGCAAGCACTTTACTGCTATTCTTAGATATACTTCCAGTAATGCAAGTTCATACAATAATTCTCTAGGACAGATGCTTCCTTTGAAATTGACCCTTAATCACTACTTCACTTCAGCACACACACATTTATCTACTGAGGTCTAAATTTCTGCTTCAATACTTGCAAAATCTATGAGTAAACCTTCTATGGTAGGAAAACAGATTTAACTTTCTCTGTGACCATATGCCTTTTGTATTGTTATCAGACTCAAACTCATCCAACTTCCTGAAAGTTCTTCACTTGCCCATCTAGTCTCTGAGAAGAAGAATAAAATCCACCAGACCTAAAATACAGAATGACCTGAGCTGAACTCAGTTCAACTCCTCCCTTTTAAAAAGCATGGGTAGGAACAATGCCTACCCATGCTCAAAGTGCATTTTTATTACCATATTGCCATGTTATTATATTTCATTTTATATACATGGAATCCAAAAAACATTCTGTAAATCGTACACAGAATTTTATTCAGCGTTAATTGTGACTACAGCTTGAAGAAACCACAGGTGATTTCAAAGGTTTATGCCTCTTGATAACTACACATCCTTACTTCTCCCTGCTACTCACCAATAGACACATGACAAACGTCACAACAGTTATGGTCAGCAGGAAGATCTTTATGGTCTGTGCCGCATTAGGGTATTTTCAATGAAGGGCCTTTGTGTTTGGGATTTGCTTCTGCCAGGGTTTGATGGCATTTAAAATGTAATGCAAGATGCATTTGCTTAGGTACTCAAATATAACAGAAGCGAGTACAGTATAAGAATCTAAAAAGAACAGGACAGAATAATCTGGCATTTCAATTGGCATGGATTATTATTAATGTGGAATGGGGAGGTGCTGTCTGATTTATTTTTGGAACAGTATGATCCACAATAATAGGCATTTTATAAATTAATATCTAAATAACTATCTCAGAAAATGGTCCAGTAGATTATTATTTAATATGTTTAAACCCCTGTTCTGAGATCTGATTGGTGGAGTCTCAGAGTGACTGATTGGACTGTTGGCCCTACTTAAGCCATCAGCAGGAGCAGGAAGCTGTCTGAACAACTGGGTTCCTCCCTGCTCTGGACTGTGTACCTCATTCTTCCTGTTCTTTGTATTTTCAGACTTTATTTCCTGACATCTGTCTTGAGATTACAGATCTCCAGTTTGTCTCCTGCCAATGGCTCCCTCGTATCTGACCTAGACTGACTCTGATTCCAGCCTTGTGGTTCTGATCTCCAATATTATGGGGCTCTAGTAAATTGTAAGCTGAGTATAGTATGTCCATTGGCAGTTTCCAATGTTGGAGGCTCATGTATTAAATAATCCTAATGCCATTTCTTCATCTAGGCAAACCTTTGGCTTACATATGAAACCCCTCCCCGCCATTTAATCTTCCATTCCATTCCATTTGCTCTAATTTCTAAAATGTTTTACTGTAGAAGACCTCACAGAAGCATCAAATATCTAATTTCATTTTCAGTAACCTCTCCCCATCCATAGCTACACCACCTTCAGTAATTTGGGCAGAGTTGGCTATACCAGCCACTTTCTGATATTTATAATTTATGACAAATGGAATAAGCCTTTGAGACCTGGCTGTAGTCAACATCATTTCATGCTTGGTATCCAGTGACTATTAAAGATAATCAAACTTCTCTCTAGCAATCTGACATCATTACTAACTGTTTCACAGTTTAGTTTTCAGATGAGCTATTGAGTTTCTCAGAATTGATGTTGTTTATTGGTACCAGTGACAGCACGTTATGTTGCTCAGCAGTGTGTGTATATTTTTTGACTGCCTAATATACTTTGATCAGGCATTGAATTTTTCAGCATCAGAGAGAAAAACTCTTATTTATTTGTTAGTTAAGTGCTGCTGTGCAAGACTTTTCTCCTCCAAACTTCCCAAAATAAGCAGTGATTTGCATCTGACACTATGAACTGTAATCTTTTAATCTTAATTGATCACTTTCAGCCCAGACTACAGGAGGAAGGAATCTCCTTCATGGTCCCTTACTCTTCAGTCTGGGCTCTTTGCCATGTCTGACAAATGTATGAGTCTCCTAGCCGGATCTGTTTCCCAGTGACTTCAACATAGCCATATTCTAACTTGTCAGGACTGTGATCTTCAGTGACATTTCTCAGAGATTCTTAGGCCTGACCTAACAACTCTGCTCTTATTGCTATCAGTGTAACTCAGTCGAAGTTGATGTAGTTACTCCAGGTTTAAATGGGTATAAATGAGCAAAAACATTTTGTCCTGTGACGCTAAAATCTAGATGAGGAAATGTTAAATTCAAAAAGATTTGAAAAATGTTTCACTGAAACTAGTAAAACTAGTAAAACCAGGATTGTCTGGCTATGTGGACTCTCTCCTCAGGCCCTACGCTACCAGCACTCCCAGCTATCTTCGAGACACCACTAACTTCCTGAGGAAACTACAATCCATCGGTGATCTTCCAGAAAACACCATCCTAGCCACTATGGATGTAGATGAACTACACAAAGATGGACTACAAGCTATCAGAAACAGTATCCCCAATAATGTCACAGCAAACCTGGTGGCTGACCTTTGTGACTTTGTCCTCAACCACAACTATTTCACATTTGGGTACAATATATACCTTCAAGTCAGCAGCACTGCTATGGGTACCTGCATGGCCCCACAGTATTCCAACATTTTTATGGCTGACTTAGAACAATGCTTCCTTAGCTCTTGTCCCCTAATGCCCCTACTCTACTTGCGCTACACTGATGACATCTTCATCATCTGGACCCATGGAAAAGAAGCCCTTGAGGAATTCCACCATGATTTCAACAATTTCCATCCCACCATCAACTCAGCCTAGACTAGTCCACACAACCGGTCCATTTTCTGGACACTACTGTGCTAATAAGTGATGGTCACGTAAACCCCACCCTATAATGGAAACCTACTGACCGCTATACTTACCTACATGCCTCCAGCTTTCATCCAGACCACACCAAACTATCCATTGTCTACATCCAAGCTCTAAGATACAACCGCATTTGCTCCAACCCCTCAGACAGAGACAAACACCTACAAGATCTCTATCAAGCATTCTTAAAACTACAATACCCACCTGCTGAAGTGAAAAAAACAGATTGACAGAGCCAGAAGAGTACCCAGAAGTCACCTACTACAGGATAGGCCCAACAAAGAAAATAACAGAATGCCACTAGCTGTCACCTTCAGCCCCCAACTAAAATCTCTCCAGCGCATCATCAAAGATCTACAACCTATCCTGAAAAATGATCCCTCACTCTCACATATCTTGGGAGACAGACCAGTCCTCACTTATAGACAGCCCCCCAACCTGAAGCAAATACTTTCCAGCAACCGCACAACAAAAACACTAATCCAGGAACCTGTCCTTGCAACAAAGCCCGATGCCAACTCTGTCGACATATTTGTTCAAGTGACACTATCATAGGATCTAATCACATTAGCCACGCCATCAGGGGCTTGTTCACCTGCACATCTACCAGTGTTATATATGCCATCATATGCCAGCAGTGCCCCTCTGCCATGTACATTGGCCAAACCGGACAGTCTCTAAGCAAAAGAATAAATGGACACAAATCTAACATCAGGAATCATAACATTCAAAAACCAGTAGGAGAACACTTCAACCTCTCTAGCCACTCAGTAAAAGACTTAAGGGTGGCAATTGTGCAACAGAAAAGCTTCAAAAACAGACTCCAGTGAGAAACTGCTGAGCTTGAATTAATATGCAAACTAGATACCATTAACTTGGGTTTGAATAGAGACTGGGAGTGGCTGGGTCATTACACATATTGAATCTATTTCCCTATGTTAAGTACCCTCACACCTTCTTGTCAACTGTCTAAATGGTCCATCTTGATTATCACTACAAAAGTTTTTTTTCTCCTGCTGATAATAGCTCATCTTAATTAATTAGCCTCTTACAGTTTATATATATATACACACATACATACAGAGAAAGTGGAATTTGCCATATATATATCTTCTTACTATATTTTCCATTCAATGCATCTGTTGAAGTGGGCTGTAGCCCATGAAAGCTTATGCTCTAATAAATTTGTTTGTCTCTAAGGTGCCACAAGTATTCCTGTTTTTTTTTTTTTTAGTAAAACTTCATAACTACAACATGCTGCAGCTAGGAATATGCACAATGGTGCACCCTGACTGTGAAACAAAGTTAGAAGTTAGCATCTGGTTATACCCCAGAGGAGAGAGAAAGAGATAGGGACTGCTAGAGCTGAGAATCTCCCTCTATGTAAAGGCCTCAAATGTAGTGAGCCTATTTGAAAGTAGGAAGATGAGAATTGCTGGGAAAGGCCTGTTTGAATCCGCAGGATGCATTGGAAATCCTGGAAGAGAAAAACCTGGTTGTGTTGGGACGTAGAAGTGAGGAAAGTAGGGAGAGACAGGAAACTTCATAGGATGTGGATAATCTTCAAATATGCAATGGAATTTTTCAATTGTTATGTGAACCAAACTAAAAACTTCTAAGCCTTTTGAGATTTAGTCATCATTAACTACGTGGGAAAAATTAGCTCAGTCTATTAACAGAAATTACTGAAGTTACCATGGGCTTCTCCAGGGACAGTAATAATGATCACTTAGGTCTTGACCTAAAGCCCAGTGAAGTCAGCAGGGAAGCTCAACATCAGGTTTGCAATGTAACTGAGCACCATGATACCGGCTTTTACCATCTAAAACAAAGATCTTTAGTTCTTGTCGTGTGACATAATGATATGAAGAGTGTTTGAAAGATCAGAAGAGAATTTGAGGAGAAATACAGTCTGTTTTGTTTTAGTAAGTTGAAAAGTAAGGATGGACAAAGTGGACCTAAAATATTGCTTGAATAGTCTTTTGATTAAATGCTGATTTGGGACCTCATTTTCTTGGGTGCTTCGAATCAACAGTTCCCACTGATTTCAGCTTGAACTGTAGGTGCTCAACGAAAATCAGACCCTTAGTGAATTCATAAAACACTGTACTGGTGTTATGCTGTGGAGTGCAGGCATTAGTCTCTGGGAATCCTGGGCTTTAATCTCATTCCAGACTTTAAAATATCTTTAGTGATCTCCATGAGGAAGTATTCCCTACAATTCAGGTCCAGCAGTGGCAAAAATAGACAGAATCAATGTAAACGCAGTCACACCCTTCATCTGACCACATAACTGAGCAAATTTAGCAAGTCTAAGTCTTTGCTCAGACAAGCCCCAAACTGGAGTAACAGAAATGGAGCAGATCAGGAATGAGCTACATTGTTTTGACTAAATGTAGATAAACTGACAGTACTTGTCTAAATCCACTGTATTGGTCCATCTCTCATAAGAATTTAAGTTTCCTACCTAAAATACAATAAAATACCAAGGTGTACAGTATAGGCAATTAACCTTGATGAAATTTCTTTACATGGTCCTACTTATAACTTTATCTCGGTTTACAAAAGTTTGAAATAGGCAACTAAAATGTAATTTGTCTCTTCATTAGCTCAGGACTGGGAAAAATCAGCTTGACAACATGGAACCTAATATACTATAGCAAATTTTGCTGAGTTGCATGTGCAATTGATGGCAGTCAGCTACAGAATGAGCTGACGACTACAAAGGAGCCTTTTAAGGATTAAGAATAGAGGTTCTGAACCAAACCCAGGGGTATTCTCACAGCAAAGGAAAATGATTGACAGTATTGTTGAGAAACTCTACTCTGCTGTTACTATAGAGCATTCGCTATTTGATTCTGAATATTTTGGATGCTACGACACCCCCCACCAATAAATAAATTAATTAATTAACAAACAAACTAGGCATACTGCATTCCTGTGCTTTGAAGCTCAAATGATGCATGACTGCCTGGAGCCATAGAAATAATATCCACATGGATTTCTTTTGCACAAACAAGCATAGAACTTGTCATTAAAAGAATATATTTTCTATTATTTTGTAGACATTTGTTTCCCTGATATGAATTTTAATAATGTCAAACACCTTTCTTTCTTCCCCATCTCCACCTATCAAACAAAATTTTTCATTAAAAATTTGAAAAACACAAAAAGAAATGTCAGAGTTTGGATAACAACAAAAGTTTGCAAGTAGATTTTGTGTTTCTCCTTTGGCACAAAGGGAGTTCAGTGAAGTAAATAGCCAGTTTGCAGCAACCTTAGAGATTAGCTGTAGGCATTGTACAGAAAAAGCACTTGTAACTGGAGATACATTTTCTCACAGAGAAAGAACGGAGTTTTCTCCTCTCCAAAATACCCACTGCTCATTGTGGGCCTGATCATGCAAGCTAGTTACTTATGTGAGTAGAACTTATTCATGTGAATAGTCCTGATCAATCTATTAAGACCATACACTTATGTAAGTTGAGGTTGCTGGATCAAGTCCTGTGTTTGTCAGTGGCGCCAATTCAGATATTTCTTGGGAGAAAGGGCGATTAGCAAATTCCTGTCCCTGCCCTTTCCCTGGCAGGAACTCCTTTCTGGTCTCCACTCACTTAGCTACCGCCCCCCCCCCCCCCGCCACCTTCCTCTCACAGACACCAGGTTTCCCTGAGCCAGGGAGTCTCTCACACAGTACATGAGCTGGTGCTGCCAGGAGTCAAGTTTTCAGCAGACTCCCCTGAACTCTTCCACAAAGAAAAAGATTCCCCATGTACCAGGTGGAAACTCGATTTGGACCAGCCACCACACTACCTGTACAGAGGAGAGACTGGGCCATGTTTGAGTGGTGTTGTAACCAAGCAGCCAGAACAGCTTTGGGGCATTCTGAGCAATAGGAGAGCAACAGCAGAACCTGAAGAACAAAGAAGAGTTGAACCAGTCACAAAACCCATGGTCTGCTTCCTCTCTTCTATAGTAGATCTGCTCCTGTGCAGGCTTCTCCTTTTCTCCAGTGGGGAGAGGAAAAGAGGGAGACCCTGCTCCCAGATGCCTCTCCCTTTTTGGGGAGAATTTGATTACATTCATCTCTTCTTTTTCTCTTCCCCTTGAAGACCCCTTCACCACAAGGTGCTGCTGCACTATATCATCCAAATGTCAACACCCATTATGGCAGCCCCCGCCAAAAATCAGCACAGTCCCTTCTATTCTGATCTACTTAACCACTTAATGGGACAGATGAGTGAGAGAGAGAGAGAGATTCTGTTTTTGATGTTCCTTCTGCTGGGGTGTGTGTGTGTGTTTAAGTAAAAGTGTAAAATAAAATTAATGAAATAATTTTATCTATGGGAAATGAAAAGTCAGGCATTCTTAACTCAAAGAAATTGTTCAGCTCACACAAATCAACTCTAAGTTGAGAGGTATGAACAAGCTAAGTAAATTTCCCATGTTTCTCAACTACTATGCTATCATTGAGGATTAGTTTTCTAGTGGTTGCTTTTCTGTGGGAGGCTTTGTCCTTTGTTAACCACATGCCCAGCATGTTGCCTTTGGCAACGGGCTCAAGGACAGATATTATTTTACTGAAACAACAATATAATATTAAGTATCCCACTTGTTCCCCTTCCATCTAATTAAAGGATAAGGGTTTGTGCTTATGTGATTTTATTAGCTGAAATTTCATAAGGCTTGGGTGAGGGCTCTAAAAGTTGGGTGAGCCACTAAAACTGAACTATAATTAAAAAAAACACCATAATAAATTATTCTGTAACTTCATGGGGAATCATTGTCTTTTACTGACATGCTATTGTTTAATTTCTTTTTAAAGGAAGTTTGTCCTAAATACAGAGTAGAAATAAAAAGGGGGAGGAATGTTTGATTTGGGGAACATTTCTCCATAGATGTTAGCACTGACTACATTGTAACAATACTTTTAGAACAATTTCTATAGTGTCTTTCAAAATACTTTGCTGGCTTGAAATACAGGGACCTCAAAGGTAAATTGTTCTAGCCATTCAGGAAAAAGACAAGATACAAGGGATGTGGATTAATTAGGCCTCAATTTTATTAACCTAACTCATTTGTGAACCAGATAGTAATAACTCATATAGAGAAGGTCATGATTCCTTCTTTTTTCCACCTAAGGGAGGGATGTGATCAGCCCTCTTCCCTTCCACAGCCCATTGCTGGGACCTCACCATGCTGCACTTGTACAAAGGCTAAGAGTCTAGGGGAAGGTGGTTGTCGTCTCCTCAATATTCCAGATGTTAGGATCCCCAAACCCATTCCCCAGTTTCTTTAGATGATGCTTTTCCCTAAGTCCACTTCCAATTCCATTTTAAAAGGGAATGAGACCACCTGTGGAATAAATACCTGCACTGGACACCTGCCAGAAGGAGGTGCCGGCAATTAGCTTGGCTGCCTCCCCTCCTCTTGGCCAGGTTCCCGGATAGTTAATAGTACCCTTCCTAACATAAGCCAAAATATAGCATCTCCCCAGTAGGACAGTGTACCCCATTGTCATTGGATACTCAGGTACAGCATATGTTTCACATGTTATCCAAGAGATAGCAACTGCAGCAGAATGTAGCCTTCTCATATCGTTTTGTCAAAGCACAAAGGAAAAGCACAGTTATATTCTTTTACCCTCTGGTTTTTAGTGGCGCTCTCCCTCCTAATACTGATCAACCTCCACCATACTTAACTTACACTATGCAAGGCGGCCATAGTCCATATGGTCATAGTCAATATAAGCAGGTCAATGTGCTCAGTGTATGAGCTCTTAGGATGTGTGGTTGCATCTGTCTCCTCTTGCAACATGAATAAAAAATGAATAGTTTACTAATTATAGCTAAATCCCTGATTAACAGGTCATTGATTCTTGAGAGAGAACAGCCTAGAGTCATGTTTAGAATATTGTATGCTTGGCAGGAATTTCTGGACAGCACAATACATTGAGGTCCAAGAGGCTTGGAAACAAGCATCACATCAGACTGCTGTTGCAGCTCCTCTGAGAGGAGTCCATACATAGTGCTGCATCTATATCCATGCTGTTTGGCTTAGAACTCAGCAGGATGGAGAAATCAGAAATAAAAATTGCCCAGTATGCTCTAATGACCACATAACCAGATATTGCTCAATATGCCCTGACAACCATTTAGCCAGATATTTGACTATTCATCCATATGCCACATCTGTGATAATAGTAAAATGATATCCCCAGCCTTTTTGAAACCCTGCACAGCTACTGTCTGCAAACTGAACTGCAAATTCTCATCCAAGTGAGAGGCAGTCTTTCTAGCACCAGGCAGAAATAGAACAGATGCCTACATTAAAGACCCAATTATAACTGTAAGTTTTAGATCTTCTGTGTGCACAGCTGAGATAATAATAAAACGCTGACTTCTTTAAATCCAAAGATATATTGATACACATCGGCTACCACAGGACCAGATTCTACCAACCTTACTCACAAGCAGTACCTTATTCCATAAATAGTACTAGTGAAGTCAATGGGTCTACTTATGGTGTAAGGTGCCTCTAACTGTGAATAAGGATATCAGAATCTGGGGTCCAATTCAGCAAAGTGCTTAAACATGCTTACATTTAAGCCATATTAAAGACCTATTTAATTCAATGAGAATTAAGCTTCTGTTTGAAGTTAAATATGTACTTAAGTAATTTGCTGAATAGGAGCCCTAACCCATAATGTGTATGTATGTGTACACACACACACACACACACACACAAACATACACACATACTACATGTTACATTTTTATGAGAAAGTGTTAAGGTATATTTAGTATCTTCTCAGACCAACAAAGCAAAGCAATTCCTAATTTGTTAACTGGTATGTTATTCTTATGCATGTTGAAAACACAGTGAGAGAATGCTGGTGGTCCTGTCATGTGTACTCTTAACTCACATCAAATTGTAATGATTTCTCTCTGCCTTAGCTAAATTCACTTTCAGGTCCCAGTATGGAAACTCAAAACTTCATTATGCCCCCTAGCATGTAAAATTTTCCATATGGTTCAAAACTGAAAATAAATTTGAAATGGAATTTGCCAAAAGCAATAAGAAAAATATAAAAGTCAACAGACAGTGAGATAGGGAACTGATCCTGGCATTAGTTTTGGAGGGTAGGGAGGACTGTGATAGTTGAAAGCTGATTTTTTTTTTAAATGGCATAAGCTCATGGAAATAATAGGATGCACCCTTAAGCTGTCATTAACATAAATCTAATGCTGTAATGTGAGGCAAGCTAACTTCTAGAGTCTGTATAGAGGCTGTACGTGGTTTTTAGGCCACAGATGTCTCTTGACAACTTGGTATACTCAACAGTGCAAACCTGCAGCAATTCCTGCTGTTCTTTCCTTGCAAGAGACAATTGTACCTTTCACCTAAGTACTCCATCCTTCATTCTACTCACCAGATGAACCTGGAACTTAATTTCCATTCCAAGTAGAAGACCCATCCAAACTTCCCAAGTGATATTTGCTTTTTCCTTCTGAAAAACTTCCAGAACGTGCACCCAGGATGTTTCCTTGGAAATTGCCATGTGACCAGAATAACATTATTTGGCACGTGTTCATTAAGCTTCCCAGAAGTTAAAATAAATTACAGGGTCATGGGCACTGGTGGCAATGGGCTGTGTATGGTACATATTCAATCCTTTCACTAGTGACATGGTCAAGGCAGTGCTGCTTGTTCAGAGGTTGTGATCAGTGCTTTGCTCCATAGCTAATATATATGTGTATGTGCCAGGCAGAGCATGGATCACCCCTTTGATCACCATTTTGTGCTCATCCCTTCTCTGGCTAAACAAACAAGTGCAGCAGCTGGGGATAAGGCAAAAGAGAGAACTTAGCCACCCTGGAGGAGCAGATGACTGATGTGCTACAGAAAGATAACATGGTTCTTGGTCTCACCTTGTAAAGAGCTGGGCTTTTCTTTCAAAGACATTGTTTGAAAGGAGCCTGGAGACCTCAAGTTGCAAAAATTGGATCCTGAGCCTTGTGTGCAGAGGAAATAAAAGTCAATCAAGTTCTACAAACTATTTTAATACAACAAATATTTTAATATAATGTTTCTCTTTCTAGTTTTGATTAACCTATATCCCACAGCATATCATAGTCATTTGATTAAAAAACCAAAACACACAACACATGATCTTTTCCCTCATTAATCTTAAAGTTCCCAATTCATCAAAGCTTTTAAGCATGTGCTTGACTTTAAACTTGTGTTTTTAAGTGTCATTGAAGTCAATGGGATTTAAGCACATGCTTAAGTTCTTTGCTGAATTGAGCCCTAATTCACTGCTGAGTAAGTACTAATCATAGGACCACAATTACCTGAACACTAAACATCATTTGATATTTTGCATATCAAATGCAACTACAGTGCAATGCATAACACTGAGGAAACCCATGTGCAAGTCTGTATAGGTGCTGGAGCTAGGAGTGATGGGGGTGCTGCAGCACTCCCTGTCTTGAAGTGATTTCCATAATATACAGGATTTACAGTTTGGTTCAATGGCTCTCAGCACCCCCATTATAAAAAATTGTTCCAGCACCCCTGTAAGTCTGGTCTAATATCCCTGGAATTAGCTAAAATTAGTCTTAAATCTGAAATTTGGGGGGTCTAATGGGTGTTGTTTTTGAAATCTGCTGCACTGGAAGGTACAGTTTGTGGCATCAAGGGGTCATAGTATTCTTTTTAGTTGATAGTACTCTAGTTGCCAAAAAGCTAACAATGACTGATAACTTCCTTTTAAGATAAATTACTTTATGCTGAGGCAATAGCTATTATGCCTTCTAAATGGAAACTGAGTTTCTGGGGAATAAAATAATCTAACCTTGATTTCCTTCCTAATCCCACCTTGATCTTCAAGAAATAGATAGGAGTGATCAGAGCTAATGGGCCTCAATAAGCATGCCCACAGAGGCTGAACAGAACAAAGGTAATAGCAAACATTATTGTTTGGTAACAGGATTATGAGCTTGATAATGGCTCCTAGAGGTATAAACACTTTAAAATATTATTACATAGCTTTAATATTAGAAATTCAAACCCCTGCTCTAAACATTCTTGGAGTGTTTGAAATTCCCAGTCAGCTCCTAATTTTGCATTTTGAGATTAGTGTATTAAATAGGGGTGAGTGGAATATTTTATTTTGTTTCGAGTTACTCAGATGTATTTTCTTACACTGCTTCAGAAATATTTATTGTTTTAAAGAAAATCACACAGAGAAACAATACCGAATAGTTATCCAAATAGACCAATGCAATGAGGACAATTTCCTCATAGTCTTCAGTGAGTAAGTAAATACTGAAAAGAAGATGTAGTCCTGTTATCCAAACTAAAGCAAAAAACAAAGACAGCCTTTGAACCCAGGACATTTTTTAAAAGTTCAGTTAGTTGCTCGGTATGGTCAGTTTGCCCAGCTCTTATATGTTACAGCCGCCATCTTACGCCCACAATTTTCATATCATTAGGCCTCACTTGTTGCTTAAGCATCACAGGTTTCCTAGATTTGATGCCACTGATATGAAACTGGAGAGAGAATTTAGTACAAATTGGTAGAGAAGATATTCCAGATTTCTAGCACAAGCTGTAAACTTGTATGGTCATCTCTGGTTCCGAGCACATGTTAATATAATGCTCCGGCATATCAGCCTGAATTTCGCCACAACACTAGTTTTCCTGCTTACAAGAACACTTTGAAAATTGCACTCTTCCAACTTTAAGCTATTTTTCTGCTTCACTCCCCACAACCAATGTGGCCAGTTGTTTCAAAATCATTTCTGTCTTCTGTGCCATTATTTTAATTGTCTTTAACAATGGAAAGTGGCATGTGTTAATTCTGTTGCTCTCTTTGCATCTTCTAATTTGTGCCCACATGTTTATAAGCATTAACTAATCCTTACAATATCCTTGTGAAGAAGGAACATTTTTTTTTAAAATCAACTTCATTTTACATGTGGACAGAGCAAGGAAGAGCTGTTAAGTAAGAAGCAGAGGCAGAGGCAGAGCCAGAGCTAAAAATCAGGAATTCCTGACTCTGAGCTGTTCCATATACAATCCATTCCTCTACACTGTCTCATTCTATTATTATTATTTGCATTACAGTAGCACACCAACCAGATGGCCCACTTGTGCTAGGAACTGTGAGCTTCTCTACTCAGTGGTGCAGCAGCGGTGTAAATTCTAATACACACTAGCATGTTGTGCACTCACTGGCCCACAATGACCCTGCTGATGTGCCCTAAAAGTTCTCTAATGCTGATTAACGTACACCGGTTTCAAACAGTAGGTACATTAATGCACACTAGGGAACTTTCAGTGCACACACAGCACATGTGGACCAGTGAGTGTACAACATACCCGTAAGAATTAGAATGTACAGCCCTGTTGGTGCAGGCTAAGGCACTATGTAGGAAGAGACAGTCCTGAAAAGCTGACATTCTAAACAGACAAAGGGTGGGAGGGGGCACGGAAACAAAGAGAGGTGAGGTGACTTGTCCAAGGTCACATAACAGGTCAATGGCAGAACCAGGATGAATATGTGGGGTTTTTTTCCTGGTTCTGCCATTGACCTGTTAAATATGTGGGTTTTTTTTCCTGGTTCTGCCATTGACCTGTTAAATATGTGGGGGTTTTTTCCTGGTTCTGCCATTGACCTGTTAAATATGTGGGGGTTTTTTCCTGGTTCTGACATTGACCTGTTATGTGACCTTGAACAAGTCACCTCACCTCTCTTTGTTTCCATGCCCCGTCCAACCCTTTGTCTGTTTAGAATGTCAGCTTTTCAGGACTGTCTCTTCCTATGTGTTGAATATTCCCAGTCTAGGACTCTAGCCACTAGACCACACTGCTTCTCTAATACTATAATTAGACACAGACTATAATTTCTCTGATGTAAGATAGATCATTCTTTCTACAGTTCAATAATGTGTCATTTATATTTTGGATTTAATCACATTTTCACTGAGATTTGCTCCTTTTTGAAGATTTCAATTAGTTTAGAAAAATCCATCCATCCAGGTTATTTTTCAAGCAGTGGAGGTTTCTTATTCCACCTCTACGTTCCTGATGTGTCCAAAAGTTTTTTTTATTCTTCATGCAGATTCTCCAAAACCCTATAACTCAATCTGCAGTTTTGAAGGACTCTTTGCATCATTTTCACACCTCACTAGTCACATTTTCATTTCTCTTTGCAATTTGCTTTTAGATTTAAATTGACCACAAAATGCAAATTGAGTTATTCTTATTCAATGGGCTCTAATGATGATTCAGTGGATTTTCCAGATGATTTGTTCCCAAATCTCTATAAAAAATAGACAGCATATATATGCAGATGTCTGTGTATGCATTTTGTATGAACTTTATATAAAAGACTATGTGAATTCCAGGAGAAATCACACCAAAAAGTTTTGAAAAGACACTTCTAGAAGCAAAGTTCTCCATGTTAAAGATTTTTTATTTTATTTATTTTCTATGTGCAGTTGTGTCTTTTTTGTTAGATGCTGGATGACAGAATTATGTTAGTGAAATTTTGAAATAGCAAAAATCCAACGCACCGCTGCCCCCTTCACTATCATCTCTGTACAATTATTTTCTGATTTTCACTAGATTTATCTATATATAACTTGTTCTTATCCAAACAGCCCAAACTTTGGGCACTAACAGAATTTTTCAACTCAGATTCATCACTATTAGCTTTTTCCTGTAGAAAGTCCATTTTGATGTCCAATGTCATTGTTCGAACTGGCAACACATCTAAGCTATAGCTGCATGGCATGACACTGGCTTGGCTATATTTGAAGGAAACTGTGAAATCTTAGATAAACATTTGACTCTTTGTCATTTTTGCCAATGATCCAATAGCCACTTTACATGATTCTGTGTGAGACAAATGACACAAATTAAAAACATTGATTTGGTAAGAAGAGCACTGAAGATTCAATGTTTCTCCCATTTTATTTACTTTATTGCTTGGTAAAATTTAATATTCTTACTGTGGTGCTTCCACATTCCAGTCCTCACATTCAGTCTCTCTCTTCTTTTCCTTAGATTCATAGATACTAAGGTCAGAAGGGACCATTATGATCATCTAGTCCGACCTCCTGCACAACACAGGCCACAGAATCTCACCCACCCACTCCTGCAAAAAAACTCTCACCTATGTCTGAGCTATTGAAGTCTTCAAGGAGCAGAGAATCCTCTAACCTATGTCTGAGCTATTGAAGACTTCAAGGAGCAGAGAATCGTCCAGCAAGTGACCCATGCCCCATGCTACAGAGGAAGGCGAAAAACCTCCAGGGCCTCTTCCAATCTGCCCTGGAGGAAAATTCCTTCCTGACCCCAAATATGGCGATCAGTTAAACCCTGAGCATATGGGCAAGATTCACCAGCCAGATACCCAGGAAAATAATTTTCTGTAGTAACTCAGATCCCACCCCATCTAACATCCCATCACAGGCCATTGGGCCTATTTACCATGAAAATAATCAGGCTCTAATCTCAGTTGGGGCCTTTAGTGTATGTCTACACTGCATTGTAAACCCAGACTCAGACTCAGGTTTGATCCCAACCTCCCCACCACCACCACCACCATCCATACCCAGGGTGAGGGAGGGTCTGACCCCAAGTCTCTCTGAGACTAGCATCCAAGCCCCAACATAGGAAACAAAGGGTAGAATAAATGGTCAGTTTTCAGAATGGAGAGAGATAAATAGTGGTGTCCCCTGGGGGTCTGTGCTGGGACCAGTCCTATTTAACATATTCATAAACAATCTGGAAAAAGGGGTAAACAGTGAGGTGGCAAAATTTTCAGATGATGCAAAACTACTCAAAATAGTCCAAAGCAGACGATGAAGAGTTACAAAGGGATTTCACAAACTGGGTGACTAGGCAACAAAATGGCAGATGAAATTCAGTGTTGATAAATGTACATTGGAAAACATAATCCCAACTATAAATATAAAATGATGGGGTCTAAATTAGTTGTTACCACTCAAGAAAAAGATCTTGGAGTCATTGTAGATAATTCTCTGAAAACATACACTCAATGTGCAGTGACCATCAAAAAAGCTAACAGAACGATGGGAATCATTAAGAAAGGGTTTGATAATAAGACAGAAAACATCATATTGCTTCTGTAGAACTGTATGGAACACCCACATCTTGAATACTGCACGTAGATGTGGTCATCTCAAAAAAGATATATTGGAATTGGAAAAGGTACAGAAAATGACAACAAAAATGGTTAGGGGGCTTGAACAGCTTCTATATGAGGAGAGATTAATAAGATGGGACTTTGCAAAAGAGATGACTAAGGTGGGGATATGATGGAGAAAATCATGACGGGTGTGGAGAAAGTAAATAAGGAAATGTTATTTACTCCTTCTCATAACACAAGAATTAGGGGTCACCAAATGAAATAAATAGGCAGCAGGTTTACAACAAACAAAAGGAAATATTTCTTCACAAATGCTCAGTCAACCTGTGGGAACTCCTTGTCAGAGGATGTTGTAAGACCAAGACTATAACAGGATTCAAAAAAGAACTTGATAAATTCATGAAGGATAGGTCCATGCAGGGCTATTAGCCAGGATGGGCAGGGATGGTGTCCCTAGCCTCTAATTGCCAAAAGCTGGGAATAGGCAACAGGAGATGGATCACTTGATGATTACCTGTTCTGTTCGTTCCCTCTGAAGCACCTGGCATTGGCCACTATCAGAAGACAGAATACTTGGCTAGATGGGTCTTTGGTCTGACCCAGTGTGGCCGTTCTTATGTTCTTATTTTGCAGTGTAGATCCAGGAAAAGATGGACAGACAACCAAAATGATAAGAGCTGGAGTGGCCATGACATCTGGAAAACACATGCTCAGAGGTTTAGCCATTACTTGGAAACGCAGAAGATACCATCCAGCTGGGATGAGTCCAACACCATTTTGTTGTACATGAAGGTTGATTGTGAAGATCTAAAGAACTATGGTCCAATATGCCTGCTCTCACATGTTTACAAGCTATTTACCAAAATAACAACAAACGGACTCTCACAGAGATTGAACGAGCAGCAGCAGAGAGAGCAGGCAGGTTTTTGAAGGAATTTCAGCACACTGGACCATATATTCACTATAAGCCAGCTATTGGAGCACTCAAGGGAATACAAATTCCCTTTATTCATTGCCTTAGTTGACTATGAAAAAGCGTTCGACAGCCTAGAGATCAATGCAGTGCTGAAAGCAGGGCATTGACACAAACTGCATCAAACTACTAAATGAAGCAAACTCTGACTGCATTATAGATATAACTCTATTTGACACTCCCTTTTGTATCCCAGTCAAAAAAGGTGTGTAGCAAGGAGACACCATTTCACCAAAACTCTTCACAGACTGCCTCTAAATGGTAATGAGGTGGATGAACTGGAAGGGTGGAATCATAGCATCATAGAATATCAGGGTTGGAAGGGACCTCAGGAGGTCATCTAGTCCAACCCCCTGCTCAAAGCAGGACTCATCCCCAACTAAATCATCCCAGCCAGGGCTTTGTCAAGCCTGACATTGAAAACCTCGAAGGAAGGGGATTCCACCACCTCCCTAGGTAACGCATTCCAGCGCTTCACCACCCTCCTAGTGAAAAAGTTTTTCCTAACATCCAACCCAAACCGGCACCACTGCAACTTGAGACCATTACTGCTTGTTCTGTCATCTGGTACCACTGAGAACAGTCTAGATCCATCCTCTTTGGAACCCCCTTTCAGGTAGTTGAAAGCAGCTATCAATTTCCCCCCTCATTCCTTTCATCTGCAGACTAAACAATCCCAGTTCCCTCAGCCTCTCCTCATAAGTCATGTGCTCCAGCCCCCTAATCATTTCCGTTGCCCTCTGCTGGACTCTTTCCAATTTTTTCACATCCTTCTTGTAGTGTGGGGCCTAAAACTGGACACAGTACTCCAGATGAGGCCTCACCAATGTCAAATAAAGGGGAATGATCACGTCCCTCGATCTGCTGGCAATGCCCCTACTTATAGAACCCAAAATGCCGTTAGCCTTCTTGGCAACAAGGGCACACTGTTGACTCATATCCAGCTTCTCATACACTGTAACCCCTAGGTCCTTTTCTGCAGCACAGCTGCCTAACCATTCGGTCCCTAGTCTGTAGCAGTGCATGGGATTCTTCCGTCCTAAGTGCAGGATTCTGCACTTGTCCTTGTTGAACCTCATCAGATTTCTTTTGGCCCAATTCTCTAATTTGTCTATGTCTGTATCCTATCCCTACCCTCCAGAGTATCTACCACTCCTCCCAGTTTAGTGTCATCTGCAAACTTGCTGAAGGTGGAGTCCAAACCATCCTCCAGATCATTAATCAGCATCTATGGAGAGCAGTTAAACCACCTTAGATTCACGGATGATATCATGTTGATTGCCAAAAACACTATCAAACTACAGAGAATGCTGCGAGAACTCGACACAAAAAGCTGAAAATGAACCACTCTAAAACGAAATGTATGCGGTCTGATGCCTTGCCAAAAGGCCAAATAATAGTCAAGGGAGAACAAATAGAAGAAGTGGAACAATACATCTATTTTGGTCAAGAAATTAACAAGCACCATGATCAAAAAGGCGAACTCTCATGAAGAAAGAGACCTGGTTGGCGCTCATTCAGTTCTGTCAAGGATGTCCTCCAAGGAAAAATCAACAAGGCAACACATGCCAACCTCTTCAACTCAACAGTACTGCCAGCAATGTTGTATGGTGCTCACAAAGATAGAGGAGCAACAACTCTCTGCCACGGAGCAGGTGATGGAAAGAAGAATTCTGGGGATTCCAATCCATGACCGAGTCCCCAGTGAAGTGGTCAGACAGAAGATTGGAATGCAGGACATCACTGTTGAAAGCAGGTACAGTAAAAAGTGACGGGACGGGCATACAGGCTCACTGACAATCAGTGGACTACAGCTGTCATTGAGTGGTACTCACAAGAACTGAAACGACCACTCGGCTGACCTCCAAAGAGATGGGAAGGTTTTACTGAGAAAAGGCGTGGTCACCCATGGAGAAGGAATGCCAGGATACGAGAAGAATGGAAGGCGAATTGTGAATCTATGTGAGGGCTGATGAGGGCTTGATTGGTCAATGCGATCAAGGTGGACCCAGCACAAACCCGAGTCAGAAAGTCTCTGTAGTTCAGTATGGATCTGTTAGCTGTGAGACATGGGCCCAGCAATTGTAAACAGAAGTTTACAGTGCAGTGTGGATGCTCAAGTGTGGTCGCTGAAACAACAAGTCCGCAAGCATGGGCTCCAGACACCCAGGTTTACATGCACTGTATACATACCCCTAGGTACAACTATAGTACAAATAATTCTAATCTCCCATGGAAACTCCCCACAGCTGACCCATCACTACTTGCTCTGCTGCACACCTCCCCCACCCCCCCCAGTAGACACCAACAAGCCAAGCCTCTGAAATATCTCAGGTAAGCAGAGTATCCTGGGGGTTTATTGTGGTGGTGAGTGCTGCTATTTTGGAGGGGAATGAGGAAGGCTACCTAGGGAAGGGAAATTTGTTTGCTTCTGTTAAGGCTGAATCCCCATTGTGTCACTTTTGAGTACAGAAGGTGGGGGCCGGCAAGGATTTTAAAAATTAATACCTGCCACTCCAGGCTTGTATTAAACTCCCAAGGTTACAGCTTTTCTCTGACCTTGGCTTGGTAAATGCTGCCACCACCCAAATGCAAAAAACCCAAAAAAAACCTTGGACTCAGGAAGGAGCACTTGGGAATTCCTCCCTGTGGTATACCCTGAATTATCTTGTTCACACCTGTCCCTATATGGCATAGCTACTAACTCAAGAGCCTTTCTTTGAAATAACATGCCCTAATCATCCTTGGTGTAACTCCACTGAAGTCAATAAAGTTAAAGGGATGAATCTGCCCCAAGATGACTACAAGCCTTAAATAAGCATCATATTTTTTAGTTGAAAAAAGAGCCATCACCTTTTCTTAAGCACTTTGAGAACATATGAGTCATATATTGGAGTTCAGTCCATAGCTCTTTCCATCAGGAACAGTTTCTTTAATACAAAAAATCCTTCTACCTATTACCACAACGTGGCCCACTAATCAATGGCATTTGTGTCTTGCGCAGTCAGTCAGTTTTCTTATGAAAACATTAGTAGTAGCATCAGATCCAATACCACTTTTTAAAGCTTGAAATGTCTACTTTCTGTGATTCTGTTCTGTGCTAACTGATGTGATGATTGCTTTGATGCGTGAGATTGTTTCCTCAGGTAAGAACAGTTTCCTGTTTGCCATCTCAGCAAGTTTCCTACTTAATTACCTATATGTGCTGATTTATTCTCTCAGACAGTTACCCAAGCTGAGTAACTGAGTGTCAAAACCCATTTCCCTGGCAACAGTGTCAATTCTGCAATGTTAGCTTCACCTCCCAATTATCCAACTGCTTTTAGTGCCATAGGTTTCTCTTTAACACTCTCTACATGTAAGGGCTTGCAGTTTTTAAATAGTTTGCAGCTCAGTAAATATTTTTATAATATCTAAAATGTCTCTGGATTGCTCATGATCCCAGTCTCATCGTCACACCAATAATCACAGGACAAAATCAGGAAGAGCTTAAATCTTGCATCATTATCTCTGCTGATAGTCATGTATAGTGTGACACAGTGAATGCATTATTTCTTCATTTGTATCCCAACTGAATCCAGGAGCCCCAGTCATGGACCAGGACTCTATTGTCGTAGGCTCTGTAAAAAAATACATGCAAGCAGCAATTTGCAAGTTAACTGCTGATTTTTAGTCAGCAGACTTTTTTCAAGAGCCGCAAACAGCTAATGAAAAATGTCTGGAACAAACAGGAGCTATTGTGAGAACAGACTTGGGAAAGCTATATTTGTTCACTATGAACTTATATTCAGCTCAGTTGCAAGAATGGATAAACTGCAGAAGTGTGCACAAATGTAAATGTGTATTCATCATCATCATTTTTTTACCATACTTGTAAGTACGTCTCTCCAAAGTCCTCAAAACAATCTACAAAAACTCTGTAAGACTCACAAGGCAACCAAATCAGAAGTTAAAGATTATTATACCAAGCTTATAGAGAAGGAGATTGAACACAATATTAAGTGACTTGACCGAGTATAAACACAAGTCAGTGGCAGCATAAGAAAGAGAATCTAGGAGTCCTGACTCCCAAGTGTACGACCTAACCACAAACTTTAAAAACTAATTTAGTAATTATTTAAGGTAGCCAGACTTTTAGAATTATTCACACATTATTTTCATGCACAAACATCCAGTTAAACTTCTAAGTCATTTGTACATGCAATTAACAGAAATACACGTGCACAGACAAGTTATGCAAGCGTACGTTTCTAAAAATGTGGCCCGTAGCTGACGGTATAAGATTAATACACTATAGATTTATGGTTATATGCCAAGTATTTCCCTCACCAGAAACCATTTTCAGGAACAGACAGTCCTTTTTTGTAGACTATCAAGCTAGAGTATTTCTGAAACTGACTGAGTGGAAGTTGAAGCTATTGCCGACCAGACATTCAATACACGTTGAAGAGCTGACCAGGCAAGCTGCAGTCTGCTTAAATCAATAAACCTGATTGGATGTGATTAAGAAAAGAGAAATATATCAAGTGCAATGTTCTAACAATACATTGGCTTTAAATCCTGGGCATCTGGATGATTTAGGACTTTTTTTTTTAAATAATCAATTGGAATTTAGCTGCCTTTTTGCACTTTCTTTGGTTGATTTTAATTGAATTTCTCTAAAAATATGTTGGCCTCCAAAATTTTTATGCCTGACCAGGACCTGATGTGTCATTGCTATAGCATGAAAAAATGTGATTACAAAGCTTCTTGTTTTTACAGTTTTCTGTAAAGCTAAACAGGATATACTAAGAGGCATTAATCGTCAAAGTATTTGCTAAAGGCCTGAATTTTACAAGCTGCTTTACAAAGCTTTGACTTTAGCCATGTCTACACTTACTGGGCATCGACACTGCTGCGATCGATGCAGCGGGGGTTGATTTAGAGGGTCCAGCGAAGACCTGCTAAATTGACCACCGAGCGCTCACCGGTTGATTCCGGTACTCCACCGGAATGAGAAGAGTAAAGTAAGTCAACGGGAAAGCATGTCCCATTGATGCAGCATGGTGTAAAAACCGCAGTAAGTTGTCCTAAGCTATGTCGACTCCAGCTACGTTATTCATGTAGCTGAAGTAGTGTAATTTAGGGCCACTTACCCTGGTAGTGTAGACAAGGCCTTTGTTCTGGCTCTCAGCTCCCATCTAACTCCAAAGTAGTTCAAATTAATTCTTTCTTGTCAGCAAAAACATAAGAAAAATATATTTTCATTGGCTGTATTTATTTACCGTAAGTATTATTTGCTAAGGATCTCAATAAGCCATATTTACCCTCTGCTGTAATCCAGGTCACAGGTTTTCTGACAAGTTTCCGCTTACACCAACCATCCTGAATAGAAATACTTGGTGAATGAAAAGTTAAGGCAAAGAGTCCCTTAGTTAAAATCCCCACAGCAGCCTTAACTTTACCCCTTTGCCCTGCATTAAAAATTAGGAAGGGATGGATTGTTTCAGCCAAAATAAGAAATGGCTCAAATCCTTCATCTAACCTTTGAACTGACCTGAATGCTTTTCAAAGTCATAGAATCATAGAATATCAGGGTTGGAAGGGACCTCAGGAGGTCATCTAGTCCAACCCCCTGCTCAAATCAGGACCAATCTCCAACTAAATCATCCCAGCCAGTGCTTTGTCAAGAATCAAGAATCTATTTAGGCAACGTTTTTCATGCCACTAAGTTTTGGCAGGGTTCCAGATTTATACATTTCTTTTCACCAGCACAACACAAAAATGCTTCAACTGATATTGTTTAAGGTTTTCACCTGAAAATATACTTCTGGCTGAGAACTAAAACAACCTGAAATCAGGGCTCCCTCTATGCTACTATCATTTGGGGACATCAACCCTGTGAGCTATGTAATCCATCTGTATATGGGACAGTGGCCATTAATTGTGTCAGACCAAATTGACAGAACAGCATCTGTTCATATTTGACACTTAATATAGTGCCTAATGGGCCTTTGTGAAGCTCAGTGACCTAAGCAGGGAGTGGAGAACCTTCTTTTTGGTATGTGATACTCTCACCTGGGTCTGTACAACAGCACTTCTTGCTATGTGGGTGCTTTGTGGCTGCTGGTCTGCTGTAAACCATTGTTGTTTTCTGGTCTTGCTCTACTTGACAGATGAAGGACAGTCAATGTCCTGGCTATAGGATGCCTACTCCACTAGTTGTGAATATGTGTAAATGAGAGCTGGGTGGGAAATATTTTCCTGTCCTGTGAGATTTATTGAAAAGTCAAAATATTTTCACATCCCAAATCAGGCCAAAAAGTCAAAATCTCAATTTTTTTTTTTTGTGAACAAATAATCTGAAAAAAATCAAATTGGATCAAAATATTTTGTTCCATTACATCTGAATATTTGTTTAAGTTCAAAATCAAAATAGCCTTTTTGTACTATATATTCACTAAAATGTCTAAAGTTGTTTCAAACTGGAAAACAAAGCTTTTCATTTTGAAAGTAAAAATTTCTTGAATCAGGAGATTAGTCAAAAACAACTCTTCCCCATGAACTGTTTGGGTTCCAACAAATAAGCATTTTCCAATGAAAAACATTTAGCTGGAAAATTCCCCAGGAATTCTACTGTCAGTGTCTTCTTGGTGGTTGCCAGGTGTAGGTGTACATGTAGAATTGTACCCTGTTGGACACTGTATTGAGGCTATTACTGCTAGAACTCTTTCTTTATTTGTTTGTCTAAATATATGGCCTCCTCTCAGCCATCCCCTCATGGCCTCAGAGCAGCAGCAAGCAGCCCCTTGCCTGAATGTCTGAGGCTATTCCTCAAATAAACTCCGCACACAGCATTTGGAATATATAAATAGCCCTTTTTGTGGGGTTAATTTATTACTCAAAGTCCCATAACCATAAACCAGAATCCCCTGATCACAGTCCAAACAGTACATTCATCATAACTGTCCAATAGCAAGTACAGCCCCAGTATCTATCCCCTCACCCCAACTCTCCAGCTATGGCTCTAGCATCTCTCACTATGCCTCACCTCAGCTTCCGGGTATGCCTCTGGCATCTCTCCCAAGTGTCATGTTTCAACATTGCTCCTCTAGCTGAAGTGTTTCTCCTCCTTGTTTCTTCTACAGGTAGGATTCCAGCTCTTGCTTGGAGGCATCAGCAGGCTTACCCCTCCATCATTCCCTGACTTTCAACCCTCTAGCTTCATGTCTCCAGCTCAGATAGCCAGCAGGCTCTCTCTCTACTGCTTTCAGCCTTCAGCCCTCTCTGGTCATGGCTCCATGGCCTGGGGAAGTTTGTAGGTGGCCTCGGCTGCTTCTCTGCCTTCTGCTTTCTCCAGCCTCACCTGGCTCCACTGCTCAACCAGGGAACTCTCCCTGGTCCCTCCTGCAGGACATCCCCTCCCCTGCACACCCTTTACTCTCAGGACCCCTTCTTTTTAAACTCTGTATATAAAACTTTCCTTCTAAATTCTTTCTGTCTCTCTCTCTCAGGATTCTGGATTCATTTATAACTCCCAGGAGCAGCTCCACACTCCTCATTACATCAAACTAGGGCACACCTGGACTGGACCAGGAGAGCTGAGCCCAATTCCAGCTACCTTGTTACAGAGGGTGTCCTTTCAACCTCTTATGTACAACAGCATGCTCCTTCTTTATCCAGCCAACCACTGACTGTTGCATATTCTGCAAATGTATCCGCCTCTCTTTCTACCCAAATGTGCAAAGCTGGAGGAGCTCCCCATGCTTTGATCACATGTTTTGAACATCCTTGGCACTCTTGGCCCACACCAGTTGGATGCAAGGTCAGGATTTTACCCTTAATGCTCTCCATTTACAAATTTGCATTTACCAGCCATCGAAGATCTACCTCTTAAAGGAAAAGTGAGCAGAGAAGTATAGTGGACTGTTTGTCCTTCCCCACAAAAACAACTGGTGAATAGTTCAATAAAGGTAGGTTGGGGGTAATTTGTACTTAATATTTTGTTAATTTAAAGGAGGTCAGTTGTAGTTTGGGGAGAAAGTTCAAGTCAATTTTTGTTTTTTCCAAACTTGTTTGGCCACCCATCCCTACAACAAATATCTTGCCCCAGTTTCAACAACGTCCCTTCTTGGAAACATTATACAAGGAAAGGTTTCAGAGTAGCAGCCGTTTTAGTCTGTATTCGCAAAAAGAAAAGGAGTACTTGTGGCACCTTAGAGACTACCAAATTTATTTGAGCATAAGCTTTTGTGAGCTACAGCTCACTTCATCAGATGCATTCAGTGGAAAAGAACTCTACTTTTACTCTGGAAGGTTTTTAAACAAGTAATTTGATAGGATGGATTAGATGTAATAATATAATACGATTGTTATAACAAAAGCAAGAGAATTATATTTGATTACATAAAATCCCTAAAGCAAATATTTAACAGATCACAGTCATTACCACTTATTTATTGAGGAAATGTTACATAAAACTTGCTCTCATGCTGCTTTAATCATTATTAGAATATCTTCTATATCTCACTCTGATTGTACGGTTTGCTTTTCATTAGCTCAACTGTGCAACATAGAGATGATTATAACTTTAAATTCATATGAAGTTTGTGGTGTGTTTTTGTTGTGGTGGTTTTATTTTCAGTACAAACTTCTGCAAGGCACTAGAGTTGTTGTTAGAAAAAAACATAGAAAAATGTTATTGGTGCAATGCAAAGTTACTGTGCTTCATACAGCCACTTTCATACAAACTCTGTTCCAAAATAATTTGCAAAGTTAAATCAATATTTGCAGAGAAAGTAAAACTCAGAGGCAAAGGGAATGGAGTTATGTTTTCAGCTAAGATAGGAAAGAAGTTGGAAAGTAGATGAAGCCAACAGATAGATACAGGAGAGCAATCCCAGATGGCAGGCATTGCAGAGAAGAAGACTCTTGAACTGTGTGGAGGGACTTCCAGTATGCCATGTGCTGGGCAAGTGGAAAGAGTGTAATGGATTTGGAACTGCTCTTTAAATTATCTGTAAATATATTATATGTCCCAGCTGTTTGCTTGGTCCCAGATCTCAAAAGGAAGAATTGCTCAGTGTTGAACCCAGTCAGGTCTCCTGAGTAATCATGGATGGTACACAGGGTGCTGTAGCCTGACACCCAATATAAGAATGAGAGACTCTCAGGATTCCACCCCAGAAGGGGTACTGGCAGGTGGCCTAACACCCGAGGGATGCACTCAGAGAGACCAGAGGTAGGTCTTATATGCAGCTAGCTCTTTATTGTCTCAAGGAGCCTACTGGCAACGTTAGTTGAGGTATTAGAGAGGTTACATAACAATAGATAAAGGGCATATAACACTGGCAACATGCTGGTCATTAATATTATAGTGTGATTTATGTACATGTGGTGTATTAAAAAATTATAGATGTGTGCTGGAAATATGTTCCTAAAATGCATTTGGTAGGCAGTGTCTAGCCCAGTCTGTCCTCAACAAAGGAATTTTGTTTTGCTGGCTTGACTGTGTCTCCAATGTAAATTAAGCAAGGTAAGACCAAAGACAATGAAAAGGGCATTTACATGTAAGATAAATAAAGCCATCCCAGGAGCAAGTCAGGGGAAGATGACCATTTAACCATCTCAAGGGGGATGAAGGCTGTGTTCCCAGGAAGCCTTCCTGCCTCTTGAAACTGGGTCAATGAACTTTGAGAAGATATAAGCAGAAACAAAAAGCCATTTTGTTATCCATCACCAAGGGGACATAGAGGATCAGCACACTCTGAGTTCTTGAAAAATGGATCCTCTTTGCCTGGGAGGCAAGAGTAGCTGGAAGCTGACAATAGGTAAATATTGTAATTTAGGCAAAGATTGTAATTTACGGAAGTTAAGTTTTAGTCACTAACAGGCACATTTTGGTTTTGTACTTCTAACCATACTTGTCTTTTCTATTCTTACTTATTATCACTTACATAGCTGTTCTTTGTTAATAAACTTGTTCTCGTTTTATAACAAACCCGGTCAGTGCTGTGTATTAAAGGGTAAAATCCCAGCCAAACTAACAGACAACAACCTTCCTTTTGCAAAACAGTTTTTTTTCATCTTTATCTGGTCAGGTGGATGTAACCATTTATTTTGGATCTGGATCTTGTCACTGTAATCTATGCCTCTACTCTGAACTGTCCAGAAGCTGGAGGCTGGGTGTACTGCTGGCAAGCCCTTGACTCTGGAATTATCTTCCATTCTTAGTACAGTAGATTCTGAGTCCGATGGTTTTCCAGGCATAGTGTGAAAACTAACTCAGACTGTTGCTCAAGTGGCTAAAGAGTGCATTCAGTATATCTTTACATGTATTTAGGTTAGGCTTCTTTTGTTGATTTCTATTGTTTTAACATATGCTCATAGACCCAGAGAGAATTGTGATAGACATATTTTTACAAATTAAGAAATAAAATAAATATACAAAGAACTGAGAGAGCCAGAGATACAACTGGTCTGATTTCCTTCTCAGTTACTCCTGTGTAAATCAGGAGTGAATCCACTGAAGTAAATCGGGTTTATTCTATTTTAGGATTTTTCATGTTATTTTAATTAAATACAGGGCTCAGTACTGTGAATACATTACTCAAGCAAGACTCCCATCACCTTTAAAACAAGGTTTGTATAATGGACCCTTACAGCCCTGAATTATTTCACGAAGCTTCCATTTTATTTGTATTCATTACTATCAACTTCCCCTTTCTTCCATTTGTCATATATTATTTTAGATTTAATAAGATATCATAGTGTTAATTGATGGTTTCTGAGGATAAATTTTGAAACATTGTATAAAGACATTGATTCATTGTAAAGTCAAACACGTGTAATGTGAGATAGAGCCTCACAGATTAGATGTAAAACTTTGCTTTACAATGATTTCTGTTAAAAAGGCTTTGCACATTGCCCTGCCTCCCACTGTGTCATGCTTTGCAGAAATCATGAGTGTCACAGCTACCAGTTAACTGTAACAGGTGTTAGTTTTTGTTTAACATCTTCCAAAACAAGCCAACAATTGATAAGCCAGAAAAACTAGAATAGGCTAATAACAGCAATAGGATGGCCATTCGCTAGCAATCCAACCACAATGGGCTCATAGTTATTAAGAACCTCCAACAATATGTTTTGGCTGAAATGGCATGAGTACTTGTTGCAAGTCCATGACTTCAACTTCTGGTGTATGAGGTATGGCTAAATGTTTCAGAATTTACCGCTGGGTAAGTGCAATCAGAAATAAATGAATCATACTGCATATCTGTCCCAAGGTAAATTAAATGAGAAGAGCTTCTGATTGGATGTTCTCTGTGAAGGGTCCTCTGTTTTGGAACTTACTCCTTTTCTTGGGTCCATCAGATCCCAAACTTGTTAATCTCCAAGGCACATTGAAAAGCCAATCTATTATCTCTCTTGTTTGCTGTTGAGGAATAAATGAGGTAAAATAGCTTACTTACACACACACACATACACACAGAAAGAGAGAGAATGAGAGAAAGAGAGAGAGAGAGAGAATTATACATAGATATGGCAGTCCTTTGTTTTGTAATTTTTAATTCATGGGATAGGTTCCCAGAGCACTAGATTGACAACTATGTGAAGTGAAGGCAATTATAAAAATAATAAAATAATATATAACAAATGGAAGAAAGGGGAAGTTGATAGTAATGAATATAAAATCTGAAGTCAGGAATTGTAGGAAATTGAAAAGGGAAGCCAAGGAACACAAGGAGACATCTATGGCCAGCAGAGTTAAGGACAATAACGAGTTTTTAAAGTATATTAGGAACAAAAAGAGTGACAACCATGTTATTGCTCCACTACTAGATGGAAATGGTAGAATTATCAATAACAGTACAAAAAAGGCAAAAGTGCTCAATAAAGATTTCTGTTCTGCATTTGCGGGAAAAACAAATAATCTCATATGGCAACGATAACACTCTTTCCATCTCTGGAGGATGTTAAACAGAAGCTACTAGAGTCAGACATTTTCAGTCAGTAGGTCCAGAAAACTTTTATCTAAGAGTTTTAAAAGAACTGGCTGGGGAGTTTGATGGACCATTAATGTTGATTTTCAATAAGTCTTGGCACTGCAGATGTTCCAGAAGACTGAAAGAAAGCTAATGTTGTGTCATTTTTTTAAAAAAAGTGATGTCCTGGGTAATTACAGGCCTGTCAGCATGACATGGATCATGGGCAAAATAATGGAGTGTCTAAGATTGGATTTGATTAATAAAGAATTAAAAGAAGGCAATGCAATTAATGCAAATCAACATGGGTTTATGGAAAATTGATCCTGTCAAACTAACCTGATATCTTTTTTGATGAGATTACAAGATTTGTCGATAATGGGAATAGCATTGTCATAGAAGACTTCTCCAAGGTGTTTGACTTGGTATCACACCATATTGTTATTAAAAAAAAACTAGAACGATATAAAATTAACATAGAACACATTAAATGCATTAAAAATTGGTTAACTGATAGGTCTCAAAATGTAACAGTAAATGGGAAATCATCATCGAGCATATGTGTCTATAGTGAGATCCCACAGGGATCTGTTCTTGGCCCTGTTCTATTAAAAAAAATTTTTATCAATGACCAGGAAGAAAACATAGAACCATCACTGGTAAAGTTCATAGATGACACAAAAATTGGGGAAGTATTAAATAATGAATAGGGCATATCACTGATTCAGAGTGATCTGAATCTCCTGGTAAACTGGGCACAAACAAACAATATGTTTTAATATGGCTTATAAATATATACATCTAGGAAAAAAGAACATAGGCCATATGTTGGAATTATTAATAATTTCCACCATACTTACAGGATAATGAAGGACTGTATCATAGGAAGTAGTGACCCTGAAAAAATATTTGTGGGGGGTTGGATAATCTGCTGAATATGTGCCCCCAATGTGCCTGTGGTCAGAAGAGCTAATGTGATCCTAGGATGCATAAACAGGGGAATCTCAAGTAGAAGTAGTGAGGTTATTTTACCTCTGATTTAGCACTGGTACAACCACTGCTGGACCACTGTGTCCAGTTCTGGTGTCCACAATTCAAGATGGATTTTGATAACTGGAGAAAGCTCAGAGAAGAGCCATGAGAATGATTAAAGAATTAGATAACCTTCAGTGATAAGCTAAATAGATTGAACTCCTTGAGTCTAACAAAAAGAAGGTTAAGGAGTGACTTGATTACAGTCTCTAAAGCATCTACAAATGAGTAACAATCTAGCAGAGAAAAGTATAACACAGTCTAATGGCTGGAAGATGAAGCTGATCAAATTCAGACTGGAAATAAGGCAGAAATTTTTAACACTGAGAGTAATGAACCACTGGAACAACTTACCAAGGGTCCTGGTGAAGTCTCCATCCCTGACCATTTTAAAATCAAGATTGTATGTTTTCTAAAAGATGTGCTCTAGGAATTATTTTGGGGAGATTCCATGGTCCATATTATACAGGAGATCAGACTAGGTGATCACAATGGTCTCTTCTGACCTTGGAATCTATGTACCATAGTTGTATTTTAGGTTTCAGAGTAGCAGCCCTGTTAGTCTGTATTTGCAAAAACAAAAGGAGTACTAGTGGCTCCTTTTCTTGTTGTATTTTAGAAATTTGCAGAAATAAATTAATAGTAGAACCGACTAGAAATACTGTAAGGCATTTTGAAGTGACTCTCGCTACTAGAAAGGGATGAGTAAATGGTATCATATTATTGAATTACCCAGCATTCTTTGGTTACAGAATGAGAATAACAATTAACAAACAAACCTTATTTAGTGCTAACACTAAAATTTCAGTTGATGAAGAAGCTACAGGAACTTCTGCACACAACAAATTAGAGAGTCATTTGGAAAAATAAGAGCTCCAAAAAACCCTTGGGTAAACTAGAACAAGAGATGAACAAGGTCAAAGGTAATAACTGTATACGTTTATGGATTTTTTCAGAGCCTTTTTGCCCTGCTAATAGGAAAAGCTGAGCTGTCAAATTTGCCTCCACAGAGAAAAGAAATTAATGAGTCAGAATCAAACAGCCAGCTATCACATAACATTACTGTCTGACATTGTCCACAGGGTCCTTCATAGCTATCACTGAGGCTTATCTTTTCAATCTTCATTTTCAGAAGTGTTTACTCCCTTCTGGAAAACCTAAGACTGTAATGCCCCTAAACATGGGGCATCATAACAAGCGTGATGCTTTTACAAATGGTTATGGTTGATCTGGGCTTTTTGTTGTAGTTGGTTTTGTCTTGCCCTCCTCCTTCTGGGATGTCATGAAAGTGGTATGAAAACAATTACAATGCCTTGCTAAAAGTACAGACATGAAGATAAAATAATTGGAATGCTAGTGTAGTCATCAATGTACAAAGACAGAAGAGATGTAAATGACACATATGTTGTTTCTTTTTTCTTGAGCACCGTTGTCACTGATGATTCTCAAGGGAAGCAATTTAGCATCCTCTGTGTTTATTCATGACACAATATATTATACATCATATATTATTGCTTCAACTCCTGAACTCAGTGTTGGAGAGATAATATTTGCATCTAACATATATATAAATTTATTTTAACAAAGACCTTTGGGTTTTGCATGAAACTGCAAAAAAAACCACAGATCAGCTCTTTGCACTCTTTAGCTTGTTCCATCATTAGACTAGAATTGTCCAGGTTATTTATTACTCAGATAGAGGAACAGACGTGCATGGTACTTTAGAAAGGTCTTGCGGAACTTAAACTGTAAATTGGATGGCTACAATCTAACAATTAAGGGCCTACTAGAAAATTCATTGAAGTCAGCATGAGTCCCTAACAGAAGAAATAGGAAGGTAGGACCAGAATCATATCTAATTTAGATCAAAAACTAGGGGAACAAAGAGAGAGAAGCTAGAGTGGCACTATTTTAAAGTTTCTATTTACCTGAAATCATGATGGAACTCTGAGGTGCTACAGTATTTCTCTATAATAGAGGAGGAGAGTCTGTGGCATTAAGGTAATGGGTATGGTAATTACTACTAAATATTTGCCTTTTTCATGGTGACCAAAATCAGTACTTTGCACACCAGATGAGGGAGTCAGGTACCAGAGTGTGTGAGAGAGAGTGGGAAATAGTGTTTCATGAAAAGTGCATGGAGATGGAGGCAGCGATAAGGAAAGACAGCTAAAAGGTATAGGACCAACAAGAGAATGTCAGAGGAAACAAGGGCTGAAAGACAGAGAGAGGATAAGATGTAGAATTTAGAAGGTGAATATGCTCAGAGAATGGGAGAAGCCAGTAACGAGATTTGTGATGGAGGTGAAATGGTTGCAACCTCCACTATTCTTCCAAAAAGCAAGGAGAAGATGGGTTTTCCCTTAGAGTCTCATAGCGTCACCCCTTGTTTAGCTGAATGGCTGACTATTGAGCAATATAAACGTTACCTTCAACACCCACTTTCCCTTGCTTCCACAGGAGCAATTAGGTCACTGTGATCTATTCTACAGAATGATCCTCAACAGTTCACTGCAATAATTTGATACTCAATATTTAAAATTCAGATTGTGTTAGCTGTCGTTGATCAGAAGTCACATGCTATTTTTCTTATTGCCAATTCTTTAATTGCCAATTTAATTCTTATAAACAAAGAAAGAGCTAAAGAGGCCATGAGGCTTTGAATTTTTCAGGGAAAAAGCAGTAGCTCAGCACATTTACTGAAGTTATTTGCATGGGTACATGGATGTACAGGGGTGGCCAGATCTTTATTTGGGTTACTTAATTGCCTGTATACCAGAATTTTGATGATAGGTTTTGGAGTCCCCTCTCCTTGCTGTGTCAAACCAGATCCCAAGAAGTAGGAATGAACAAACTAAATGACAGAACAGATCTACATTTTTACAATTAAAAAAAAAGGGGGAGGGGGAAAATTTGTGTGGTATTTTCACTTCTGTTTTTCTACCAACTATGGAACTGGTCAAAAGTTTTCAAATTGCACAACTTCAAAATTTTAAATTTTAATAAAAAGAAGGAAAAGTTCTTAAGAACATTTCACAGTATGCAGTCCTACATGGGAAGGGTACATGCTCACATTCTTCTCTAGCTCATTTAACAGTTAACGCCCCAGAGCACTGTGGAGGGGTTTTTGGCATCTTTCTGCTGTATCAAGCTGTATCTTATGCCATGCAAAATATTCCATTACCAGGGTGAATCCTCATGTGTGAATTGACATTTAAATTTCTGCAAGTATTCAAGCACGTATGCTTGTAATTATTTTGTAAACATTCATATGGATTGCCACAATCATTCAGATGTTCACGGAAAACTGACACAAAAAAGGGACATAAGCCTCGCTGAAGTGAGTTCATTGTAAAGCCTGAGTGAATACTCACATTTTTCCCTAAGTCTAATTTATTTAGGCATAGATATGTCATTTCCAAATAGCACCTAATTATTTATTATCCCTTTTCACCTCCAATCCATTAGGCTAGTCTCTATTTTATAAGTAATATGTATCTTGGCTTTAAATATTTATATAGATTTATTTCTATTATTATTAAGGCCCTACTTGAATTGTGGGATAATTGTCAAATAATTGCGGCTGAGTTGGGGACGAGACATGGAAAATCGCAGAAAGGTAATAATGAACCTTTATTATTTGTGGTAATTTGGAAAAGCTGACAGCGAGAGCTCCCATTGTCAGCCTCCAGGGGCTAACAGCGGGATCTTGGAGCTGACAGTGGGGGGTCCCACTGCAAAAATTGATGTGGGAACCTAATATTAAGGGATCCGCAATATCGCAGATTAAGTAGGCCCTTAATTATTATAAAAGTACATAGTTAAACTGCTGTTTGCTACAGTATATAGGATGTCTCAATTTACCTTGAAGTATTGTGTAAGTGAAGTAGCTAACTGAAGTTTTTATAAAAGTTTTCATTCATCCTTGTGATATTATAGGCTAATGAAGAAGCCTTCCCATCAATGCTCTTATAACATCTAAATTGTCAAAAAGATGAAATGTGCTTTGGATTGAATAATTCATGTGTTGAAGCTTGTGAATGCCTTATAGGTTGCAAGGTAGCACCTCATAAATCTACAGACGTGAAGGCAGCGTGGACACCCAGATCTGGTAACAGCGGACTATGCTTCTATAAAATATTAATAGCAGATGTAACTAGCCATTTTTCATATTATTCTACCAGACCTACTAATGTTATTTTTCCCTGCAAGCTTCACACTGATTTTCCAGTTTAAAACTAAACATTTAATTCACAAGTAAAATAGTGCTTGCTTCTCTATTGAATCTGTGGCTGTTATTCCAAAGCAACAGATTATCTTGACACATGAAACAGCTTGATTTAGGAAGTTGCAGAACAACTCCGTTTTCCCTCTATCATACAGTTAACTTTAAAAAAAAAACCCTCCAGAATTATTAGAAAAAGAAAAAGAGCATAGCTTTGTATTCATATATTTTCATTTCTGAGCAGTCACAGTGCATCATTTCAAGGTCTCAGAAAATGGCAGACATTAGGCATTTTCCCAGTGGGTTTCCTATTAACATATATAAATAAAAATTAATAGGAAACCCATTTCCTATATATATTAGCTTTAACCACATATCTTGCATATGGTAAGACAGACTTCAGAGTGTGGGCATGCTTTATTCATCAGAGTAGGTATGATTTTCCAATGTCTTTCACCCCACTTTGTTCAGCTGTAAACAATCACACTAGCTCCAAAACAGTGGAGAATTAAGTCCACCAGATTTATCCACTCATATTGAATTTCCCTTATGTAGGCCTGAGAACTGATCAACTCCTGACCCCCATATTAAACCAGCCTTGGGTGAAACTTAGGGAATTCACCACTAAAATTGAAAAAGAAAAAAAAAGAAAAAAAAAAAAGGGTTCTGTAGCTGATAAAGCACCCCAATCTCAGGAATATCCCGAATGAGAGTTATAACCACCAAGGTTGTAAAGTAGAGACACCCAGGCTGGGAAATTAGGGATAATACAGAAAGAGACAACAAATTGTAAGATAAGCACTAACCAGCATTTTTATGCTGATCATCTGTATAAACAGAGAAGGTCACAACTAAGTTACAATTTAGACATGAATGATAAAATGTAAAAACGTGGGCAGGAAGAAGGACACATAGGTTAAAACAGGGATTGGCAACCTTTGGCACGAGGCCCATCAGGGAAATCCACTGGCGGGCCGGGCTGGTTTGTTTACCTGCAGCGTCTGCAGGTTCAGCCAATCACAGCTCCCACTGGCCGCGATTCACTGTTCCAGGCCAATCGGGGCTGTGGGAAGCAGCGTGGGCTGAGGGATGTGCTGGCCGCCACTACCCGCAGGCCCCATCGGCCTGGAGCAGCGAACCATGGCCAGTGGGAGCTGCGATCAGCCAAACCTGCAGACTCTGCAGGTAAACAAACTGTCCTGGTCTGCCAGCGGATTTCTCCGATGGGCCGCATGCCAAGGGTTGCCAATCCCTGGGTTAAAATATCTGTTATTTTGGAGTGTGGGATAATGTGATAGATTAAGTAAATTTGAAGGAGGTAGCTAATTTTACCTATATAGTGTAAATGAAAAACAATGCTCTTTGGGAACCATTTCCAGACTTCAGAGTAGCAGCCGTGTTAGTCTGTATTCGCAAAAAGAAAAGGAGTACTAGTGGCACCTTAGAGACTAACCAATTTATTTGAGCATAAGCTTTCGTGAGCTACAGCTCACTTCATCGGATGCTGTAGCTCACGAAAGCTTATGCTCAAATAAATTGGTTAGTCTCTAAGGTGCCACTAGTACTCCTTTTCTTATTTCCAGACTGCAGTTCAACATCAAGCTGCTGGAACTCTGACCCCTCTGCATGACCATAAGGTGCAGAGGCATTTCCAGATGAGTGGATCCTGACTGGCCATCAGATGAAATTTGTCTGTATCTTGGGAATGGTGAGCACATGAGAGTTGCTTGGTATATGTATTGTGTGTGTGTGTTGCTAATAAATAGATGTTTAGAGCACAGCTCTTTAAAGCTCTTTCACTGGGAAAAGGTTCCACAGTCCCCTAGAACCCCGAGGGATTGGTGGGGTGCCCTAAATTGACCAGTTTACTCCTTGAGCCCTCAGTAGGTATAGGTGAGGTGCCCTAGATTTTTGCGGGTAACACATTTTATTATACTGATCTTACACACAAACAATGTGAATGAGCATGTCCCTACACCATTTACAATAAGGGGGTCACTGAGGTTCTTTCCTGACTTGACAACTCGAGAGCCAGCTTTCCACAATCAGGATTGGAGGAGTAGAAAACAAGGCATTCTCTCCTCCATATTCCCATGCGTGGGGCTCACGCATCAGTAGACCTGTCATTTTTGAATTTCAGAAGACTATACGTATTAGTTTCTTCTTATCCCTTACAAGCTGTTGATTACACTACACCCTAATTATTACATTCAGTATTGCTTATGTTGTATTTAGAAGGCCAGTGGGTCAGTGCCTTATAGAGTAACAAAATATGGGATCAAAAGCACCTAAATTCTTTCTCATTTGAAGTCCACACACACATTGTGGTGAATTAAGGACTGTGCTGGAATGGACAGCTATCACTTTAAGAGCAGTGAGGGTTCCTGGTCTTGCTTGTAGGCTATAAGGCTCTGTAGTTAAGCAACTGGGAGTAGCAGGCCATCAGTCTAGACAGATCCATCTTAAAGCAAAGAGCAGAGGGGAGAAGTGAGCAGTGTTTCTATTTTTGGAAACAGCCTGTTTCCTCTCTCTATTTTGTAGTTCTTGTATGCAGGGGTGCTGGAACTAGGGGTGCTGCTGCATCCCATGCTTGAAGCAGTTTCCATCATTCACAGGGTTTTCAGTTTGGTTCAATGGCTCTCAGTATCCCAACTATACAAATTGTTCCAGCACCCCTGCTTGTGTGCAATCATTCTGAATTCTAAGAAATAAAGCAGTGTTGCCTTATCACCTTCCAGTATTTATATTTTTATCTATCTCCTGTGTCCATGCAATGAATATAATACCCATCAAGACTAATTCCCTAACGTACTTAGTAGCTGTTACTAGTACAGAAAACAGTAACCATCCATCCACCCCAAACTCTCAGAACATAGGGATAGAGCCCAGCTTTTTCCTTTATATAGATTAGAGCACCTGGCAGCTAAATTGTTAACTGAACATAATGAGACTTCAATTATCACCAGTTAGTGGCTTTTAAGTGTTTCACCTGAAAAGTCCTGTAACGTCTACCTTGTTTAGTTAACATGTTTTCAGGCACCCTTGATTAGCACAGAGAAAGGAAGCTGCCCATACCTTAGAGAATAAATCCTTCACCCTCCAGATTTTCAGTGTAAGCCTGAACTTAAATACTCAAAAGTTAGGAAATGGAAAAGTATAAACTTCCTGCAAGTTAAAAGTATTGACATAGGGTTTTTTTCTTAATTTAATGATATTACATTCTGAATTTCTCATCTTCAGGCCTGTAGTTGTGCTTGTTCAGTACATAATCACAATCAGTAATACTTCAGGGATAATACTTAGCCCTTAAGTGGTTTTCATCATTGGGTAAGACTTTATAAAGATAATTACTGTCAATATCATTGTCTCTATTTTTACAGATTGAGTAATGGAGATACAGAGAAAATCAGTAACTTGCCTAAGGTCACATACCAGATCAGCTACACCGAGCTGAGGGTGGAACTCAGGTCTTTTAACTTTTATCCTAAGGTGGGGTTTTCAGAAGCAGCCAGCAATTGTTATTGAAGCAATGGGAGCAAAGACTTACACACTTAAGTTCTATCTACTTCTATCTGCTATGTTGCTTAAAATTGGGTTTATGAGATAGCAACCAAGCCTATAGTGTAATGCTATTACTGCTGCTGTGGTTTATGTTGTCTGAATGTATTATATTTTATTTTTGGACCTCTTTCCTATGTCTATGTCACAGGAATCAGTAAGGCTTTGTATACACAGTGGGATCCTGCTATGGCAGTTTTGTTACTAGTGCTTCATCTGTTGATGCTGCTCTATTTGTGTAACTCTGCATGTACTTCCTAGTTTAAATTCAACATGTTCTTTTGATCTTGCTGTTCCTGCTGCTTTTGTTTGCTTTTTAGTGATGCTAATCTTGGGTCCTGCCTGTTGCCTGGCCCAGATGCTATCATACACATCTTATTGCTCACATCTTTAATTCTACAGTTCCAGGTCACAGAAGGGATTCAGTTCACAACCTTTCTCATGTGTTGATTAAAGGAAATCTGAGGGCGGGTAAGAAAAATCACCTTGCAAATGACAAATGGACCAGTGAGCAGAATGCTGACTACATTTTAGGAGAGCTTGCTAAAGAGGGAATAAGAACAAAGAGCAGAAATGGCAGCCTGGAGAGAGGTGAAAGGATTTAGTATCAGCAGTTATAAGTGCTTTCCTGTGAGAGTATTACTGGAGATGAAATAGTGTGGTTCTAGCCCTGGTGCCTCAGGTGTCTATGATTTCTCTAGTAATTGTTTGCTGTCTTCAGCATATGTTTTTGTTACAGAGGGAGACCCAAGAAATGTAAAGAGGAAAAACATTAATAAGGGAAGGAGATTCCAAGCAGGACCCTGAAAAAGAAAGGGAGGTTGACAGAAGCAACAATGCCTCTCCTCACCATTGCCACTGAGCGACAAATTTTTAAAGGAAGGTAGGTGCCTAAAGACACAGATTGGCACCTAGGGCTAGATTCACAAGGGGGACTTTTAGGTATCCTAGTGGAATTCACAACTTTGAGTTAGGTGTTCAGCCTCCCCATACAATTCAGCGAAAGGGATTCACAGAAGCTAGCACCTATTGAGCAGGCAGCCAGCTAAGCTAGCCAATAAGATCTTCTGAGGAGAAGACTGGTGTTGAAGACCTGCCACTAAGAGGGAGTTAGGGGCCCCATTCTGGGCTGGATGGACATGTTCCCTTCACTCAGGATTCACAGAAGTGAACCCTCTCCTGGAGTTAGATGCCTAAGCCACATTAGTCAGAAACCCACCCTTCTGCCCAGATCCAGGTTCAAATTGGCTCTGGAGCAGGCACTTGATGCCAAGTCTCCCATGTGAGCGTAGCAGCCACCAACCTATACCATCAGTCTCTGACCCAATGGTTATTCAAGTATTTCATATGAAATGAAATTGCTTCATGCAAGAATGAGAGCAATCCCTCCCAGAATACCCACAAACAAGGATACTCACCTGCAGGGCTGGGAGATGTGTGTTTTGAGTCCCTCCTTCAGATCAAGCTGAGTGGGGATTTGAACCTGGATCTTCCACATCCTAAGTAAGCGCACTGACTAGCGGGTATAAGGGCAGCCTCTCCTCTTTTACATCCAGGGTTTCGCTCAGCTCGGGCCTCACAAGCAAGCTCGGCAGAACATACTTACTTTGTGACTCCTGGTGGGGCTTAGCCATGAGCTGAGTAGCTTGAGAGTGTCGAGGCTTAATTGGCTTTGCACATGCCCTCTGGCAGAAATGTAGGTGTCTAGGCTACTTGACTAGTAGAAATTTAGGTATCTAGAGATTTTAAGTGCCCACAGGGGTAGACAGCAACTGAGAGTAGGTTTTGTGAAAGCCAGTGGTACATAAATGCTGGACTTAGGTATCTAAATTCCCCTTGTGAATCTAGTCCCAGTGGGATTTTCAAAATTGCATACATGCCTAATGCCCAGGGGGATAGCTGCCTAATTCTTATGAGAATTATGTGCCTAGGTACTCTTGAAAATCCAACTAGGTGCCTATCCGCATCTTACTAGCTTTAAAAATCAGGCCCTTAGATTCTGTGGGCAGACCTAACATGAGGCCAGGAACATCTTTTTGTGAGTGTCACACTGTCTGGAGTGGCTCATTACCACGAGTGCCCACCTCAGGGCAGACTGCCAAAAACAGCAGACATCCCAAACTGACGTTATTTTCTGTAATTAGGTTTCACCAACCCAGTGACACATGTGAACTCCTCTATCACTAGAACAGTCTTCCCATAGAGTCAGACAGTCCCCTTAGGCTCTCCAAACTATTATTTCCATGGCATTTCTCCCAAATCAATGCACAAGATTTTGGGCCTATAATACTGGGTAAAGCTTCATTTTTGTCAAAATAGGGGCAGTGAAATTTATCCCCCTCCTCCTGCAAAAGGGGAGGGGCTGGTTTGCAAGGCTCTATTGTAAACTTTTGTTTTCTGACTGGAAATGACAGTGAGATAGGAACCACAATTCAGAATATTTTTGGTGTATTATATTCAGCTGATGGGATAATATGGTTTTGGAGAGAGGAAACAGGGTAATGTTCACATATATACACACACACACACATATATGCATACACACTGTACACACTCTCCCAGACGCTTTTTCAGCATGGAGGATGAAGGGGGAGAGGTAAAACTGTGGGTTAAGCTGATACTGGGGATGGGAAAGAGGAGCACTCTATAAAATGGAGTCACTTTATATCAGATGTGGTGTGGACTGTACAGTATATGCACTGTACAAAGGGGATTGTGGGAAACAGTAAGGTCCATTATGGATGCCGGTAATGATGGTAAACCAAGTGCCAGCTCTGTAGGCCTTAGCTAAGAAAGAACTGACAAACTCACAAATGGAAACCAAAGCAGCTCATGTGTATGTGAGTTTTATTCTAAATAGGTATTAGTCTTCTAAGAATATTTTTAGAGTTTAGACTCTATGGAATGCTTGTAAATTGCTGCATGAATTAATCTCACTTGCAGTGTCTGTATACCATTCTACAAGAAAATATGTAAGTTTTGTTTTGAAAATGTTTGCTCCGAACTTCTGAACCCGGGCATGGGAATTGTCCCCCTCACCCATGAAGAAGGCCTATCAAGATTAAATAGGCCATTAAGTAACATCATGATTGAAAGGATTGGTGAATGGCCCTATCACACCTTGGAAATGCTACATGCAAAAAAGCTCGTCTCATGGACTGGAAGGCTAAATGTAAAAGATAAAACAGGGTCACAAGAAAAGTTTTCATCTCTTTGCTGTTTGGACTCTCATAGGATCAGAGATACTTAACTAAAGCAGAGATCCCCAGTGGATACCCCTGGGCCCACCCCAAAAGACATTTTGAATTGATGAATTATTACATCTCTGTCATGTTTAGGAACCCATTTGTGTATACGCTTTCTTGCTTTAATCTTTAAATAACTCTCTCATTTCTTTGTCCTAGTTAATAAACCTTTAGTTAGTTTATTACAGGACTGGCTACAGGTGTTGTCTTTGGTGTGAGATCTAACATACAAACTGATCTGCGGTAAGTGACTGGTCTCTTGGGACTGGGAGGAACCTCAATATTTTAATTTTTGGTGTAAGTGACTATTTATCACTAAGTCCAGCTTGCCTGGGTGATTTTTTGGAGTGGGGGAGGGGAGTTATATCATCTTTCTGTGCCTTGGTTTCCCCATCTATAAAGTGGAGAGAGAGCAATTCTTAACTCATGTGTAAAACATTTGAGAGCTACAAATGAAAAGTGCTATATAAGGGCCAGTTATTAGTGAAAAGGCATTTAGATATACAGAGTGATTAAGGTAAAAAAAAATAAGGTTGAATCAGAGTTGTAAACTAAATGAGTTTGGTATGGAGGCGGTTAAATTGGTGGTGTGATTCACATCAGCTCACAGCCAATGGAGTTCTCCTTTAATTTTTTAATTTGAATGGAGTACATTGTTGCCCTCCCAAACTATATGTGGCCTTGGTTCCATCAAAAATCAGGCCAGGCTTCATGAATCTTAACAAACTTGGTTCTGCTTTCAAATTGTACCTGTTGGGGATGTTTCAAGCTGCCTTGATTCTAACTTACATGAGCACTAGAAGGCAAACACAGTAGAATTTGAGAATTAACAGCTTCTGAAACATCATGTTTCCATCTGATCAGAGAAGACAACTCTCTCAACAAAGCTGAAGCTGACTTTAATTGCAATATCATGTAGTCGCCAAGTTGATAATCATTCATATCCATGATTAAGCTCTCTCATGTTGAGTTTGACACAGAGGTCCACAGGAGAGTTCATTAAACATAAATGACTGAAAATTTTAAGGGTCAGAGACAAAGAAAAGTAGGAAATTCAAAAATACCTACCTTGGATTAAATAATTAAATTAGACAGTGAATATTTTCCTTCGCCCTTTATAACAATGACATTCTACAGTGCTTGAAGAAATTTAAGTAGACTGTGCTTTTGTGGGGTTCAGTGGAAGAGAGAAAATACATACAGAGTAGTTCAAAACCACTTCATCACTTTACTCTAGAACTGTCATAATCTTGGAACCCAATCCTACCCTCCTCAAAGGCAATGGCAAAACTATTACTGATTTCAATAGGAGCAAGATTGGGCTCATAGTGTTTGCCACCACTAGGAATGAACTCTGAAAATTATTAGAGATAAAATTCCCAAATAGTTGGAAAATAAAATGGTGAACTCTCTGCACATTTAAAGGGCACTGTTAGGGAGCTAAAATCTTTTAAAATATAATTATTAGTAAGGCTACGATTATGTCACAGAGGTCACAGAACCCGTGACTTCCATTGACCTCTCTAACATTTTCTGCCCTGGTGCTGGAGCTCCCAGTGGACCCTGCATCTGACTAGCCACTGTGGGCGGCCAGCAGCTGGGGGACCCTGCAGCTACCAGCTGCTGGGGTCGACGGGACCCTGCAGCAGCCTCACCCCAGGGGCAGGGGGAGCCCAGAGCTCCCACACACTGCATCAGTGGGGGACCTGGGAGCCCTATCAGCAGCAGGCTCTGAATCCATCTCTCCCTTTTGTCAGGGATATTTTTAATGAAAGTCAGGGACAGGTCACGGGCTACATGAATTGTTGTTTGTTTTCCATGATCTGTCCCTGACTTTTACTAAAAATATCCATGACAAAAACTTAGCCTTAATTATTTGGTATGAATGTTGATAAGAAAGCCATGCATACAGAAAGGTATAAAAAGATGTATGTGCAGAACCATATCTTATTTCTCCAGGCTGGTCAATATGTGCAACATTGCCCCCGAAAAATGTTTAAATCAAAGTTTAAAATACCACAGATCTCCACAAATACTGGTATTAATATAAAAGATTTCAGCATCCGTGTTAGTCTGTATTGGTCAAATATCTTGGGGCACAAAAGAGATAATTGGTTAGACAAATCTGCTAGTATATAAATTGAAAATGGGAATAGTATTACAGAACAAGAATAAAATTGCTCATTTCTGGGCAAGATTCTTATCTCGGCTACAGTGGTTATGTTTAAAATTTTTGTCCAAGAAAACTTGCTTGAGTTGTACTCCAGGATTCCCTTTCAGACTAATGGAATAGTTCATAGTGGAAGAAAAATTTTAATGGAAAGCTTTATATTGTTCTGGAATAACCAATAATGTCAGTGGAGTGACTCTGCTTTTACAGCTATGGAAATTAGATCAGAATCTGACCAAGAGATAAAATACAGGGAAAAACTTATCTGAAATGCAAAGGCTAATTTGTTGTTCTCTAGGATAATGGTGATGGCAGTTAAAATAGTCCATAGGTCTCAGCTTCAGTATATGAGGTAAAACAATGATGTGTTGGAATTCACACACATGTAAAAAGAAAAGGATATTTGTTTGTTTGCTTAGCTTAAAGAAAGAACCAAAGAAGGCCCTAATCCAGCAAGCTGCCTATTCGGGCAAGCTCCTGTGAGTCTATAGAGTCCACTGACTGTAATGGAGTTAAATATGGGCACAGGGGTCCAGTCAAGTGAAGCAGCTTGAAGGATCAGGGTGAAAATTCAGTGTATAAAGATACTCGGTACATTTGCTTGAGTCCACTCTCAAAAAGGTGCTGCAGAAAGCTGCAGTTGTGTGAACAAGTACAGTTTTGCTCCATCACTTGACCACATCTCCTATGTTTATTTTTTTTTAAAGTTTGAAGGTGAGAGCATCTTGCAAGCAAAGTTAGTCTCTGCAACTGTGTTGCTTGTGCAAAGCGCTGCCTGCCTAGATTTGTGGCTCAAACAGTAGTATTATTTCCTTGGGATTCATAACTTGCAGCCAGATGTATTCTGGGTATTTAACCTGCATTGTGTCTTTCAGGGTTCCTTCCCCACTCTGAACTCTAGGGTACAGATGTGGGGACCTGCATGAAAGACCCCCTAAGCTTATTCTTACCAGCTTAGGTTAAAAACTTCCCCAAGGTACAAACTTTGCCTTGTCCTTGAACAGTATGCTGCCACCACCAAGCGTGTTAAACAAAGAACGGGGAAAGAGACCACTTGGAGACGTCTTTCCCCCCAAAATATTCCCCCAAGCCCTACACACAAACCCCTTTCCTGGGGAGGCTTGAGAAGAATATCCTAACCAATTGGTTACAAAATCATCAAAAACCCAAACCCCTGGATCTTGGAACAATGGAAAAATCAGTCAGGTTCTTAAAAGAAGGATTTTATTTAAAAAAAAAAAGAAAAAGAAAAAAAGAGAGGTAAAAATCATCACTCTAAAATCAGGTTGGAAAATACTTTATAGGGTATTCAGATTCAAAACACAGAAGATCCCCCTCTGGGCAAAACCTTAGTTACAGAAAACAGGCATAAACCTCCCTCTTAACACAGGGAAAATTCACATAAAACAAAAGATAAACTAATCTGCCTTGCCTGGCTTAACTATACCAGTTGCAATATTGGAGACTTGGATTAGGAGGGTTTGAGATGATGGATTTCTGTCTGGCCTCTCTCAGTCACAAGAGAGAACAACCATGTAAACAAAGAGCACAACAAAAGCCTCCCTTTCCCCCCCCCCCCGCCCCGCCACCGCCACCGCCACCGCCACCGCCAAGATTTGAAATTATCTTGTCCCCTTATTGGTCCTTTGGGTCAGGTGCCAGCTAGGTTAGCTGAGCTTCTTAACCCTTTACAGGTAACAGGATGTTGCCTCTGGCCAGGAGGGATTTTATAGCACTGTATACAGAAAGGTGGTTACCCTTCCCTTTATATTTATGACAGTGTCTTATTTAAAATTCAAACTCCAACACTAATCAAGTGAGTTAAAGGCAAGAACAGGCTCTTATCCAGCATCACAAAGCCAAAACCAGCTGTAGTGAACTTACTAGAATGGAAGCTACGCTCTGCCATATTCAGCTCTCTTTTGCGATAGTTTTGAAATGCTGGCATTTGAGTATGGTCGATCAACAATCTGCATATTACAGATTTAGTTACATTAAAGATAATGATTTAGCAAAGTATAGTTCATACGTGAGGTTTTGGTACAAGAAGCTTTTGCTACAAGTTAGGCAATTAGTCTTCAAGCAGACCATGTAGAAAACAGGTGTTCAGTGCCACACAGATTGCTGGCTACTGTAATTATACAGCCTTGTTACACAGCATTATAGCACAAGGATGGGGGAAGATAATACATTTGTAATTTTCAATCTGAAATAGATGGATGTCTTTATAAGTATCTGTTGCTTCTCAAGACATCTCCTCATGTATAATGAACATCCCATCATTAGGATCTCTGTGAAGCGTGGCCTAAAATTAGCTATAACCATCTGCATTTCTGAGCTCATTGTAAAATGTAAACTTTGTACATGTTTTAAATAAGTGCTTATTTTCTTTCTGTCCAAGAAGAAAAGACAAAGGAACACCCTCTTCAGATTTGACACTCACCTGTTGTGTAGCTCAAAAAGTTGTTGCTCATTCTACATTCTGCCACTGGATGCCTGACAATTGCATTTGTTAGCTGAGAGTAATTTTGTTTTGAAAACTGTGTTTATTTAGATTTAACATAAAACATCACATCCAAATATAACAAGATCTATATTAAAGCCTAAGTATATTGAGTTATAATGCTGGTAAATGTATACCCACTTCTGTAAGACAGAACAAACCTTCATGGCATATAAATATACCTCTGTGTATGGTTTTATTCTAATGTGTTAACAATTCAACTTGGATTTTGGGGGTTCCAGATTAACAAAGCATGTCATGGACTTGTTCTAATCTGTGTTCAACTTTTTTGTATTTTTTTTTCCATTTCACTCTGTATCACTACTTTCAATGCAACAGTGACTATCAGATTTAGTGTTGCTTATTCATACACTATTTTTAATGCTAAACATTAGTCTTTATACATACGATACACCACCACACAGATAATGACCTGAGGTCCTATGCCCACTGAAGTCACTGGGAAAGTTCCTTTGATTTCAATGAAAGTTGAAACAAGCGCTAAGAAATGGGCCAAATATGAATATAGCTGAATCTAAGTAAATGAAGATGAGTGAGCACTGATATAATTTTATATTTTTCATGAAATTGCTGCATGCGGCAGGTGATTTGCCTTCACTGATTGCCTCCTCAGTTCTTTTGAGTTGGCAGGGTAATGAAATGTACAAGAATCTCACCCACTCAGAAGGCTGAGGCAAACAGGTAAAATGGAGGGAAGTGTAACATGCACTTACACATGTCCGCAAACCAAAACGCAGCTGGGAGGTCTAATTTTAGACCTGTGGATGAACACTTTTCACAAAGCAATCACTCTATAGCTGACCTATCAGCCCTCATCCTGAAAGGAAACCTGCACAACACTTTCAAAATATGTGCTAGACACTAAAAATCATGGACTGAATATAGAGACTAGATTTATGGCTTCTTATAACAATCTATAACCCCCAACAACTCCCCTGCCCCACTGCCTTTCAACCCACCTTTCCTTTTTTCCCTAGGATTGCAGATGTATTAAAATGGACCACTTCACCTTGACTGTTCCCTTGAAATATGTGTTAACTACTTATGATAAACAATTGGTTCCATCTTGTATTTAGCTGTGACGCTCTGAGTAAGGCCAGGTCTTCACTACAGACCTCTATCAGTATAATTGTGTCACTCAGGGATGTGAAAAAGCGACATATGCTGACCTAACCCCCATCTCTCGGGGAGGTGGATTAACTACACCAACAGGAGAAGCTTTTCTGTAGGTGTAGTAGTGCCTTCACTAAATGCTACAGTGGCGCAGCTGCACGGGTGCTGTACTTGAAGACAAGTCTTAAGTTTCCCAGACCTGAAGAAGAGCTCTGTGTAAACTCAAAAGCTTGTCTCTCTCACCAACAGAAGTTGGTCCAATTAAAGATATTACCTTACCCACCTTGTTCTGTAATTTTAGGCCTATTAGTCTTGATAGTACTTTATCATTACAGCTTTAGATCACTATTTATTTTTCACTGGCAAAAAAGTGCGAGAAACAGTTTCTTGCTTGTCACCCAAGCAATTAAATTTTTTATTGATTATATAGGATCCTAAATTTATGCGGATTGATGCCCTGCCAAAAGTCCAAATAACAATCAAGGGAGAACAAATCAAAGAAGCTGAGCAACATGTCTATTTGGGCCAAGAAATTAACATGCGCCACGATCAGGAAGGTGAACTCTTGCGAAGAAAGAAAGCAGGTTGGTGCACATTCAGTTCTATCAAGTATGTCCTCCAAGGAAAAAATCAACAAGACAACATGCACCAGCTTCTTCAACTCAACAGTACTGCTGGCAATGTTGTATGGCAGCGATACATGGGCGCTGACAAAGACAGAGGAGCAGCAACTGTCTGTCACGGAGAGGGCAATGGAAAGAAGAATTCTGGGAATTTCAATCTGCGACTGAGTCCCCAGTGAAGTGATCAGACAGCAGAGTGGAGTGCAGGATGTCCTCGTTGAGAGCAGGCATAGTAATATACGATGGGGCAGGCATATAGTAAGGTTCACTGACAATCGATGGATTGCAGCTGTCGCCGAGTGGTACCCGCGGGAACTGAAACGACCGCTCAGCTGACCTCCAAAGAGATGAGAAGATTTTTCTTGTGAAAAGACATGGCCGCACATGGAGAAGGAAGGCCTGGATACGAGAAGAATGGAAGACATGTTGTGATCGGCGCAATCTATATGAGGGCTGAAGGACTGATCGATCAAGGCGACATAGGATCCCAAAATGGTCTACAAATTGTAAACAAGAATCATTATGAAAAGGTGAAACATAGCAACTGTTTAAAAGCACATAGCCACAGAATAGAGCTCTTTTGATGGAAAATTGGGTGTTAGACTAAACAAAAAACCTGAAATATTTCAATTCAGAAAAAACTGCCATAGTGCCTCATGGGAATTGTAGTTTAGCCTACTCAGGGCACCTGTTCTCCTCTATGGTTTCCCAGCTGGACTACCTCTTGAATGATGCTCCACAACCAGGATTCCATATTGTGGTTGCTCAAAAGGGCAGAAGGCTGGGGTACACCATTGGCGATGTAGTCCAAACAGTGAGCATGGAGAATGGGGGCATGAAACACAGATTCTATGGCTCACACGAGCCCCCATGGTGGAATTTCCAAATTGAATTGTTGGTTTTCAGATACAAACTGTGAAAACTGGCAGTTTAATTTTTTTTTTTAAGGTCAACATTTTCCATAGAACCCCCCATTTTCCAGCCAGCTTTGAAATTGAACAGCATCTACTCGAACTGAAACTGCATGTTTCAGAGTAACAGCCGTGTTAGTCTGTATTCGTAAAAAGAAAAAAGAAAAGGAGTACTTGTGGCACCTTAGAGACTAACCAGTTTATTTGAGCATGAGCTTTCGTGAGCTACAGCTCACTTCATCGGATGCATAGCATATTGTGGAAACTGCAGAAGACATTATATACACACAGAGACCATGAAACAAAACTTCCTCCCACCCCACTGTCCTGCTCGTAACAGCTTATCAAGGAGGGCCATTTCCAGCACAAATCCAGGTTTTCTCACCCTTCCCCCCCCCCCACAGAATTCAGGGAGCAGGAGAGTGAGTTTGTTTGTGTGTGTGGTTTTTGGAGGGGGGTGTGTGTGTGGGTGGGGGGTGGTGGTGGTGAGAAAACCTGGATTAGTGCTGGAAATGACCCACCTTGATTATCATGCGCATTATAAAGAGAGGTTTCAAAGAGGGATGGGCTATTACCAGCAGGAGAGTGAGTTTGTATGTGTGTCTGGGGGGGGGGGGGGGAGGGTGAGAAAACCTGGATTTGTGCTGGAAATGGCCCTCCTTGATAAGCTGTTACGAGCAGGACAGTGGGGTGGGAGGAAGTTTTGTTTCATGGTCTCTGTGTGTATATAATGTCTTCTGCAGTTTCCACAATATGCTATGCATCCGATGAAGTGAGCTGTAGCTCACGAAAGCTCATGCTCAAATAAACTGGTTAGTCTCTAAGGTGCCACAAGTACTCCTTTTCTTTTTTCTTTTTATGAAACTGCATGGGGAATTTAGGGGAGCAGAATGTAATTCCCCTTGTCACCTGGATTGATCCACCCATGACTATTGTTATTATTGCAGTAGCTCCTGGAGGCCCTGACTGAGACTGGGGCCCTATTGTATTAGGTACTGTGCACATACACACACAGTCTCTGCCATAGAGAACAGTCTAAAATAGACAAGAAAGACAAAGGTGGGGTGTGTGTGAAGGAAGTGTTATTGTACCATTTTAGAGATGGAAAACTGAGATGAGAGATCAAGTGACTTGCTGGAGGTCACACAGTATTTCTGCAGCAAAGCTGACAATTGCACTCAGATATGAGGTAGTAAAATCAGTTTATGACTCATAGAGGGACAGATTCTGCTACACGTGCTCATGCTGAGCATTACCTTTGAATAGACTAACAGCACTATTCAACTTAGTGGTTGCTGAATGAAGCCCTAATGTCACAACATAATTCCTGTAACACCAGCAAATTGCCACTGTTCAGTTTAACCGTCATACTTTTTCTCTCCCTGGTGAAGAATTCTGTGTTTCAATCACTCTTCAAATACATTAAGGATTGCCTCTATTGCCTATTGACATGAATGGAAAGCTTCCCTTTGACTTCAAAGTACATTGGTTCAGGACCTCATTTCTGTTAGGAGTGTCCTCTGGTTTGCCACTCTAAATCACATACTCCCATTCACCGAACTGTGTGTCAACAAAAAGCATGCTTGGAAGTTGGTGCCAACAAATCTATGGCTCTGTAACTGTTCAAAAGGATAACCCATTTTAATACAGTGACCTTCCTTCTTAAATATATAGGGCTTGATTCTCAGTTATACCAAAGCCCCTTTACACTTCTCTGACAGGTTAGTTAAAGGTTGAAAGTGGACATAAATATAATATTCCCCTGACTGACAGAGTAGTTTAAAGAAACCTTGTGTAGGTATAGGCACCAGAATTTTAATAACCATATCCACTCTGATTACACTCTTGTAACTCCCCTTTCCTCCCTGGGTTACTTGGAAGCAGGCAACACTCACCTGTGTGCCTGGGCACCTGATGTGGTTGACATTAAAGAAGATCTTGAGTATCTCAGTGGCAGTGATGGATAGGTGGGACTCCTCTCTTCAGCACCCTGCTGCAGTCCCTTTACTCTTAAAGGAATTTAAAATTGGCGGTGCCTCCACCTGAGTGGCCCCTGTATGCACTCAGTGGCGTGCCTTGGGAACCTTCAGGAATTAACCTGTTCTAATAATAAATAATAATATAATCTGTGGCATGGGTGTAACCCAAAAATACCAATGATAAATAATATGCATATATACATCCATTATATTTAAATTAGAGTTAACGCACCTTTACTTAACAACTTAAAAAATCAAGGTATAAGAGACTAAGATATATGTCACTACTAACTTAAATGCACAGGGGGCAGTTGAATAAAACCACTTAACAAATATAGGATACAGTAATAAATGAAATGTATCTACCTGGCATTTACACTGCCACTGTTGACCCCACCCCGCAGCGTACACTCCTCTGGTTTTCAGAGTCCTAGATGCTTGCGTGGGTGTGCTTGAAGATCTGCAGCTGGAGACAGCACTCTGTTGGGTCTGTGTATCAGTCCAGCCAAGGCAACAAGCTGCACAACTCCTCTGACGATTGGAGCTGGGCCCCATCAAATGTCAACAGCTCTGGGTCCTGGTTCAGTGGGAAAATCACGCTGCCTCTTCTCAGACTCAGTCTCTCTGCTGTGCCTCTTCCCTTGAAAGTACTTTCCCAAACAACAGTGGGGGTTACTCACAGTTCCTTCACTGCAGGCCCACCTCAGTCAGCTCCAGGCACAGCAATAATCTCTGCCCTGGCTCCAGTGAAGCACCAACAGCCTCTGAGGCTCCCTGCTCGATCAAAGCCCCAGCAAGCTCTTAGCAGCAGCTTTTGACTTCTTAGCAGCAGCTCCTGGTATGGACAGAGCTCCACACCAGCAATCTCACTCCTCTTCCCTAAAAGGAGTCCACCCCTCTCTCTGTGCACTGCCTGGAAGACAGAAGTCTCTCCCTCTTTCCCCAAGACACCATGGGAGTTGCAGTCTCTAAGGCTAGATTGCAGCACACAGGATCTTCCCTTGGAACACTCCCAATAAAGTTCAGAGGCCCCTCTAGTAAAGGGTGCCTACACTCTATTTACCCCTTCTACAAGAAACTTCCTTCCTATCATAAATATGACCTAGTAATAAATTCATTTCATATCACTCCCTTTGTTTCTACACTAGCCTCTTTAGTACCCTCAGATGGCAAAGAGTTCAGTTTTCCATTTCATCTGAAAGACAGACAATATTTCTAGCTTTACAGTAATCCAATACCATTTTGGGACAGTAGTTTAGTATGAAATAACAGGAAAAAGTGCACGCTACTGATCTACCAATACCACTTCCTATAGTGCATAGGTTTCTCCTGAAATTGTCCTATCCCTATCTTGTTGCTGGTCATTAAGGGCTTGATCCTACTGCAGCCAATGGAAAAACAACTTCAGTTTACATCAAACAAAGCAAGACCTACCACCTGGAAAGCAAGTACAAATGCCTGTACACTGTGGTATGCAGTTAAGGAAGTGTCCTATTTGGATACGGCAATTTAAGGCGCCTCTCAGTTTCTGGAGGTGCCTTAGGTTGGTGATTCAGTGTATCCCATCTCCAATCCAGATTCTCAGCTAGTATAAATTGGCATAATGCCACTTAAGTCAATGGTGCTATGCCTATACCTACCAACTGGCCTGTTGTCTTTTACTAAAAAGTTAGTTTTATTGAATTATATTCTAACACAGATTTTTTTTTCTCCCTCTCTCTTTGCAATGGGAAGCAACTCACCTTTTAAAACTCTGTTGCTATGGAAACATGTCAATGTATAAGTTTGTATCCCAAGCACTTTTTAGAACTCAGTCATGTCTGCCTCTTGGGCAGCTGGGTCAGCAGAGGCCAAGGCTGCAGGTGCTAGATCTAAAGACTTTTTAAAATTTCAAAATGCTATTAAAAATTATATGAAAAAGGTTACACAATTTCTTCAGCTGTGACTTTTTAAAGTGAAATAAGCTGAAATACTGTGCCTTCCTAGAAACTCTGCCAAGTTCATAGCATTAGAGAACAAAATGTCCAAGTGTTGGCATTTGATCAACATCTCTAATGCACTTAAATATTTAAATGGAACTGCAGATTTTGAGAATGTGTCTCTCCTATCAGGGTATGTGTGGATTATGCTGTAGTCAAGTAAAGGAATATTGATCTAATGAAGTTACCCTTGCAGTAACAAGGACTAGATCTAACTCTTGAAATGTCTGACATTGGACAGAGGCTTTTAAAAATATGTATTCCTCAGCACTTCCAGTCTTTAAAATCACTCTTTCAAATGGTTCATATGTAACAAAAGAGAAACCTGATAGAAATTAAATTTATACTGACTAGGGTGACCAGACAGCAAATGTGAAAAATTGGGAAAGGGGTGGGGGTAATAGGAGCCTATATAAGAAAAAGACCCAAAAATCGGGACTGTCTCTATACAACTGGAGCATCTGGTCACCCTAATACTGACCGTCTAAGTGAAAGAAGTTGAAACATATTCACAGAGTCTAGTAACTATGTGTTCACGCAAACTCTCCATCAGTTCAAGACTTCAGTTTGAGTGATTTTTCAATGCAATCCATTCCAGACCAATGATTTTTAAGGCCAGAAGAACATGTCTGAAATTTTGGCTGATTAATGTCCTTTGCAAAAGTTTTCATCACCTTCACATGCATTCATATGTTCTTCTTACAGGAAAACTTATTCTGCGATGTATTTGGAATGAAGAAATGCCAGTAAAGCCATTTTCAATAAATATTATCAGATGTTAATGCAGCTGGTATTTAGTAATCCTCTTTCTCTGACTGAAATTAAATAATAGACCCTCAGAAATAGGTTTTCTAGTTAATAACAGAACTTACAAAAGCAGGCTGGGCTAATTTTGTTTGACTGTCCCAGTCAAAGGTCAAGGTTTCCCTTTTAAAGATAGTTCAACAAGGTATTTTTTAGAATTTTAAAATTACTTTTACCCTCACTGCTTATAACTATTCCTTTTAAGCTTAAAGTTGGAATCAAATTCCTGTCCCAAATACTTTTTTCCTATATATACTGTGGGTTTTCTAGTGCAGGGTTGCAGATCAGGAGATAATAGCATACAGCAAAATCATCTGTCTAGTTTTTGTTTTCTGAATTGTATTTTTTACTTCTCCAAAACCTTGAATTATTACAGAAATTAAGGTATCAATGCCTATTAATGTTAAGAGAAAGCTTTCAAATTTCCAACAAGCAGAGTGGTAGAAATAGCTAGCAGAGAAAGAACGAGTAAAATTAGCAAAGCTAAAAATATTAAGCAGCAACCAAAGTAGATTTAAAAGAAATAATGAAGGAATGAATTTGACAATTGTTCATTAATACCAGAAAACTAGGGTTGATTTTTTTTTCTAAGATCAAGGGAACATTTAATTATACACACAGCAACAACAAAAAACCCTTATTATTATGTATTTATTTATTAACAAATACTATCACCACGTGCCCTGGGTACTAAAACCAGGCATTTATGTAAAGAGGGAATAATCTAATACTACTTCAAGCCAACCAATGAAAAATAACCCTGTTTTAATATATCCCGCACAGGAAACAATTTATTAAAAAGATGCGTCTCTCGTTGTTCTCCAGAAGAACAACGAGAACGCCTTCAAAGAACAACCTGCAAGCTCAGCCATAGGACTGAGAACAAGACTGGGCTTTGCAAACCATTCCAAGACCAATGTATAAGAAATTTTGGGTCTCCCAATCCCACCCACCTCTCTTTAAGAGCCAAATCCTGCTTCCAATCTCAAAACTTCACATTACTTAATAGGAGTAGAGTCAGGCCCTAAATATTTGTAACTTTACAGTTCCTTAAAGCAATTGGATCTGCTATTTCCCTTCTGGAAGGTACAGAGATGATTTATAAAATATGAGATTAGTGAGACTCGGTATTTGGCATTGTGCTCCAGAGGGAAAGGTGTCGCATGGGGATTCAAAGCTCTGCTTGCTGGAGGGCACTGCACACAGGACTTTCAGAAAAGTAAAATCTCCGTTTGCTACTCAGCTGAATTAATGATACATCTTTCATGCTGGAGTTGCTCTTTTTTATTTTAATCCAAGTTCCATGTTTAATAATGTTGGGGCCAGACCCTCTGTTGCATGGTATGTGCTTTAAGCTGCTCTTTGGCAGATTCTAACATAGCTGGCCCTGGGAAAAGTCATCTCTGTGCAAAGGGGGTTTCACCAGTGGTACAGATGCTCCTGTGTCATCTCCTTCCTGTTGCTGGTGTGAGAGACACAATCAGAAGGGGAAAAAAGGCATAATTGGTATGTGTCTACCCTGTCCCTGGCTCAGGTTTTAATCCCTGGGGGACACTAGCAGCAAGTGTAGATTAGAAAAGGTTGCTGTACTAATTTAAGATGAGGGACAGGCCCTGCATACAGCAGCCCCAGGGATAAGGAGAGTGCAAATGTTTTATGTCCCCTTTGGGCACACAACTCCAGTTCCTTCCTTCCTCTCTCCCCTGCCAGTACTAAGTACAGTTCAGTTTGATCCCAAGATCTGGCCCAGGATTTCCAGTCACACATACAATACTTGAGTGTTCATCTTTGTGGTTTTAGGCCTCACATCTCAAGTAGTTCACTTGTTATGAGCCTTTTGGGCAATGATATTCTCCACTCCCACATTGGTTTAACTTTCATAATTGTAACAATTTTTTCGCAGAGTCATTTCTGAAGCTATTGGGTATCACAGACTGGAAGAGTTTGGGAACACATCCCCCTTTCATTTAAACAAAAAAGAACAGTGTTAGTTTCTATGCCTGGAATCCAGAATTTAAATGTAGTCCTGGTAATCCTTCCGCCACGGGCCAATGATGGAAACAAGGGACAGGTTCAATCTGTCTAAGGGTACTTTTTTACTAAAATACATGACTATGACTTGAGCCCCCATTCCAGAACCATACTCCTATTTTTGGCTCAGGGAAACAGAAGTAAAATTTCCCTGGTCACCTTTGCAGGTGGCTCTTCCCCACTATCAGACTCTTGAGAACATTTAACCACAAATGTCTTTTTATTTGGGGAAAAGGGAAAAACAATGAAAAGAAACATGAGCTCCCCCTCCACCAATTTATTTATATAAACCAGTCAAGGCTGAATCCCTACTCTGTCACTTTGAGTACAGAAGGTGGGGGCCCACAAGGATTTTACAAATTAATACTGGCCACTCCAGGCTTGTATTAAACTCCCAAGGTTACAGCTTTTCTCTGACCTTGGCTTGGTAAACACTGCCACCACCCAAATGCAAAAAAAAACCCTTGGACCCAGGAAGGAGCATTTGGGAATTCCTCCCTGTGTGGTACCCTCAAGCCCTTTCACCCCTCTCTGGGGAAGATCTGAGAAAGAAAACAAAGGAAATTAGCTGTTGCTACCAACTAATCAAACAACATGCAACTAGATATGGAAGATGAATTTTTATACCTGGTTCAAGCCTTCCACAGCATTCCTGCTTATAGCATTGTGGCTCCTTCTCCGGAGAACAACAGACAAAGGGAAGCTTTTTTTCCCCAATTTTAAAAAGTTCGAGCCTTCCCATTGGCTCTTTTGGTCAGGTGCCCACTCCTTTTCTTTTACCTGTGGGCTTTTTAACCCTTTACAGGTAAAGGAAGCAGAGAACAGACACCAAGAGGGATTTTACAGCTAACTGGCTGGTTGGGTGTCCATCAGCTACTTCTTCCCACTTCATGTATCACAACACCAAAATGAGCAACCCAAATAAGTGTGTTAGCAGTTTGATCAACCCCCTATTTCCAAATAATAATTATCTAATTTGGAGGCTCAAATTCTTAATTCCACACAAACCCCATCCAACTAAAATCCTACTCACAGGTCTAGTTCATCTCAATAGTAACCAAGGGGCACCACGGGTGGCTCTTTTCCACTAGTCTGCTTCAATATAGAGAGACCAACTATACTAGGTCCTACTCCAATGTCCTCTACTATGGTATCATCTCTGCCTGGTAGGTCAGGATGATGATAAGTCATATCAGTGTTGCCATTAGCTGTCCGGTCACTGCACAACAAGTTCTGTACTATTGATGGTCCAGTTAGGCCTTACTGTAAAGTCAGCTCTGAACCACTGGTCTGGTCCAGTCCCACCGATTCACTCTTCACAGGACACAGAATCTCCCAGGAGGGAACACAGAAAAACAGAATCCTCAGGCAGACTTATTGCTGTGGCATAGCACTCTGGCCAGAGCTGACTTTTCCCCTTCTTTGCTACAGAGGGAGCAGAGAGTTCCATCCCTCTAAATCTTCTGGCCCTGAGCCCACACTTGGATGCCTGAGGTTAGGCACCTAGAGCCATATTTTTCAAGGTAATTAACCACCCAAAGATAAGTACCGAGTGGGCCTAGGCACTTTTGAAAATCCCACTGAAAATCTGCATCTTTAGGAACCTAAATACCCTTAAAAATCTGTCCCCTAAAGACATATTTAGGTACCTACATGAAAATGGCCTGATTTTCAAACATGCCGATTAACTCCAACTCCAACTGATTCAATGGAAAGTGAGAGTGCTCAACACCTCTGAAAGACAATCAGCTAGGTGCCCAATTACAATACAGATTAAAATACTTAAGTGGTTAGAAAATTCTGCCCTTAAACTTTGGTCCAAAATCATACTTAGTGTCAAATTACTGGAGTTACCTGAGGGGAGCTGTCAAGGTTCCTCCCCCACTCTGAACTCTAGGGTACAGATGTGGGGACCCGCATGAAAACCTCCTAAGCTTACTTTCACCAGCTTAGGTTAAAACTTCCCCAAGGTACAAATTAATTTTATCCTTTGACCCTGGATTTCCACTGCCACCACCAAACTTTAACTGGGTTTACTGGGAAATGTAGTTTGGACACGTCTTTCCCCCCAAAATCCTCCCAACCCTTGCACCCCATTTCCTGGGGAAGGTTTGGTAAAAATCCTCACCAATTTGCATAGGTGACCACAGACGCAAACCCTTGGATCTGAGAACAATGAAAAAGCATTCCGTTTTCTTACAAGAAGACTTTTAATAGAAGTAAAGGAATCACTTCTGTAAAGTCGGGATGGTAGATACCTTACAGGGTAATTAGATTCAAAACACAGAGAATCCCTCTAGGCAAAACCTTAAGTTACAAAAAAGTTACACAGACAGGAATAGTCATTCTATTCAGCACCGTTCTTTTCTCAGCCATTTAAAGAAATCATAATCTAACACATACCTAGCTAGATTACTTACTAAAAGTTCTAAGACTCCATTCCTGTTCTATCCCCGGCAAAAGCAACATACAGACCGACACAGACCCTTTGTTTCTCTCCCTCCTCCCAGCTTTTGAAAGTATCTTGTCTCCTCATTGGTCATTTTGGTCAGGTGCCAGCGAGGTTACCTTTAGCTTCTTAACCCTTTACAGGTGAGAGGATTTTTCCTCTGGCCAGGAGGGATTTTAAAGGGGTTTACCCTTCCCTTTATATTTATGACAGAAGCTCTTTGTTCTTTGTATTGAAAAAATATACAATCATATAAGAGTTTAATGTCTGAATGCCCTGAATTACAGGACATATTTTCTCTAGCACAGTATCATATACAGACTCTGTGTTGGCTTGTGGAAGTCTAGCTGGAAAGGGGCTTAATAATTCTCGAAAGGCCCTTTGGGTTTCATCCCTTTGCTAATGGTGGACAATTCTCTGTCTCAGCTTTCCACTCTTCATTTTCATACCCATAAGGGCTGACAGATTGAGGATTTTATTTACTGTTGCTCATGTTTTTTATTCCAGTTCTTTTTGAATTGATAAAATAGAAGCAGGTTCCCAAGCAGAAAACCCAAACCACACATCCCTATTCACACTTCCGTCATGGCTACCTGGCTGTAACATTCAAGATGGCAACATTTCAAAGGAGATGCAGTGGCAAAAGCCATGCTTCACTCACATTAAGGATCTGAATTAATTTATAGTATAGACTAGAGATGGTCAAAAATTTTCCATCAAAATTGTTTTATGGCAGAAAATTGGCATTTTGACCAAATGAAAATTTAAACTTGTCAAAAATCACACACCCACAAACCAAAAAATTTTGTTAGGAAATTATGCCATGGTACCTCACAGGAGTTGTAGTTCAGCTGTTTCATACCTATATTTGTCTTTAAGGGCTGAGTTCCCCAGCTGGAATACATCTCCCATGATGCACAATGGCCAAGAAGTCCCATGATGCACTGCAGTACCTGAGCAAAAGAGGTAACTATGATGCATCATATCAGACCTCTTAGGAGACCTGGCCTATAGAGGAGAAAGAAGACATAAGCTGCCTAGTCAAAACTCCCAAGAGGCACCATGACAGCATTTCTGAATCAAAGTGTTCAGCCAAAAGGTTTTTATTTTTTTTATTTTTGCCAAAATATAACAACTTGTATAGGTAGATATTATGCCAAAATAGCCCACTTGTACTACAGGTAGATATTATGCCAAAATGTAACCACTTGTACTACAGGTAGATATTATGACACACTGAATGATTCGGTCATAATGATACAAGAAATAGAGGTACAGACCCACAAAAAAGAAAAAAGGAAGATAAATTTCATACTTCCACAGAAATTGGAGTGTTTTCTTTAAAAAAAAAATAGTGTCATCAATGTGGAAAGTACCTTCAAGAAAGAAAGAAAGATTTTTTTCCTATTTCTTGGGTTGTTTTTGAACCTACCAAAATGTAATTTTTTCTACAGCCTGTTATATAATAGACAATTTTAGGGAAGAGTGAACTCCGTCATTGACTAATATGACTACCTTCATCAAACCAGCCACTTCTACGGGAACAACTGCTCACCTCTAGCTGAATGATGCATGGACTAGGGCTGATACTCTTTGATCAAAAAGAAGAATTTCAATTGTTTTAATCTTGTAGATTTCCATTCCTTTTGATGTTTTTGTTCCCTCTTTGTTAGGCATTACTTATACTGGTAGTATGCTGTTTGGTTTAGAGTATGCTTATTTCTATAGAGCAGTAACACAACCTAGGGTAAATTTCCCCTGTAACTACCAGACTATGACTTGTCTTCTTTTTAAAGAAGGCATTTGTATTTTGTTCCCATTATAAAGTTTTAAAGTCAAATCACTGGTCAGTTGTCTTTTTAAAGTCAACATCTGACCCTCTAATTGCAGTGTGTTTGTTTAGTTACTAGAACACATTTCTCTGTTAGGCTCTGATATTTCCCCTTAGACTTCATCTAGAGGCTATGCAAGATATTGCTTTGCAACATATGCTGGGACTCTTAATGGGGATTTCCATACAGTTTACATTGCAATTAATTAAAAAGTAGGCAATTCTCATAGTAACTGTTCATCACACAAGCTCCCAGTGGCATTTATTTTGTTCTAAAAGCAGACACATGTAGTTTGCATTAAGCAATTTTCTCACCTTTTAAATTTTTTTTATGTGAACCAACTGTATGTGTAACAAATCTAATGGCACTCCATGAAACAGGCATTAAACTTTTAGTACTGTTTTTATATAATGTAATGGGCCTTCCCTCCATACCACCACCACTGACCACCCCCACTGGTTGCAGGTGGGTGTGGTTTAAGGGAGATGGAAAGTGTTCTTTTGGTTGCCAGGTCTAGGAAAGGTAGACACTGCTGCATGAATGCTGTGGCTACATTAGTTTACACAACATGACCTTATTTCTTTCCTTTGGATACTGCTAATGCCACACAGTGGCTGGTGATAATTTCAACATATGCCAGCCAAGAGACGCAGTGTATACCAAGCAGCTGCCATTCCTATGAGCAGGAAGAGCCAAGATGAAACAGGCTGTAACCTGGAGGAGAAGAGCCAGAGACAGATGGAGGCCTCGCTAGAAGAAGGTGAACAAAATAACTGCAATAGTCACCCACATGTGGAGGGGACCAGGATACTCAGGGAGGAATTGGGACAGGAATGTTTCCTGCTCAAATACCAAACAAGATACCAGGGCAGAAGTTTGTGATGAGCCAGAAAGAACCTAAATTGGATGGAAAGGTGAACAGGCAAACTCACCTGATGCAGTTTGAAATAGCAAGTGAGCTGAACTGCTGCTCAGAGAAAGAGAAGAGGAAGTATTTAGCCATGAGATTGACTGTGAAAACCCTACCAATTCTTCCCTCCATCATTGAGGGTGTGGTTTGCAATTACCCTCCTATCAGCTCTGGGATGGAGAAAGAGCCAGAGTGGCTTGCATCCAGTTCTAGACACAAAGGAGAGGGACAGCTGAGGTGATTACAAGTTTTTCTATCTATGGTGGGATGCTGGCACACCAAATGTATGTACTAATGTATCTGAGAGGGGCAGTATAATGGGTCTCCCCTTACCTCCCCGGTTGGGTTGTATGTGGTTGTTTTTTGAGAAACAGGCTGGGGAAATAGAAAGTGTAACAGTGTTCTTTCGGTGGAGGGATGAAGCAGCCTGTCTCCAGATAGAGAGGAGGCAGGTGCTGTTGTGTGACGGCTCTGGCTGCTCGTTGGATCGTTTTGATAATGTGAATTTTTGTGACAAGGATACCTCATATGCTACAATATTATATCATGAGTCAGAATATGAACAGAAGGTAAACAATGCAATCTGAGGAAAACCACGGGGTGACGAGTGTGGCAAGGAAATTCTGTAACATATGCATATGCAATCCACTGCTCAACATGTGTTATGAGACCATCTTACCTGATCCAAAGAGGACATGACTGTGTCACAGGCCATGCCCATAGAGCCTGACTCTTTAGCTCAAGCTATAAAGTGTCATGGTTTCAGCTGTGGGGGTCCCTGGGTCAATCCACAGAGTTGATGAAGTGAGAAAGGACAGTCTACTGGTTAGAGTGCTAATATGGCACTCAGGTTCCTTCTGTGCCACAGACTTCTTATGTACTTATGGGCAAATAACTCAGGCCAGGTCTACACTTCAAAAGCTGTAGTGCTTTAGTGAAGAAACTACCACACAGATGAGAGAGCTACTTCTGATGGCATAGTTAATCCATCTCCATGAGAGGCGGTAGCTATCTCAATGGGAGAAGCCCTCCTGTTGACATAGTGCTGTCCACACCAGGAGTTGGGTCAGTATAGTTACGTCGCTCAGGGGTGTGGATATTTCACATCCCTGAGCAACGTAGTTATACCTATGTACATTTGTATAGTAGACCTGGCCTCAGTCACTCCGTGCCTTAGTTCCCCTTTGGCAAAGTAGGGGTCTTAGTACTGCTCAGAGAATAAATATGTTAAAGATTATGAGGCACTAAAGTATTGGGGGCTAGATAAGTATCAAAGATAGCAGCCAGTAGGTTACACAAAGGCACTGAATGAAGATCTGTAGGGAAGTAACGCTTTGCCATATTTCACATCCCTTACCTCACACATGGATGGTTACTCAGATGCCTACACATAAAAGCCTATGGGAGTCATCAGCAAAGACTAAAATGAACTGCTTATTAGGGAAGATAGCCTTGAGGTCATTCTTCACAGGAACAGCATGAAAGTAGCACTGGCCTACTACCCCCAGAGGGAATTTATGGAAGCAAATTTTTATTGCCAAGTGTTCCCATGGAGACAAATTATCCTGGACCAGTGCAATGTCACAGAACCTGATGGCCTCTCAGGTACCTTGAAAATAGATTTCTCCCTTTTGATCATTGCATTTACTCTCTTGCCCTATTGCTTTAGTTTCTCTGCTCAGCATGATTTCAAATAGCAGATTTGTGTACTTCTATGGCTTCCTTGAATTTACTTGATATAGATCTGCTTCCTGCTGTGGGCTGATGTTGCTGTAGGCAATCTTTTACTCCCCCTAAAGTGCCCAGGAGGTCAGGTCTTTCCCCAAACTGACCATCCCCTTTCTAGTAGCCATCCCCTTTCACACAGGGAGATAACTTCAACAGGCATCATTTGTACATTGTTCAACATTTATTGATTAATCTGGTCATCCTGTTCAGTCTCTGCCTTGGCCAGTTTAGCTTGCTAGGTCCTGATAATTATTGAATCAGACGCCGTGAGTGCCAATTTCAGAACCTGCAGACGGATAAATTGCAGGACTTTTCATGTGATAACTTTAGAAGGTGAAGAATGTAGAGGACAATGGTGTTCTGTCATGAGGAAAGCCTGTCTCCATCTCCTCTCTTCTGTGTTCAGTGCTGGTTTTGATTGTGAACACAACACTTTGTGTCTTGGTTGGCATCCAAAGTCCCTTTTTCAGTAACCAGCTTTGTCCTGTGGATGACAGGACTATTGGCCTTAGCACCCACGCAAGAGAGATGGAGAAGGAGCAGAAAACCATTAAACTTTTGTGTAGTTATCTGAACTAAGAGCCAGATCCCATGTTCCTGACTCTGAAATGACCAGAAGGAAGTCAGATCTGGCCAAATGAGAATTATGCTGGAATTATGTTGGAGCGCTCTCAGCTGGTACAGAATAATCACAGAGAGCACTTGTGCCACATCCCCTATCCAGAGCTGGCATGGTGAGTATGATGAAGGAAGAATGGTGTGTCAGAGTGTCACTGGAACTCATTATGTATGGTCCTCTAGGGATCATGGCCAGATGGCATTGGTTATGCCAACTAGCCATGGTCCCCTAGAGACCACACATGTCTAGAGACTATTGTATGCAAGCCTAGAGGCTGCTCTAACCTATGCCAGGGCCAACACAGATCAGCCTGGAGAATCCAGGAGTCATAACAGCTGTCTACATTCCCCCCATCTGTCTTCCTCTCTCCTGTACCAAACAGATCTCCACACAAAGGAGATGATGGGGCTAAAATTCTGAGCCTTTTAAAAAGTTTATCCATCAATACTATACAGACGGGCTTTTACATAGAAGCTACCCTTAGAGATATGAAAGTTAATACAAGTTATCTTTAGACTTATGCACAGTTAGTAGGGCATATGTGAAATATGTGAAAATTCAGAGAGAAAACTAAAACCATGAGAATCAACACACAACAAGAAACACCAATAACAGTCTCTGGGACTGACATAGAAGAGGACTAACACTTCACATATCTTGGCAGCATCATAAGCAAAACAGGTGGAACAGACAAACATATTAAAGCCAGAAAATCAAAAGCCATATATGCCTTCGCAACCCTAAAGCTTATCTGGAGAAACAGAAATCTTACCCTAAGAATTAAACTTTGACCATCTAACACCATTGTAAAGTCTGTCTTAATATATGATGCTGAAACTTGGGGTCTTATCAAGACTTTACCATCTAAATTTCAAGTTTTTTAAACAACTGCCTTAGACAAATCCTTAACATCAGATGGCCAGAAACAAATCACAAATGAAGAGCTTTGGAGGAAGACAAACAGAAACTGATAGTATCAGAAATGATGGACTGAAAATGGACAGGGCTATGACACACATGGAGGAAAGAACTGAACAATATAACAAGACAAGTATTGGTCTGGAATCCCAAGGGCAAGAGGCAAGGGGTAGACCCTGGAAGTGCCTAATAGAAGCAGAAATGAAAGTTATCAGAATGACATGGGAAGAAACTAAGACTGCAGCAAGAGGTCTTCAAAGATGAAATGCAGTGGTGAAGGCCCTATGTTCCACGTGGAATAAAGAGGCATAAGTCAAGTAAGTAAGTCATTACAGTACATAGATAAAATTTAATGTATCTGAACGTATAGAAATCTCTCTTGTTTTTATCATCTTTATAAAATGCACCTTGTGCTACGTCTTTGAACTCTGAAGTTGAGCTGGAATTTTTGCTGACAACTTTAACTGTAGCGCTGTAAATAGCAACACTCTAATAAGCATTCAAACACATCCTATCAACCTACACCCCTTAGCAACAGCTGTTGAATGTACTATATGCATTATATCCCCTTTATATGTGGCTCACATGGGAATGTATTGAAAGATAACAAACGAAGCTTATAAAGGCAATATGCCTATGCTTATGGTAAAAAACCTTAAGACAGTCTGATAAATTTAGCTTCATTTATGCATCTACAAGTTTGGAACTTTTCCTTTGAATTTTTATGTTCAAAATTCAAGCTGCACTTTGGAGGTGAGAACACCTTTATCATCTGACTAGATCCATTTTTGATCTTGTCACAGAGTTGATGCTGGAAAAAGGAAACATTATGCATGGGACAAATGGAGGGTAAGTGAAGAGTGAATCAGAATAGCAATGTCCGGTCCAAGAACTCAGAGTATTCTTCACCTAGATTTTACAGGGTTCTTACTTGTTCATAAAATCCTCTAGTCATGTATCAAGGGCAACGAGACTAATCCATTATGCAAGTCCCTCATTTAGAGGTAGGTAATAGAAACAAAATTTTGGAGGATAGCAGACATTTACTAATAGTGACTTGCTGCTCTTTAGTAAGTTCCCTACCATAGGACACACATCCCTTTAAAATATGTTTTAAAATACCACAAAATACCTTAAAAAGTTTTAAAATAAATGAACATAAGTAGTCATATCTTAATGCATGGGGACTTATTGAGTTATCACTGTTGCTTGCTTACTGGGAAAGTCTGACTCAGTATAAAAGTGTGGAAGGGAAGACATTCTCCTCCCCCTGAATAAATGGTAAGGGTAGCCAACTTGTGAAAAACATAACATAGAGCCAAATTGTCTCATGCATGGATTATTTTCACATCCAGTAGGGAAAAAAATACCAGCAGGCTTAGACTCAGAGTTTCTTTTTGATTGTTCCTCAGAGGTGGTGTGTAAAAATTATTAGATTTTTAGCTCCCATGGATCTTCTGTCAGAGACTAAACCATCCATGATAAAATACAGGCAGGGTCTGATTAGAAACAGTCAAATAAAAAAGAGTCCCATTCAATTACATCGTGTAATGGCAGACAGCTAAAAGGAGACAAGTTTTTAAAGTGCTTATATACCAATGCTAGAAGTCTAAATAATAAAATGTGAACTGGATTGCCTCGTATTAAATGAGGATATTGATATAATAGGCATCACAGAAACTTGGTGGAATGAGGATAATCAATGGGATACAGTATTACCAGGGTACAAAATATATCGGAAGGACAGAACAGGTCGCTGGTGGGGGAGTGGCATTATATGTCAAAGAAAGTGTAGAATCAAATGAAGTAAAAATCATAAATGAATCAAACTGTACCATGGAATCTCTATAGATAGAAATTCCATGCTCTAATAATAAGAATATAGTGGTAGGGATATATTACCGACCACCTGACCAGGATGGTGATAGTGACTGTGAAATGCTCAGGGAGATTAGAGAAGCTATTAAAATAAAAAAAACTCAATAATAATAATGGCGGATTTCAATTATCCCCATATTGATGGGGTACATGTCACTTCAGGACGGGATACACAGATAAAGTTTCTTGACACATTAAATGACTGCTTCTTGGAGCAGCTGGTCCTGGAACCCACCAGAGGAGAGGCAATTCTTGATTTAGTCCTAAGTGGAGCACAGGATCTGGTCCAAGAGGTGAATATAGCTGGACCGCTTGGTAATAGTGACCATAATATAATAAAATATAATATCCCTGTGGCAGAAAAAAAACCACAGCGACCCAACACTGTAGCATTTAATTTCAGAAAGGGGAACTACACAAAAATGAGGAGGTTAGTTAAACAGAAATTAAAGGGTACAGCACCAAAAGTGAAATCTCTGCAAGCTGTGTGGAAACTTTTTAAAGACACCATAATAGAGGCTCAACTTAACTGTATACCCCAAATTAAAAAACATAGTAAGAGAACCAAAAAAGAGCCACCATGGCTAAACAACAAAGTAAAAGAAGCAGTGAGAGGCAAAAAGGCATCCTTTAAAAAGTGGAAGTTAAATCCTAGTGAGGAAAATAGAAAGGAGCATAAACACTGGCAAATGATGTGTAAAAATACAATTAGGAAGGCCAAAAAAGAATTTGAGGAACAGTTAGCCAAAGACTCATAAAGTAATAGCAAATGTTTGTTAAGTACATCAGAAGCAGGAAGCCTACTAAACAACCAGTGGGGCCACTGGACGATCAAGGTGCTGACGGAGCATTCAAAGATGATAAGGCCATTGCAGAGAAACTAAATGAATTCTTTGAATTGGTCTTCATGGCTGAGGCTCTGTAGGAGATTCCCAAACCTGAGCCATTCTTTTTAGGTGACAGATCTGAGGAACTGCCCGGATTGAGGTATCATTAGAGGAGGTTTTGGAACAAATTGATAAATTAAACAGCAATAAGCCACCAGGACCAGATGGTATTTACCCAAGAGTTCTGAAGGAACTCAAATGTGAAATTGCAGAACTACTAACTGTAGTCTGTAACCATTTAAATCATTTAAATCAGCTTCTGTACCAGATGACTGGAGGATAGTTAATGTGAAGCCAGTTTTTAAAAAGGGCTCCAGAAGTGATCCTGGCAACTACAGGCCTGTAAACCTGACTTCAGTACCAGGCAAACTGGTTGAAACTATAATAAAGAGCAATATTGTCAGACAGATAGATTAACATAATTTGTTGAGGAAGAGTCAACATGGTTTTAGTAAAGGGAAATCATACCTCACCAATCTACTAGAATTCTTTGAGGGGTCAACAAGCATGTGGACCTAGGCAATCCAGTGGATATAGTGTACTTACATTTTCAGAAAGCCTTTGACAAGGTCCCTCACAAGGGCTTTACGCAAAGTAAGCTGCCACAGGATAAGAGGGAAGGTGATCTCATGGATTGGTAACTGGTTAAAAGATAGGAAACAAAGCAAAATTGTTGAATTTGGCCTTTGCTAGGTAAAGATAATCCACCCCACACCACCCCGCAAGAAGCTGCTCTCTCACCCACGGCCTTCGAGTCTCTAATTACTTCCTTTACTAAATCTTTAAAAAAGGAAAATTCCCATTGAAGTCAAGAATAAGGGCTGGGCCCATTGCACAAAAGGTAAAATGTTTTTATGCAGCGCTGTGATCAGAGTGATATCATTGTTTTCTGAAGATGCTTGCTAGTGATGAGGAAAGGTAGGGCTTCCCATGTGTGTACTCCTCCCTGAGAAGTTCAGTCCTCTGCAGCAGTGAGACAGCTGGGCTAAAGTAAGAATAGACCCAGAGTTTGAAGCAATTTGAAGCCTAAGCCAAACTGAACCTTTTTAACAAGAAGTTTTGATAACTTTTAAAATAACTAGTTTTTTCCACCCCTTTATGATTTTGTGTTCTAGCCAGACCCAGAAATGGAAAATCCACAGGGCCACATTTTCAAACCTAGGTTTCAAAGGATCGGCTCTCACATCCATACTTAGGAACCTAAATAAAAGTGGCTTTGGATGCCACAAGTGTTAAAAATGCTCGGCCCCTTTGAAAAATCAGTCCATTTTTTAGATAGCTGCCTAGTTCAAAGCCTAACTTTAGGCACCCTGGTGTGATAATTGGGGCCATTATGTCCACAAGCAAGATGTACTGAAAAAACGCACAAGAAAGCTACCTTTCATCAGATTATCAGCTCACTAGTATATCCCCAAGCATACTGGATAATTAAAATATGCATCCTGACTTCTGGAGATTTACCTCAACATCAGTAGCTTTTTATCCATTTCTTCCATCTATACACTGTGCCTATATAATAAATAACAGCAATATCAAAAGCAAAAACATTCATACTAACTATCAACTGAACCAATGATATACCAAGAAAAGAATCCCCCCTACCTAAGGAGAACCCCCAATTATCATACTTTTGAGGGTTACTTATTACTACTCATGACAGCCCCAGTAGTACTACAAGATGGTCCTGGTTTGATCTTGGAGATAAAGACATAGGTAAGTTCCAGCTTAATGCATTAATATTTTATATTTTTAAAAATGGTTTTTTAATCCCAAGTGGTACAAAGACATTTCTAGGCTGTAGAAAGTGACCACCTACTGTGTTTTCATTCATGTCCAGGGAAGTGCTGATAAAGCATTCCCATGTATAAACTGGAAAAAAGCTGTAGAAAAAAAATTGTATTTCCATCTCTTTTTAAAATGTATCATAGTAAATGGTAGGTGGGTTTCAAGAAAACATTGCAGATACGGGTAATATTTTTACTTTTGTCTCCCTGTCAACTGATTTTTATTTTTAAAATGTGTGAAAAAATTTAATACTAATGAAACCAATGGACTAATTGTACTTGTGAAGGCCAGATGCAGCGTAGGCAGGTGTTATGCAAGATTTCCTTATACTCCCACAGTTCTGCCCTTAAACTTCAATCTTGACCTCCAATACTGCTGCTAATTCAGGCCTGGTCCTTTTCTGAGGAGCGACTATCAAAATGTCCCAAGATGTGTGGTGGTTTTGTGCAATTCTGGACCAAGCAATATTTTCGATTCCTGAAGGAATCGCCTATCACTATGTGGTTTCTTTCCAAGACTTAGAAATCACAAAATAAAATAAATACAGTTTTCAAGATGCTTTTTATGTATGATATCCTTGATGTGCCTAAAAAGGGGTCAGTTTTCAACACTGACCTTCTCATGGACTCCTAAAATTGTGTCACTATAGTTTTAAATGTTTACTTATTTTTACCTTAGTGTGCTTAATTTTTGGTACCTAAATTTCACTTTTTTGGCATGCGAGGTAAGGAACTGGAAGGGAGAGCAATTACTGTGACAAATCTGGGGACAGAGAAAATGGCTCTTTAATAATTATTACTACTGTATCTGGATCTCTCACTAGCATAGTGTTTCTGTATCATATAATGGAATAGATATTTTCCTCTGTGGGTATGTCAACACTGCAATTTAACACCAGACTCGGGCTGGAGCCTGGGCTCTGCAACCCCCGGAAGGTCTCAGATCACAGGCTCTAGCCAAGCCCAAACATCTACACTGCCTGAGCCTATTGACACAGGCCAGCTGTGGTTGTTAAACTGCAGTGTAGACATACCCCTATCGATCTGACTGAGTTTCCATGGCTAGGGAAAGAGGGAGGAACCTCTTTCTAATAGTCATCTAACAGCTTACACTTAAGGGGCATTAAGGGACAATGCTAGATCCAGAACCCTTAATTGCTCTAACCCAGAACACCCACACTAATTTGAACAGGGTGGGTCAGACTGAAAGAAGCAGACTGAGAATCACACAGGCAGTCAGGAGGGTCTGAGGTTGCCAGAGGAAAGGAAGTTGGTTATGTTCTGTTCCTGTAAATTAAGAGAAAAGCCTCTCTAATTTAGTTTGTAGTGAAGTGTAAGATTAGATTAGACTGTGTATATATGACAGGTTTCAGAGTAGCAGCCGTGTTAGTCTGTATTCGCAAAAAGAAAAGGAGTACTTGTGGCACCTTAGGGTATGTCTACACTATGAAATTAGGTCGAATTTATAGAAGTCATTTTTTTAGAAATCGGTTTTATATATTCGAGTGTGTGTGTCCCCACAGAAAATGCTCTAAGTGCATTAAGTGCATTAACTCGGCGGAGTGCTTCCACAGTACCGAGGCAAGCATCGACTTCCGGAGTGTTGCACTGTGGGTAGCTATCTCACCTTTCCTGCAGCCTCCGCTGCCCATTGGAATTCTGGGTTGAGGTCCCAATGCCTGATGGGGCTAAAACATTGTCGCGGATGGTTCTGGGTACATATCGTCAGGCCCCCGTTCCCTCCCTCCCTCCGTGAAAGCAGCAGCAGACAATCATTTCGCACCTTTTTTCTTGAGTTATCTGTGCAAACCCCATACCACGGCAAGCATGGAGCCCGCTCAGGTAACCGTCACCGTATGTCTCCTGGGTGCTGGCAGACGTGGTACTGCATTGCTACACAGCAGCAGCAACCCCTTGACTTGTGGCAGCAGACGGTACAATAGGACGGGTAGCCGTCATCATCATGTCCGAGGTGCTCCTGGCCACATCGGCCAGGAGCGCCTGGGCAGACATGGGTGCAGGGACTACATTAGAAGTGACTTGACCAGGTCATTCTCTTTAGTCCTGCAGTCAGTCCTACTGAACCATCTTATGGTGAGCAGGCAGGCGATACGGATTGCTAGCAGTCCTATTGTACCATCTTCTGCCGGGCAGACAAGAGATGAGGATGGCTAGCAGGCCTATTGTACCATCTTCTGCCGAGCAGCCATGAGATGTGGATGGCTTGCAGTCCTTCTGCACCATCTGCTGCCAGCCAAAGATGTAAAAGATAGATGGAGTGGATCAAAACAAGAAATAGACCAGATTTGTTTTGTACTCATTTGCTTCCCCTCCTCCCCCTGTCTAGGGGACTCATTCGTCTAGGTCACACTGCAGTCACTCACAGAGAAGGTGCAGCGAGGTAAATCTAGCCATGTATCAATCAGAGGCCATACCAACCTGCTTGTTCCAATAAGAACAATTACTTAGGTGCACCATTTCTTATTGGAACCCTCCGTGAAGTCCCGCCTGAAATACTCCTTGATGTAAAGCCACCCCCTTTGTTGATTTTAATTCCCTGTAAGCCAACCCTGTAAGCCATGTCGTCAGTCGCCCCTCCCTCCGTCAGAGCAACGGCAGACAATCATTCCGCGCCTTTTTTCTGTGCGGACGTCATACCAAGGCAAGCATGGAGGCCGCTCAGCTCACTTTGGCAATTAGGAGCACATTAAACACCACACGCATTATCCAGCAGTATATGCAGCACCAGAACCTGGCAGAGCGATACCGGGTGAGGAGGCGACGTCAGCGCGGTCACGTGAGTGACCAGGACATGGACACAGATTTCTCTGAAAGCATGGGCCCTGCCAATACATGCATCATGGTGCTAATGGGGCAGGTTCATGCGGTGGAACGCCGATTCTGGGCTCGGGAAACAAGCACAGACGGATAGGACCGCATAGTGTTGCAGGTCTGGGACAATTCCCAGTGGCTGCGAAACTTTCTCATGCACTTTCATGGAACTTTGTGACTTGCTTTCCTCTGCCCTGAAGCGCATGAATACCAAGATGAGAGCAGCCCTCACAGTTGAGAAGCGAATGGAGATAGCCCTGTGGAAGCTTGCAACGCCAGACAGCTACCGGTCAGTCGGGAATCAATTTGGAGTGGGCAAATTTACTATGGGGGCTGCTGTGATGCAAGTAGTCCACGCAATCAAAGATCTGCTGATATCAAGGGTAGTGACCCTGGGAAATGTGCAGGTCATAGTGGATGGCTTTGCTGTAATGGGATTCCCTAACTGTGGTGGGGCCATAGATGGAACCCATATCCCTATCTTGGCACCGGAGCACCAAGCCGCCGAGTACATGAACCTCAAGGGGTACTTTTCAATAGTGCTGCAAGCTCTGGTGGATCACAAGGAACATTTCACCAACATCAATGTGGGATGGCCGGGAAAGGTACATGACGCTCGCATCTTCAGGAACTCTGGTCTGTTTCAAAAGCTGCAGGAAGGGACTTTATTCCCAGACCAGAAAATAACTGTTGGGGATGTTGAAATGCCTATAGTTATCCTTGGGGACCCAGCCTACCCCTTACTGCCATGGCTCATGAAGCCGTACACAGGCAGCCTGGACAGTAGTCAGGAGCTGTTCAACTACAGGCTGAGCAAGTGCAGAATGGTGGTAGAATGTGCATTTGGATGTTTAAAGGCGCGCTGGCGCAGTTTACTGACTCGCTTAAGACCTCAGCGAAACCAATATTCCCACTGTTATTCCTGCTTGCTGTGTGCTCCACAATATCTGTGAGAGTAAGGGGGAGACGTTAATGGCGGGGTGGGAGGTTGAGGCAAATCGCCTGGCTTCTGGTTATGCGCAGCCAGACACCAGGGCAGTTAGAAGAGCACAGGAGGGTGCGGTACGCATCAGAGAAGCTTTGAAAACCAGTTTCATGACTGGACAGGCTACGGTGTGAAAGTTCTGTTTGTTTCTCCTTGATGAACCCCCCCGCCCCTTGGTTCACTCTACTTCCCTGTAAGCTAACCACCCTCCCCTCCTCCCTTCGATCACCACTTGCAGAGGCAATAAAGTCATTGTTGCTTCACATTCATGCATTCTTTATTCATTCATCACACAAGTAGGGGGACGACTACCAAGGTAGCCCAGGAGGGGTGGTGGAGGAGGGAAGGAAAATGCCACACAGCACTTTAAAAGTTTACAACTTTAAAATTTATTGAATGCCAGCCTTCTGTTTTTTGGGCAATCCTCTGTGGCGGTGTGGCTGGTTGGCCGGAGGCCCCCCAACCACGTTCTTGGGTGTCTGGGTGAGGAGGCTATGGAACTTGGGGAGGAGGGCGGTTGGTTACACAGGGGCTGTAGCGGCAGTCTGTGCTCCAGCTGCCTTTCCTGCAGCTCAGCCATACACCGGAGCATATTGGTTTGATCCTCCAGCAGCCTCAGCATTGAATCCTGCCTCCTCTCCTCACGCTGCCGCCACATTTGAGCTTCAGCCCTGTCTTCAGCCCACCACTTACTCTCTTCAGCCCGCCACTTACTCTCTTCAGCCCGCCACCTCTCCTCCCAGTCATTTTATGCTTTCCTGCACTCTAACATTATTTGCCTCCACGCATTCGTCTGTGCTCTGTCAGTGTGGGAGAACAGCATGAGCTCAGAGAAATTTCATCACGAGTGCGTTTTTTTTTCTTTCTAATCTTCACTAGCCTCTGGGAAGGAGAAGATCCTGTGATCATTGAAACACATGCAGCTGGTGGAGAAAAAAAAAGGGACAGCGGTATTTAAAAAGACACATTTTATAAAACAATGGCTACACTCTTTCATGGTAAACCTTGCTGTTAACATTACATACATAGCACATGTGCTTTCGTTACAAGGTCGCATTTTGCCTCCCCCCACCGCGTGGCTACCCCCTCAACCTTCTCCCCTCCCCGTGGCTAACAGCAGGGAACATTTCTGTTCAGCCGCAGGCAAACAGCCCAGCAGGAATGGGCACCTCTGAGTGTCCCTTGAAGAAAAACACCCTATTTCAACCAGGTGACCATGAATGATATCTCGCTCTCCTGAGGATAACACAGAGAGATAAAGAACGGATGTTGTTTGAACGCCAGCAAACATACACTGCAATGCTTTGTTGTACAATGATTCCCAAATACGTGCTACTGGCCTGGAGTGGTAAAGTGTCCTACCATGGAGGACACAATAAGGCTGCCCTCCCCAGAAACCTTTTGCAAAGGCTTTGGGAGTACATCCAGGAGAGCCGCGAATGCCAGGGCAAATTAATCCTTTCACATGCTTGCTTTTAAACCATGTATAGGATTTTAAAAGGTACACTCACCGGAGGTCCCTTCTCTGCCTGCTGGGTCCAGGAGGCAGCCTTGGGTGCGTTTGGGGGGTACTGGCTCCAGGTCCAGGGTGAGAAACAGTTCCTGGCTGTCGGGAAAACCGGTTTCTCCGCTTGCTTGCTGTGAGCTATCTACAACCTCCTCCTCATCATCATCTTCTTTGTCCCCAAAACCTGCTTCCGTGTTGACTCCATCTCCATTGAAGGAGTCAAACAACATGGCTGGGGTAGTGGTGGCTGAACCCCCTAAAATGGCATGCAGCTCATCATAGAAGTGGCATGTCTGGGGCTCTGACCCGGAGCGGCCGTTTGCCTCTCTGGTTTTCTGGTAGGCTTGCCTCAGCTCCTTAAGTTTCACGCGGCACTGCTTCAGGTCCCTGTTATGGCCTCTGTCCTTCATGCCCTGGGAGATTTTGACAAAGGTTTTGGTATTTCGAAAACTGGAATGGAGTTCTGATCGCACGGATTCCTCTCCCCATACAGCAATCAGATCCTGTACCTCCCATTCAGTCCATACTGGAGCTCTTTTGCGATTCTGGGACTCCATCATGGTCACCTCTGCTGATGAGCTCTGCATGGTCACCTGCAGCTTGCCATGCTGGCCAAACAGGAAATGAGATTCAAAAGTTCGCGGTTCTTTTCCTACCTGGCCAGTGCATCTGAGTTGAGAGTGCTGTCCAGAGCGGTCACAATGGAGCACTCTGGGATAGCTCCCGGAGGCCAATACTGTTGAATTGTGTCCACAGTACCCCAAATTCGACCCGGCAAGGCCGATTTAAGCGCTAATCCACTTGTCAGGGGTGGAGTAAGGAAATCGATTTTAAGAGCCCGTTAAGTCGAAAAAAAGGGCTTCATCGTGTGGACGGGTGCAGGTTTACATCGATTTAACGCTGCTAAATTCGACCTAAAGTCCTAGTGTAGACCAGGGCTTAGAAACTAACCAATTTATCTGAGCATAAGCTTTCTTGAGCTACAGCTCAAAGTGAGCTGTAGCTCACGAAAGCTTATGCTCTAATAAATGTGTTCGTCTCTAAGGTGCCACAAGTACTCTTTTTCTTACTGTGTATATATGTAACCCATACACCTTCTGGGTGTGGTGTTCTTTCCCATCTAGTGGCACCGAGATCACTTAGAGAGAGAGTTAAATGAGTCTGTTCTACAGCCTTAGCTAACAGGCAGTTGGATTTTAGCTCATGCAATACAGGCGCATGCACTAAGCTCCAGAGGTCCTCAGTTTGATCCTGCCTGCGGCCACTGGGGTCTGTTCACATTACATATAGGATGTTTGTTGTTTTAATATTCCTTTCTCTCGAATGCTTTGTTCTAACTGCTACATAAAAATACATTGTTTTATAAAGGGTGTTGGTCAATTTCACTAGTCACAGGTTCCTAAATGGAAGAAACTCAGGTGCCAAACCCTAGTTGGACCTGCAGGATGACAAGCAGTTGCTACACACAGGGTAGTGTACATGCAGTTGGCACACATGCAGGGTTCCCAGTCTAAGAGTGGAAGAATTGTGAGATTTCACCCCAAGACAGCTAACAACAGAAGGTCCAAAACCTGAGGTGGGTGAACTCAGATATCAGAAATGGGGCAGAGGCATACCTAGCTCTGTAACTGACAGTTAATGTGAGCTTAATTTTGTCACCTAAGATTTTCCATGAGCACGGTTTCAGATATGGGTTCACAAACTGCGTTTGTGTGACTAAACTGTGTAGTTGGGTGTCCAGCTACCCAATTTCCACATGCAAATTAAAAATGGGCCTAAACCAAGAGCCAAGATGCTAACATACTTGAACTAGGAGTGGTAGGAGGGTGTTCAGAATCTAGATTTGTTTTACAACTTGCATGTATCTCTTATGCAAATAACGACTCCAATCCTACAATTGCATCTGCTAGGGTTGACAAAGTGATGATCCCTTTGTGAAATTATGACAATATTGCATTCTTAGGTACCTCATAATAGCTGACACTTGTACATGTTTAACTCACTCTCTACTGCATCTACTGTAGAGGAAGGCTGAAAGATTATATGTGCTTTCCCTATGCTACTGAAGTGCCAGGGCAGCACACAGATCTGATTTTTCTTTGAAATTTTTAACATACATGGTATGGTCCTAAAAGGTGGAATCCCTCTGTGTTTCACATATGCTCTGCAGCTGGCTAAACCTAGTTCTTACATACTGTAAGCATATAGTAATATATTCCCATGATTTATGAGGACAAATACCAAGTGTACAAAGGTCATCAGGTAATCAAGAAAGATGTGTGAGATAAGGAAAACAATAGGCCGTTTACAAATAGAACCCTGAGGTTATTCTCTGACTTTAACACGGAGCAGACTGGACTCAGGAGGAACATTAGAGCAGATTAATATTTCAGGAGAGATGCTTAAAAGACAACATGCCATGCTATGTAGTGGAGAATGATGTAGTGATGTTAAAATAGCTGCTCGATCTCTGCCTACCTGAAATTACCTGTGTAAAACCTGTCCTCCCATTAACCTTATCCCCTGGCACAACATTGCCAGAAGGACTCTATTATCTACCAGAGGCAAATACCCAGAGACATACTTTGTTTAATAAAGGATTAGCTATCAAAATACTAATTGACCAGAGGACACCCTCACCTATGGATAGACCACTATCTTGTCTGTATTCCCACAGTCTCTACAACACAGTAAATTAAAGTAATTAGCATATGTGGCATGATATTAACAAGCAGTCAGTATACTTTACTTGAATTTTAGTTTATTTGTCATCTTGAATTCAGTCAAATGCCTCTCTAATTTTTCCATACTTACTGTCACTCAACAAACCAGGCATGACCTTTATGACACAAGATTATATATATAAAATAAATCTATATCTATATCTATATAATATCTATGTTAAGTAAAAATCAGAAGATTTTATGAAGATTTTTTATCCACTTTTCTTAGAAATATAAGATATAACTGGAATAGGGTAATCAGTCATGTATACTGGAGCTAGTCAAATAATACCATTGGCTGATTTAATCAATTATTTTGCAATTTTTTCAAACATATTATTGGGTAAATATTTGTGTCCATTATTCACTCAGATTATAGAGCTGCCTTCTCTCTCTCTCTCTCTCTCTCTCTCTCGCTCACTCTGATTAAAAAAATAATTGAAGAATTAATCAGCAAATATATTTTCCATTATTTGTTGGATGTAATTCATACAGGGATACATATTATTGACTTATAAAGCTCCCAGATCCAACTTGATTTTCCCTTACCATTTTCAACACCAGGATAAATTTGACCTTCATTTACACCAATGTAGGCCCATTGACCAGAACATAATTGAAAGCATAATTTGCCCAGCCACATATAATTGTGCAAAACTATAATACATATGTTTTATATATATCTTTGAATTTGAACTTGGGAGAAAATTTTTCACTTTCATGAGTAAATACGACTTTTCCTGGGACCCGATTCAACAAAGAACTTAAGCACATACTTACCCTTAAGTGTGTGCTTAAGTGCCATTGATGATCATTACATGTCTCAGGTCATTGATGAATAGGATGGAGTTAAGTCTGTACTTAAACTTATATGCATGCTTAAATGCTTTGCTGAATCAGAGTCATAAACATCACTCTTCAAACTGTAGATTTACTAGAAATTCTCAAATAACTATTACTGCTTTTTATGGAATACAATTTAAAAGGGTATATTACTAGAACTGGTTAGAGAACCTCAACAGAATCATATTTTGTTAGAATATGCTGTCCTGTTGAAATTAAAATACTTTGCTAAATCAGATACATTTTGCTGGAATTTCATTGCGGAATATATACATGAAAAAATTCCAACAATGTCAAAACAGCCTGTTTTAAAGTTTTCATAATCCAACATTTTGATTTTATGTTTTATAAGGATTTTTTCTTCAAATTTTATTTTATTGTTCATTATATACAATACTGTAATACAAAATAAAGTCAACATTGAAATTAAGGTTTTTGGAGCAAGGATTCGGAGAACTAAGAAAATTAACTAGTAGCTTTATGGCATGATCTTCATGGAATACTGCTGCTCAGTGGATGCCTAAAGGCTTGAAGATTTACCAGGTACCCACAGTGGAACATAATGATCCAGAATGTCATACTAAATAACGGCAGTACTTATAAACTGTCTTCTGGTTCTTATACTACGGTGAGAAAGTTAGAAAAAACTAGAAATTATTAAAGAGGATCTTTTGAGAATGCAGATTGTGCTTAAATGGGAGAATAAATGATCAAGAGACACTCATTAATATTAAAAATTGTTTAAAGAAAAAAGGCTGAATAAAATTAGGAGTGACATGGAAAATCTTTGGGAAAACACAAGTAATTGACACTCCTTTTTCATATCCTCTTCTTTGTTCAAACAAATAATAAAATAGTAATACTAAAACCTAGCTCTGAGATAGCATTTTTCTTTCCTAGATCTCAAAGCACTTTACAAAGTAGGTCAATATCATATCCCTACTTTACAGATTGGGAAACTGAGGCACTGAGGGGGGAGGTGACTTACCCAAAGTCACACAGCAGGCCAGTGGGAGAGCTGGGAATAAACCCAGGGCTTCTGAGTCTCAGTTATAGACTCATAGACTTTAAGGTCAGAAGGGATCATCATGATTATCTTGTCTGACCTTCTGCACATTGCAGGCCACAGAATCTCATCCACCCACTCCTGTAATAGACCCCTAACCTCTGGCTGAGTTACTGAAGCCCTCAACTCATGATTTAAAGACTTCAAATTACAGAGAATCCACCATTTAAACTAGTTTAAAACCTGCAAGTGACCCATGCCCCATGCTACAGAGGAAGGCGAAAACCCCGCAGGGTCTCTGACAATCTGACCTGGGGGGAAATTCCTCCCCGACCCCAAATATGGCAATCAATTAGACCCTGAGCATGCGGGCAAGACCCACCAGCCAGACACCTGGGAAAGAATTCTCTGTAGTAATTCAGAGCCCTCCCCATCTAGTTTCCCATCACCAGCCACTGGAGATATTTGCTGCTAGCAATTGCAGATTGACTACATGCCATTGTAGGCAGTCTCATCATACCATCCTGTCCATAAACTTATCAAGCTCAGTCTTGAACTCAGTTAGGTTTTCTGCCCCCACTGCTCCCCTTGGAAGGCTGTTCCAGAACTTCACTCCTCTGATGGTTAAAAAGTTTAGGTTTGAAATTAGATTAAGTTTTCTGATGGCCAGTTTATAGCCATTTGTTCTTGTGTCCACAATAGTGTGTAATTTAAATAACTCCTCTCCCTCCCTGGTATTTATCCCTCTGGTGTATTTATAGAAAGCAATCATATCTCCCCTCAGCCTTCTTTTGGTTAGGCTAAATAAGCCAAGTTCTTTGAGTCTTCTCATAAGGCAAGTTTTTCATTCCTCGGATCATCCTAGTAGCCCTTCTCTGCACCTGTTCCAGTGTGACTTCATCTTTCGTAAAGATGGGGGACCAGAATTGCACACAGTATTCCAGACACAGGTCTCACCAGCGCCTTGTATAATGGTACTGACACTTCCCCGTCACCTCAACCAATGCATCCTAGGACTGCATTAGCCTCACCCGATGCATCCTTGGACTGCATTAGCCTTTTTCATGGCTGGATTACACTCTTGGCTGATAGTCATCCTGTGATCAACCAGAACACTCAGGTCCTTCTCCTCTTCTGCTAATTCCAACTGATATATCCCCAGTTTATAGCAAAAAATCTTTTTGTTAATCCCTAAATGCATGACCTTTTACTTTGCCCTACTAAATTTAATCCCAGTTCTATTTCTCCAGTTTATAAGGTTGTCCAGATCATCTTCTCTGACATTCCAGTCCTTCTCCATATTGGCAATACTTTCCAATTTATCACCTGCAAATTTTATTAGCACACTCCCACTTTTTGTGCCAAGGTCAGTAATAAAAATGTTAAATAAGCTTGGTCCCAAGACCGATCCCTGAGGAACTCCACTAGAAACCTCCCTCCAGCCTGACAGTTCATCCTTCAGTATGACCCACTGTAATCTCCCCTTTAACCAGTTCCTTATGCACTTTTCAATTCTCATCTTAATTCTCATCTTCTCCAATTTATCTAATAATTTCCCATGTGGAACTGTATCAAATGCCTTACTGAAATCCAGGAAGATTAGATCTACTGCATTTCCTTTGTCTAAAAACTCAGTTATCCTCTCAGAGAAGGAGATCAGGTTTTTCTGGCATGATGTACCTTTTGTAAATCCATGTTGTATTTTATCCCAATTACTGTACACTTCTGTGTCCTTAACTACTTTTACTCTCAAAATTTGTTCTAAGACCCTGCATACAATTGAGGTCAGACTAACAGGCCTATAGTTTCCAAGATCACTTTTTCCCCCTTTCTTAAAAATAGGAACTATATTAGCTATTCTCCTATCATAGGGTATGACCTTCAAAATTTACAGATTAATTAAAAATCCTTGCTATTGAGCTTGCAATTTCATGTGCCAAATCCTTTAATATTCTTGGATGGAGATTATCTGGGCCACCCGATTTATTTTGAGTTTGACTTCCACCTTGGATGTGGTAATTTCTACCTCCATATTCTCATTCTCATTAGCCACCTTGCCACTTCCTATAAGATTTTCATTAGCCTTATTAAAAACAGATGCAAATTTTTTAATAAACTTAAAAACACATTGGACCATGGCTAGATTATCTTTAATCTCCACCCCATCCTCAGTAGTTAGTGGTCCCCTTTCTTTCCTTGTTTTCTTTTTATTTATATGACGATAGCACCTTTTACTATTGGTTTTAATTCCCTTTGCAAGGTCCAAATCTGCTTGGCTTTTGACAGTTCTCACTTTGTCCCTACATTTTCTGACCTCCAAGATTTCCTTGCTAATCCATCCCATCTTCCATTCCTTATAGGCTTTCTGTTAATCACCAGACTGAGATGCTTGCTAATCCAGGTTGACCTGCAACCCTTCCCTATGATATTTTTTCCCCTTGCTTGGGATGCAGGCTTCAGATAGTTTCTGCAACTTTGACTTAAAGTAAATCCAAACCTCCTCCACATTCAGATCCTTGAGTCCTTTGGTTCAGTCCACTTCCTTAACTAATTCACCTTCCTCTGTAGCAATGGGAAAAGGAATAGCAGTAGGTAGGAGAATGGACATTAAGAGGAAAGATAGTGCTGATACCAATGAAGCTAACAGCCAGGTAGGCAATACTGTCTTCTTGGGTCACTACCATTGCTGCCTCTGTGTCCGTCATAGTCTTCCCACGTAAAGTCCTAAATTCCATGAGCCATACTGAAATGAAAAGACATACAGATGAAGGAGGAAGAAACTACAGGGGAAGAACTCCGAAACCAAAGAGGAACCATTTTCAAAGCAGGTGTAAGTCCCAGTGTGTTCAAGGGGATTTAACCACTTAAACATAAGCATTAGCCCTGTCTTGAATGGGCATGGTTTCCTGAGTTGAGACCTCAGTCTGTTTCCAACGCTCTGCACTATTTCTCTGCTAAATTTATTGGATTGAAAATAAGAACTATGCTCAGAATTGCTCTTATATTTACAAATCATTTTTCTAATGGCCCTAGCAGAGAATCTGGCATTAGCATTTACTTTATTAAGAGTTAGTGGCCAGTTTAACTTCTAATTGCCTGAGTTACTGCATCCGGTGGGATTCATTGATGGTAATTTGGAAAGTGAATCAATTTATTGTCAGCTCACAAACAAATCCCAAGATCAGCTGCCTACTAAATCAATGCAGATTGCATGATGAATGTAGTGGTAGGTGGAAGTGCTCAGTTTTGAAAAATTTAATAAACTTGACAGGAAGAATAAAATAACCTCACGTCTGCAGCTTTTTGGCAAAGGATAAATGGTTTTGGTTATTCATAGACAATTATTTCTTTTCTTAGAATGTTAATGCAAATTGTCCTAATGTATTTGTTTTTCTCATATCCATTATTACATACCCTCTCCCCATGATGAGGGAAGGAGTTTACTTTTCAGGGCCTTTTTCAGTTCACACAGTTGGAGTCTGGAGAAGGGGACATGAAGTAACTCCCAGATCACTTTGTCAAAACTATGATAGGTCTATTCAGTTAAACTTTTCAAAAATGAATTCTGTAGCTCAGAGGTAAGATTTAATCATTGTTCAACATAATTCTTAGTCAGTCCTTGAAGAGTTGTGACTCATGATACATTTGCGAATAATATTGCCTCAAGGCCCTTTTCAGACACACACACATGCAAAAAACCCCAAACCCTTTATATTATGCAGAAATATTTGCAGCAGCCTCAACTCAGATTAAATCCTTGCCTTGGAAATTCACTCACTATATTTTATCGCTAAGGTTTAAATGGCCACTAAGATTCCAATTTTGCAAGCATGCATGTGCTTAACTTTAGGTATCTGATTAGACCCACTGATTCTCAAGGTCACAATCCTGTTTCTGTCTTGCTTCTGATGCAATGCAGCTGTGCACATCCCCTTATTCAAAGTACAACGTAATATTACGATCCAGCCTTTGATAGCAAAGAGCTAGATTCTGCTATGCTGTGCAGTACCTGACTCTGTGAGTAGTCCCAGTGAGAAGAAGAAGAGTACTCCCAGAGCACGGCACTACTCACTATGAGTAAAGTTGACAGAACTGGTCCCAAAGCAAAGTTCATTTTAGGCAGAAGCAGTTTATAAAGGTTATATCATTCGATCAAAGAACAATAGGCTGTGATTTAGTTTATTAGTATTTAGATATTTAGTTTGAATAGCATGTCACAAGTAGTGAATACAGATTGTAAGCAATCCATTGTCTGATATTGTGTTCATGAAAAATTTTCACTGAACAATTGTGAACAGTGGAAGAGTGGTTCATGGACAGGATAAAAAGAAAAACAAACTTTGCTTAATCAATGATTTATTTTGAATTTTTTGGCCACTCTAGTGTTATGCAATCTTAACCAAGAAGGAATCTCAGTCATAGTTTGCCTGAAAAACAGCATCTTCTGTACCCAGTCACAAAACCTGCATTTTATAAGTAAACTAAAAAGGACACTAGAAAAGTTCTTAAATCAAAATTAAGTACAGTAGGTTTTATGCTATTAGATACTCGGTAATAAATTAGCAGTTACTGTGGCAACTGTCACCTTTCATGATATATGTTGTACCTCTAAACGCACTTTTTTAAAGACCAAGGGTGAAGTCTTGGCCTCACTGAAATCAATGCCAAAACACTAATTGACTTCAATTGGACTAGGATTAATTTGTTATTAGCAAATATTTTTTTCTTAATTTATGGTCATTGGTCCAAATCTTGAATTCCTACACCCTGGTCTATATACAGATTTTGGCATAACTATTTTGGCCATAGATGTGATTTCCTCTCTCCCCTTCCCTTCCCCCCTCCCCCCCCAAAATAGTAATACCAATACAACCACTAGTGTGGGTGCAGTTATATCTTTCCTTATGGGAATAGTTATAGCAGTATAAGCACTTCTAATCAAGTATAACTGCATCCACACTAGGGGGTTGTGCGGCTTTAACTATTCTAGTGTAACGGTGCCGTTTTTAGATGCAGACAAGGGCTAAATCAAGGTCCTATGTACTGCTCCATGTCTGTGTGTAGGGAAGATTCTGCATGCTTGGGAGAGAGGAGTTCTGCTTCCCTTTCAGCTACCATGAAAGACTATCCCCAACAAGAGACACATGGAGTTGGAGAGGGGAGGGGACTCTACAGAGGTCTTCCACAGTCTAAAATTCCTAAACCCATGTGATAACGCAGCAGTAATTAAAACTATCTGAAGATACTTTCCTTCCCATGTTCTGGAACCATTCTTTGAAGTAGGCCATTGCAGGGACAGGCACAGTAGGAGGGGGGGTCTCTGAAAACATAATTTCAAAAGGAACTCTGATGCTGGCTCTAGAGAGCTGGGGAAACAGAGTGGTTGATCAGAGATGGTCTCTGCTTTCTTTGAGGTCAGTGTGGAGTAGAGATGGTTGAAATTGTTTTTTTTTTTCTTTTTTCCCTTTTTTTCACAAAAATATTGAAAAAACTTAGATTTTATTTTCATTCAAAATTGTGCTGTGAAAATATTTATTTTTTAACACAATTTTATTATTTTATTTCAATATTTCTATTTTGAAATTTGTAAAATAGGAAAAATCTTTTACTTTTTAATTTCCCACTCCTATTTTCCACTGAAAAAAACAGTAGGGAAGGGAGAGTAAAAAGAGACAAAGTATGTGAAAAAAACACCACTTTTTCATTTTTTTCTTATTGGAAAAAATGTCTAAGTGTTACTTTCTATTACTTTTTCTCACTTAAAGAGAAATTAAACAAGTGAGAAAAAATACTTTTAAAAGTAAAATGCTATTTTCTCTTTGAAAGTAACTCAACACTTCATAGTTAAAAGTAAAAGCAATGTTTCACTCTTAAGCAGTACACTTGCAATATGAACACATAAAAGTGAAAGCCATATTTTGCCTGCGTTAGTTTTAAATGTGAAAGTGATACTTTTCTTCCTTTCATCCATTTTTCTAGTGGATAAAGTAAAAACAAAAACAAAAACAAAAAAACTGAGCAAAGGTGGAATTTTCCCATAATTTTAAGGCGGGAAAAATACAAAAAAGTTTTTTTCCCTTGCAAGTTCATTTATTTTATTTAAAAAATGAGATTCTCACAATTTTATATATATATATTTGACAAAACATTTTTATATGAAAAAACTTTAAGAAAAACATGTCCTACTCTTAGTGTGGATCTTGTGAAATCCACAGGGCAAGTCACAGCCCATTGATGGAAGAATGAGTAGAGAACTTCATGAGTTGAAATGTACATTGATCCTTTTCTATTTCTCCCTTTATGTTTCCATACAGGGGAGAGTGGAGCCCTTTGCTTTTATTTATTCCTTACTCAGGCTGAGTCCCACTGACTTTAATGGAAGCTTGCCAAATAAGGACTTGAGTTAAAATAAAGAAAGGACTCTGAATATGCCCCATTATTTCTAACAGTTAGAGAAGTCAGTGGTCAATGGCTATTGAGTTCATTAGCCTGGCCTGGATCAAAATAACTGGACTGAACTGGCAACTAGAGCTGATCATACAATATTCACTAAAAATGAGTTTGATTGATTTGATTATATTTTTCAGGTATATGATAGGAATTGTTTACATAGCTCTTTTCATAAGTAGAGCTTTATAAAACTGAATGACAGAAATAGCCAGTAATAGCCTCTAACACAGAGATTACTCTGAGATTGTAAAAGCAGGTTGTTGATATTTTTACCATTTTATCATTAGCCAGAGAAAACACTTTATAGTGCAGTTGGAACATAAATCTCAGAGCATCATGTTTTTGTCATAGGCAGTTCACTGGAAGAGAGAAATAATAATAAACAAGCTGGCTAAAAGGATGATTACACTATAGATTTTCTATTTAATCCCATAAAATTCTCCCCTTTCCAACTAACTCAGTATCATTTCAGTCCAGTGATTCTTTGGCTTGGTGCACAGTACCTGGTAGGGTATGTCTACAGTGCAATTAGATATCCACAGCTGACCCATGCCAGATGACTCAGGTTTGTAGGGCTTGGGCTCAGGGGCTGTCAAATTGTGGTGCAGATGTTCAGGCTCGTGCTGCAGCCCAGGCTCTAGCCTAGGGCCCTGCAAGGAGCTCAGGTTCCCCTTCCTGCACATAGATTTTCTTCAGAAATATGGCTCCACTCTCTCTTCCCCTCTGGTCTAAGTCACCTCATTTTGTTTGCCCGTTGGCAGGTCCTGCAGTCAAACAGAGCCCCTCTGCTACAAAGCATGCTGTTCTTTCCTGCCCAAAGCTTTCGGTTCTGCTCTGAGTTTGTGTCTGACTAATACCCAGTTCCATTGTTCTGCTCCTGGGAATTTTCCACTCTCTACTTTCCTTGCCCCCTGCAGAGAATCTTGGTCAAACTGGTTTCCCTAGGACTAAAAGTTACAAGACAGCAGCCTATTCTGAGCAATTACCTGTTAATCAATTTTCTTCCATTTGTGGGACCTATTTTCAGGTGTCAAGCAATTACATATGCCTTGTATGTTAAAATACGCATTTATTTATAACCTGTGGAGTGTTCATGAAGACAGTTTTAAAAAAGGATGATTAGAGCTAGGCATATTATCTTTTATACTTTCTATAAAAGTATAAATTAAATACATATAAAAGTATACATTTATATAAAAGTATACATTCTACTTACCAGTTCATATTTGACTTCTGATGACCACCGTATTATCTCATATATCATGGGACACTGAATCATCAAACTGGGCCAAATGTTTAAAGTGATTTATTATAATCATCATTGCATGTTCTTCCCCCTTAAAATGCTTCCTATGTCTGACCCATCTAATATCTAGTTTCCTACATTTGTTCAGTACTTGCAGAGTCAAGCAGTTTTCATCACAAACACCCATTATTAGAAAAGAGAGATCAAAATCCATTTCACCCCCTACAGAGTATTTTTGTCTTTTCACCTATTGGAAGAATACAATATCTGTTGACCTACTTTATCTCTGATTGGTAGACAATGAAACAGTAATTGATACTGATTCACCTAGTGTAAAACAAAACACTGCTGATTTCTCTGGGTATCTATAGGATCCTTACAAGGTTTTGAAAAGAATGTATGGTTCAGGACATAAGCCAACATTAATGACCTGGGGTCAGGAAGAAACTTCCTCCATAGGCATATTATTGTATAATTGCCCAACATAGGGTTTCACACCTGCCTTTGAAGTATGGCCAGTGACTGAGACAGGATCCCAGACTTCATGGACTCCTGATCTGATCTTTCATGCCTGTTCCTTTTTTTAAAAAAAGTGTAAGTTGTAGTGTCTAACACAGCCAAAAACTGAGAAATGTAGATTGAGAGGGAAGAATAAAAGAACATTCAAAATGGTGAAAATTGCATAAAGATTAAACTTCACCAAGCATATGGTTTGAATTAGATGTACTTAGGATCATCAGCAAATCTTTGATAGCTCTATTGATTGAAAACACTAAACAAAATACTTCATGCAAATTTTCTGGAAGTGGTTCTAATCTCGGCAAATCTATAACTTTCAGATTTCTGCCAGCAATGCAGATGGAAAATAACCTCTTCCAGTACATTTTTTTAAAGAAATGAAAAGACAATTATTTCAGAACAAGAGATGCCTGAGTAATCTACAATTCGTTCATGTTATGTTTTTTCCTAAGGCAATTTGTGATAAGTATGTGTTCAGCTGTTCCTAATATAGACAGTTTCCTATATATATGATGCTGAATGCAAGTCAATGTCTGAGGTTACAGGTGAAACCGGGATTTGAACTGAGACAGCAAATTCTGAACAAGTTATATTTCCAGCACCAGGTGAAAATCAAAGACTTCTTTACAATCTTGTTATTTAAAGACTTTTATTTTAAAGAATATATTTGCTGGAGTATTTCTCTAACATAAAGATCTTTAATTTTCACTTCACTCATTGAAAATGTTATCTGGATAGGCAGTTCATTTGCTTTTCCCAGACCAGCTGCTTTCTCATGGCAGGTGTGGGATGGGAGCAGAAAGTTGGTTGCAGAAGTGAATGGTAGAACATAAGTACTTTTTTTTTTAAGAGGACATGTTTATGAATTTTGATAACATATGCAGTAGTTCACAAGATTTTAATGATTCCGGTAAGAAAAACCATCAGCTTACAAAACAGATGGCATATTACTGCGCACCAGACTTAAAAATATCCCAGGGGATTTGAAAACCCTTCTGTAATTAATCCAGCAACTAAAAATTGTATTCTAAGCATTAATTAACATCTTAGCTATGAATTAGTTGTATTTTTTTAAAAAAGAAATGTAGGATTTTTGCTTTTTTTTAGTAATGGGCATCTGACCATGAAAAATTTCTAAGAGAAGATGTAGATTTTGGTTTCACCTTCTTATTCTGCTAAGTAGTTGTGATCATGAATGAGAATAGTAAATCCTCAACACCACTTTCCATTTTGACTTCCGTGGTCATTAAGGAATGATTTAGGTCTTGCTAACAAAGATATCTAAGTGTAAGGTCCAATTGTGATCTCAGTTATTCCCTTCCGCCCAACCCAGGCCCTGATAACTCCATTGAGTCACTCCATAGTTACATGGAATAAATGAAACCAATATCTAGCTCATAGGTTTTATTTTATTGTGAATAAACTACTTAATATAAATAACTTTTTTTCTTGCCTCAGGCGTATGGCTTCTACAGTATAGGATTCACGCTTCAGAAATATCTCACAAGTAGGTGTAAAAATAACACTAGGTGTTTTGAGATTAATTATTTACAATGTCTGTTAAAATATAGAGCCAAATCTACAGATGCAAGGATCTGCCCATAGAGGACTAATCCAAAGCCCAGTGAAGTTAACAGAAAAACTCCAATTGATATCTGTGGGATTTGAATCAGGTTCATAAAGCAGGATAAAGGTCCTAAATATTATTTTACTACATTAGTGTCACTAAATGTTTTCTTCTATAACCAAGTAAGAAATTAATAGACCAGTCCAGTACAGGCAAAACAGGGAGAAATATGGATTATTATTTTGGATACTGTTTTCATAGTGGATGACCCTAGTGATGTTGAGAGGGAAAAAAGCTTTGAACTGTTCCATGCCAACATTTATCATTCATTAAATATGACCTGCTGTGGAATGTGGTGTGGGCAGCCAACATCCTGCTCCCAAAGTCACCAAAAATGGTTCAGTTGAACCAGGACGAATGATTGGAAAGTTTTCAACAATTTTCCCAGTGTAGACAGTGCTTGAGTTAAGAGAAGGTACTGAGGTCTGTTGACATAAAGGGGGAGTATCACTTGCAGGTGGTTCCCTTTTGAATTCCAAATATATTAAATATGTCCAAATGAATCTACAGAAGGTGGCTCTTCTTCCAGTCTTTATAAACCAAAGAAATGCAGGAAAATGTGAACTGAAACCTGCATTGTTTTGAGGATCCTACAACGCGAGCCTTATTTGGCCAGATCCTGAGCTGATGTAAATTGTATTGTGTTATGTCATCTAAAGATGTGGCTCATTATTTTTAAAATGGCCATATTTTATGCAAGTCTAACAGATGGAAGAGAAACAAATTTTCATCCAAAGAGCCAGAAGAATTACAACCACAGCCTTGATATGAAAGTCATTTTATCATCACTGGTGTTTAGGAATTATAATTGTCTACAATATTTTTTTTTGTCTTTTAGGTTTCCTTAACTTTATTACGTGCAATATATTGGGGGGGGGGAGAAAGGTTAATATAGCTGACAGATATTACCCACAATGCACTCAAAGGAAAGTTAATGCTCACTGTGTTTTACTCTAAGTGCAACATATACTACTGAAGACAAGTGGATCATAAGTTGGTACATATATCTTATACACACATCACTACTGCAACTTTCCATAAATTATATTGTTACAGCCCTTAATTATAAGCTTATATGGAGGTGGATGGAGATAAGTTGGAGCCAAATCCTAAAATGCAATAATGGCAGGGAAGGATGGAGCCAGAAGGCTAAGAAGATGTGGAGAAGGGAAGGACAAGAATTGGATATTGATGAATGCTTTGGAATTTAAGAATTATATGCATATCAGTGATATTTTGGTCTCCAAATACAATATTTGTGCTATTTACATTCACACACATCCCTAGTAGTGTTTGATAAAGGGAAAAATATAACTGATCTAATGTGATTATTACATGGATCGGAAAATGTGAGTAATTGGATTCAACAATTAAGGCTGCTGTCATCGGTATCATGAAAGTATAATCTTAGACAAAAGAATGTTCTCTGCTGCAGTGAAGTATCCTTTGAGTCCATAGTGAGCTAAGTAATGTAGCTGAAGTTTTATATACAAATTTTGATAACATAAATTATATATTTACAAATAATAATGCTTTTAATCTAAAGAGTCCATAAAGCAGTATACAGATCCCAATCCTAGGCTTCTCATGGACCAAAATGGAATCCATTATAGGAAAAGATCATCAACTAGTTATGTATGACAGTTCCTAAAGTGAAAGACACTTTAGAAATGCATGTCTAGATGCTATAGGTTGCCTATTATATACAGAATGGACCCTTGTTGAAAGTGATGGAATTAGGCATGGACGAACCTGTTCAGAAAAGTTAAGAAACAATCTCACCTTTACCCCAAATAAACCTTTTTTTGATGTTTGAAAAAGTCATCCCCTTCACCCCCCAAGTTTAAGTGACTTTCAACTGCCTGGCTTTCTTTGAATGAAAATATCTCTCCATATTCTGCCCATATTCTGGAATGGCTTGATCTCATTAGAAAACCTGTGTCTCTCCCCATTTTACAGAATCAAGAAGTTCCTATAAGGTTTGAGTAAGGACATGAACCTTTGGGAACTAGCTGAACTAAATATTTTTAGGTTCACCCAAACCTTTGTGAATAACAGCTTCCCCAACAGCAACCTCTACCCTGACCGTTTCCCACCATTATTTTAAAAAGTCCTGGCCTCTTGTATTTGCCTACATGGGGAAAGGGAGACTAGGCATGGGGAAACTACTTGAAGGGGAAATGCAATGTTTCCTTTTACACTGCTTTTTTGGGCCAGGGTCACTCACCCTTTCCTCCCCCAATTAATGTAGAACACAAAGCAAAACTGAATTGTTTTCTCATTTGACCCAAGTCCTGTGGGCACTTTTTTTAAAGACCACAGAGTGAGTTCTAGCCCTTCATGGACACCATGGAGTAAACAAAAATTAAACTCATTTGAGAAACGTCTACAAGGCTTATGCCTGTACAAGTGCTCTTGAGAGAATGTTTTTTTTTAATACCAAATGCTCAATGCATATGCTATTGAGTGGTGAATGGACCATTAATTGCTTGTATGTCCATTAAAATAATCAGTAATATGCCATTTGTATATATTGTTGTTAGGTCTATTTAAAATAGCATGTAAAAAGGCTTGGTCTATTTTTCTACTGAAGTGGTGAGTCTTTTTTTATTATTATTCTCCTTTGTGCAGAATATGACAAATCATAAGGCTTAGAACAAAAACACCCTCCTTGTATGAAGAAAGCTATTACCCTTTCTATTGATATGACGGTAGCCAGAGAAATATTATGGGGAAGACAGGGAAAAGGAGTGGGAGGAAAACAACAAGGATTGACTAGAACAAATGAAAACAGAAAAAGAGAATCATTAAAAATCTGTTACGTAAAGAGAGAAAGAAGGTTTGTAAATAGGGTAGAAATCAATGTGAAAATAAAGAGGGGGAAAAGTATACTAAGTGGGATTTCTTTGAAATCTGCTTTGAAAATATTTTAAACCAGATAATGAAAACCTGGCCTCAGATAAAATGAAACCTTTTTAAAGCATGGCTGTACTTGTGGGAGGACACAGCATTGTTTCAAAGAAAGTATACGGATCTATCAGCTGGAAGCATGTGAAAATCCCAGAATGGACTGTATTTGAATGGAAGAGTTTAAATTAATCTCATTTTGGGCAACCACCTGGTAGTTGGACATGGGTTGACTAAAAGTCTTCTGCAGTGAAGAGTGCATTATTTAGATATAAGTGAGAGAAATTGCCATGATAAACATTGATGGTTAATATTAAACTATGGATGATTCAGATCAATGCTGGTTGGAAGGAATAAAGTTAGGCATATAAAAAACCAGGTATTTTTCTGGTTTGATTTAAACTGGTGACCATTTTCATGCTTAAAGGACACTGTCGAGGCAACTTTGTCTCCAATAACCCCTTGGAAATTTGATACTGAAATCTGCCTCCTTAACTGAAATTGCTTTACTCCCTTAGGCACATTCAGTGGTTTGTTATTGCTGGGTAATGCATGAAGGCTGGTTTATTGCCACTATAACTAAACACCATTGAAGAATTTGCCTTAGAAAAATCACATCATATTGAAAATCACAAGAATAAATCAAAGCTAAATTATAAAGATCTGCTGACTGTATTTATAGGGGACCCAACTTGATGGGGAATTGGGAGACATTTTGCAATATCAAAGACTCGATTTCTGTTGTTGTTTACATACAGGTGCAACGGTATTCGGCATCACATGCAAGGAAACAATCCTGTTAACAGGCATTTCATTTATGGGGATACTTGGGACCTCATCATTTAACAAGACCTAAATCATTCCTTAATGCCTACGGAAGTCATAATGGAAAGTCAATGAAAGTTTTGCCATTGACTTCAGTTGAAGTCAGATTTAGCTTTTCTGGCCAAAATGTAGGAAAATTCCTCCTCCTCAAAGCCCTGATTTTATTTTAAAAAAAGCCAAAACAAAACAAAACCCCAACAACCTATAAATCAAGACTTATTTTCACAACATTTTGCATGCACATAGATCTTACTTAAATTGTAAACACTTCTGAAGCCAAGCTTTTATTCTTGTCACACTGCTGATGCTGTATAAATAATACATAATATTCTTCTAGTAAACCTGAGGACAGACTGTTCTTTTTCTAAGTCGGCTTTCTTGCATGATTTTTAATTATGGAACAAATAAATAGCTGTACTAATGTTGAAAGCAGACATAAAGTAATAAACAAGCGGGCAAGACGTATGACAAACCTAATCCTCCATTGCTGAAGTCAATGACTGCTGTCTTTGCAGAGATGCAGAGTTAGACAATATGCACTACAGAGAAAACAAAGGCATATGACTTAAAAACTACAGACATTAAACTCCTCCCAACTTGCTTCTTGTGAGAGGTGTGTTTTACCTTGTGAGAGGTATGTTTTACCGTGTGTTTAAATGCTGATGCATTGTATAGAAACTGATGCAGAGTAAGGGAGTCAGTAGAGGACAAGAAAATATAAATGAGAGGGAATTGTGGGAAGGCATTGGAGGTCTGTCACTACCTAAGTTAATTAACTTGCATCTATGCTGCAAAGTGAGCAGGTTAGCAGACCAAGAGAAAGTAGCATGTGGGCTCTAGTCTATACCACCAAACTCAGGTCAGATGTTTTTGTGTGTGGACAGTAGCTGTGTTAGGGGAAACACCTGAGTAAAAGACCCGGTTAACTTAGTAGTGAAGATATGCTCTTAGATGTAGGAACCACTCATTGTCGGGCGGGAAGGAGGGATGGAGGGAGAAAAAATCAGATTGGCTGTTTTCTATGCAAATTAAAATTGGTGCCCAGACAAATCTGCTTTCACTGAGGTTGCAAAGAGGACAGAGATGCAAAGAGTTGAGAACCTCACGAAAATTTTAGCACAAAATTTCCTATTGTGTTGTATCAGCTAGTCAAGCATATAGAACTACTTCAGGAGGAGGGGGAAAATGTCAAGGAGAAGAAATGAAGTGAGACAAGCAACAAGAGCAGCCAAAAACAATGATAAGATTTTGTTAACAGATATGACTGATTGACTTGATTTGAAATCTATGAGGCACCATCAAGAAACTCATCAAAAATCACTCCACAGAAAATGTTCCTAACAACTACAGTGGTAACACAGGTCAATGGCGCTATTATCAGGAGATCAACGGTTGCATTAACATCTCCCCATTCTTCTCCGCAGTAAGAATTTTTTGTAGCTGCAACAATGGCATCAGTAGTATAAGATATGACAAGGGTTAGATGATAGATGGGCTGCAAAATTTGCTCAACTGTCTTGCAGAATTTGGCTAGCCCTGCAGTCATGACACCATAAAACTGAAATAAAAAGGAGTGGAAGAACTACAATATTGTGCCAAATGGAAGAAAAATCACTCAAGATTTCTAAAGGGTGGGGAAGAGAGTGAGGAAAAATCACTACACTTTTCACTGTATTTTTTCTAAAATTTCTCAGTGTCCCAATGAATCAGGGACACAGAAAAAGTCATCAGGAATTAAAACTCAGGACTGGGACGTTATGATTGATGATGTGTGAAATTAATTGTGTGCTGAAGGGACTACTGTTGTAGGTGCTCTTTATCAACCATTTTCATGTGTTATATGAGATTGGTAGGCCAGACAATTGATAAAGAAACTGAGCTAAATACTGCTCTGAGTAATGCTGGGATTTCATTGATGGGATTGCCCTGCTGCAGCTGAGAACACCATTTTGCCCACCATGTGGATAAAGACACAGTGGACCACTTCTTGTGAGGATGTGCACACAGACAAAGATTCAGCCAGGCAGGGTGCAACTATTTAGTTCTTCTTCAGGATCCTCCTGACTAAATCAATGGAGTTCCCACTTTGCATCCACAGACAAACATGGATGTGGCTATGGTAAAGAAGTGTCTTCTTAGGGTATGTCTTCACTACCCTCCGGATTGGCGGGCAGCGATCAATCCAGAGGGTATCGATTTATCGCGTCTAGTCTAGACACGATAAATCGATTCCCAAGCGCTCTCCCATCGACTCCTGTACTCCAGCGCTGCGAGAAGCACAGGCAGTCGATGGGGGAGCGGCAGCAGTCGACTCACCGCGGTGGAGACCACGGTAAGTCGATCTAAGTACGTCCACTTCAGCTACGTTATTCATGGAGCTGACGTTGCGTAACTTAGATCGATCTCCCCCTCCCCCCCCGCAGTGTAGACCAGGGCTCAGTGTGTGAACTCACTGACCGGGCTACTCCACATCTCTCACAGATTGCACTGGGCCCTCAACCTTGGCAATGAGGGGCCCATTTGTAGTTAGGAGTTCAGTGTGGAGCTTCAATAAGGTCAGCATATAGGTCAACATTAGCACTGCTTTTTCACTGTTGCTGTACAAGCATCTCCAACACAGAATATGATGGTGCTTGGTTTGTTTCCATAACTGAATCCATTTTCAGAGTGGCACAGGCAGACAAATTCCTGTCGGATCTGCTGGATAATCTTTCCCCTGTGTGAGGGGTTGCTCCTGCTTTTGTATCCTTGTCCTCTCTGATGAGCTGCATCTGATCATGGATTGTCCAATTAAGTACTCCTCCTTTGTGATCCCACTCTGCCCAATCCCACTACTGTCTAATCAGCTCTTTAAACTATTTAATTACCTGCTCTTTTCTATTGATCAGTCAGCTGTTCCTACCTGTGATCCTGTTCTTTTCTGATATGCTGGTCTCGCTCTAATCTGCTGTTTCCTTTCTCACTTTGTTTCTGTCCAACCCTGATGCTTTCAGATAACTTCCAGCTGCCCAATGCTGATGTTTCGTAATGCTGGAACTGTCTCATCAGCTGTTCCTGCTGTTGTCCAGTGAGCTGTTTCTCACTGCCTGTCTGAACACACAGCTCTATAACCCATTGTTTCTGAGGTTCAGTTGTGTTGCTATCTGATCACATGTTCCTGCCATATTCTTCCTGCCACAGTTTGATCCTATTGTGTCTGTCACTGTATGATCTGTCCCAAAGAAGTTCTTGGTGTCCAGTTCTTGTTGTTGCCTAATTAGCTGTCCTTTTACATTTGCTATCTGGTGAATTGTCTAACTTTCAGATTCTCTAGAATATCTGAACATCTCTTGTACTATGCAGTCTTTCTTTTCCTTCATCTTTCTGTGACCTGATTGTGCTAATCTTATCCAACTAACTTTTCTTGCCTTTTGGATTTCTTATCAGCTGCTTTTTAGTGTCTATTTTTGCTGTAACTGTGATTCAAACATGCCTGAGATGCTGTTCCTGCTGCCTCATTCCTAGAGCTATTGGTTTAATCATCCTTATTGTCTGAGTCTCCATCTATTGAATCAGGTGTGGAATTTTCCTTATACTATCTGATCATTTCCTTCTGATAGCTAATGCTGCTAGTGATTGCAGTCTTCTGTCTAATAATTCTGCTGAACTCTGTTCCTGTCCTATCATGTATAATCATCTTTTGTGGCTTTTGGTGACTATTCCTCCACCCCGTGAAGTGAAATCTAGGTTAATTCCTGGAAGTGAGCAATTAGACTGCACACCACAATAATGCATGAGAGACGTTAGTTTTTGTTGACCAAACACCATGGTGATAAATACATATGCGGACAATGATATCTACAGGTCACTGGCAATTGCTAACAGCTTGGAAGGTGGTAAGCCACACTTTGCAGATAGTCAGTCAACACAAACATAAATACATTAAAACAAAACATCCTTCCCCCCTCTTATTGCTACTTCATCCTCTCTCCCCTCACATCCACACATTTGTTTGTTACATCCACCTCTAGCACCTTGTCACTCTCCAGGGCTGAGACTCTTTTCCTTATTACATATTTGTACAATGCCTACCACAGTCTACACTAGGACTTTAGGTCAAAATTAGCAGTGTTAAATCGATGTAAACCTGCACCCGTCCACACGATGAAGCCCTTTATTTCGACTTAAAGGGCTCTTAAAATCGATTTCCTTACTCCACCCCTGACAAGTGGATTAGCGCTTAAATCGGCCTTGCTGGGTCGAATTTGGGGTACTATGGACACAATTCGACGGTATTGGCCTCCGGGAGCTAACCCAGAGTGCTCCATTGTGACCGCTCTGGACAGCACTCTCAACTCAGATGCACTGGCCAGGTAGACAGGAAAAGAACTGCGAACTTTTGAATCTCATTTCCTGTTTGGCCAGCGTGGCAAGCTGCAGGTGACCATGCAGAGCTCATCAGCAGAGGTGACCATGATGGAGTCCCAGAATCGCAAAAGAGCTCCAGCATGGACTGAACGGGAGGTACGGGATCTGATCGCTGTACGGGGAGAGGAATCCGTGCTATCAGAACTCCGTTCCAGATTTTGAAATGCCAAAACCTTTGTCAAAATCTCCCAGGGCATGAAGGACAGAGGCCATAACAGGGACCCGAAGCAGTGCAGCGTGAAACTTAAGGAGCTGAGGCAAGCCTACCAGAAAACCAGAGAGGCAAACGGCCGCTCCGGGTCAGAGCCCCAAACATGCCGCTTCTATGATGAGCTGCATGCTATTTTAGGGGGTTCAGCCACCACTACCCCAGCCGTGTAGTTTGACTCCTTCAATGGAGATGGAGGCAACACGGAAGCAGGTTTTGGGGACAAAGAAGATGATGATGATGATGAGGTTGTAGATAGCTCACAGCAAGCAAGCGGAGAAACCGGTTTTCCCGACAGCCAGGAACTGTTTCTCACCCTGGACCTGGAGCCAGTACCCCCCGAACCCACCCAAGGCTGCCTCCTCGACCCAGCAGGTGGAGAAGGGACCTCCGGTGAGTGTACCTTTTAAAATACTATACATAGTTTAAAAGCAAGCATGTGAAAGGATTACTTTGCCCTGGCATTCGCGGCTCTCCTGGATGTACTCCCAAAGCCTTTGCAAAAGGTTTCTGGGGAGGGCAGCCTTATTGTGTCCTCCATGGTAGGACACTTTACCACTCCAGGCCAGTAGCACGTATTTGGGAATCATTGTACAACAAAGCATTGCAGTGTATGTTTGCTGGCGTTCAAACAACATCCGTTCTTTATCTCTCTGTGTTATCCTCAGGAGAGCGAGATATCATTCATGGTCACCTGGTTGAAATAGGGTGTTTTTCTTCAAGGGACACTCAGAGGTGCCCATTCCTGCTGGGCTGTTTGCCTGTGGCTGAACAGAAATGTTCCCCGCTGTTAGCCACGGGGAGGGGAGAAGGTTGAGGGGGTAGCCACGCGGTGGGGGGAGGCAAAATGCGACCTTGTAACGAAAGCACATGTGCTATGTATGTAATGTTAACAGCAAGGTTTACCGTGAAAGAGTGTAGCCATTGTTTTATAAAATGTGTCTTTTTAAATACTGCTGTCCCTTTTTTTTTCTCCACCAGCTGCATGTGTTTCAATGATCACAGGATCTTCTCCTTCCCAGAGGCTAGTGAAGATTAGAAAGAAAAAAAAACACAGTCATGATGAAATGTTCTCTGAGCTCATGCTGTCCTCCCACACTGACAGAGCACAGACGAATGCGTGGAGGCAAATAATGTCAGAGTGCAGGAAAGCAAAAATGACCGGGAGGAGAGGTGGCGGGCTGAAGAGAGTAAGTGGCAGGCTGAAGACAGGGCTGAAGCTCAAATGTGGTGGCAGCGTGAGGAGAGGAGGCAGGATTCAATGCTGAGGCTGCTGGAGGACCAAACCAGTATGCTCCAGTGTATGGCTGAGCTGCAGCAAAGGCAGCTGGAGCACAGACTGCCACTACAGCCCCTGTGTAACCAACCGCCCTCCTCCCCAAGTTCCATAGCCTCCACACCCAGACGCCCAAGAACGCGGTGGGGGGGCCACCGGCCAACCAGCCACTCCGCCACAGAGGATTGCCCAAAAAACAGAAGGCTGGCATTCAATAAATTTTAAAGTTGTAAAATTTTAAAGTGCTGTGTGGCATTTTCTTTCCCTCCTCCACCACCCCTCCTGGGCTACCTTGGTAGTCATCCCCCTATTTGTGTGATGAATGAATAAAGAATGCATGAATGTGAAGCAACAATGACTTTATTGCCTCTGCAAGCAATGATCGAAGGGAGGAGGGGAGGGTGGTTAGCTTGCAGGGAAGTAGAGTGAACCAAGTGGCGACGGGTTTCATCAAGGAGAAACAAACAGAACTTTCACACCGTAGCCTGGCCAGTCATGAAACTGGTTTTCAAAGCCTCTCTGATGCGTACCGCACCCTCCTGTGCTCTTCTAACCGCCCTGGTGACTGGCTGCGCGTAACCAGCAGCCGGGCGATTTGCCTCAACCTCCCACCCCGCCATAAACGTCTCCCCCTTACTCTCACAGATATTGTGGAGCACACAGCAAGCAGTAATAACAGTGGGAATACTGGTTTCGCTGAGGTCTAAGCGAGTCAGTAAACTGCGCCAGCGTGCAGTTTTAAACGTCCAAATGCACATTCTACCACCATTCTGCACTTGCTCAGCCTGTAGTTGAACAGCTCCTGACTACTGTCCAGGCTGCCTGTGTACGGCTTGATAAGCCATGGCATTAAGGGGTAGGCTGGGTCCCCAAGGATACATATAGGCATTTCAACGTCCCCAACAGTTATTTTCTGGTCTGGGAATAAAGTCCCTTCCTGCAGCTTTTGAAACAGACCAGAGTTCCTGAAGATGCGAGCGTCATGTACCTTTCCCGGCCATCCCACATTGATGTTGGTGAAACGTCCCTTGTGATCCACCAGAGCTTGCAGCACTATTGAAAAGTACCCCTTGCAGTTTATGTACTCGCCGGCTTGGTGCTCCGGTGCCAAGATAGGGATATGGGTTCCATCTATGGCCCCACCACAGTTAGGGAATCCCATTGCAGCAAAGCCATCCACTATGACCTGCACATTTCCCAGGGTCACTACCCTTGATATCAGCAGATATTTGATTGCGTGGGCTACTTGCATCACAACAGCCCCCACAGTAGATTTGCCCACTCCAAATTGATTCCCGACTGACCGGTAGCTGTCTGGCGTTGCAAGCTTCCACAGGGCTATCGCCACTTGCTTCTCAACTGGGAGGGCTGCTCTCATCTTGGTATTCATGTGCTTCAGGGCAGGGGAAAGCAAGTCACAAAGTTCCATGAAAGTGCCCTTACGCATGCGAAAGTTTCGCAGCCACTGGGAATCATCCCAGACCTGCAACACTATGCGGTCCTACCCGTCTGTGCTTGTTTCCCGAGCCCAGAATTGGCGTTCCACAGTATGAACCTGCCCCATTAGCACCATGATGCATGCAGTAGCAGGGCCCATGCTTTCAGAGAAATCTGTGTCCATGTCCTGATCACTCACGTGACCGCACTGACGTCGCCTCCTTGCCCAGTATCACTCTGCCAGGTTCTGGCACTGCATATACTGCTGGATAATGCGTGTGGTGTTAAATGTGCTCCTAATTGCCAAAGTGAGCTGAGCGGCCTCCATGCTTGCCTTGGTATGGCGTCCGCACAGAAAAAAGGGGCGGAACGATTGTCTGCCGTTGCTCTGACGGAGGGAGGTAAGGACGACACGGCTTACTGGGTTGGCTTCAGGGAGATAAAATCAACAAAGGGGGTGGCTTTACATCAAGGAGTATTTCAGGCAGGACTTCACGGAGGGTTCCAATAAGAAATGGTGCACCTAAGTTATTGTTCTTATTGGAACAAGCAGGTTAGTCTGGCCTCTGATTGATACATGGCTAGATTTACGTCGCTGCACCTTCTCTGTGAGTGACTGCAGTGTGACCTAGAGGAATGAGTCCCCTAGACGGGGGATGGGGGGGAAGCAAATGAGTACAAAACAAATCTGGTCTATTTCTTGTTTTGATCCACTCCATCTATCTTTTACATCTTTGGCTGGCAGCAGACGGTGCAGAAGGACTGCATGCCATCCACATCTCATGGCTGCCCAGCAGAAGATGATGCAATAGGACTGCTAGCAATCTGTATCGCCTGCCTGCTCACCATAAGACGGTTCAATAGGACTGACTGTAGGACTAAAGAGAATGACCTGGTCAAGTCATTCCAAATTTAGTCCCTGCGCCCATGTCTGCCCAGGCGCTCCCAGCCGACGTGGCCAGGAGCACCTCGGACACGACGAGGATGGCTACCAGTCGTATTGCACTGTCTGCTGCCAGAAGGCAATGGGTTGCTGCTACTGTGTAGCAATGCCGTACTGCGTCTGCCAGCACCCAGGAGACCTACGGTGATGGTTACCTGAGCGGGCTCCATGCTTGCCGTGGTATGGAGTCTGCACAGGTAACTCAGGAAAAAAGGCGCGAAATGATTGTCTGCCCTTGCTTTCACGGAGGGAGGGAGGGAACCGGGGCCTGACGATATGTACCCAGAGCCACCCGCGACAATGTTTTAGCCCCATCAGGCATTGGGATCTCAACCCAGAATTCCAATGGGCAGCGGAGACTGCGGGAACTGTGGGATAGCCACCCACAGTGCAAAGCTCCGGAAGTCTACTCTAGCCTCGGTACTGTGGAAGCACTCCGCCGAGTTAATGCACTTAATGCACTTAGAGCATTTTCTGTGGGGACACACACACTCGAATATATAAAACCGATTTCTAAAAAACTGACTTCTATAAATTCGACCTAATTCCGTAGTGTAGACATACCACGCATCTGACACCTCCTGGAAATCTGCCCCAGATCTCTGAGGAATGGGTGAGCACCATCAGCCATGCTCTGCAAACTGCGAGGGTTGGATTTTTCATGTAGTCCAGGGTTGAATTCTACTCTTCAACCTCGATTAACTTCCCCAGAACACAGCTCATTTAACTGGTATCATAACTTGGTCCTATTTTGGATTTTGGCATATGGTACTACATGAGTATATTTTTGCTACATATGGGAGTCTTTCTACTGGCTTTAATGTCCTGTAGGTTAGGTAGAAATCAACATAAAGAACTTGTAAGCATTCATGTAATCTTTACTATAATTAATTACATCACTTACTAATGCACTTTTGTTAAGTTTATGAGCCAATTTTGGACATGTCATAAATGGATTCTTCTCAATAAAGTCACTGAGTGGGAAACCACATTTTTAATGTCAGTAATTGATATCCTTGTATGAAACACAAGCTGAACCATGCAAAAATGAAAACTCATATATCTGAAATAATTATTTTCCCTCCTTTACTTCAAACAGATGAAGTCCCTCAATTTGATTTTTTTCCACAAAGTCTTATCTTAAGTTCTAGATATGAGAGGAAAAATACTGAATACATTTAATACATTTTTATGTCAGTGGAATCTAGAATGATAATTGGCAACATTTGTACAGTTACTTTAAAATTAATTAACTTTCCCCCCCTAAAACTGAACTTATTCATTAGCTAACAATAAAACCTACAAAACTAGTCGTGAGCTGTAGCTCACGAAAGCTTATGCTCAAATAAATTGGTTAGTCTCTAAGATGCCACCAGTACTCCTTTTCTTTTTGCGAATACAGACGAACATGGCTGCTACTCTGCAACCAGCCATCATTCAGTGATTCATGCCCAAAATATCTGACCTGAATATATGAGGAGAATTTATTTTGCACATTTCATTTGTGCAACTTAAAAATGATTGCACTGATTGAACTGCAAGAAAAAGCCAGATTTTGCCCTTCATTGGGAATTTGTCATGACTTAAGCCATTGGTACCAGGCATTGATGTAGATACATTGGTGAAAGCCCAAGGAAAAGCCCCCCTTTATATTGGTGGAGTTTACAGCTCCCTGAAACTGAAGTAAATTCCATTGATTTTACTCATACTTTGGAAAAGAATTCACCTCTATTTAGGCTCAGGCATGCATAGAACATTTCAATATGAAAGGCATTAGTCTGATACAGATATGAACAACTGAAAAAGACAGGATATAATGGAAGTTGAAACTCATCTCAGCTAAAGTGTGCCCTAGTCACATTTGTTATAATAATAGCAGTTAGCATATGGACATTGTTTTTCATCTAAAGAAAAAAATCATAATTAATTTACATGAAGTACAATCTCTATAAATTAATTATGATAAAAGTGAAATTAATTCAGAAGAGAAAAATCAGTCAGGGACAAACTTATTAAATACTGTAAAATTGTTAATATCCATTTCAAAGAAATGAATACAATTAGATATGGCTTGCGGGCAAAAATCTATTTTCTTTACCCAGAGGGGAGAGTTTTTCTGTGCTATTCTTTGGCAAAACAAGGCTTTGCATATTTGGTGGCAAACAGCTTTCTGCTGAGGACTGTAAGGGTAGATTTTGGTTTGGAATACTAGTAATTATTCAGAGAGGAGAGTCAAGCTTCAGCATCCATTGCTTTACCTGGAGAAAATCATTACATACTAAGAACAGAATTTCATTAAGTATATTCACTTATCAAATGAACGCCTTCTCAAACTGCTCTGCTCCCTATTCTACTCTGTAATATTCAATTCCTCCAATTTCCATTTTTCAAGGTATCTGAATAAATGGTTTGTGGAGGCAATAGCAAGAAGTGCCTGACTTTCACGAATACACTGAACCGCAAACTCAATGCTACATTCCAGTGGATTTGACGTTCAATGCAAATATTTTACACAGCTCCAATTCTGGGATGAAAGTGACTGGAAATCAATAAAAGGATTTCTTTCTGTCTGAAGAACAAAAGAAAAGAATTTCACAGGTTACTCTCCATGCGTCTTGATCTATATGAAAATAGGCTCTTTTAGCTCACAGAAAATGTATATATTGCACTTTCTCCATTTTTAAGATTGAACTGACATATGTATGTATTTATCACTGGCATATATCTCCAGCACTTCCATTCTGGGTGATACTTCTGAACCTGGGGGTGAAATCCTTGCTCTACTGAAGTCAATAGGAGTTTTGCCATTGACTTCAACGGAGTGAGGATGTCACCCTGAAAGAATTACTAAGTAAATCTGTTGAAACGCACCCTAGACGTATAGGATTTCAATCCTCCACAGTTTCTGCTGTGACTCTTTGGAAACAAAAAAGTCTGTCTAGAAGGGGATTGTAGTAAAACAGGTTAATAGTGGGTGACTGGAGTTCAATTTCAATAAAAGTGGAGTGCAAGTGGACAGGGTTGGTAGAGGAGATGGCATGGCCAGAACGATTCAAAGGGCTTGGCTACACTTGCAAGTTAGAGCACATTAAAGCAGCACCAGGCACCCTAACTCTGAAGGTGTCCACACTGGCAAGGCACGTAGAGCGCCTGGACTCTGCAGCTGGAGCGCTCCTGGTAATCCACCTCCAAGAGAAGCATAACGCTTGCTGCACCCCAGCTGAAACGCCCGGGCATCAGTCTGCATGAGGTGTTGCATTACTGCACTGTGATTGGCCTCCAGAAATGTCCCATGATCTCCTGAAGTCAAGTGGCCACTCTTCTCATTGTTTTGAAATTGGCTGCAGGCATGCGGATATCCCCTTTCAAAGCTCCGTTTCTGATAGCCGGCATGTTTATCTGCTCTGGGACAAAGCAAACCATTAGTGTGGAATGCTGCTGTTGTGAGTGTGTGTTGGGGGGGGTCTGCTGCTGTCTGAACTTACAAGATAGCATGCTGACACACTCTCAGCCCCCTCAAAACCCACTCTCTCTCCCCCCATATACACACAACACACTCCCTGTGACACTCCACTCCCCTGCCATTTGAAAAGCACGTTGCAGCCACTTGTACACTGGGATAGCAACCACAATGCACTGCTCTTTGTGGCGTTGCAAGACCCGCTATTGTGGCCATGCCAGTGCGCTTGCAGCTGACAGTGTAAACACACAGCAGCGTTTTCCCTGCTGCTGTCTCCGAAGGCCGGTTTAACTCCCAGCGCTCTACAGCTGCAAGTGTAGCCATGCCCAAAGTCTCGTCCAAATAACTTTTGCAGGTGGGGCTCCTTATAGTGTCCCAGAAACTAACCCTACTCTCGTCAATTGAAGAAAACCATGGGGATGACCCAGTTGGTCTTTGCTGGCAATGAATGCCTTGCATGTATGAGGTCTGCATGGAATTTACACATCTCTAAGCCAGTGGCAGTGAATCAAGCTCTCTGGATGTGTATATTTATGCTTGTATGTTATGCTAACAAGAAGTCTTGGGTTTCATTCCATCCTTTGTACATAGTGTATGTAACTCATTTGTTTCTATATGTTTGTTTTGTTTTTGGCTGTTCTATAGAAATGTTTCAATACATATCTGGAACTTCTGAGCATGAATGACATCTTCTCATAGACCATCACCCATGAAAACATCAGTTCCCACCACTTAATTCTCAGAATGTTTCATTCCAGACAGTGTCAAGAATGGCTCAATGAATAACTATCACTGACTTAGAGAACTCCAGAGGCTCTTCCAGCTTTTGCTGCTGCTAGCTTCCCCAGGAAGGCTCAGAAAAAGGCTGGTGGGTCAAGCTGCAAATACAAATGATAGAGATATATGGTCTCATCCAACACCCACTGATAGCAACTGAAGTCTTTCCATTGAATTTAATAAGCAATGGATGAGACCCATTGTTTGCAGCCAAATTCACTGTTGGCATGATCTGGGCCTTGAATATATAAGATTGTACCCATTTGTCAGTTGTGGATGTAGCCAAAGTATTTTGCCACATTCTTTTTTCAGTTTTACAATGAGGATGATAATATTTGGCTTCACCGCAAACACTGTAAATACCTGAATGAATGTTAAATTCAGGTAAGGAATAAGTAGATGTTAGGTCTTTGCACTAAGCCTTGTATCATGAGTGAAACACACAAATAGTAAATGATTATTAAAAATCTTACTACTGCCATGAAGTTTATAAATAATGAGGCCTACGGTGCCTTTTCTTGACTGTAACAGGATCAACAGTTCAGTAAACTTTTAAATCAAATTAGTACTGTTATTATGTTGCATTTAATATATAGTGTATATCAATGGTCCATTTAGACAAGTACTGTTGTATTCTAATGATATATTCCTCTTCCTGTTATGAACTGTTTTTAAGTGGGTTCTAAAGAAAAAAACATTGGTAGATGTGCAGGTGAACGAGACTCTTATGGTGTGGCTGATATGATTAGGTCCTATGATGGTGTCCCTTGAATAGACATGTGGAGAGAGTTGGCAACGGGCTTTGTTGCAAGGATAGGTTCCTGGGTTAGTGTTTTTGTTGTGTGGTGCATGGTTGCTGGTGAGTATTTGCTTCAGGTTGGGGGGCTGTCTGCAAGCGAGGACTGGCCTGTCTCCCAAGATCTGTGAGAGTGAGGGATCGTCCTTCAGGATAGGCTGTAGATCCTACCAATGTGATATATGCCATCATGTGCCAATGATGCCCCTCTGCCATGTACATTGGCCAAACCGGACAATCTCTATGCAAAAGAATAAATGGACACAAATCAGACATCAAGAATTATAACATTCAAAAACCAGTCGGAGAACACTTCAACCTCCCTGGTCACTCAATTTCAGACCCTAAAAGTCATAATTCTCCAACAAAATACTTCAAAAACAGACTCCAACGAGACACTGCAGAATTGGAATTAATTTGCAAACTGGACACCATTATATTAGGCTTGAATAAAGACTGGAAGTGGATGGGTCATTACACAAAGTAAAAACTATTTCCACATGCTAATTCCCTCCCCGCACTGTTACTCACACCTTCTTGTCAACTGTTTGAAATGGGCCATCCTGATTATCACTAAAAAAGGCTTTTTTCTCCTGCTGATAATACCCCACCTTAATTAATTGGTCTCATTACAGTTGGTATGGCAACACCCATTTTTTCATGTTCTCTGTGTATATATATCTTCCTACTGTATTTTCCACCGCATGCATCCAATGAAGGGGGTTTTAGCCCATGAAAGCTTATGCCCAAATAAATTTGTTAGTCTCTAAGGTGCCACAAGTACTCTTTGGGTTTTTTTTACATCCACTTAAGTGTCCCAACGCCCACTGTGCTAGAGCCCATTTACAGCTCATATCTCTTATGTCCCTAAGACTGAGTCTCAGCAACTAAACATGGATTGAAAGGTGCATACTTACGGGTAATTAATCTCTACCAATAAATTAGCTAACTAACTTAATACTAAAAATAAATCTCATGCATGAAAAATACAAAGGCAGGCTCTTATCCCTAACAACATTGGCTACAGTGCATGCACAACAGACACTCTTCAATTGTTCTGAACTTTATCTTATCAATGATTTCAAAATGGGCCAAGGGCACACTGTTCATTGAGGAGCACTTACATGCCAACTGTCAACATTCAGCCAATTTTTATTAGCATGTAAGAAAAATAAAGTGAAAAAATAACTTTCTTAAATGGGAGAATTTTTTTTTTCATTCTCCTGGAACTCAAAAATGGCTGACAGGAGCTTGTTCAAAGTGTTCCACAAATTCACTACCAAAAAGACAGCAAATATGGAACATTTTAGCCCTGAATATGTTTTTCCAATAAATTATGAGCATTGTGAAAGCGGGGGATACAATGAAAATGTTTTACAACTTCAACTATAGCAGCTGCTACCAGAAACAAACTAAAACACAGAACCAGCATATAATTGTATAAAAACTCTCCTTAAGTGTACAGATTATCAACTGGGAATATCAAGTTATGAGAAGAGTAATGGTGAGGGTAACTTGAAGATGAACACATTTACCCACTATGATTTTGATGACATGTTTGTTCAGCGAAAATGAAGCCTTGTTTATTGTTTTGGGCACTGTTGAGACAATTCAGCTCATTAAAAAAAAATCTTTCTTCCCGTATTCTTTATATGTCAGTTCCAAAATAGGCTGCATAACAGAAAACAAATGTGTATAGGCAAAAATATTGCTTTGCTAAATGCCTATTACGATAAGAAGATAACATTCGGTATTTTTTATGCCTTGGAAAATATATAACTATTAGAAAAGACAAAAAATAATTGGTACTTTGTTATGAATCACTAGATGGTGATATCAGAGATAGTTCCCTTTAACTGATGGTACAGGCAGTCAAATTTGGAGAAATGTTTATTGTTGTTTATGGTGTAATTCTTTTTGGAATTGCATCATGTCATCAGTAAAGCCTGTTCTCTTTGTCTTAGTTGTTTTCTAAGGGTATGTCTACGCTACGAAATTAGGTCGAATTTATAGAAGTCGTTTTTTTAGAAAGCGTTTTTATACAGTCGATTGTGTGTGTCCCCACACAAATGCTCTAAGTGCATTTAGTTGGCAGAGTGCGTCCACAGTACCGAGGCAACAATCGACTTCCGGAGCGTTGCACTGTGGGTAGCTATCCCACAGTTCCCGCAGTCTACGTCGCCCATTTGAATTCTGGGTTGAAATCCCAATGCCTGATGGGGCAAAAACATTGTCACGGGTGGTTCTGGGTACGTATCGTCAGGCCCCCCCTTCCCTCCCTCCCTCCCTCTGTGAAAACAATGGCAGACAATCGTTTTGCGCCTTTTTTCCTGGGTTACCTGTGCAGATGCCATACCACGGCAAGCATGGAGCCCGCGCAGCTCACCATCACTGTATGTCTCCTGGGTGCTGGCAGACACGGTACTGCATTGCTACACAGCAGCAGCTCATTGCCTTTTGGCAGCAGACAGTGCAGTATGACTGGTAGCCATCATCACCATACTCCTGGATGCTCTTTTAGCCGACCTCGGTGAGGTCGGTCAGGGGCGCCTGGGCAGACATGGGAGTGACTCAGCCAGGTCATTTCCCTTTTTAAGTTTCATCTCATGGAGATTCAGTCCTGCCGGCAGTCGTACTGCACCGTCTTCTGGTGAGCAGCCAGATGACGACGATGGCCAGCAGTCATACTGCACCATCTGCTGCCAGCCTAAGATGTATAAAGATAGATGAAGTGGATCAAAACAAGAAATAGACCAGATTTGTTTTGTATTCATTTTCTCCCCCATCCCTCCCTCTGTGAAATCAACAGACTGCTAAACCCAGGGTTTTGAGTTCTATCCTTGTCGGGGCCATTCTGTTTCTCCTTGATGCAAAGCCACCCCCTTTATTGATTTTAATTCCCTGTAAGCCAACCCTGAAAGTCATGTTGTCGGTCGCCCCTCCCTCCGTCAGAGCAATGGCAGACAGTCATTTGGCGCCTTTTTTCAGCGCAGTTGCCATAGCACTGAGAACATGGAGCCCACTCAGATCACAGCGGTAATTATGAGCACTATAAACACCGCACGCATTATCCAGCAGGATATGCAGAACCATAACCTGCAAGAAAAGCGAAACCAGGTGAGGAGGTGACTGTCCCCATCACTCTCGTCACCACGCTGCATCGACATAGACTTCTCACAAAGTACAGGCCCCTGCAATGTGTACATCATGGTGTCAATTGGGCAGGTTCATGGCGTGGAACGCTGATTCTGGGCCCTGGAAACAAGCACAGACTGGTGGGACCGCATAGTGTTGCAGGTCTGGGACGATTCCCAGTGGCTGTGAAACTTTCGCATGCATAAGGGCACTTTCATGGAACTTTGTGACTTGCTTTCCCCTGCCCTGAAGCACAAGAATACCAAGATGAGAGCAGCCCTCATAGTTCACAAGCGAGTGGCAATAGCCCTGTGGAAGCTTGCAATGCCAGATAGCTACCGGTCAGTCTGGAATCAATTTGGAGTGGGCAAATCTACTGTGGGGGCTGCTGTGATGCAAGTATCCAACGCAATCACTGAGCTGCTGATATCAAGGGTAGTGACTCTGGGAAATGTGCAAGTCATAGTGGATGGCTTTGCTGCAATGGTATTCCCTAACTGTGGTGGGGCCTTAGATGGAACCCATATCCCTATCTTGGCACCGGAGCACCAAGCCGGCAAGTACATAAACAGAAAGGGGACGTTTCAATGGTGCTGCAAGAACTGGTGAATCACAAGGGACGTTTCACCAACATCAGCGTGGGATGGCTGGGAAAGGTACATGACGCTCGCATCTTCAGGAACTCTGGTCTGTTTCAATAGCTGCAGCAAGGGACTTTATTCCCAGACCAGAAAATAACCGTTGGGGATGTTGAAATGCCTATAGTTATCCTTGGGGACCCATCCTACCCCTTAATGCCATGTCTCATGAAGCCATACACATGCAGTCTGGACAGTAGTCAGGAGCTGTTCAACTATAGGCTGAGCAAGTGTAGAATGGTGGTAGAATGGGCATTTGGACATTTAAAAGCGTGCTGGCGCAGTTTACTGACTCGCTTAGACCTCAGCGAAACCAATATTTCCCATTGTTATTACTGCTTGCTGTGCACTCCACAATATCTGTGAGAGTAAGGGGGAGACATTTATGGCGGGGTGGGAGGTTGAGGCCAATCACCTGGCCGCTGGTTACGTGCAGCCAGACACCAGGGCGGTTAGAAGAGTACAGGAGGGCACGGTGAGCATCAGAGAAGCTTTGAAAACCAGTTTCAGGATTGGCCAGGCTACGGTGTGAAAGTTCTGTTTGTTTCTCCTTGATGGAAAGCCCGCCCCCCGGTTCACTCTACTTTCCTGTAAGCTAAGCTCCCCCCTAAGCTAAGCTTTCCTGTAAGCTAAGCTCCCCCTCCCCTCCCCTCTTCGATCACCGCTTGCAGAGGCATCAGAGAAGCTTTGAGCATCAGAGAAGCTTTGAAAACCAGTTTCAGGATTGGCCAGGCTACGGTGTGAAAGTTCTGTTTGTTTCTCCTTGATGGAAAGCCCGCCCCCCGGTTCACTCTACTTTCCTGTAAGCTAAGCTCCCCCCTAAGCTAAGCTTTCCTGTAAGCTAAGCTCCCCCTCCCCTCCCCTCTTCGATCACCGCTTGCAGAGGCAATAAAGTCATTGTTGCTTCACATTCATGCATTCTTTATTTATTCATCACACAAATAGGGGGATAACTGCCAAGGTAGCCTGGGAGGGGTGGTGGAGGAGGGAAGGACAAGGCCACACAGCACTTTAAAACTTTAAAACTTATTGAATGCCAGCCTTCTGTTGCTCAGGCAATCCTCTGAGGTGGAGTGGCTGGAGGCCCCCACACTGAGTTCTTGGGCATCTGGATGAGGAGGCTATGGAACTTGGGGAGGAGGGCGGTTGGTTACACAGGGGCTGTAGCGGCGGTCTGTGCTCCTGCTGCCTTTTCTGCAGCTCAACCATATGCTGGAGCAAATGAGTTTGATCCTCCAGCAACCTGAGCATTGCCTCCTGCCTTCTTTCAGCAAGCTGACGCCACCTACCATCTTCAGCCCGCCACCTCTCCTTGCAGTCATATTGTGTTTTCCTGCACTCTGAGACTGTCTGCCTCCACGTATTTTGCTGTGCTCTGTCAGTGTGGGAGGACAGCATGAGGTCAGAGAACAATTTCATCTCGAGTGCATTTTTTTCACCTTCTAATCTTTGCTAGCATCCGGGAAGGAAAAACATATGCAGCTGGTGGAGGGGAAAAAAAGGGAGAGGGGTAGTTAAAAAGACACATTTTATAGAACAATGGGTACACTCTTTCACAATAAACCTTGCTGTTAACATTACATAGCACATGTGCTTTCATTACAAGGTTGCATTTTGCCTCTTATTGAGGGTATGCCAGTTTGGTGTGAGAGATCACTCACACAGGGCTGGGCAACAGAATTCGGCTTGCAGGCACTCATGGTAAGCCACAGTCTTTTGGCTTCTTTAACCTTCATAACATGTGGGAATGGTTTCAAACAACAGCACCCTCATTTCCCAAACGAAGTAGCCGTTGGTAGGCCATTTAAAATGGGTTGGCAATTTAAAAGGAGGGGCTGCGGTTTCCGGGTTAACATGCAGCAGAAACCCAACTAACCCCTCCACACACACACGCACACCCCCAATTCTCTGGGATAATGGCTTCACCCCTCCCCCTACCGCGTGGCTAACAGCGGGGAAGATTTCTGTTCAGCCACAGGCAAACAGCCTAGCAGAAACGGGCACCTCTGAATGTCCGCTAACTAAAACCACCCTATTTCAACCAGGTGACCATGAATGATATCACTCTCCTGAGGGTAACACAGAGAGATAAAGAATGGATGTTGTTTGAATGCCAGCAAACACCAGGACCATATGCTGCAATGCTTTGTTCTTCAATGATTCCCAACTACGTGCTACTGGCCTAGCATAGCAAAATGTCCTACCATGGAGGATGGAATAAGGCTGCCCTCCCCAGAAACCTTTTGCAAAGGCTTTGGGAGTACATCCAGGAGAGCTTTACGAAGATGTCCCTGGAGGATTTCCGCTCCATCCCCAGACTTTTAACAGACTTTCCAGTAGCTGTACTGGCCGCGAATGCCAGGGGAAATTAATCATTAAACACGCTTGCTTTTAAAGCATGTATAATATTTACAAAGGTACACTCACCAGAGGTCCCTTCTCCACCTTCAGGGTCCGGGAGCCTGCCTTGGGTGGGTTCAGGGGGTACTGGCTCCAGGTCCAAGGTGATAAACAGATCCTGGCTGTTGGGGAAACTGGTTTCTCCACTTCCTTGCTGTGAGCTATCTACAACCTCCTCCTCATCATCTTCCTCGCCCCCAAAACCCGCTTCCATGTTGCCTCCCACTCCTTGGATGGAGTCAAAGCACAGGGTTGGGGCAGTGGTGGCTGCACCCCCTAGAATGGCATGCAGCTCATCATAGAAAAGGCATGTCTGGGGCTCTGAATCGGAGTGACCATTTGCCTCTCTGGTTTTTTGGTAGGTTTGCCTGAGCTCCTTAATTTTCACACAGCACTGCTGTGGGTCCCTGTTATAGCCTCTGTCCTTCATGCCATTGGAGATTTTTTCAAATATTTTGGCACTTCGTCTTTTTGAACGGAGTTCTGCCAGCGGAGATTCGTCTCCCCATACAGCGATCAGATTCCATACCTCCCATTCGGTCCATGCTGGAGCTCTTCAGCGATTCTGGAACTGCATGGTTTCCTGTGCTGATGGGCTCTGCATGGTGACTTGTGCAGGTGAGCTCGCCATGTTGGCCAAACAGGAAATGAGATTCAAAAGTTCGCGGGCCTTTTCCTGTCTATCCAGCCAGTGCATCTGAATTGAGAGCGCTGTCCAGAGCTTGGAAAAAAGTGGCTGATGTGATTAGGTCCTATGATAGTGTCCCCTGAATAGATATGTGGACAGAGTTGGCAACGGGCTTTGTTGCAAGGATAGGTTCCTGGGTTAGTGTTTTTGTTGTGTGGTGTGTGGTTGCTGGTGAGTGTTTGCTTCCGGTTGGGGGACTGTCTGTAGGCAAGGACTGGCCTGTCTCCCAAGATCTGTCAGAGTGATGGGTCATCCTTCAGGATAGGTTGTAGATCCTTGATGATGCATTGGGGGAGTTTTAGTTGGGGGCTGAAGGTGATGGCTAGTGGCGTTCTGTTATTTTCTTTGTTGGGCCTGTCCTGTAGTAGGTGACTTCTGGGTATTCTTTTGGCTCTGTCAATCTGTTTCTTCACTTCAGCACGTGGGTATTGTAGCCATTCAGGGGAGACTATTATAGGGCCTAATCACATCAGCCACACTATCAGAGGCTCGTTCACCTGCGCATCAACCAATGTGATATATGCCATCATGTGCCAGCAATGCCCCTCTGCCATGTACATTGGCCAAACCAGACGGTCTCTACGTAAAAGAATAAATGGACACAAATCAGATGTCGAGAATTATAACATTCAAAAACCAGTCGGAGAACACTTCAATCTCTCTGGTCACGCGATTACAGACCTAAAACTGGCAATATCACAACAAAAAAGCTTCAAAAACAGACTCCAGCAAGAGAATGCTGAATTGGAATTAATTTGCAAACTGGATACAATTAACTTAGGCTTGAATAAAGACTGGGAGTGGATGTGTCATTACACAAAGTAAAACTATTTCCCCTTGTTTATTTCCACTCCTACTGTCCTTGTAAACTGCTGGAAATGGCCCACCTTGACTATCACTACCTAAGTTCCCTCCCCCCCCCCACTCTCCTGCTGGTAATAGCTCACCTTTCCTGATCACTCTTGTTACAGTCTGTATGATAAAAGAAAAGGAGGACTTGTGGTGGGCTGTAGCTCACGAAAGCTTATGCTCAAATAAATTTGTTCGTCTCTAAGGTGCCACAAGCCCTCCTTTTCTTTTTGCGGATACAGACTAACATGGCTGCTACTCTGAAACCAGTCTGTATGATAACACCCATTGTTTCGTGTTCTCTGTGTATATAAATCTCCCCACTGTATTTTCCACTGAATGCATCCGATGAAGTGAGCTGTAGCTCACGAAAGCTTATGCTCAAATAAATTTGTTAGTGCCACAAGTCCTCCTTTTCTTTTTAAAAATATTAGGAAGTTCCTTAATCCAGCTGTCCCACTTCTTGCACATGTTACTTTAGATTCTGAGAAGAATAGTCTGTGCAGGGAGCTGAGGGCTTGCTGTACAGGTGTGGCTGGAATATTGCATGATCCCATCATTGATGTTCTTGTAGCATTTAATATAGGTCTATCTGGGACCAAAGCTTAAAAAGGGATTGAATTTGGTCCATAATATTTATCAAATGCTCTATCTAATTGAATGAACAAAGTTTCAGCTGTTTTGTAATTTGTATAATGTAATAAATTATATCAGATGTAATATACTCTACAGACAAATATTTATATAGTGACATAAATGTGTCCATTTACAGACAAAGAAAGACGAGAGGGCAGATGTTCAGGTGGTGACTCTGATATAGCTCCATTAGAGTTATTGCAGCTATGCTGATCGACCATGACTGAGGATCTGGCACGAAGACCCTGTCCAGAAGCATCTAAAAGCTAGCATCCTGATCCTTCAAATTTTTATTCACCTAAGGGGTCTTTAATGAAGGCAGTTGGACTATTCACGAATCTCATAAGAGTAAAGATTGCAAGATAAGGGTTTTTGTATCAAAGATTTTAGTTTCATTGTTCTTTTGGGTAAGCTTATGTGAAGTGGAATACAGCCACAGTATACTTTGACCCGTTAAAATAATGGCTGTACTCATGCTGAAATACAATGGAGACTAAGTGTCATTGCTGTTCAGCAAGTCCATCAAAACTGTCTTGATGGGATTCCTGTGGCTCCAGCTGCATTCCAGGGCATTCAAGGCAAGGAAGCCCTGCTGTGTTTTAGATCCTGCTGATAGAATGCCAGAAGGCACTAGCACACAGAAAGGCATTAAGAGAAGAATAAGAATCAGATAATGCAGAGCAGCTCACAACTCATTCTAATCAGCATGGAGTGGCATATGAGACTGTGATTAGTAAAATAAATACGATTAATTCTTCTGTTTATGTATTTAGGATAATTTTCTGAACAAAGGTTGTCATCATTATATAACTGGCCCATTTAAATCTGTTGATTGTCAAACATACTAATTGCCGGAATGTTGCTGGTGCTGCTGTAAAAAAGAGGAAGTCATGAGAAAAGCTGTAGTTGAAGAGGTGAGGTGTCTTGTGGTTAAAGCAAAGAACTGAGCACCCGGAAGAGGGGGAGGAGGAGGAGGTGTTCCTAGTTCTGTCTCACTCTTGGGAAAGTCAATTAGTCCCCAGTTCTGCAAGCTACCCAGTGTGTGCAGATTCCTGGGCCTGTATGGATCTCTGAGCCTCTGCATGCATTGAAGGGTCCACCTGTCTTGGCCAGCTTTCAGGATGAGGATAATCTCCATGTGTGTTCATTTCCTCTATCTGTAAAATGGTAAATTTTACTTAATTTCTATAATTCATGGCTTTTTGTAAAGTGGTTTAAGATCCTTGGCTGGATCTCACAATATATGTGAAAAGTACCATTATCCACCTGACAGAACACTACTGTGCAAATGAATGCAGTGAATCAGGTTTCTCTGATTTCAATGCAGCTTTAAAGGAACCCCGAGTAGCCAAGGGATTAAAAAATTTAGATGTTATATAGTTTTCAACATAGAGGCCAAACTACAATTTCCCTCTTCAGGAACTAATTATGCAAACAGACATGCCAAACCCACGGAAAAAAAAAGACAGAAATTGGGCTTGTTTTTGGCTCAATTGGCTTGTGAGTTGCTTGTTGGCTAGTTTTTGGCTTGTAGCTTGTTTGGCTTGTGGCTTGTAGAACTCTTCAGCTTGGAAAAGAGGAGACTAAGGGGGGATATGATAGAGGGATATAAAATCATGAGTGGTGTGGAGAAAGAGAATAAGGAAAAGTTATTAACTTGTTCCCATAATGTAAGAACTAAGGGCCACCAAATGAAATTAATGAGTAGCAGGTTGAAAACAAATAAAAGGAAGTTCTTCTTCATTCAGCACACAGTCAACCTGTGGAACTCCTTGCCTGAGGAGGTTGTGAAGGCTAGGACTATAACAGGGTTTAAAAGAGAACTGGATAAATTCATGGAGGTTAAGTCCATTAATGGCTATTAGCCAGGATGGGTAAGGAATGGTGTCCCTAGCCTCTGTTTGTCAGAGGGTGGAGATGGATGGCAGGTGAGAGATCACTTGATCATTACCTGTCAGGTTCACTCCCTTTGGGGTACCTGGCATTGGTTACTGTCGGTAGACAGGATACTGGGCTGGATGGACCTTTGGTCTGACCCAGTATGGCCGTTCTTATGTAGCTTGCTGTAGCTTGTTGCTTCTTTTTTTGATCGGCTCCCGGCAAGCGGGAGCAAGAAGGGGCAAGTAGGGGCAAGGGAGGGGAGAGAGTCGGGGTTCACAGCGGGTCCACCACAGTCTCAGACTACACGCCAGGGGAATCTAGTCAAATAGACTGTTGAGGGTTTTAGGGATTGGCTTGTTTTGGCCTTTTTTTGAAATGGGATTAGCTTGACTTTTGGCTTATTGTGAGAGTTGGGGTGCTTATTTACCGCATGAAAGTTGGCAACTGTGATCCCAAGCTTTTGAAATACAGCAATATTTCATAAGTATTTATTTTATCTTAGGCCCTGATCCTGCAACAGTCTTTACCATGAGAGGAAACCTGCTTCTCCAACTTCCATCAGGGCTGCGTGGGAGAGGAACCAGGAGCTGCAAATGGCTCCCTGCAGCTTCCACCCTTGGATGTAATGGAGAATCAAGGCCAGACACAGATAAAGGAGAAGTAATCAGCTACTTACTGGTTCAGGGCTATTAACTACCATATCCCTCTTAAAGACACGATGTCCAATAATTAACGTTTAACTTTCAGACATGGCTGCATGTATTTTCAATATCACAACAAACTTCTGGAACCATAGATTGCTTAGAATTCTGCAAAATCAGGGGGTTTGTTTGTTTATTGGTTGGTTCAAAATATATGCACAGCAAACCCTGCAGAGTCTCTATGACAGTATATAAATTGGCAGCTACTATATATTTCTAAAATAGTCTATTAAGTTTTCATGTTAAAAAAACATGAATAATAAAGCAATTTAGTGAACTATTACTCCTAAGAATGAAGGTCATTCAGAATCTGTATACCCACGTACTGTGAGCTCATTTCAATTTGCCAGGCTTCATGTTCATTAAATTAAATAAATGATATGTCATGAGAAAAAAGAGCTGTACAAGTTCAGTTTTACAGAGGTTTCCTTGAACTAAGGGTCACAAATTTGCTAACGGTCTCACTTTAGTAATTTCAACCTTTCACCAGCAAATGTTGAGTTTCTGTGGTTTCATAATAGGTTATCATAACAGGATGGACTAGGCCCTGAGGCCCCTCACTGAAGGCCTTGTGGGCCCTGCCACACCCCGCCCCAGAAAAGGGCAGTAGAGAGGTCCTCCAGGCTTCTTATGGCAGCTGTGTGGGAAGCAGCCAATCAGGGCCCAGCAAGTCAGTAGAAGTATAAGCTGCAGGGCCAGAGCGAGTTCAGATCCTTGCTGGAGCTACAAAAGTGTGGATGGTGTGTGGCTGGCTGATGGAGCTAGAGAACCTGGACAGGGCAGCGCTGCCAGAATCCAGGGAGTGTGAGAAGGAGCCCTGAGCTGGTTGCTGGGACTCCATTAAAACAAGGCCTTGAGGTAGGGATTAAGATGACGCAGGGCCATGGGGATGTGAGAGGCCCCTGTTGGACTTGTACTCCGGAAGGGATTTACACTGCTTTTATTTCACAGACAGATTATGTATGACTTGGCCGGAGGGCTGAATCACCAAAGACCCACCACAAAGAGAGAGAGTGCAGGTACATGCACTCAGCCAGGGGGCGCTCGTGAGAGGTGAGCATGACTCCATCAGTTATGCACAGTTTTAGCAGTAGGAATAATTACAAGTCAAGGTCTGTTTCTTATCTGGACATGAGATATTTGTGTGGATATGCTTCATTAATGTTAATATGTACAAATCTTGCATGCATAATATTACAAGAGTGGTATATCATAGAATCATAGAATCATAGAATATCAGGGTTGGAAGGGACCCCAGAAGGTCATCTAGTCCAACCCCCTGCTCGAAGCAGGACCAATTCCCAGTTAAATCATCCCAGCCAGGGCTTTGTCAAGCCTGACCTTAAAAACCTCTAAGGAAGGAGATTCTACCACCTCCCTAGGTAACGCATTCCAGTGTTTCACCACCCTCTTAGTGAAAAAGTTTTTCCTAATATCCAATCTAAACCTCCCCCATTGCAACTTGAGACCATTACTCCTCGTTCTGTCATCTGCTACCATTGAGAACAGTCTAGAGCCATCCTCTTTGGAACCCCCTTTCAGGTAGTTGAAAGCAGCTATCAAATCCCCCCTCATTCTTCTCTTCTGCAGACTAAACAATCCCAGCTCCCTCAGCCTCTCTTCATAAGTCATGTGCTCTAGACCCCTAATCATTTTTGTTGCCCTTCGCTGGACTCTCTCCAATTTATCCACATCCTTCTTGTAGTGTGGGGCCCAAAACTGGACACAGTACTCCAGATGAGGCCTCACCAGTGTCGAATAGAGGGGAACGATCACATCCCTCGATCTGCTCGCTATGCCCCTACTTATACATCCCAAAATGCCATTGGCCTTCTTGGCAACAAGGGCACACTGTTGACTCATATCCAGCTTCTCGTCCACTGTCACCCCTAGGTCCTTTTCCGCAGAACTGTTGCCTAGCCATTCGGTCCCTAGTCTGTAGCGGTGCAAGGATTCTTCCATCCTAAGTATATAAAAGATATAAATATATTTATCTTTTATACACCACTTTTGTAATATTATGTATACACACACACACACACACACACACACACACTGATACTTACTCTCTGGGAACAATTTTCCAACCAGTTCTGTACCCACCTTATAGTAGCTCCATTTATGTTGTATTTCCGAAGTTTGTTTATGAGACGGTCATGCGAGACAGTATCAAAAGCCTTACTAAAGTCAAGATATACCACATCTACCACTTCCCCTCTATCTACAAGGCTTGTTACCGTGTCAAAGAAAACTATGAAGTTGGTCTGACATGATTTGTTCTTGACAAATCCATGCTGACTGGTACTTATCACCTTAACATCTTCTAGGTGTTTGCAAACTGACTGCTAAGTTATTTGCTTTGTTATTTTTCCAGGTACAGAAGTTAAGCTGACCAGCCTGTAGTTCCCTGGGTTGTCCTTATTTCCCTTTTTATAGATGGGCACTATATTTGTCCTTTTCCAGGACTCTGGAATCTCTCCCATCTTCCGTGACTTTTCAAAGATAATTACTAATGGCTCAAATATCTCCTCAGTCAGCTCCTTGAGTATTCTAGGATGTATTTCATCAGGCCCTGGTGACTTCAAGACATCAAACTTGTCTAAGTTATTTTTAACTTGTTCTTTCCCTATTTTAGCCTCTGATCCTCATTTTCACTGGCATCCATTGAGTTAGATGTCAATTGCTGCTAACCTTTTTGGTGAAAACAAACAAAAAGGTCATTTAGCATTTCTGCCATTTCCACATTTTATGGTATTGTTTCCCCCCATCATTGAGTAACAGACTACCCTGTCTTTGGTCTTCCTTTTGCTTCTAATGTATGTATATAATGTTTTCTTGTTACCCTTTATGTCTCTAGCTAGCTTAATCTCATTTTGTGACTTGGCCATTCTAATTTTGTCCCTACATACTTGTGTGGTTTGTTTATATTCATCCTTTGAAATTTGACTTAGTTTCCACTTTTTGTAGGACTCTTTTTTGAGTTTCAGATCATTGAAGACCTCCTGGTTAAGCCACAGTGGTCTCTTGCCATACTTCCTATCTTTATTTGAAAAACTGCTAACTCTCTTCAATTGTTTTTCCCCTTAGACTTGCTTCCCAGGGGAATCTTACCTACCAATTCCCCGAGTTTGCTAAAGTCTGACTTCTTTATTGTCCCTCCTACCATTCCTTAGACTCATGAACTCTATCATTTCATGATCACTTTCACCTAAGCTGCCTTCCACTTTCAAATTCTCAACCAATTCCTTCCTATTTGTCAGGATCCAGAAAGGGAATAGAAACAGATCAAAGACCTAATTTAACCTCTTACTACTTTTACACCAGTTTAACTCGATTCATTTTAATTGAGTTATTCCATATTTACACCAGCATGAGATAAGAATCAAGCCCCAAGTCTGGAGTAAGACTAAAAAGCATTGACTTTAAACTTACTTCTAATTTATTCTTGCTATAAGTTATGTTTATAGTCATGCTATTCCCTTTTTATTATTACATATTTGTTTTACATTATTAGTGAGTGAACAATACTTATGTGGCAAGTGTATCCCTGTCTTGTTCATGCACAGACTAAGAGCAATAAAAAAGCTTGTTTACTATCAAAATCATCCTTACTCATGGAGATGGAAGTAGATATAAAGCTTAGGTCATCCAATCATGGAACACAAAAAAATTCCATGTGGCTTATGTGACAAATTGCATGCAAATCAAATAATGTTGTGAATTGTTTGCTGTGAATATTCCTTGGAGATCTCAATATCAGAGGAATTACTATTTGAGCTGTGTCATTGGTCCCACATATTATACCTTTTCCCTGACTGGATTTCCAAGTTTATAAACTACTTTATAGCCATATGTTTAATCACAAAATAAATTTAGTTTATGACCAGACTCTGCCACCCTTACTAACAATGAGTAAAGTAGTACATAACTCACTTACCTCCTACGGCTGCAAGGTACATGGAGCAAGGTACAAGGGTGGCAAGAGCTGGCTTATTGTGGTTCTATGAATCTCAGGACATCTCTACACTACAAAGTTAAGTTGACTTAATGTAAGTCGATACCCAGCCACAGCCGCACTGAACATTTCAATGTCATTCAAGCAGCCCTGCTGCAAGCCATAGAATGAAACAATTATAGGTTGCCGCTGGCATTCATGCAGTAGCTGAACACAGTGGAGCGCTATTTCTGGTCCCAGAAAACAAGCACTGACTGGTGGGATTGCATCATTATGCAGCTATGGGATGATGAGCAGTGACTGCAGAACTTTTGAATGCAGAAGGACACTTTACAGGAGCTTTGTGCAGAGCTTTCCCCAGCCCCGAAGTGCAGCAACACTAAAATGAGACCTGCTCTGACAGTGGAGAAGCAAGTGGCAACGACTCTGTGGCAGCTTGCAACACCAGACTGCTACTGGTCAGTGGGGAATCAATTCGGAGTTGGTAAATCTATCCTGGAAGCTGTTTTGATCCAAGTGTGCAGGGCCAATAATCAACTTCTGCTAAGAAGGGTAGTGACTCTTGGCAACGTGCAGAACATAGTGGATGGTTTTGCCATGATGGGGTTCCCTCAGTGAGGTGGGGCGATAGATAGCACATATATCCCTATCTTGGCACCAAAACACCTAGCCAAAGCGTACATAAACCATAAGGGATACTTTTCCATGATGTTGCAAGTGCTGGCGGATAACAGGGGGTGTTTCATCGACAACAATGTGGGATGGTCAGGAAAGGTATATGACACACATTTTTAGGAACACAGGTCTGTTCAGAAAGCTGCAATCAGGGACTTTCTTTCCAGATCGCAAAATAACCATTGATAATGTTGAAATGCCAGTCATGATCCTGGAAGACCCAGCCAAGCCCTTGCTCCCATGGCTCATAAAGCCATATATTGGCCCTCTTGACAGCAATAAGGTACAGTTGAACAGTACACTGAGCAAAAGCAGAATGGTGGTGGATATGTGCCTTTGGATGTTTAAAGGGTTGCTGGAGCAGTTTGCTTACTATATTAGATAGCAGTGAAAGCAATATCCCCATTGTTATTGCTGCATGTTGTGTGCTCCATAATATTTGTGAGGCAAAGGAAGAGAAGTTTCTGTAGGGTGGCCATGGAGGCAGATAGGTTGGCAGCTAATTTTGAGCATCCTCTTCAGTTTGCTTGTAACTGACTACTCACTAAAGGTTCCTTCTCCAGAATCACACTTGGCCACCAGGCTGTCCTGTGACCAGCTGGGCTCCAAAGTTAAAATTAGCTCCTGGCTCTTGGGGAGAATGGATCCACTGCTCACCTGTCTCCTATTCTCCTCCTCCTGCGCTTTCTCATCCACAATGTCCTCCTTGTTGTTGCCTGAGGTGGCCCAGGACTCAGACTTCTGGGAGGTATCCACACTGCAATTGGGAGTAGTGGTAAGTTCATCGCCTAGAATCGCATGCAGTTCATTGTAGAAGCAGCATGTTTGTGGTGCAGAACCAGAATGACTGTTTGCCTCCCTTGTCTTCTGGTACGCCTGCCAAAGTTCTTTGATTTTCACATAGGCCTGCTGCATGTCCCTGGTGTAGCCCTTCTCCCCATGTCCCACACAATCTTTTCGTGGACGTCTACATTTCTTCAGATGGATTGGACAATTTTCTTTTGTCCAAAGATTTAACATAAAATAGTTCCAAAGATAAGGCACGTAAAAGTAACAAGTCCATATGTCAGTGGTAAGTGGAACAGAGTCTCTCTTTTTCATAGGAAACAACTTCTGTGCAATGTATAGGGACAAAGAGAGGGTAATTTCATATCTGTATGCAGATCTTGTAGGGATTCTTCATTCCTACGCAAAATGAGTCAGATCCTTACCAAGCAGTTATTGTTAAACTGTTAGTAACTATTAATAATAGATGCACTCAATTGACCCCAGTGGCTGTAATTAATCCCTACAACAATTCATGAGTGAAATTCAATGGAGTATTCAGCATGTATATTGAGAGGAAGGAAAGGGAGAGAGTTTGATAAGTAGAGCTAGGCAATGGTATTGGCCCCTCTAATAGCTCAGAGTATATTTAGACTCTTCTAATTTATTTATTTTTAAATGTGAAATTGTTCAGTATTAGATGAACCAGTTGAGAACTGACAAACTTTTGACATGAAATAAGAGCTGATGTGACCCCAATCCTGAAATATTTTCAAGGTTATAATTGATCTTGGTAAGAAATAGAAGACAAGTGTGTGAGGGAGAAAGGTCCTCCCACATAGTAACTGCTCACTGTTCACACATGCTATTGTTATTATTATTTTAAAAGTGTATTCTCAGAACATCCAGAATGCACAGATTATCAAGCAACAGCTCTCCAAGACCTAGCTGCTATTTCCATTGTCCTACATCCCATTCTTTCCCCTCCTTTCTTTCCCATCCTGTTTATATTCTTCACCTGTCAAGGACATCATAATTAAGGGCCCAATCCTACATCAGTGAAGTCAATGAGTTTTGCCAGTTTTTAGAGTATACATTTTTTTTTTTTTTGGAGAAGGGGATATCTTTTACTGGTATGTAAAGTACTGTGCCTCTTTATAGTGCTGCAGAAATAATACAATGGTAATTAGCAATAATGAAAACCATAAGAATCAGTAATACACAAAAAGATTGCAGTTCTCAAGTGAATAGAAGTTGACTCCAAACAGGAGCCTGAGAAACAACCACTAATCAATCACAAGAGCTCAGAATGACAAAACCCAAAAAATGAATCATTGGACAATTATGACTGAAACGAAAACAGTGCAGAACCCTGGACATCATGGTTAACCCCTTCATAGCCGAAACATTTGATACTGCATTTAAAACACATCATATATGCAGCATCTACGGGCAAGTATCTCTATCTTGGCACCAAAACACCTAGCCAAAGAGTACATAAACCATAAGTGATTAAGAAAAAGCAGAAAGCATACAGGGAGTGGAAGAAGGGAGGGATCAGCAAGGAAATCTTATTTAATCTTTTTATTACTGACCTCGGCACAAAAAGTGGGAGTGTGCTAATAAAGTTTGCGGATGATACAAAGCTGGGAGGTATTGCCAATTAAAGAAGGAAAGGGATATCCTACAGGAGGATCTGGATGACCTTGTAAATTGGAGTAATAGTAATAGGATGAAATTTAATAGTGAGAAGTGTAAGGTCATGCATTTAGGGATTAATAACAAGAATTTTAGTTATAAGCTAGGGACGCATCAATTAGAAGGAGGAAGAAAAGGACCTTGGAGTATTGGTTGATCATAGGATGACTATGAGCCGCCAATGTGATATGGCCGTGAAAAAGCTAATGCGATCTTGGGATGCATCAGGAGAGGTATTTCCAGTAGGGATAAGGAGGTTTTAGTACCGTTATACAAGACACTGGTGAGACCTCACCTAGAATACTGTGTGCAGTTCTGGTCTCCCATGTTTAAGAAGGATGAATTCAAACTGGAACAGGTACAGAGAAGGGCTACTAGGATGATCCGAGGAATAGAAAACTTGTCTTATGAAAGGAGACTCAAGGAGCTTGGCTTGTTTAGCCTAACTAAAAGAAGGTTGAGGGGAGATATGATTGCTCTCTATAAATATATCAGAAGTATAAATACCAGAGAGGGAGAGGAATTATTTAAACTCAGTACCAATGTGGACACAAGAACAAATGGATATAAACTGGCCACTAGGAAATTTAGATTAGAAATTAGATGAAGGTTTCTAACCATCAGAGGAGTGAAGTTTTGGAATAGCCTTCCAAGGGAAGCAGTGGGGGCAAAAGATCTATCTTGCTTTAAGATTAAACTCGATAAGTTTATGGAGGAGATGGTATGATGGGATAACATGGTTTTGGTAATTAAATATTCATGGCAAATAGGCCCAATGGCTTGTGATGGGATATTAGATGGGGTGGGATCTGAGTTACCCAGGAAAGAATTTTCTGTAGTATCTGGCTGATGAATCTTGCCCATATGCTCAGGGTTTAGCTGATTGCCATATTTGGGGTCGGGAAGGAATTTTCCTCCAGGGCAGATTGGAAGAGGCCCTGGAGGTTTTTCACCTTCCTCTGTAGCATGGGGCACGGGTCACTTGCTGGAGGATTCTCTGCTCCTTGAAGTCTTTAAACTACGATTTGAGGACTTCAATAGCACAGATATAGGTGAGAGGTTTTTTGCAGGAGTGGTGGGTGAAATTCTGTGGCCTGCGGTGTGCAGGAGGTCAGAATAGATGATCATAATGGTCCCTTCTGACCTAAATATCTATGAATGTATGAATCTATAAGTCTACAAACCTGAAAAACAGCTTCATTACAGCCCAGTCTTTATATCTAATTGGAAATATAGGAAAGGGGAAGGAAGAGCTTCCTTCCCCTTTCCTATATAAATGTTGCATTGCATGGCAAACACATGAGACTAGGAGGAATTCCAAATACTAGTGCAAGTATAATACAAAATCAGATGCAAAAATTACTGAGTCAACCTTGTGTCAGCTATTTTCACTTGCACACTTTCAGTTGTACTGAGTTTCATAATTCCAGTGCAGATGATATAATTAAATATACATAACATTTTTTAAAGCAGTAACAGTCACTTTTAACTAACAAGTGGAGACCTTCTCTTGACAGTGCAACATGGAAGAGCATTTCCTATATTCCACAAATGTTCCATGACCACATACTCTTGCCTTTTGTTGGTTTGCTTAAAACTGCAGCTCCAGGAGCCATGTGATTATGTGAGAGTCTCAGCTTTCACCTTAAATAAAATGTATGTTCCTCATGGATGTGGAGAAAAGCTTGAAAATATGACTTCTAAATTATCAAAAACCTTGTGGCAAATAAAAACAACCCAACACTTATGATTTTTAAACTGTCATATTTTTAAGCAATTCTCATGAATTTGGAATGAATGAGGTTATTATAATTCTTTATAACTTGTGTTATTGTAGTGCTTAGGAGCCCCAGTCATGACCAGGACCCCATTTTGTTAGGTGCTGTACAAACACAGAACACAAAGACAGCCCCTGCCCTCATTAAAATCTAAGTCGTCAGTTTTATTCTAATTCTCCACATTATGATGTTATCGCATTTGAAAAATGACAATTGTATTTCACTTTCCATCAATAAGAGAGATGGGTTTGCTAAAGAAAGGGCCCAGGCGCTCTCAGGCTCAATTTAGCAAAGCATGCACTTAACTTATTGTACATACTTAAGTCCTCTTCAAGCCAATAAGACTTAAGCACATACTTCAGTACTTTGCTGAATAGGGGGGAATTATGTACATACTTATAACTGAGCACAGCCTTAAGTCTTTTGCTGAATTGGAATCTCAGTGCCCAAGGAATGCAGAATCATGCCCCATAGGCAGTTATTTTATGGCTGCACAGTGCATCCAGTGTCCTGTCATCTTAATATTTGACACGCGTTGCATCAACAGATTATATCCCACACTTGCATGGGGATTGCATATGTGGTTTAATAGGTTATTTCCATCTCTATTTTCTATGATCCTACAACAAACTTTTATAAACTGAACCTAAAAAGTTGGATAGTTACACTACCCGCTATTTGAGTGACAATCACACCTTTAAAAAGGAATACCAAGCTCATTCTGTAGAACAATCCCATCAATAGTTAATTATTAATTAATTAATGCAATAGGCAAGAGTGAATTATAAATAATCGTTGTGAAAAATTAGTGCGTGTCTAAACAGGGTAATTTACAAATAAAAATCACTCCTTTCTGCATAGCAGCATTTAACACTGCCTGTTTTAAATTACATGGGATCTGGTTTCTTCTTGAATTAGCTCTTTCATAGACTGCCTGTTAAATAATAGATATATGTTAAAAGAAAGTTTCATTGATGGACAATAGAAACTAATATTTTGATTTTCATCCGCATTGCATCAATTTTACACTGCTAGCTCCACTGACTACATTGAAGATGCTTCTGTTTCATATGAATTTAAATGGACTCAGAATCATGCTATATTTCTGATGAGACAACTAACTGACCAAACTCAACTGTTCCTGAATTTTATCTTTCTCAGCTTGACTCTAATGTCTAACAGACATCTCCAAGGTATATAAAACACTGTATGTAAATGGCACTACAGTGATCACCTGTCATAAACAGAAAGGGAAGGGTAAACCCCTTTAAAATCCCTCCTGGCCAGAGGAAATCTCCTCTCACCTGTAAAGGGTTAAGAAGCTAAAGGTAACCTCGCTGGCACCTGACCAAAATGACCAATGAGGAGACAAGATACTTTCAAAAGCTGGTAGGAGGGAGAGAAACAAAGGGTTTGTGTGTCTGTCTACATTTTGTCTTTGCCGGGGATAGACCAGGAATGAAGCCTTAGAACTTTTAGTAAGTAATCTAGCTAGGTATGTGTTAGATTATGATTTCTTTAAATGGCTGAGAAAAGAATTGTGCTGAATAGAATAACTATTTCTGTCTGTGTATCTTTTTTGTAACTTAAGGTTTTTGCCTAGAGGGGTTCTCTATGTTTTGAATCTAATTACCCTGTAAGGTATTTACCATCCTGATTTTACAGGGGGGATTTCTTATTTCTAATTCTATTTGTATTAAAAGTCTTCTTGTAAGAAAACTGAATGCTTTTTCATTGTTCTCAGATCCAGGGGTTTGGGTCTGTGGTCACCTATGCAAATTGGTGAGGCTTTTTATCCAACATTTCCCAGGAAAGGGAGGGTGCAAGTGTTGGGAGGATTGTTCATTGTTCTTAAGATCCAAGGGTCTGGGTCTGTAGTCACCTAGGCAAATTGGTGAGGCTTTTTACCAAACCTTGTCCAGGAAGTAGGGTGCAAGGTTTTTGGGAAGTATTTTGGGGGGAAAGACGTGTCCAAACAGCTCTTCCCCAGTAACCAGTATTTGTTTGGTGGTGGTAGCGGCCAATCCAAGGACAAAAGGGTGGAATATTTTGTACCTTGGGGGAGTTTTGACCTAAGCTGGTAAAGATAAGCTTAGGAGGTTTTTCATGCAGGTCCCCACATCTGTACCCTAGAGTTCAGAGTGGGGGAGGAACCTCCTTTCTATTTATGACATCACCATAAAAAAGTCAATATTTTCCTATGGTTACTACAGATTAGACATTGTTAAAATAAGGTCTGAACCTGCAAAGTGCTGAATAATAACGATGTCACTTGATGGATGGAATCTGACATACGTGTTCTCAGATACTTATTTTCTACAGCCACCACATCAGCTGTAGAACAACAACAGCTCAGTGGGGGAGCGATAGCTCAGTGGTTTGAGCATTGGCCTGCTAAACCCAGGGTTGTGAGTTTAATCCTTGAGGGGGCCATTTGGGGAACTGTGGCAAAAATTAGGGATTGGTCCTGCTTTGAGCAGGGGGTTGGACTAGATGACCTCCTGAGGTCCCTTCCAACCCTGATATTCTATGATTCTATGATATTCTATGAACAACACTGTTACAGTCTACAAGTATAATCAAGCTGAGAGAATATTTTGAATAGACACCATGAAATTTTAGTGTTTACCTCAGAATTTGGACAGTTGTACTGAGCTTTCTCCACAATTCAACCCAATCCGAAACCTTCCACATTGCCAGGTGGAAAAAGGAATCTAACCCATCCCTATGCTTCTACAGTTTATAATTCTAATGCCTGAACAGTTTCTTCAGTGAATTTGTCAAAGGCTAATTTCTACTTGAATGGCAACTGTAATTTAGTTTTGAAATCTATTTATCAAAAGCTACAATTTAATTCCATATAATGCACACAAATTTAGGATCCCTTGGCAAAAGCCATTTGTACTGCTACACACATTCTATTTTCTTCTGAAAGACTCATGAAAGTGGATAGACTTCAGATATTAACAAAGGGTTAAGAACACCTGTTTCCCAATTGCAAATGAAACTGGTCATGTATTGTAATATGCACATCTTAGCCTGAAACATTATCAATATTATTTATTCCTAGTATTGAGGTGGCACCCAAAGACCTCACTCAGTTTTGGGAAGGACCCCAATGTTCTAACCACTGTACAAACCACACAGGAAGATCTCACAATTTCAATTAAGGCAAGACATAACAAGTGAAGGAAACACACAATAAGAAGTTAATGGGGAGGAAGGACAATGGTAATAGTAATAAGATTACATGGGGATTTAAACTAGCTAGGTGCACAATCTGAGGTTACCAAATAATTACAAGTGATACTACCAGTTATCAGGTACTACGGTGACAAGCATCAGTACAAAAGCCTAAGACAGAATGGCACATACTATTCTCCTGGGTCTATTGTGAGGATTCATTGGTTTATTTCTATAACATATAAATTGTATGTGAGTATAAAGAATTATAAAAAATATTATTCATTTTTATGAAATAAAGACAATTGGAAAGCAGAAGCATCTTGTGACTTTAGAATCTGATCAAATAACCAGTGCAAATGGTGTAACCCAAGGAGGAGAGCAGTGGACAGAAATCATTGGAAACTGGCCTTTGTTACAATTCAGAAAGTTCAAGACATACTACTCATACATAAGGCAAACAGGAAATATTGGATGAGGAGACTGAAAATGGCTGTATTGTCAATGGCCCTGTGAAAACAGAGAACATGTGCCAGACCAAACTTTCACTCCACTATAACACTGTGCAGTAACTATAACCTTGACATTTTGTTTTCCAAATCTTCCTCCTGCCTAACTCCATACACACTGAGGTTATACATGCACATTCCCTCCCAGCAGAGGATGCAATAATGTTCCTGCACATCATATTAGAAATAGGGTGACCAGACAGCAAATGTGAAAAATCGGGATGGGGGTGGGGGGTAATAGGAGCCTATATAAGAAAAAGACCCCCAAAATCGGGACTGTCCCTATAAAATCGGGACATCTGGTCACCCTAATTAGAAAGTCTGTTGCAGACAGTAATGCATACTGTGAATCTAAACAATCTTAAAAGAATGGGTAATGCTATTACTATTTCCATTCATAATGTGGAAGAAAACAACCAGGCTGCTAAACGCCACAGGTTTCTTTGGAGAAAGGATTGCTAAAATTCACCACATGCTTAATGATGAATGTGAGAGAGTCATGGATGTTTGTTTCTCACTCTGTCTTCTGCAATATGTCACCAGACTACAAGATGATAGACTACTAGAGACACAACTAAAATATACCTATTGGCCAAATGAGGAGAGCTATTTCAGTTGAGTCCTTTGGTATCCAACAGCCACTGCAAGTGTTCCTACCAGGAAATATAGCAGAGAAAGGCAACAAACAATGGATGTGTTGGTTAGGAAAGGATAATTATCTGCTATGATCTTCTTAGTGTCTGCCTCAGGGAAGGTGAGAAAAATATACTCATTCGAGTACATCTGTAATAGAGATGAGGAAAACAGCCAGCTGAGAAGTTCACATTTCCAGATATTCACCTTGGGGCCCCTTTCCTTTAAGCTGCATGTGGGTGGACCCTATTGCCCATGCAGAGCCCCACTGGAGTCATGTACAGAGTGAGGGAATAGGGGCTTTGGGATCAGACAAAGGTGACTTGAAACCACCTTTGTGTGCCTGTATTTTGGGACGAGACATCAGTTAAAGCAGCCTCAGTGAATCTCTACTTTAAGATCTGTAGATTTATTGATTCCAAGGCACCATTATGATCATCTGGACTGACCTCTTCTAAACACAGAACACAGAACTTCCCCAAAACAATTGCTGGAGAATATCTTTTAGAAAAACATCCACTCTTGATTTAAAAATTATCAGTGAGGGAGAATCCAACACGCTTGGTAAATTGTTCCAATGATTAATTACTCTGAATTAGTGTAGTATCAAGGGGTTCCAGCCATTGGATCATGTTACACCCTTTTCTGCTAGATTGAAGAGCCTGTTATTAAATATTTGTTCTCTGTGTAGATATAAACTGTAATCAAGTCACCCCTTAACCGTCTCTTGGTTAAGCTAAATAGATTGAGATCCTGGAGTCTATCACTGTAAGGCAGGTTTTCTAATCTTTTAACCATTCTTGTGACTCTTCCCGGAGTCATCTCCAATTTTTCAAAATGCTTCTTGAATTGTTGGCACTAGAATTGGACAGTCCACCAGCAGTCACACCAGTGCCAAGTACAGAAGTAAAATAACCTCTCTAATCCTACTCACGAGTCTCCTGTTTATGGAGCATTAACCCTTTTGGCCATGTTCAGCTGATTATCCAGCATGACCCCCAAACCTTTTTCAGAATCACTGCTTCCCATTATAGAGTCCCCCATCCTGTAAGTATGGCCTACATTCTTTGTATCTAGAGGTATACATTTAGCCATATTAAAATGCATATTGTTAAGATCTTATTCCTACTATCCCTAGAAGCAGAGAATACCTGGAGCACAGCTTACTCTGCCCATGCCTGCTTCCTACCCATTGCTCACCTCCATCCTCCGATTCCTCACTCCCCACAACCCACTCACCCCGGGAAGAGAGGTGCTGTATAGCTGCTTTGGCCCTTATGCAGAGGGACAGGGCATAGGGCTTGTTTCTGACTCCTTTAGGCACCAAAAGAGGCATTAACACAACAGAGAACTGGATCTTTGTTGTTACTTGCCATTGTCTTAGAAAAATGGGGCCTTTTTCAAGATTGCTGGCAGGTGATATTTTTTCACAAAAAATGTGGATAGCTCAAGAGTTTGCTGTCTGAAATCTTTCTTTCCCTATTCTCCATTTAACCCAGTAGTTCTCAAACTAGGGCCACTACTTGTTCAGGGAAAGCCCCTGGCGGGCCAGGCTGGTTTGTTTACCTGCCACGTCCACAGGTTTGGCTGTTCAGGGAAAGCCCCTGGCGGGCCACAGGCTGGTTTGTTTACCTGCCACGTCCACAGGAAGCTGCACCGGCCAAGGGATGTGCTGTCCGCCCTTCCTGCAGCCCCCATTGGCCTGGAGCGGCAAACCGCAGCCAGTGGGAGCTGCGATAGGCCGAACCTGCGGACGAGGCAGATAAACAAACTGGCCCGGTCCGCCAGGTGCTTTCCCTGAACAAGTGGCGGCCCTAGTTTGAGAACCACTGATTTAACTGAATAAAGTCTTTCGCGTATCAACGCACATAGGATCTGGTCTATAGCAAACTGAAATTGTTGGGAGTTTCCCATAAACTTCAGTGGGCTTTGGAGGAGACCCATAATTCACAGACAACAGTTATCTACATAAAGTGATACAGGACAGGCATGACTATCGGATGAAGAGGAAACACAAGTTCGTTTTGACTACAAGGATATATTTGGCTTCACCACCTTTCATATTGCAAATGAATAGCTCACTGCATCTCTAATAGGTAACAGCCCATTCAGTTAAAATTATATTTCATAAAACAAAATTCAAAGTAGCCAACATTTTTCTCACAGTTATTAAAAGATAAAACACAATGTGTATTGATTCTGTGCTTTCTATGTTTGCAATTGCTTTTCTGAATGTCTGCTCATAATGCAATGCATTATATCTGTTCTTCTTGAATGTTATCTTTTGTTTCCTTCAAAACAATTTGAGGCAGAATAGTCATTATTGAATTTCACAATAGCTTTATTATCACATAAATAGTTTGATACAAATCAGGTATGTCTACAAAATAAAATCTTAAACATATTAAGGATAAGCAGAGAACGTTTACTTTATTGACCTTTTTATGCACAGTTCCAGGACTGAGTAACTCAGTAAACAATTCAGCACATTTCCTCCACTTAAAACTGGATCAATTAACCACATTTTAAAATCACTTATGAATTATTTAAAAGATGAGGCTTCTTTTCCAACCTTCCACTTGTAAATGCTTAAGCAAATTAAATGAAACACAGTTAAAATACAATAAAATAGGGATTACTTAAAACTGTGGATTTATTGGTGATGGACAAATGTCATATATTCTGGAAGTTCAATTTAGATGAGCATCTAAGAGTTCAGATGTTTACCCAAACATTATCCAAGAAACAAAACAAAAAACCCCACTCAATGTTGGTATGTGTTCACAGGATTTTTTATTTGAATGACAGGTATATAAAAATGTTTTATTAATTATTTTATTAATGTATTATTTATTATTATTATTATTATTATTTGATTTACTAATTGGAAGCTCCAGAGAACAGATTGTCTCTTGGTACCATATTTCTAAAATATCATAACTGATTTGTGGTTTTCCCCTTTGAAAATCCCCTCATGTTTTATGATTTGCCTTCCTCTTTGTTTCTTTAGATATTTATTACTATGAGTATTAGTTATTTTAATAGTACCAAAGCTATATTAGACTGCCGCACTTTACAGGTCAGGGAGACATGGTCTCTGCTCTGAAAAGCTTTCAATCCAACTTTAAATGAGAAATAACACAAGAGTAATTAACAAAGGGGTAAACGGAGTGAAGGAGCACTGGGAACACAAAGTAAAATGAATGATTATTGGACAACATCTCCCATTATGAAACATAGTCTATCCGTTTGGTGAGGTGTGGCTGTGAATCACAGTAGTCACATGGCCACGGCACATCACAGGAGGAGATGTCTGGCTGGTCAGCCTAGCCCATAGAGCAGAATGAAAGCTTGAGGCATCAGAATTACAGCTCCCATGGCACCACAGCAGCATTTCTGAATCAAAATATTTTGGTTTTCAGACAAAATATTTCAGTTTTTGGCCAATTTTTCCCCCCAGTTTTTAGATTAAAATATTTATTCTGTAAAAAGATAGACACTTTTCATGACAAAATTCACTTTGTTAAAATTCACTTTTCTGTGAAAAAAGATAGGTTTTACAATTTTTCAGCTGTCTCTAATGAACACACAAGAACCCACTTGCACATGCAAGTACTTGTTTTGTACATTTTATTCTGTGAGTGTATGTACATGTTATGTGCTGATGTTTGAACATTTGACCCAAAGTTAACTCTAGCTTCTCACAATACTCACTGTTTCCTTGGAGGTGGTTTGGATCTGCAGGCTAAATTGTTCAGCTAAGATTTTTATTTAGGTGTCTACTCTGAATAAAAGACTTCCAGCTCCTCTTTCCTTGGCTCTGCAACTTTTTGTCAAAGTCTGTTAGCAATTCAAAACCTGTGTATGTTTTAAAAAAAACAATTAAAGACTTTTAGTGGAGAGGCAGAATGGCTTTATAGATAGGACTTTGGGCTGGGACTTATGAGACCTGGCTCTCCCATTGCTGTGCTCCATGTTTCAGTTTCCCTGTCCGTAAAGTGGGGTAATAATACTGTGATATTACCCAGCACACAGTCTGGACAGCTGAATAGCTGTGTCTCCTCAGTTCTCCAACCTGGGATGCTTTTTACACTGCTTTACTGGTGGACATCTGAAGAAGTGGAGTTTTTTACCCATGAAAGCTTATGCCCAAATAAAACTCTGTCACCGGACTCCTCGTTGTTTTTCTGGTGGACAGCTACTCCTGACCAATTAACACACAGCCTTCAGCATGTAACTTGCTAACAACCACCTAGCTGTCATTCATGAATTACACTACAGAAGAACAGATACTCTAATCTCAGACTTTCCCCCAGTAATGTGTGTCTTGTATTGCCCAGCACCTTGCTGAACAATGCAAACTCATATAAAGTCTGTCATTTCAACAGTGAAAAATGATATGCACTAGCTCTGTTTTTCCAAATGGAGTCTCTCTGCCACCACTTTAATGTAAACACACTGGTTAGATAAAAAGGTGAAACATGTTTATTAACTACAGAAAGAAAAGAAAGGTTGTAAGTGATTACAAGTAATGAGGCATAAAGGTCAGGACTGGTTACCAAAAAAATAAAAAAGATAAAATACAAGCTAAATGCCTAACATAAAAAGCTTAGAGAACTTAAAAACACAAGTTTTCTCTCACCATAATTGCTACAGCAGTCTGTTCTGGCTTGCTTCAGCCAAGATTTCGCCCCTTCCCAGTTCAGCTCTTTGAGAGTCATTGATGTCATGAGCAGAGATGAAGGAGGAAAGTGAGGTCAAGCATTTCCCCCCTCTTTATAATTCAATTTCTTGTGCTAGAAACATCCTTGCTGAGTCATGGTGACAAACACTCTCTTGTGGATGTGAGGTTTGAACCATCCTTGAGATGAAATGCAAATTTCTTTTTCACACCTTCCCCCTGCCAGAGAAGGGCCATTTAAGCAGATGATAGCCTATTAACACCTGGGTAAGGTGCCAGTGTGTCTTTGTCTCTGAAAAAACAGGTTTGGGCCTGCCTTTTTAACTTTGGAACATGTTACAGCAATGTTATACAGTAGAATTTTATAACTTTACAATAATGTTCAGCAGATTATGGATTTTATAATGAAACTTCACAAGGCATGCTTTGTAGAAAATTTGTCATATCCTTGTAAAAGTGGTAAACATAATGCTATAGATGGTCACAAATATCCTTTGAAGTGAAAAAAGATATATAAGTGATAATTATAATTATTATCAGGAGTGGATAAACCAGTTTGGCAACACACACACACACACGCACACATACACACTTTAATATCACTCCATTTTTACAACCCAACTTGATCAGATCGCATTTTATCCCTGAAAATATTCATCTACTTTTTTTTTTATTGTTTGTTTTTCCCCACTTCTGATGGCCAGAAACAAAACGGGGAAAAAACAACAAAAATGACACTACTGTGAGATTTAAAATTTCACAGAGGTTCAGATAAGCATCCAAATGTTTTTAGGCTTATCTGAATTGAATCCAAACCCTGAAATACTCAGGGTTCACCCATTACCTCTCTCTCAATCTCTCTCTCTGTTTTGTTTGTTTTTGTGGGTTTTTTTCTCTCAAGAAATGTCACTTCCTGCAAAATTAATACCTTGGTTGTGAAACCTGATGCAGTATAAAAATCAAAAATTGGTTCTGTCCTAGGATTTCAGCCAGTACACTTCTCCAGAGACAGAGTGTAACTGCACAATATACCTAGCCCCCCAGCAATCAATACCTGCTAAATCTTAGCTTTTAAAGATTTGCCTCCCTTCTTTCATGTTCTTCAATGTTCTGGACATTGAATTGATTGCTTCAGTGGAAAATTAGCTTAGACAAGCAAAAATGTAGATGTTACTCACTAAAATTAATGAAGCAATAGTACAAAATACAAGTAAAGCAGCTCAGCTGCACTGAAAAATGAATATTAAGCAGCTCAGGGAAAATAAGATAAGCCTGTAGACGTATCTACTAAACCATTTTGGATTTAGAAAAAATTCAGAAGAGTAGGGCATTCAGCTGCCATCTGAAGACTGGAAATTTCAGGCCCATTTCTGGATGTTTGTGCCTCACAGCTGTACTGTTTCACTATTAGGGCTTGTCTTCACTACCTGGGTAAGTCGACCTAAGTTACGCTTCTCCAGCTATGTGAATAATGTAGCTGGAGTCGACGTAGCTCAAGTCGACTTACCCCGGTGTCTTCACTGCACTGTGTCAACAGGACACGCTCTCCGGTCGACTTCCTTTACTGTTCTCGGAGAGCTGGAATACTGGGGTCAAACGGAGAGGGCTCTGCCATCGATTTAGTAGGTCTTCACTAGACTCACTATATTGACCCCCTACTGCATCGATTGCAGGAGCATCGATCTCCCCATAGTGAAGACCAGCCCTTACAGAGACAAGGTGGGTGAGGTAATATCTTTTACTGGACCTAAATGATATGATCTCACCCACCTTTTCTCTCTAATATACTGAGACCAACACGGCAACAACACCACTGCATTTCACTATTGTAACTTTAGTGAATGTTTGCAAAGCACTTTGAGACCCACATTAGAAGGCACTAGAGAAGTGCAACAGTTTAATACGCTATATGAATTCTCAGGTGATATGCACGCAAGGCAAGATCTTCAAAAGTGGCTAGTGATTTTTGGTGAGGCAGAGAGACAACTTGAGACACCTTAAAAGGACTTGATTCTCATTGCTTTTTGAAAATAAGGCCCCTGGAATAAGGGTCAAGTTGGACACCCACAAACTGAGGCACCTGAAATAATTAGTCACTTTTGAAACTCTTAGTCTCACTTTGTGTGTTTTTTTCCTTAGAGGATGTAACTGTTATTGAGAAACATTTCCAAATAAAAAGAAAAACACAGCGTGAGAAGCCATGGATAGGGTCATACTGAATATGTTCTCAATTTTCAGTGCTAAAAGCAAGATTTCTTTTCAAACTAGTAGCCACGTTGAATCACAGAATCTTTAATTACTTGTTTTAGAAGTGGGGCACATTTTGAAGGATTAGTTGCAGTAATTTTTCTAATTGCTTATTGTGCAAGAATATTAGGGGTAAAAAAAAAGATGTGCTGAAATAACAGTGACGCAGTTGGCTCTGCAGAGATCTGTACTGAGGAGTGTTGCAGGAATCTACTGGGAATCTCCTTTACAGAAAAAAACTATATACATACACACACACAGTAGTATTTTGAAAGTTATCTTTTAACAAAGCTAGATATTTACTTACCAATATAGAAACTCCTTTCTCCCCCTTTTCCTCCCAACAAACACTTATGTTAGAAAGAATGAAGCTTAAAACATTTTCCAGAGGCCTTAATGAATTTATAACACACGTGATAATCATCTCTAATAAATGAAAATGTTTGTATTTCAAATGGAACAGGTTCACTCTTGTTGAGGTTTGATTATTTTACAAGTCATTTATTGAGTGATGTGTGGACCATTTTCCAAGAGTTAAAGGCCACCATCAAGGTCTCAAGTCAAAAACGGTTTGTCTGATTAACTTTAACCTTTCAAAAACAAAAAAAAAGCCCTCCTCTTGGGACAGGCTACATGGGCCATAAAATAACTTTGGCGGGGAGGGGGATGCTTGAGGGCTAGTGCTGCCAAATAGGCTTAAAACAGAAACTGGGTCAGAACTATAATTATGGAGTTATTACTTGACTATATAATGGGATGTTACAATAAAATAAGCAGGTAGCACCTTGTAGCAGGGCATAAAGTGAAGGGGATTTCACTTCAAGGAAAATGACTAAACACCCACAATGCACCCCTGATGGCATGGCCTTGCAGCTTCCCTGCCCTCAGTTCTCCCCTGATTCTCCCAATAATTTATTCACAGCCCAGAGTATTTAAAGTAACATTCCCCTTTGGGTCTAATTTATTAAGTCTTTACGAAATACAGTCTCTGTTGGGTCTTCAAATGCACTCTTGTCCCAAGGCTTCAGGTTCCTGTTTCTACTCCACTACCCTCTGTGATGGAACACACCCCCTTATTCACACTCTACTCATTGCTGTAATAATCTTTGAACAAGGTATGTGTTGTAAGGTATCACTTGAAAACTCAATTTGCTGCTCAGTATTGTCTTGGTAAAATATGTGTGGCAACACTGATTATAAGATCCCCCTGTATGATGTTATTAACCCATGTTCCAAACCACACAGCCCGGCCCAAACAGATGTCTTAAACAAAGGTATGTGTACTTGCCTCAATTTGCATTTAAGTAGTAAACAGAATCATTGAACAGAAAAGGAAAACAGAAAGCTCAAACAGGTGAAAAAAGTGATCAGAAAATATCCTTCCACATAGGCTCTTTGTCTCCTGGTTCTCAGTTGGAACTGTTTTTCAGGCGGGGAACTGAAACTATAAAAAGGAGGTACAAACACAAGGCCCACCTCTCTCTCTCCCTGCTCATCTCATTTGCTTCACCAAGACGACAAAAGGAAACATTCATTGGACTCTGGGGGAGGGGTCCTGACCTGAAAGTTTGGTCAGTAATCTGCTAGAGCTGCGTTTCCCAAACTTGGGACGCTGCTTGTTCAGGGAAAACCCCTGGTGGGCCTGGCCGGTTTGTTTACCTGCCGCATCCGCAGGTTCGGCCGATCGCGGCTCCCAGTGGCCGTGGTTCGCCGCTGCAGGCCAATGGGGGCTGCGGGAAACGGCACAGGCCGAGGGACATATGGCGTCCTAAGTTTGGGAAACACTGTGCTAGAGCATGTAGTGAGAAAGTTTGTTTTGCAACTAAAATAGTTTCTTCAGCAGATACTAGCCAGCATTTTCTCTTTATTTTTCTTGTAACCATTTCTGACTTTTCTGCCTCGTTACTTGTACTCGCTTAAAACCTCTTTGTAGTCAATAAAGACGTTTATCTAATCTAGTGTGTTTAAATTGAAGTGTCTGGGTAACTAAGGTAATAATCTGGTACATTATTCCTTTAAAAGAATGCCACACTTAATATATTTGTACTGTCCAGTAGAGGCCTGGGCAGTACAGGACATACATTTCTGGGAGAAGAACTGGGAGTCTATTGAGGTCACACTGCAGTATAACCAAGGTTGGTGAGAGCCAAAGTGTAACTGGAAGGCTACACTACACATAGACACTAAGGGTGTGGCTTCCCTTGTGGAAGGCTGCTTGTGAGCAGCCCAGGTGGGACCTACTACAGCAAGGCATTGTATGATACCCACGATTCCAGGGCAGGGGTGACACACCCTTGAAACTAGGAAGCTCTGCGACTCCCACTGAAGCCCTTGGCCTCTCTGTAGAGTCTTTCACACAGGTCCCCCCCCTCTGATCTCTGAATTTAAAATACCTTCCCTTGGATTAAGGGACTCCACAGAACCCCATAATGAGGCTGTACAGTGATTCAGCAGGTTTAGCCAGCAGCCCAGTATCTGGATTGCTGCCCTATTCAACTGATCCTCTCTTCATCCTTGGACTCAAACGTCTCCTTTTGAAAGGGGCCCCACAGCTCTCCTTTGGGGCCATGCTATGGTTCAGGCAAACTTCCCCAACCGATTACTGTCCCCTCTGCTTCTGGTTCCCATCCTAGGGAGAGACTTTCCTGTCTCAATCTACAATTCTTCTCTCCAGACTATCTGCCCTCTCTCTCCTCTTTTACTTGCATCATCTAACAGCTGGAGTTTGTCATGTTCAAGAAGAAGCTATTTGGTTAACACCTGGGTCCATTCCCTAGCTTATCTGATGTTGCCTTGAACATCTATTCCCTATGTCATGGAACTGGACTTGGCTGGCCTTGAGCACCACTACCTATTAATGGAGATTGACCACTGTCTTACTCCAAAAAAGTTGGATGTTCAAAGAGTAGATAATTTCACGTTGCTACCCATGTCAGAGCGAGCAGAAGAGACAATCCTTGAACTAAGATTTGGAACAGCTAGTCAGTTAGAGGAAGTGGCAGTGGAATAATACAAAGGGTGGAATAAATATGAAACAAGAACCTATTATGGAGAGGCAAGTGATGTGTCATTAGCAATAAGTCAATACAGCAAACAAGCAGAGTTGCAGAAAGGAGATTTTTATTGACATGCATAGAGACCAGAGTTACATGCAGAGAAGGTATCTATCTGGTGGCATCCCAGCCCGTCTTATATTCCTGAGCCTCTAGTGTCATACCAAACTAGGTCCCCTCCTGAAACCTGTCCCTCTTTTCCAGTTCTACTCTTCATACTACAAAGGATAGTGACAGAAAGAAATCTGATATTAGGGAAGCACAGATGGAAAAACATGTAATGCTGCAACTAGGTCAGACCTTAGATTTTGCTGGATTATGCATGTAGTAAGAGAGGCACAGATCTCAAATTACATAGAAGCATAGAACCATTAGAAGGGACAACAAGGGTCCTTTAATTTAACCCCTTTCCAAGATGCAGGATTTGTTCTGTTTAAAATGTGGGAAATGGAAACATTTGTATTCTCTGTTTGTACAATACCTACCATAAAGGAGTCCTGTTCTATGACTAGGACTCCTAGGTGCTTTAGTAATACAAATAACATCTCCCCCCGACAAGAAGTATGACATTACCCGGGGTACAATCTGAACTGCTGCACAGCTGTGTCCCTTCAATTGTCCAACCTGGGGACAGGGTGCCTTTTACACCGCTTTGCTGTGAGAGCAACCACTCCTGGCCTGCTCCAGCATGTAAATTTACACAGCCTCTAGCATGTAAATTACTCCCAGGTATATTGTGTGAGTATTTAGCCAGCCACCCTTGAATTACATTGCAGAGACACTATCAAATGCCCAATCCCAGACATGTCCCCGGAAATGTGCATCTTTTATTGCCCAGCTCTTTCCTTGTGGACAATACAAGCTCATAGAAAGTCCATCATTTTATTAATAGAAAATGATATGCACAAATCCTGTTATCTCAAACACTTCAATCAAAATACACTGGTTTAGATAAAACAACAAAACAAGTTTATTAACTACAGAAAGATAGATTTTAAGTGATTAAAAATAATGAGGCATAAGAGTCAAAATTGGTTACAAAGAAATAAAAGGTAAAATGCAAACTAATACCTATCCTAAGCCAAGTGAATTTAAAGCAAAAAGGTTTCTCTCACCATAGCCTTACATTAGTCTGGCTGGATTGAGGGGGATTTGATAGCTGCTTTCAACTACCTGAGAGGTGGTTCCAGAGAGGATGGTTCTAGACTATTCTCAGTGGTAGAAGAGGACAGGACAAGGAGTAATGGTCTCAAGTTGCAGTGGGGGAGGTTTAGGTTGGATATTAGGAAAAACTTTTTCACTAGGAGGGTGGTGAAACACTGGAATGCGTTACCTAGGGAGGTGGTAGAATCTCCTTCCTTGGAAGTTTTTAAGGTCAGGCTTGACAAAGCCCTGGCTGGGATGATTTGATTGGGGATTGGTCCTGCTTTGAGCAGGGGGTTGGACTGGATGACCTCCTGAGGTCCCTTCCAACCCTGATATTCTATGATTCTATGATTCCTTCAGCCAGGACCCCGCCCTCAGTTCAGTGATGCTTCCTTTGTCTTTCAAGAGTTGTTGATGCCGTGAACAGAGATGAGGGGAGAGAGGTGATTTGTGGCCTCTGTTCTCCCTTTTTTATAGCATTTTTCTTTTTTGAGAATCATCTCCAGCTGAGGTTCATGCAACAGCTAGTCTGTGGGATGGGAACTTTCAGCTGTTATTTTGCCAACATGTAAATTTCTTGCTTACACCATTTTTCCTGCCAAAGAATGACACTTAATCAGGTGATAGTCCATGTGATTATCCTGAAACCTGTCTGAGGTGCTAGCTAGCCTTTTGTTTCTGGGAACTGATTTCAAGCTGTTTCCCTAGACTCGGAACATGTCCTATACAGTAGAATTTCATAACTTTACATACAATATCCTGGTAAAATATGTGTGGCAACACAATGTTCAGCAGACTACGAGTTTACAAATACCACCTCACAAGACATACTTTGTTCAGAATTTATCATAGTATTGTAAAAACGATCAACATAAGGGTACAGACAGACACAGAAGGGAATTGAAGTTCATGTCTTTAATAGCAGATAGAAGGAGGAACTTTTAGTAGCAATTACTATGTAGCAATTTTAGTAGCAATTTCAGTGAAGAGACCAGGAAGGCCCCAAGGGCTTGAACTATCTTGATACTAGAGGGACAAGTACCTTTGATAGAGGGTGAAGTTACTGTGTTGACCCTGGAATTCTAAATATATCACTGTTCCCACCAGTATCAGCGTAATCTTGGCTGTAGTATTTTATCATGAGAGTAGAACAGGCAATGTCTGTAAAAAGAGTTATCAAGTGTTGACATTTTCATGTCAGCTGTAGTCTTTTCTACATGTATCTTTGTTGATTTCTTTAGTTGTGTGTCCCTGCAATAGGTCCTCCTGGCTTCCTTCTCGGGCAGCCTAAAGCTGTTGGGTCCAGCTTTCTAAGGGAATCCCTTTGTGAGAAATAGACTTGCCTGCTCAAAACTTACACTGGGGCTTGCCCCATGATCAGGGAAATATAAAGGCCAGCTTTGTTCAACCTCCTGGTCCTGTAATGAACACAGAATGGCTGCACCAGAAAAGTTGACCCAAAATGTAGGATGAGAGAGACCGCAGTATTCTGTCTTGATCCACATCTTTTCCCCAACTGAACAGCAAAATTATCTGTCAGACAGAAATCCTATTAGAAGCTTTTTTTAAAAAAATGTTCTCATTAGACAGATTTTGTTTTATGGATTATACTGCCCTCTCTGTAAATAAATTTATTATTTTTGCTCTAACCTGGTAGGATTACAGTACACTCCAGCAGCTGGAGAAAGAAAATATTTTCTTAATGTAGTCTATCACCTACTTAAGAAGGAAAATAACTTACCAGATATTTATTGATTTCTGCTTCTGTTTTATGCTTTCTATTTCTCTGCTGTTGCCTTCTATTGGAATCATTTTACCATTCTTTTCCCACATCCATCTGCATCTGTCTCCTCTGTTCCTTACTGTAAGAACATATGTAAGAGCTAAAGTTGCAAATGGATTTATCCTGTTGGGCGTGAATGCCTTCTAGGATGTTGCTTATGTTGTAATACCAAAAGCAGTTCACAACTGTGACAATAATGGACCTAAAGTTTCATGTGTCAGTGGGTTTTCAGACACCCAGAGAGACAGATGTATATAATAGAGAAGAGCAATAAACAACAAAAAAACAGGTTTTCAAAAGCTAGAATTAGAGTCCTCACAGACAAAAAGCGCCTGAATACCCACGCCAAAATTTGCATCCACATGTTTACACACCCAGTTCATGCAACTGCATATGCAAATACTGTTAGGATGCACAGAGGCAAGCTTTGCATATGCAAATACAGCTGCATGTGAATATATACAAATTTTAGATTTGCTATTGGGCCTCTGCGTCAGGAAAAGTTAACTGAAGTAAAATGGTCAGAAAAGTGAAAACAAAGAACATCTTTGTGAAAGCTTGTGTTTCTCATAGAAATTACACAGGTATGGAGCTAATGTTCTTTTATTAGCTGATATCCCGCAGTATGCGCCACACTTTAACAGCTGATGTATAAAACTAACTGCTGGCAGGGCAGGGGTTTCTCAGATTATAATACAGCAGCCCAAAAGGGACATCATTACATATTCAGACAAGACACTAAATATATATCCCTAGGAATCATAAAGGCAGATTAAAAATAGCAAAATACGGAAAACATTATTTTCATGGTCAGAGATGGTTACTGAAGGTGGAATATATAAACGCATATTTTTCCATATACAACTTTGAAAATCTCAGCCTAACCCTTTTTGCACTTATAACTTTTTATCTCAGAATATATTACATGAAAAAGATTAGAAAAATAATAATTGGAATGAAATCCAGAGTGATGTCCAAAGTACAGAAATCTGTAGCCTCAGAGATGATCTCTGGAGAGGGCCTGTACCCTCTTCAGATAATACCACTAATGTAATGCTGCCTGTATTGTTTCTTCTCCAAATGTATGCTCCATGCAAATATGATACGATTGGATATTACATGATTTACTTGTGATTTTATTTAAAGGCAGGACAGAGACATTTTTAGGATAAGTATCGTTAGTATATTTGTAAATTGAATAAGAATACTAAACAACCCAAATTTTAGGTAATGACACATGAATGGATATGGATAAAAGAAAAACTGACCTTAAGTAAACCAAAATTTTCCAGATTTTCTGTCTATTATTTTGTAGACTATTAGTATGGTATCTAAAAATATATAATCTCATTTCTTCACCCTTTCCCAGTGGCTGTTTCCTTTATTTTTTTTCTAAATTTTGTCTTGATTTAATTTATTACTCTCCCTTCTTGCATTTTCCCCTCTAATTGTCCTGTGGTAGATATGTACCTAAGTGGATAGATTTATCTACCTACCTACCTACGTATTTATATGGGCCACATCAGTGTGCTGTCTGAGTACCTCCCATTACGAACAGGATTTCTTTTATTTCCCTTCCCTGATACTAAGAAGCAGGCATATGAAGATTCTGCCCAAGGGCTGGACCAAGATTACGGAGCTCTCTGCCAGAGGAAACACCAATGGCCACAAATGGCTGTCTCACAACAGTATTTTTATGGTCACAGATTCATCCATTCTGTAATCTATGACAATAAGCATACTGCTGTGAGAGAGGCATTTGTGGCCACTGTTATATCTTCTAGCAGAGAGCTCCATCGTCTTGATCAAGCTCCTGGGAACGATCTGTCTCCCACAATCACAAGCCTCCTGCTATTGGCCGATGGTATCATTATGCTGCTAGAACCACATTGTGTTGGTCTGAGGAAAAATTTGGTTATTTTGATGATTTGTTGGTTATTTGGATTTAAAACGGGTAAGTTGGTGAAATGCTATGGTCTGAGTCATGGTCCCTTCTGCCTGTAAAAATCTATGATGTTTTTGTTTGCCTTTGCTGTTGTGGGCTTTTTTCTTTGTTTGTCAGGGGTGTATCAGGGGTATATTTTTGTGCATCTTTTCCTGGTTTCAGATGGGACTGTAGCTGGAGGGATCAAAAATAGAAATGAGCAGTGACTAGAAATGAGCAGTCCCAGTAACCTTAACTAAAGCTATTCCCCTGCTACTTCCAAACGTTTTAAAAAATAAATAAATAAAAAAGAGGTAAATATGCTCAAATAGTTTGGATCATAAGCAAACCTCTGCACCTTTTGGGGTACACCCCCCCTAGATAGCCCCAGACAGATTGATTCCCATCACCTTTCAGGAGAGGCAAATATGTGATTACCTTTTCTTATTGTTACTTGCTGGGATTTTGCCAGGTCTGTTGCCAAGTACTTCTGACATTATTTGTAGAAATCACATATGGGAGGGCTGGATATGCCAATTCCCCAATGCTTAAAATGTCATTTGCATAAGTGCCTCATCCATCTCGCAGTGGAGCTTGTGGGCATGTCATCCAGTGTGCCACAGTATTAAAAAAAGAGGAGAGAGAGGGAGGGGAGAATCTCTAAGTAGACACTGGCAGCAGACAGTGACCATACATCTTAGAACAGACCATTACTGCATTATATGCTGGCCACATTATTCAAATGATTTCTCCTATCCCAAGTTCAAGATCTTTCATTGGGGAAACCATTGTCTTTATACCCATATGTTCAGCACATCTGTCTCACTGAGATTGCCTAAGAGGAAAAAAATACCAAACATTCTGGTATTTTGCCAACATAGGCGGAAAAGAAAAAAAACTTTAAAAATCCATCAGGAAATCACCAATTATGACAGTTCATGTTGTGTGCTGTGGTCTGTGGGATTTGGGGATTTGAGACTCCGTATATGGCTTCTGATGAAGTAGTAGTGTTTTGTTTCATTTTTTTAAGACCCTTCATCACTCACACAGACATTTTGGTTTAAACAGCCACAGCATTATGAAATATAAGAAACATAACAAAAAAGCCCACAACTATCCTACTAACTTAAACTGGCAATGACTTAATGTGGATGTACACACTGAAATCAATTTGTTTTAATGGATCTGTTTGAAAGCCACAATCTAGATGAATGATTATTTGGCTCTTCAAAGAAGAAGAGTTTCAGAGTAGCAGCCATGTTAGTCTGTATTCGCAAAAAGAAAAGGAGTACTTGTGGCACCTTAAAGACTAACAAATTTATTTGAGCATAAGCTTTCGTGAGCTACAGCTCAATGCATCCAATGAAGTGAGCTGTAGCTCATGAAAGCTTATGCTCAAATAAATTTGTTAGTCTCTAAGGTGCCACAAGTCCTCCTTTTCTTTTTGCAAAGAAGAAGAAAGATCTTGGTGTTAAGGTACTGGACAGGGACTCAGAATAACTGGATTGAGTTTCCTATAAGACCTTGGACAAGTCACCTAACCATTCAGTTAAATGTGGGTAATATTTCCTCTCTTACCTATTTAGACTATAACCCCCTCACAACAGGGTATTGCTATAACTGTGTGTTTGTACAGTACCTAGCACAATGAAGGTCTGGTCATGCTTATAGTCTCTATGCTGTACTGTCAAAGTAATAAAATAAGAATCAACATTATTATTATACTCTTGGAGAATTTGGAAACTATTTGTTCCATGGCTATGAAAATTGTTTACAAAGATATTAGTGTCATTTTTACTATAAGATATCTGAATTTCTTCAGGATACCTCCTTAGTTGAGCAATAGGCACTCATGCGGACTTTGAAGTGGACCCATTTCCTAAGCATAGCCAGTAATTATCCACACAGATTAACACAAGGCAATTGCCTGTTTTTCCACCATTCGTAGAAGATTTGCTATACATTTCAAAGAGAGATTAATATAGCGACATCCCATGTTTACAGTTCATTTAAATGTTAAGATGTTCTTTTGATCTCTGAATTAACAGAATACAGCATAGACCGGGACTGTTTTTTTACATTGTTGACTTCTACCAATATATGTAAATACACAAAAACACAAACGTTATCTCCCTATATGTTTTTAAGGGTTGAATTTGAGTAATTTATCCTGCAAGATGCCTAACCCTTTCTGGTCATGTGTCACACCCTCCTTTTGTGGCTAGGCATTGCAAGGAAGTCCACAAATGGAGAGTGCCAGAAAGCCTATATTCCCAATGTTAAGGACATGTTCACAGTACATCCACAACCAAGAAAAGGATGTAGAGGGGTGTGCTGGCTGCCCCCCATGGCCAGTGGGAGCTGCAATCGGCCGCACCTGTGGACACGGCAGGTAAACAAACCATCCTGGCCCGCTAGTGGATTTCCTTGACGGGCCGTGTGCCAAAGGTTGCCGATCCCTGCTCTATCTGGTAGGCTGACAAGTGGAGTAGCATACAGCAGGTATCAGAGTAGCAGCCATGTTAGTCTGTATTCGCAAAAAGAAAAGGAGTACTTGTGGCACCTTAGAGACTAACCAATTTATTTGAGCATAAGCTTTTGTGAGCTAGAGACTAAATTAGTTAGTCTCTAAGGTGCCACAAGTACTCCTTTTCTTTACACAGCAGGTAATGTCAAGTGAAAAAAATCGCAATTCTTACATGTTTAATTAAAAGGCATATTCCCATATGGCTTTTAAAATACATTTTCTAATGCTTGTTCCACGGTGTATGTTGTGTGAGCAATCAGAAGAAAGCTGCATGCACTGTAAAATAAATGTCACAAACCACTTAAAGAGGACTGTGTGTGTGAAGTGCTGAAAAGGGGGATAAAAATGGTAAGATGGTTCCAAGGCCTCGGGCTATAGGCCTTGGAACCAACAAACCACAGCTGGCTAAACTGTATCTGTAAGGCACAGCCTGGAGAAAGGTGGGAGACATGGTGTCCATGGAGCATGGGGGAAAATGAGGTTCGTATACCAACCTCTCAAAGTGTAACAAGCACTCCTCCCCAATATGGGTTCCACACTGCTGGCTGATGTGTAGGGGAGCAAAGATCATGGTTCATGGGTGGCAGGTATTGAAGGACAGGGGAGGCTAAACCTCCCCTAATCCAGGCCATGGCCCCCATCCTTGCTTCCCCTCTCCCCTGAAGCTAGTGAGTGCACAGCTCCAGACGGTGACCCAGGGCTCCTCTGGCCGGGGGAGGGGTGGAGCAGAGGGGGCTCGGGACTCCAGCGGGCATAGGGCAGGGCCTCGGGTGGAAGGGGCAGGGCCGGAGATTAGCCTTCCCGGTGGGGCGGGGGGGGTGGGGAGGAAAGTCACCTGCCGCACATGCCATGGTTATTTCCTCCTTGCCCACTCTAGGAAGACTTGTGCCACTATTAGCAGCGGCATGATGCTGACCAAGTCAGCGGTCTAACTGTCCATGTGGACCCTGCTGATGCAGGTTAACAGTTCATTGGAGTGCTCTGAATTAGTCTTCTTTGAAACAGGACAAGACGAAAAGTATATTAGCAAACACACATCAGCAGAGCGCATGTAGACAGTTAGACCACAGCAGGCTACTGTAAGGTAGATTCACACCCCAGATTGCCTCGGCGTAATTGTTTATGCAGACAAGCCTTCAGAACTCTTTGTTCAGGGGAGCATAAGACCTGTGGGTGTCCCTTGCCCCTACATGAGGGTTTGTGGAGGTGGAAGGGGCTTTGTGGACATTTAGCTACTTTCCACATCTCTGTATAACTGGGTACCATCTAGTCTTGTGTTTGCTTCTGGGCTGTGTAGGTTCTGATATCATAGAATCATAGAATATCAGGGTTGGAAGGGACGTCATCTAGTCCAACCCCCTGCTCAAAGCAGGACCAATCCCCAATTAAATCATCCCAGCCAGGGCTTTGTCAAGCCTGACCTTAAAAACTTCTAAGGAAGGAGATTCTACCACCTCCCTAGCTAACGCATTCCAGTGTTTTACCACCCTCCTAGTGAAAAAGTTTTTCCTAATATCCAACCTAAACCTCCCCCACTGCAACTTAAGACCATTACTCCTTGTCCTGTCATCTTCTACCACTGAGAATAGTCTAGAACCATCCTCTTTGGAACCACCTCTCAGGTAGTTGAAAGCAGCTATCAAATCCCCCCTCATTCTTCTCTTCCGCAGACTAAACAATCCCAGTTCCCTCAGCCTCTCCTCATAAGTCATGTGTTCCAGACCCCTAATCATTTTTGTTGTCCTTCGCTGGACTCTCTCCAATTTATCCACATCCTTCTTGTAGTGTGGGGCCCAAAACTGGACACAGTACTCCAGATGAGGCCTCACCAATGTCGAATAGAGGGGAACGATCACGTCCCTCGATCTGCTCGCTATGCCCCTACTTATACATCCCAAAATGCCATTGGCCTTCTTGGCAACAAGGGCACACTGCTGACTCATATCCAGCTTCTCGTCCACTGTCACCCCTAGGTCCTTTTCTGCAGAACTGCTGCCTAGCCATTCGGTCCCTAGTCTGTAGCGGTGCATGGGGTTCTTCCGTCCTAAGTGCAGGACCCTGCACTTATCCTTATTGAACCTCATCAGGTTTCTTTTGGCCCAATCCTCCAATTTGTCTAGGTCCCTCTGTATCCTATCTCTGCCCTCCAACGTATCTACCACTCCTCCCAGTTTAGTATCATCCACAAATTTGCTAAGAGTGCAATCCACACCATCCTCCAGATCATTTATGAAGATATTGAACAAAACCGGCCCCAGGACCGACCCCTGGGGCACTCCACTTGACACCGGCTGCCAACTAGACATGGAGCCATTGATCACTACCCGTTGAGCCCGACAATCTAGCCAACTTTCTACCCACCTTATAGTACATTCATCCAGCCCATATTTCTTTAACTTGCTGACAAGAATACTGTGGGAGACAGTGTCAAAAGCTTTGCTAAAGTCAAGAAACAATACATCCACTGCTTTCCCTTCATCCACAGAATCAGTAATCTTATCATAGAAGGCGATATCATCCCCATCACTATAGTGTCTGAGCATTAAGTGCTGTGACTCACCTCTGTCATGTGTGATTCATTCTCTCTCTCATCCTGTCCCAAGGGGAGAACAGTGTGTGCTGTGGAATGCTTTGTTGGTGTTAAATGTGTAGACACAGAGCAGTATATATTAGAGAAAAAAGAATGAAGAAGTACAACTTGCACTTGGAGCAGAATTTGGGGAAGTTTGTGATGGTCCTTCGGTACTGTGGGAATTTGTCCCACAATCCTTGACTGGCTTCTGTGAAAGCGCTGTCTCTTGCACAGACAAGCTTTGCCCGTGTGGTCTAAAGTTCTATTGTGCTTGAGGGATGGAGTTGTTGAGCATAGTCCTTAGCCTAGTGCTTAAGGTCTATTTTAGCTGCCCGTTATGGTCTCCCTTGCTCCTACTTGACTCATCTATTCCACTTTTCAAAATAAATTTACTACTTGCGGAAGCAGCCCCAAATCCTCTATTTATGCAGAGAACAAATACAGCATGCCACTTAACCTGAACTGTATCTTGGTGAGACAACCGTTTGGGCTGAGAGAACATTTTAGCCTCCATTCCTCTTCCTGCCTTGGCCTGCATGTTGAAACTGCCTACAAGTCTGGCAATGATTCCCACAGGTGACGATAGCATCTGTGATGGCCATTTGCCTACTAGGAACTAGACCAAGACCACTGACTCATTTTACAGAGATCAAAGCATCAAGATAATTTTGTCAATACTGACCTTAGCTGGCTTCGAATCAGTGACCTACAAGTAAAATCTTCTGGATTTCGTTACTCATTCTGCTGAGCTGATTTTTGGAATCATTTCTCTGTCTTTGGGAATATTGATGTGGGTCTGACCGTAATACTTTACATCAGCTAAAATGAGGTTTATTTCTTCAAAAAGCCTTATTTGTCTGAAGTGTGGCTCAATGCTGAAAAGTGACTATGTAAAAATCTCATTGGTGGTTCAATGAGTCAGATTTTCTCAGGTTATAACTAGGAATATACTTGTTTATTATTTCCTGGCTACCAGACCAGCAACCTCTGCTTGGAAAGTCAAAATGGGTTCTTTCTGGCTTGCACATATGTTTGTAATGAAAGAAGCTACAGACAATTATAGCCCCAGATGAGGAAAACATCCCCAACAGGTCAACAGTTAAGCACATACTTAAAAGTGCTTAACTTGACTTTAAAAAAAAAAAATCAATGGGACTTAAAGCTAACTCCAAGCATATGCTTAAATGCTTTTCAAATTGCATCCTACAACAGCAAATATTCTCAGGTAGGAAAGTTTACTTATTAACAGCTCCTCTTTTCCATTTTTTGAGCTTTTAAATATGTTCTATATTTCCATAATTAAATAATTCAAACCTGTTATCAGATAGTTCTGTTCTAAAATATTAGTTGTCTACTCATCCTTTGAAAAAGGAAAAAGGTGATGGAATGACCAGGATACCTTAGGCTGCAACATGCATCAGAAAAAAAAATCCCCAAAGTTTCAAACTAAATTTTTCAAGTCATTCTCTTTTTCTTCCCTTCTCTCTGACCCCCCCCAACCCAAAGATACAGCACTGACTTTAATAACCGAGTCAAGAATTGATCTATAGATTCCTTCGTTCAATTTACATTTAATAAACTTTGTTTATACTACATACAGCACTTCATTATTAGCAAGGTAAATTGAGTTTATCATATTTAATTTGATTCCACAGTAGTTTCTTTTGAAGCAAACACCAGTTCCTTATAGCTTGATAGAGCACCTCTTCATCCTCTGGAATAGAACACTTATAGAAGTATCTCCTGAACAATTCAAGACACAATGGATTTGCTTCAGAAATCTCCATTAACGTGGTATTATGCGAAGGTTGCTTTTACTTTGGAGCAATAGCCTTAACTGACTAAGAACTTCTCTATTTTGAGCCAAAGGACACCCACTTTAGAAGAGTTTGGTGAGCATCAGGTAGTTCTGAATGCTGGGGTCATCTAGAACACTGGAGGCAGTGCACAAGTCAAGAACTACCATTTTGATGAAGTGGTTTTCATAACTAAATGTTGGCTCATGCAGTACAAGGAAGTCCCTCAGGCTACTGCTCAAGTGGTTCCACAGTCCTGGATCATCTAGACTTAAGGAACTAATCTCAGCAGCAGCTGTTTCTTGCACCTCCACTCCTCTCAGATCTACACTTTTCTTCAGGAATGTGCATGGTTACATCCATTTGAGATGGAGAATGGATGCTGCAGTAGCTGCCAGATCACCTGCACTCTGACTAACTGGCAGATCAGGCATCTCCTCACCACTCTCATCCTCAGTGGGGCAGGAAGGCTCACCGTGAACATTTATGCCTATGTATCTCAGGAGAGCTCCTTCCTGCTTAGATAGAAAAGCTTCCTTTGCTTTCTTTCTTTTTCTGAATGCTGCCCCAGAGGGGTGTTTTCTTCTTTCACTCATGACTGCTGTTCTGTGCCAGCTATAGTGGCTCTCACTCAATTGAAGGGGACAAATAAGCAGGCTGGTAGCAGGGCCTGAGTGAGGGAAGATATCAGCGTCTTAAGGGCCTAACTGGCTCCTACTACTTCAGTTGACTGCCTGTTCTCCTCAAGTGGGTTCAGGGAAGCAGCAGGAAACAGGAAGCTCCCTGAGAAGCTGGTGTTAATCAGTCCAGGCTCCTGGGGGTGCTAGAGAGGTACATAAGAGGCTCCTCCTCCTCTCTCTCCCTGCATCTCCTGCTGCTTTCTGTTATTCCCTCTCACCTTTTCTCCTGCCTGCCTGTTATGTCTCTTGTGACCTCCTTCCTCCAGCACAGCACTCCACCATCTCTGTGCATCTCGAGCAGAGAGAATACATATGCACCAGCAGCAGACACAATTTTCTACACTCTGGGTCCTAGTGGTGCCCCCCCCCCCCAGTCTGGCACCTGAGGCGGCCGCCTCAGTTCACCTCATAGTAAGGCCAGCCCTGGTTTCTTCCACTTTTCTTACCGGAAAGTTGTTGATTATTGTCTCAGTCTATCCTCAAGCACTCATTTTCTAGGCAATTTCTCAGTGCACTGAACACCTGACTCAGTTTTTGGGGTCATGATGAGTGAATTTACTTGATTAGATGTTACCATTACAGTGACCCCAATGGTTCAGTACCTAAACTATTTTCAAGTCCCTATTTAACTTTTTATCTGGCAACATTTCAGACTGTGTAAAAACAATGCCACTTTTCATAAGTAAGCAAAACCACCAGCCATATATGTATAAAAGTTACCTTAAGCCATCCACCAAGGAAATATATTTAAAAAAGGAATATTTTAAACTTAGTTTTACAGTCATTTCAAATACAGCACCACATTCACTTTGGTTTCCTCTACCACTACATATAGGTTCAGAACAAGTTTGTCAAATCTATCCATCTTAGTTATAGCCATTGTGATGATAATGGGTACCTTCTGTAGGCCCCTAATGTTACTGGAGATTGTGGGAAAAAACTGTTATGTGATTTTGCAAACATTTATATTCTTTAATGCCATAGATGCAAAATATGGAATATGCAGTTTTGAACATAAAACTGTTCTTAAGCAAAATGTATTAAAACAGTTTGTTATATATGTTTCCAGTCAACACTTATGAATCTTAAACCTATTCACTAGATCTCAGTCCTGTCCAATGAATAAGAATTATTTTAGAGGCAAGACTTTGCATTATTTACAGTGTAGACATAGGGAAGTTCTTTCCTGGGGAAAAATTGATAAGCAGAGGGTTTAAGTACCCAGTCCAGAGGATGGGCACATGCATGGCAGTGCGGGATACATATGCATGGAAGGTAGAGGTAAGAAAGTAGAGGTAAGATACTCCATGTTCTGGATGTGGGTGTCTTCCTGTACCTTTATGTATATACCACCATTGTGTAGGAGAAGGATGGGGTGGAGGATCTGGCCAGAGATAAATCCTCTGGACTCATGCCTCCTCCATGGAGGAGGAACCCTCATGATGCCAAGCTCTGTACTATTCAAGGGATCCACACTCCATGTGTAGCAGCCCAGAATCCTTCTCATCCTTGGACATCAGAACCACTGATGTCTACTAGGTTCTACTAGGAAGGATGTCTCCAAAATTGCAGAAGAGGAAACTGGATTTGCCCCATGCGATTCATTAGTTCGTTTTCTTCTGCACCTCTCTGCTATACTGAGAATCACCAGATGTTGCTAACACAGACTGTGCAATGAGTTTTGTTTATCTGAATATATAGAAGTTAGAACTAGGACAAATATTTTCACTTGTGTGATGCATTATTTTTAGAAGCTGATCATCTCACCAGGAAAGTCGATTTTCTGACTTAATTTCTCTTAGAATACTTTTTAGATGTAGCGACTGACTACAGGCTCAACTAATGCCTGCAAACAAAACATTACATGATTTTCACTCTTTATAGCACACAACTACAGTACATGACCCCCCAAAAATGAAATTTTGTAAGAGGTATACAGGCTCCACATCCATGGGGCCAGATGTAGAAGGCTGGATAATCCTTACCAAGAAATGGGAGCCACAGAGATGTCTCACCTTACTCTGATGTTCTGATCAGATGTAAAGGCTTCATATTTGGAGGAGGATGGTATGCAGTGTTTGGCAAGACACATGAATCCACATAAAACTCATCTGTTTGGGTGACTATGAACAGCCCTGTGCTGTGGTTGGTACAAGGATCCACCACTCCAGTTGCAGCACTTGTAGGCATTTTGCCTGACTCAATTTGACATTTTACCTACAAAGGAAGCACAGGTGGTTCTCCAAATTTTCTGTGTTGGTTAGTTCAGAGGCAGAGCTAAATCCGACCCCCATCTTCGCCCTTGCAGCAGGCTAGATTCCTTGTCAGGACTGGCCTAACTAAATCTTTGCATGAACAGAAGCACAAAGATTATGTTTTCCCATCCCCACAGATGCCCAAGATGTTAGAGAAGTCTCCTTGTACAGAGTGTAATCTAAGGCTCATAGTTGGACACAATCTAGCCCATAACTGATTTAGAATCGTCCATTTGCCAAATAAGAGATCACTCTTAACTCACCACTCTCCAGAAGTGGCAGGTGCATTGGGATTCCCAGGACAGTAACAGACTGAAGTACTCTCCAAAGCATGATTCTCATTATCTCACTGAGGGCCAGCAGTGGGACAATCGCTAGGACTGAACACAATATCTATCTAAACAAAAAGGTAGGGGACTACCTCAGAGTACTAGCACTGTCAATAAGAGGATTACAGAATGCTCAAAGCTCATAATTGTTGCTCATGCTGTCTGAAGCTGAAAGACTAAAAAGCAGGCTTATACTAATGAAGTGGAAGCTGCAGCATTGAGAACGACCAACCAAACTTATTTTGTTTAGTAAACTGAACAAACAGCACAGAAAAGATAGCGGCAGAGTGCATATGCACAATTACGTTGTCATTTTGACAAAGTAACTTTTTTCTCCAGAGGGACACTTTAAATTTATAAGTAATCTCAGAACAGGCTGGCTGGGACTTTTATTCAAAAATTAGCCCTTGGTGTGCTGGGAAGCAAATCAGGTTTTTCTTTCCATTTCATTGAAACTTCATGGCTGAGAACATCTCATGAGGTCTTTCCCAAGATCTTGATATCTGTGTTTAAAGAATATCAATAGATGGGGCACTGATAAACAGTCATTATGTCAGGAGCAGGAGTGACAAGGAGAAAGCACTTCACATATGAAAGGATGTGCAGGAAACAGCCTTCCCACTATATCAGATTACGCCATATACTTAATTACAAAGCACTCAATTGAGAACACTGCAACAAACATGCTTATTTCTCAAGAAAGAAACAAAACAAACTTGCAGTCTGAATCTTCCCATATTCCAGAACTGTTCAACACACATCCTCTTATAGCTGTGTTATACCCATTATGTCAATACTCTATAAACTTTGCAGCTAGGATAAAGAAGAGCAACTCTTCCATTTCAAAACCAGTGACTTTCTACTAGCTCCTAAAGTTAACATCCCAACATGCTGTGAAAGTCTAAGTATCTGACATGATTGAATTTAGTGGCGGGCCACTGCTTTTTTTTTTTTATTCAAAACCCATTCAATATTTGCACTTAACCTTTCCTTCTCTCTGCTAAAACTATTAATGTGAAAGTTTACCATCCAGATTCATTGTAATTACCCTGTATGAGTTATTAAAAAAATTAAATTAAATGCTAGAGTGCATTATGTCACTGAAATGATGTACCTTGCTTATGTTTTCGGCGGGGGTGGGGGGCGCGGGGAGAAGGCTCATTTTGTGAAGCATCTGTTTGTTCTGAAAAGTAACTTTGTAAAAATTACAAGGAGGACTTGTGGCACCTTAGAGACTAACAAGTTTATTTGGAGCATAAGCTTTTGTGAGCTACAGCTCACTTCATCGGATACATTCAGTGGGATAATGAGTTTTTTATAAAATAAATTTGTTAGTCTCCAAGGTACCACAAGTCCTCCTTTTCTTTTTGCGGACAGAGACTAACACAGCTGCTACTCTGAAACCTTTGTAAAAATTGAATCAGAGGGCTCCATGACTCAGTGACTGCATATGATATTTGCTTAGGTTACAAATAAAAGGATTTCCCTGCCTTACCCTATTTGATAGCCCTGCAAATTCTGCCTGAAAATTGAAAGTCAAGTGGAGTTCTTTCTGCCTTGTGCGTCACTGCCAGTAATAAAGATTCTGTTGGTGAAATGCTGTCCTCAGTTACACCTGTACAAGCCTTTGCTAAAGTTGCACAGGTATAACTTGACATAAAGGACAGTCTGAAGACAGTGGGGTTGCATAGGTGTATTGGAAACTGGTTAAAAATGATAAGCTATTACTATGAGAGAGATTTATTTTTCCTGCTTACAGGCTTGGGACTCAGAGAAGTCATGTGGTCTGGGTCAGCAGAGTCAGTCAGCATACAGTCCGTCTAGGATAAATCAGTTTAAAGTAAGGTGGGGTGAGCTATGTCTCTTGGTTTAGGGGACAACCTGTTTTCTCTTGGTTTTTGAGTTCTTGTGTGTTACTGTTCAGAATTCTCAGAAATAAAGCAGTTACATTGCAATTTCCAGCAAGAGTATTTATGTTTTTATCTACTTCTCTGTGTTTATGTTGTAAAATATAACTGGGTGGCTCTTACACAGAACTTTGTTAGGAATTCTGTTGATTGTGTGCAAGCCAGAAAAGTATCTGGTTCACTCTCCCACAGGTTCATATTCTCTAAATACAGACTGCGGGACTAGGCCACAGCTGCTGTAAACTGGCATAGTTCCATTGACTTTAATGGAACTAAAGCAGTTTGGATTTGGCTGCAGCAGCAGATCTGCGGAGTAAGACGGTGACAAATTTACAGTAATTTTTCCAGCGTAAACTGAATTTGAAGGCCACTAGAATCCTGATTTTTTTATTGTTTAGTATGTCTGGTAATTTGCAAACTCACAGATCATAGAAGATCTGTCAGATCTGCTTAAATACAGACTCATGTGAGAAAGACTTTAGATAATCCTTCACACGGTATATGTGGAGAGTTTTGAGAACTGTGTGTGTAATCCAGACAGTAGATGAAACTAGCTGTGAAGTATGCACAGACATTGGAGTTGGATCCAATCAACTAGTGGTATATGGCCAGACAATACGACAGTTGTCAGCAAAAGTCTGTGTTCCAACATCCCAGGTTTATCCTGGGGCAGTAAAATGCCTATCACAGTTTACTCCCTCTTTAGAGATGGCTGAAAGCAGAGATGGCTGAAAATATTGCACTGACATTTTTCGATGAAAAAAGTCTTTGATTAAATGAAAATTTTCATCAACATTTTTCAAGTTGTCAAAAGATGTTTTAAAAAAAATCAGTATTTGGTTTTACTATGAAAACCTGAAAAAACTCATCTAAAATTTATAGAAGTCATTTTATTTTCTTCAAACTTTTCACATAAAAGAAAACATTTTTCAAACATCTATACTGGAGAGAAGGAGAAGGAGATTATCACTCCTTGATCACAATCTACGTCCAGGTTGGCTCTAAAATTCTCACAACAATGCAGAAACCTACACTACAGGCTCAATGACAAACTGACAATCTAGCCCAATATGCAGGCAGCCTGAATATGTTAAAATGTGTCTTCAAACATAGTTGTTTAATAATTGTTGGAGAGCTCTGTCATGAAATCAAGTCAGCCTGACTCTTATCTCAATCCTGATTCTCACAGGTGAAGAAACTCCATTTAAGGCAAAGGAATAATACAAATGTGAAACCAATGTAGGGGAGAGACAAAGGCAGCTACAATGTCTTATCATGACTACAATAAATCTACTTAAAAAAACGGTCCTGGTTATCATATTAATTCTTGTACATTAAAATATTTGACCCCGTGGTATCAACATAAGTAAATGAAAGCTAAACTTTATATCAGTTGATGTTCAGGATTAATTTTCTATTTAGCTTTTCCTGTCATTGAGTAAGCAATAATCTAGCAGAACAAGGCTGGACAGAACTGATTGAATTTTAAAGTATCCAATTGTCCCTGGATAGATAGTTAAAGAACTATTAAAAATTATGAGTCGCATATCCTTTAGTATGCCTTTTAATTTACTTTCTGCCCTGGAAAGTCACAAAAGGAGGCATTGGTGTAAGTGGGAAGAGAAAAGTTAGTGTACCACTTACATGGGCAACTATTGAAAAATGTTGTTGAAATAATAAATAGCGTAAGGAAGTAAAACCAAGTGACTCATATTGATTTGCTCTCATAATTGGAATTGTACAATGGAACTGGAAGGAAAAAAGGAAATACTTCTCACACAATACATAGGGAACTGTGGAACTCATTACTACAAGGTTTCATTGAGCCCAAAAGTTCCAAAATTGTAGGATTCCAAAACTGAATATATAATCAAAATACCTAAAGTCATTCTGGATAATATAAATATTTTAAATAAATATTTACATGCTTCAGCACATAAACCAATACATGGTTAGGAAGATACTATCCTTAGTTATTGGTTATTCCATAACTCTCTTATTGCAAGGATTCTCTCACCTTACTCAGAAACATCTGATACTGGCCACTGTCTGAGACACAATATTGCACTCAGTGGGCTACTGATCTGATCTGGTAGGGCAATTCCTTTCCTATACAGCCTCTAGTGCAAACTGAAGCTGACCATCCCAGATAGAAATCTCAACACTGGACAGTGGCAGAAATATTGCCTACCTTTCCTTGGGGGATATTTATCCCACATCATGTAGCAGAGTAGGCCCTTCATGTTAATGGAATCCAACTAGAGGCCTTATCCTCCCCTCCTCCGTTGAAAGATTGATCCAACAGCCAGATTTGGAGGGAGAAGCCATTCACAGCCCAACCCTTGCTTTCAGGAGTAAGTATTGCAAGTTATAAGGCCAGCCCTAGCACCTACTTACAACAGCCATTTCCTATTTAACACTGCTATAATATTTGGCATTATTAATTGATACTTAATTGTTTCTTTGGATGCCTTGACTTTCAACTCAGTTTAAGAGTCTATTTGTTTTTTTATATCAAACTAGAGGTACTCACTTCTTCACATAATTGGATATGAGGCTTAATAAATTTTACAGCAGATAAGAGCCACAGAAGTATTTAATAATATCCCCCAAACCTTTCTATGTGACAAGTGTATTTGTCTGTATACATGGTACAAAACTAAAATAAAAAGGGGGTCCAGGAGTACACAAACCAATGAGTTTTTTAATGTATTTATTAAAATGATTTGTATGCAGATGAAAGTCCCTTGCTTAATACCTAATACAAATTTAGACGTCTTAAAATGGAGTACTGAAAGTGCTATTCTAGATTTGTTCTGCTCTAAGAACCTTTGTCCTTATTTTTGGAAAAGCTACAGAATTTAATAGTTTAGCAGAAATATCCTCTTTGAGATAGACAGGGGAAAGTGGCAACTTACATAGTCTATTTATTTATTTATAAATAGCCTGTCTATAGAAGCATATGTATTTAAAAATAAGATATATACTGTTACATACTACATCTGAATTGGGTCAAAAGTTTTGGGGACAAGAGTGCCAAATTAATGCGCCCCATCTGCATTTATATTCTGGTAGCACCTAGAGTCTTTGTTCCCAGTTGGGGCCCCATCAGGCACTTAAAACTATATTAAAAGAGATGAAGATACTTCTTTCAATCCAGCTTAAGTCAAAACACAACAAGGAGATAAACAATAGGTGGGAATAAGACAAAAGACAAAATAATAATGAATGATTAAGCACCCACAGTGGGCTCAGTGCTTTATGGAACAAAGAGAAGGCAAGGACTGTGCCTACTCAGAAGCAGAAACAAACAGTCTGACATGACGATTGTATCATTGTTTCTCTGTACTCCCTCATCAGTCTTTGTATATGCACCTGTTGTCTCTTATCTTTTACTACATTTGAAAGCTCTCTAGAACTGATGTTTTCTTCTGTGTTTATACAGGACCCAGCACAACAGGGTCTTGGTTCATGATTAGGGCTCCTAGGCACTACAGTAATTCAAAGAAGAAGAACTGACAGGTAGGGAGAGAAGATTCCAAAATAAGATTTGATGCCCTGTGGTGGCCAGCCAAGTCTTTGAGATGGAAAACTTTCTGTAACTTTGCATCAATACCCTTAAGTCAATTGTAACAGATGTCTGTAAAGCAATAGCACATTAGGAGACTATTATTTTCTCTTTCCTGAGAAATGAAAGTTCATAATTGTTAAAAATTACATTAAATCAAGGCACTAATGCTTGATAGTAATTCACAGATCCTATACTTCGCAGACCTAAATACAAATGAAAAAAGAAAGTTTCTAGTTTAAGTCTGAGCTGTTATTTTTAAAATTTGTGTCATAGGGTTTACTCACTGTTAGGGCCCCTCTTTGGGGCCATGTCTGGGGATTAATTCCATTCAGGTCTGATGCCCCCCTCTGACAATTGCTCACACCATGTCTCCCCACACTCACCAGGGCTCTCAGTGCTCTCTTCATGCCTCAGCCCTTTGCCAAGGTCATTGTTGGTCCTGTACTTCTGGGGTATCAAAGTCCCACTGGATCAGCTGTCTATATACCATTCCAGACAGTCTTCCAGTTCAAGGCCAGGTCCTGTGCCAATTTCCCAGCAGGCTCACCCACTATTCTGGGTTCCATTTCAGGGACTCTATGACTAGCAGCTATAGTCTGCTTCCTCCCAGATCCTGTTGCTATTTCCCTCGACTCCTTCCTAGTTCCCTACGCTATCCTCTACCTCCCCCTGGATTCACCAGCCCATGCTCCCTTGTCCCAGGGAGTAACTATAGGCTATTTTCCTCTTTGACTTCTTACTGCACTCTGTAGCCCCAAACACCCCTCCCTTCTCCCAGGGGAGTGACTGCAGACTACTTCCCCTGCAACCCTTTTCTGTTCTCAATTCCTCCCTTTATACAGGCCCAATTTGCTCCTTCCCAGCTGGGCTCTGTCTTCACATAGTGCTTGTCCTTCAAGCCTTTGAGGCTCCTCCCAAATGCAGTTTACCAAGTAATTGGCCTAATTTCATAGAATCATAGAAACATAGAATATCAGGGTTGGAAGGGACCTCAGGAGGTCATCTAGTCCAACCCCCTGCTCAAAGCAGGACCAATCCCCAACTAAATCATCCCATCCAGGGCTTTGTCAAGCCTGACCTTAAAAACTTAAGGAAGGAGATTCCACCACCTCCTTAGGTAACGCATTCCAGTGTTTCACCACCCTCTAGTGAAAAAGTTTTTCCTAATATCCAACCTAAACCTCCCCCACTGCAACTTGAGACCATTACTCCTTGTTCTGTCATCAGCTACCACTGAGAACAGTCTAGATCTATCCTCTTTGGAACCCCCTTTCAGGTAGTTGAAAGCAGCTATCAAATCCCCCTTCATTCTTCTCTTCCGCAGATTAAACAATCCCAGTTCCCTCAGCCTCTCCTCATAAGTCATGTGTTCCAGTCCCCTAATCATTTTTGTTGCCCTCCGCTGGACGTTTTCCAATTTTTGCACATCCTTCTTCTAGTGTGGGGCCCAAAACTGGACACAGTACTCCAGATGAGGCCTCACCAATGTTGAATAGAGGGGAATGATCACGTCCCTCGATCTGCTGGCAATGCCCCTACGTATACATCCCAAAATGCCATTGGCCTTCTTGGCAACAAGGGCACACTGTTGACTCATATCCAGCTTCTCATCCACTGTAACCCCAGGTCCTTTCCTGCAGAACTGCTGCCTAGCCATTCGGTCCCTAGTCTGTAGCGGTGCATGGGGTTCTTCCGTCCTAAGTGCAGGACTCTGCACTTGTCCTTGTTGAACCTCAGATTTCTTTTGGCCCAATCCTCTAATTTGTCTAGGTCCCTCTGTATCCTATCCCTACCCTCCAGCGTATCTACCTCTCCTCCCACTTTAGTGTCATCTGCAAACTTGCTGAGGGTGCAATCCACACCATCCTCCAGATCATTTATGAAGATATTGAACAAAACCGGCCCGAGGACCGACCCTTGGGGCACTCCACTTGATACCGGCTGCCAACTAGACATGGAGCCATTGATCACTACCCGTTGAGCCCGACAATCTAGCCAACTTTCTATCCACCTTATAGTCCATTCATCCAGCCCATACTTCTTTAACTTGCTGGCAAGAATACTGTGGGAGACAGTGTTAAAAGCTTTGCTAAAGTCAAGGAACAACATGTCCACCACTTTCCCCTCATCCACAGAGCCAGTTATCTCATCATAGAAGGCAATTAGATTAGTCAGGCATGACTTGCCCTTGGTGAATACATGCTGACTGTTCCTGATCACTTTCCTCTCCTCTAAGTGCTTCAGAATTGATTCCTTGAGGACCTGCTCCATGATTTTTCCAGGGACTGAGGTGAGGCTGACTGGCCTGTAGTTCCCAGGATCCTCCTTCTTCCCTTTTTTAAAGATGGGCACTTTTTCTGGTCGTCCAGGACTTCCCCGGATCTCCATGAGTTTTCAAAGATAATGGCCAATGGCTCTGCAATCACATCCGCCAACTCCTTTAGCACTCTCGGATGCAGCGCATCCGGCCCCATGGACTTGTGCTCGTCCAGCTTTTCTAAATTGTCCCAAACCTCTTCTTTCTCCACAGAGGGCTGATCACCTCCTCCCTATGCTGTGCTGCCCAGTGCAGTAGTCTGGGAGCTGACGTTGTTTGTGAAGACAGAGGCAAAAAAAGCACTGAGTACATTAGCTTTTTCCACGTCCTCTGTCACTAGGTTGCCTCCATCATTCAGTAAGGGGCCCACTTATCTCTAAAATTAGAGAAAAGTATTGGACTGACAGGTCTGGAGAACAAACTTCTCTTTTCAGTCTTAGAAAAGGTAAGTTTCTCCCCCATTCATCCCATAATTCTGCCTTGAAGGGACCTCTCCAAGGATGTTGGAGTATTTTAATTTCCATCCCCATTCTCTTCTCTTATAGCCAACCATATGATGGGGGTTTATATTACATCTGTGCACTGACAACTGGATTTTGGTTAACTAATTTTACAAAAGCCACTGAGCAATCAGGATATAATAATTTTGGGTCACAACTTCACTGGGGTGAAATCCTGGCCTTACTGTGCTGGAGGTCTGACTTGATGATCATAATGGCTCCTTTTGACCTTTACAATCTATTAGTCTAATGGGAGTTCTGCAATTAAGTTAATGGGGCCAGGATGTCACCCCAGGTCTGCATCTGATCTTAGATAATAGACTCATATCTTATTACTACTGCTCTGAGCTATCCAGACCTAAAGTTTCTCTTCTATACCTGATTATCTGTTCCCATTTTTCTATTTCCGATTTCATCCCATGTCCTTTTATTCTGCTCACTGAAACTTTGAATACCCACATATCAATTGCTTTGCAAACTAGAGGTAACATAAGAACATAGGAATTGCCATGCTGGATCAGATTCAAGGCCCACTTTGTCCAATATACACTGACAAATTCCAAGATGTAAGAACCCAAGAGTGGACAGATGTGGAATAATCTGTCCTCCACATAGGTCTCATCCGAATCTCTAATAATCAGAAATTATCTTAAGTCCTGAAACATGAGGTTTAATATCCTTTCCAAAATTTATCATTAATTATGACAGGTGAAGTGCAGCTGAAATGTGTTTTTAGTTTTCCTCTAAAACTATTAGTAATACACTGTGAATATTAATTCTTTAATCATGGTATGCTTAACATGGTGCACTTATTGAGTTATGAACCTAGCAAATGAAAAATACCCTTTCCCACTAAACAAATACTTTAATAATGACATTCAAATTTAAAGTAGCTGCTGTTGCACTGTAAGCATACTTTAATGTCAACTCTTAATCAATGTAATTTGACAAGCTTTTGAAAAGCAGGGAAGTATGGTTTCAGATAAACAGGACAATTTTATTTTCTTACCAGCCGTGTGATGCAGCATAACGACTAACAGTACCCTGGAGTCAGCTACTGAGATTTTTCTATTTGATTTAAAGGGCCATTACCAGACCTTTCATGTACGATTTATGTAGGTATGTTCTGGAACTAAAATCAGGTATTTCATATGGTTAATCAAAGACAATTTTTTTTTACCAGTTGTAAGTATTTTATTATAGTTTAATCGAGCATTTATAGGTAGCTAAGAACGAGATGTAAATTTGTCTTCAACTATTAAATGTAATTTTATTACCTCATTTCCCCATTATCTGTAATTTTCTTGGAAAATTCTTTCTATAACCTATAATAGTAAAAATAAAATATACCACTAATGAGAAGAAAGTATAATCTGAACTCTGAGGTTATGGGATGGCTAACATTCAGGTAATCTTTGTAAATTCTCCTCACAGAAAATTAAGGTAATATACACATCCATCAAAGGGAAAATTGAAGTGGTCTGCACTGGTAGCAATAGGGGCCATTGCCACTAGTGGTCTCCAAAACAAAATAAGTCCTACTGGCAAAAGGACTTTTTTACTGGTGTAACTGCGTCTACACTTTTTTTTCCCCCACAATCTTAACCAACATAGCTATTTTGGCAAAACTTAAGAGTAGACTTGGCCTTAGGGAGGCCCACCAATTAGGGTTTGGTTTGAATATGTGGAATAGAATGCTCACATGAAAATATCTATTCTCTGAAGGCAGTATTTCCAAGGTGGGGTATGTATTCTATCCTCAACTCTGTATTTTTTCTATTATATTACATTGCATATCTTGGTCTGCAGCGTCAAGAATAATGACAGGTTTCAGAGTAATAGCCGTGTTAGTCTGTGTTCGCAAAAAGAAAAGGAGTACTTGTGGCACCTTAGAGACTAACCAATTTATTTGAGCATGAGCTTTCGTGAGCTACAGCTCACTTCATCGAATGCATACTGTGGAAACTGCAGAAGACATTATATACACAGAGACCATGAAACAATACCTCCTCCCACCCCACTCTCCTGCTGGTAATAGCTTATCTAAAGTGATCATCAAGTTGGGCCATTTCCAGCACAAATCCAGGTTTTCTCACCCTCCGCCCCCCCCCCACACAAACTCACTCTCCTGCTGGTAAAAGCCCATCCAAAGTGACCACTCTTCACAATGTGTATGATAATCAAGGTGGGTCATTTCCTGCACAAATTCAGATTCTCTCACCCCCTCACCCCCCTCCAAAAACCACACACACAAACTCACTCTCCTGCTGATAATAGCTTATCCAAAGTGACCACTCTCCCTACAATGTGCATGAAAATCAAGGTGGGCCATTTCCAGCACAAATCCAGGTTTTCTCACCCCCCCCGATAGTGTTGTTGGTGAATATTTGCTTCAGGTTGGGGGGCTGTCTGTAGGCAAGGACTGGCCTGTCTCCCAAGTTTTGTGAGAGTGTTGGGTCATCCTTCAGGATAGGTTGTAGATCCTTAATAATGCGTTGGAGGGATTTTAGTTGGGGGCTGAAGGTGACGGCTAGTGGCATTCTGTTATTTTCTTTGTTAGGCCTGTCCTGTAGTCAGAGACTTCTGGGAACTCTTCTGGCTCTATCAATCTGTTTCTTCACTTCCGCAGGTGGGTATTGTAGTTGTAAGAATGCTTGATAGAGCTCTTGTAGGTGTTTGTCTCTGTCTGAGGGGTTGGAGCAAATGCGGTTGTATTGCAGAGCTTGGCTGTAGACGATGGATCGTGTGGTGTGGTCAGGGTGAAAGCTGGAGGCATGTAGGTAGGAATAGCGGTCAGTAGGTTTCCGGTATAGGGTGGTGTTTATGTGACCATCGTTTATTAGCACTGTAGTGTCCAGGAAGTGGATCTCTTGTGTGGACTGGACCAGGCTGAGGTTGATGGTGGGATGGAAATTGTTGAAATCATGGTGGAATTCCTCAAGGGCTTCTTTTCCATGGGTCCAGATGATGAAGATGTCATCAATATAGCGCAAGTAGAGTAGGGGCGTTAGGGGATGAGAGCTGAGGAAGCGTTGTTCTAAATCAGCCATAAAAATGTTGGCATACTGTGGGGCCATGCGGGTACCCATAGCAGTGCCGCTGATCTGAAAGTATACATTGTCCCCAAATGTAAAATAGTTATGGGTAAGGACAAAGTCACAAAGTTCAGCCACCAGGTTAGCCGTGACATTATCGGCGATAGTTTTCGTGACGGCTTGTAGTCCATCTTTGTGTGGAATGTTGGTGTAGAGGGCTTCTACATCCATAGTGGCCCTCAGACAAACATCTACAAGATCTCTATCAAGCATTCTTACAACTACAATACCCACCTGCGGAAGTGAAGAAACAGATTGATAGAGCCAGAAGAGTTCCCAGAAGTCACCTACTACAGGACAGGTCTAACAGAAAATAACAGAACGCCACTAGCCGTCACCTTCAGCCCCCAACTAAAACCCCTCCAACGCATTTTTAAGGATCTACAACCTATCCTGAAGGATGACCCAACACTCTCACAAATCTTGGGAGACAGGCCAGTCCTTGCCTACAGACAGCCCCCCAACCTGAAGCAAATACTCACCAACAACCACATACCACCACAACAGGAACCTATCCTTGCAACAAAGCCCGTTGCCAACTGTGCCCACATATCTATTCAGGGGACACCGTCACAGGGCCTAATAACATCAGCCACACTATCAGAGGCTCGTTCACCTGCACATCCACCAATGTGATATATGCCATCATGTGCCAGCAATGCCCCTCTGCCATGTACATTGGTCAAACTGGACAGTCTCTACGTAAAAGAATAAATGGACACAAATCAGATGTCAAGAATTATAACATTCATAAACCAGTCAGAGAACACTTCAATCTCTCTGGTCACGCAATCACAGACATGAAGGTCGCTATCTTACAACAAAAAAACTTCAAATCCAGACTCCAGCGAGAAACTGCTGAATTGGAATTCATTTGCAAATTGGATACTATTAATTTAGGCTTAAATAGAGACTGGGAGTGGCTAAGTCATTATGCAAGGTAGCTTATTTCCCCTTGTTTTTTCCTACCCCCCCACCCCCAGACGTTCTGGTTAAACTTGGATTTATGCTGGAAATGGCCCACCTTGATTGTCATGCACATTGTGGGGAGAGTGGTCAGTTTGGATAAGCTGTTACCAGCAGGAGAGTGAGTTTGTGTGTGCATGGGGGAGGGGGGTGAGAAAACCTGGATTTGTGCTGGAAATGGCCCACCTTGATTATCATGCACATTGTAGGGAGAGTGGTCACTTTGGATAAGCTGTTACCAGCAGGAGAGTGAGTTTGTGTGTGCATGGGGGAGGGGGGTGAGAAAACCTGGATTTGTGCTGGAAATGGCCCACCCTGATTATCATGCACATTGTAGGGAGAGTGGTCACTTTGGATAAGCTATTACCAGCAGGAGAGTGAGTTTGTGTGTGTGTGTTTTTTGAAAAAAAGGGGGGGGGGTGAGAAAACCTGCATTTGTGCTGGAAATAGCCCACCTTGATTTTCATGCACGTTGTAAGGAGAGTGGTCACTTTGGATGGGCTATTACCAGCAGGAGAGTGAGTTTGTGTGTGTGGGGGGGCGGAGGGTGAGAAAACCTGGATTTGTGCTGGAAATGGCCCAACTTGATGATCACTTTGGATAAGCTATTACCAGCAGGAGAGTGGGGTGGGAGGAGGTATTGTTTCATGGTCTCTGTGTATGTCTTCTGCAGTTTCCACAGTATGCATCCGATGAAGTGAGCTGTAGCTCACGAAAGCTCATGCTCAAATAAATTGGTTAGTCTCTAAGGTGCCACAAGTACTCCTTTTCTTTTAGCGTCAAGAAGTTACCTTTTTAGATGCCCACTTCCAGGAACTCAAAAAAATACACTCTTAGATATTCTATAAGTGAAGAGAAAGGAATTTTACTGTAAGCATTTAATTTTCATTTCCTCTTTATGAACCTGATCCTGCAACCTTTATGTGTCAATGATTGTAGAAAGAGGTTTTTCCTCCATAGCATAAATTTGGAGTTCACAAATTAAAAAATCCTGTAAATTGCTGCAATGTTCTGCATTGTCCCCTTACTTGGATGCAACTGATAACAGCAATAAGCTTCTTGCTGTGTCTATCTGTATCAAGCCAGAGAGAGGCATAAATGGGATTAAGTAATTCTCCATATACATAAGGGCATATCCAAGGATATAGGCCTAAAAGGCACAACACACTCCATCATATTAATGAGAGGACCATTTAACTGAAAGTGTTTTCTGGTTCAAGTTTCTTCCAAAGGATATCCTAAGTATACATCCATATGCTAATATTTGAGTGAGTTTAGCCAATGGTGGCAGTGTTATATATAATAGTAAAAGCGATGGCAATGTTTAAATACAGATTTGAAATGTGGACTTGGAGCTATCACTTTTGTCTTAAGACATAGTGCATTTTCCATAGCATTAAGGGTACCTCCATCGAGTGGTTTTAACTTAAGAACAGAATCGTATTCAGATTTAAAGAATTAATGAGCGTAGAAGACCTACTACATTATCCCTTTCTCCCTTTCATCTTTACCTTTTTTGTGTCTGTCATAAACATACAGACAAGGGTATCATAAAATCCCTCCTTACATGTAAAGGGTTAAGAAGCTCAGGTAACCTGGTTGGCACCTGACCAAAAGGACCAATAAGGGGAGAAGATACTTTCAAATCTGTGGGGGAAGGTTTTTGCTTTGTTCTCTTTGTTGGTTCTCTTTGTTGGGTCAGTGAGGAATCAGGACAGGGAAAAAACATCTCCCAAAGCCCTACTAGAACTAAGCATCTAGAATACAAAAATTGTAAGTAAACCAAGGAAATGTGTTAATCTTTGTTTTACCTTGTGAGTTTTCCCTGAGCTAGAGGGAGGTTTATCCCTGGTTTTTGTAACTTAAGTTTTGCCTAGAGGGAAATAATCTGTGTTTTGAATCTGATTGTCCTGTAAAATTACCTTCCATCCTGATTTTACAGAGGTGCTTCTTTTACCATTTTTTTTCTTTATTATAAAGTTCTGTTTTTTAAGAATCTGATTGGGTTTTTAGTGTCCTACAAACCCAAGGGTCTGGTTTGTGCTCACCTTGTTTGTTTTTCAAGCCGCCCCAGGAAAGGGGGGTGTAGGCTTGGGGGGATATTTTGTGGGACTAGGAACTCAAAGATTCCCTGATTCTTTGTCTAAATCACTTGGGGGTGTCAGCATACCTGAGTCCAAGGACAAATAGAAATTTGTGCATTGGGGAAGTTTTAACCTAAGCTGGTAGAAATAAGCTTAGGGGGTCTTTCATGCAGGTCCCCACATCTGTACCCTAGAGTTCAGAGTGGGGAGGGAACCCAGACAGCGTCCATATGTATGCCAAGATGTACCTGGAAAGTTTCACATATCTTCCAAATATGAGGAGGGATAAAATACAGATTGGTGCATTTTGATTCAGAGAGCAACATAATGATTTCAGCACAGGTGGGTTATTCAGATAAAAAGATCAGAGATATTGTTTACGGAAAGTGAGCAGAGCAAAGATTTTAAAATGTAGATTGATTACCGGATTAAATACTCATAGGAAAGGAGAACAGAAAGCTTAAAACATTATATAAACAGTATTTTAAATGACTTTTTGAACAGCTAAAGGCACATTGGAATCTGTTGTATACCTAATTAATGAGGCTTACATATTTGAACATCTGTATTTCACTCTTCATTTACCAGCTTGGGAAGAACACTTTAAATGAATATCCAGTCAGTACACAAGCTGGGAAATATCTTGAAAGAGGATACAAGTATGTGTAGTTTGCAACTGCATATGGCTTTCTTGCAAATTCTATATTTTGTATTTTCCATGCGGTCTGCCCTCTAATGCAATATATTATCTGTTGTCAAAGGGGCAAAATTTTACTCCCAGATCTTTCCTCCATGTGTCTTGTTGGATTCAGTAAGGGGTGGAGAAGTATCTTTAAGAATACCCTTTTAGAAAAAACTGAGTATCTGTGATGGACAACCTCGTGATTAAATCACAGAACCAAGTTCAATTTCTGCCTCCACTACAAATTTCACCTGAGACTTGGATAAGCCAGTTAATCTCTTTGACTTCAGTTCCCTATCTGTGAAATGTAGATATTAATTTCTTTCCACCTTCTTTGTCTGTCTTGTCTGTCTAGATTGTGAACTCTCTGGGGACAGGGACTGTCTCTAGCTGTGTGACCAGTATTCAGTTCAATTTGGTCTTGATCTTAGTGTCCTTCAGAAAATCGAGATGAGTATTCCTGAGCTGTGGACTGCCATTCTGCATTGCAAAGTATTTTAAAGTTTTTGTTTCCTTCCAATTGTATTACTGTTTCCTTCCTGGGTGATTATTGAGTTTGGATGGCAAGTTTGGGGTCTTGATTCTGAGGCTGCCAACTCCTAGCTATGAGTTAAAGTTTCCATCTCCCGCAGGAGCCCCCTCATGGCCTGTCAAATTTACATTTTAAACACTATGCATGAACTAAATGTTTGGTAAATATCTCCCAGAAGTCAGACATGTTTACCTAAAATGAAATATAAATTAGCCATCTTCATAGTATCTAATTGGATGAGATCAAAGTGATCTTTAATATTAAAAAGATGCAATGATCCCAATGTTTAAAACCAGAATGCATGGAGAGGACAGATATTAAACAGAATGAGTCACATTTTATATGCATTTAATCCTACAGTGTATGTTTCAACTGCCTGCTTATCACATGGGCTGACTATCAGACTGGCTCAATAACATACATGAATCTAGTTTAAAAGATTAAAGCAAACATGATTTCAGTTTGACTTGGTTAATTTTTCATACTTTCTCTACTCTGTAAGCACATGCATATTTTACATTTTTCAATAAAAGCCTGACATATCTAACTTAATTTCTTCCATAACTGTGGTATTGAAATGAGACTACTCTACAGCCAGAATTTGAGTCATTGAGTGACTGAATTATAAATGGCAGGAAAGTTCAGAAAGCATCTACCAAGATAATTTACTAGTGGCATATTTAAGAACCAACATGACGTGAACACCGCTAATTAAATACCTTCCTTGTGGGGATCAGTGCAAAGGAGGAATATGTTTAGCTCTTCCATTTGCACTGGAATTGAAAAGCCACTTAGTATTTGGGAGGAAGGATGGGCATGCTGGCCAACTACAGGATTATTAGCATTTAGCACACACACAGTAATTTCATGATCTAAGACTAGAGTCCAGTTGAGATTAGAGTCACAGACCTGCTTCAGTTTCAATAACATCCCATATATAAGTTCCAGTCATTTCCTATAACCTGAGGTCCTCATTCAGTTTGTATTAAGTCCTTACTCATGCAAACTGTCACTGAAAGTCCTTTATATTTTGCTGCATGGGTGAACATAGTTGAAATAAAAATGAGAATTTTTACTCCTGGTAACTACGTATAATAATACATGTGGTGTTTACAAGGCCTGAACTACAGTTTTAGATTAATCTGTTTTAACACAGCTTTTACATTCCTTGGGGTCAAATCCAGCACTGGTCAAGCTTGCTCCTTACATATGCTGAATTCTGCTAAGATGCAGAGGTTCAATGCAATTTGAGGGCATTCAGTATCCTGCAGGAGTAAGGCAGTGATCCAGCAATCCATCTCTATTCAGCAAAGCACTTCAGCACATGCTTAACTTTAGGCATGTGCTTAAATGTCTGACTTAAATGAGACTTAATCACATGCCTACAGCTAAAATTGTGCTAACATACTTTTCTGATTGAAGGCCAAAGCCTTCCAGCAGGTAGAATTAATTCTAGTCTCCTGGCCTGTGTCAAATGGGTATTTCCCGCAGCTGGGGAAGAATCAGAGGTGGTTGAAAATTTTCTGACAGCAGTTTTTTTCTGGAAAATGAGGATTGGACAAAAGTGAAAGGTTTCATGGAAATGGATCAGTTTAGTCAATTTTGGCCAAAAAAAATTGAAATGTTTTATTTTGATAAGTGCTTCATTATGACTTAATTTTGATTAGAATATATTATAAAAGTCAAAATGATAAAGTTGAAACAAAACATTTTTATATCAAAATGAAGCACTTTGATCCTCTTGAAACAAAACATTTTAATAAGGTCATCTTGATATTTCCAACAAATTTTGGAATTTGTTTCACAGAAAATTTAGAATTTGACTTTTCATTTCAATTTGAGGTTAAAAAGGAAATTTCAAAGTGTCAGTATTTCCTGTGGATGGAAATTCTAATTTTTGACCAGCTTTAATAGAAAAACTATTTTTATGCAAAATGGATAAAACCTCATATTTTCTGGGCCAAATTCTGACTAAGATGTCTTGTTCAATTCCAATGTAGTCAATCAGTTTGCATGCTATTAGTGCAGAACATGGCACATCATGTTTTGATTAAATATTTTAAAGAGGAAGAATTTTCAACAGTTGAGATTTTGCCTCTGTATTTAGACAGCTAAGTTCTTGATTTGGAGGTGTAATTAGCTATAGATATAACATTACTCTCACATATGCGTGGCAGGGGGGGCGACGAGGGGGAGAGACTGAAATCCCTTTAAGACTTTTATCTCGATAATTATTATACATCACAATGATTATTGTGAAGTGAAATTTTATAGAAAAAGATTAAGAAATAGAATTATGTAGTGGGCATTTAAACTTAAGAATGCACAGAAAAAATTAAATAACCTTTATATATATATAGAACTAAATTCTGCTCAGAGATATAAGAGCATTCTCTACTCTGAGGGCAAAGTAAGGTAGAAAACATACAGGAAATCAACTTCGCTTAAATACCTTTTTCTTAAATTTATGATCTTCAAAACATACTGTATGTGGAACATTTCTAATCTAAATCACTGAACAACAGTAGAGATCATCAATAGCCACCTAAACAGAAGGAGTTCTGAGCTCTGCTTCATTCGTGCACATTATTCCCATTAAAGCTAATGTAAGCGTTGTGCAAACGTTAAAAGGAAAGAGTGCCATAAGCCTTGGAATGGCAAATAAAGGCATTAATTCATTGGACTGATTCAAAGTGTACTCTTGACTCATAATTAGTGGGGTTTTGTTTTAATACAGTGCTATTTTTGACTAGTAGAAACACAAGCTTCAACAGTGAGACATCTACCACCATCCTGGATGCCTTGAAATTGGGCTTTGCACGAGGCCACAACACAGACAGCCATTATAACAACATTGAAAGGCAAGCTTCTTATGGCTATGGATAAAGACAATATCTTCATGTTTATACTACTGGATCTCTCTGCAGCTTTTGACACAATAGACCACAAGATGATGTTCACTCACCCACATGACCACGCTATAATGGCTTCAGTCTTCCTTAGAAAGAAGCCTACAGCACCTATTTGACTTGTCAGGGAGCTTAGATGATCAGGCAGTATCAATGACTAGTGACATCCACCTCCAGCTTATGAGGAAACTTTTTTCCTTCTCCCAAACAACCACCACTGGCTCCCAAGTCCTCTCTAGTTGCCAGTTCAAAGTGTTGGCCCTGTTCTTAAAAGCCATTAAAAGGTCCCAGGTATCTTAGGCCTGGTCTACACTGGGAGGGAGGGCGGGGGGATTGACCTAAGATATGCAACTTTCGCTACGAGAACAGCGTAGCTGAAGTCGATGTATCTTAGGTCGATTTACCTTGCATCCTCACGGCACGGGGTCGACTGCTGCCACTCCATCGACTCTGCTTCTGTCTCTCGCTGCAGTGGAGTACAGGAGTCAACGGCAGAGCAATTGGGGATCGATTTATCGTGTCTACACTACACGCGATAAATCGATTTGTGATAGATTGATCACTACCCGGTGATCCGGTACCCTTAGGGTACGTCTACCAGGGATCGATTTATCGTGTCTAGTGTAGACACGATAAATCAATCTCCAATCGCTCTGCCGTCAACTCCTGTGCTCCACTGCGGTCAGAGGCGGAAGTGGAGTTGATGGGGGAGCGGCAGCAGTTGACCCCGCGCCGTGTAGACCAGGCCTTAGAAACTGCATTTCATTATATGAACTGCCAAAACAGCTGTGTGGCAGGAGCATTTACAGTCAGAGAATTCCTCCCCTGCTTCTAGCCAGGGAAAAAGATCTGTTGCTGGTGTAGACACCTTCTGCGCTGACTCAGCCAGGCTGGCCAGTGAGTGGGTGTGAGGAGGGGAACCAGCAAAATGGTGTAAGTGGCGGGTGTGTGTGTGTCCAAATCTCCCAGTGGGACTGCATAACTAGAAAAATGGTGTAAGCAGCAGCGGGGTCCAAGTGTCAGTCTGGCCCCTACTGCTTGCCACCAGTCTGACTGTAGACATAAGGATTGATTTTCACCATAATTTTAAAATGCAGACTTCAGTATGTTAATATGCTAGGAATTAAATATTGCTGTGTTAACCATTTGACCCCCCAGAGTAAAGGTTGTTTCATGACAAGATCTACTCAGTTTCTTAGCAATCTATAATTCAGCTATAAAATTCACTGTAGGCTGAAGACTTGGCATACAGTGAAGAGTGCTTTATATATTTTCCTAAATTATATAAGTGTAAAGAACCAGAAGGTCAGATTCATCTATTCTTCACATTCTCTTTCTCTCACACACACACTCAGAAATACCTTTGTTGGCCACCTGTGATTCAGGGGCTAAAGAAGTCTGGGAGTTAGAACATATGGCCCAGATCCACAAAGGGACTTAGGCACCTAAACTCCAGATTTAGGCACTACTGTGATCCATAAAACCCCTGCTCAGCTGCCACTTAACCAGATAGGTATCTAAAATGACAAAGTGCCTATATTTTTGTTGTAAATCTTCCGCAGGTGCCTAAATTTCTGCCTCACATTACGTGCCCTGCTGCCTCATGCAGGCACCCAGATGCCTATCTCAAGCCAAAGTCACAGCAGAATCCTCAAACAAAGTGGAGATAGGTGTTTCCCTGCCTGTGTCACCTGCAGGCCCTGATCTGATGGGCAGGCTTACAGTACACCTAACTCCACATTACCGCTGGAGGAAGAGGACAACTCATTTATAACATTGGGATTTGAAAAAAGAAAAGGAGTACTAGTGGCACCTTAGAGACTAACAAATTTATTTGATCATAAGCTTTCGTGAGCTACAGCTCACTTCATCGGATGCATACTGTGGAAAGTGTAGAAGATCTTTTTATATACACACAAAGCATGAAAAAATACCTCCTCCCACCCTACTCTCCTGCTGGTAATAGCTTATCTAAAGTGACCACTCTCCTTACAATGTGTATGATAATCAAGGTGGGCCATTTCCAGCACAAATCCAGGGTTTAACAAGAACATCTGAAGGGGGTGGGGGGGTAGGAAAAAACAAGGGGAAATAGATTACCTTGCATAATGACTTAGCCACTCCCAGTCTCTATTCAAGCTTAAGTTAATTGTATCAAATTTGCAAATGAATTCCAATTCAGCAGTTTCTCGCTGGACTCTGGATTTGAAGTTTTTTTGTTGTAATATCACAACTTTCATGTCTGTAATCGCATGACCAGAGAGATTGAAGTGTTCTCCGACTAGTTTATGAATGTTATAATTCTTGACATCTGATTTGTGTCCATTTATTCTTTTACATAGAGACTGTCCAGTTTGACCAATGTACATGGCAGAGGGGCATTGCTGGCACATGATGGCATATATCACATCGGTGGATGTGCAGGTGAACGAGCCTCTGATAGTGTGGCTGATGTTATTAGGCCCTGTGATGGTGTCCCCTGAATAGATATGTGGGCAGAGTTGGCAACGGGCTTTGTTGCAAGGATAGGTTCCTGGCTTAGTGGTTCTGTTGTGTGGTATGTGGTTGCTGGTGAGTATTTGCTTCAGGTTGGGGGGCTGTCTGTAGGCAAGGACTGGCCTGTCTCCCAAGATCTGTGAGAGTGTTGGGTCATCCTTCAGGATAGGTTGTAGATCCTTAATAATGCGTTGGAGGGGTTTTAGTTGGGGGCTGAAGGTGACAGCTAGTGGCATTCTGTTATTTTTTTTTGTTAGGCCTGTCCTGTAGTCGGAGACTTCTGGGAACTCTTCTGGCTCTATCAATCTGTTTCTTCACTTCCGCAGGTGGGTATTGTAGTTGTAAGAATGCTTGATAGAGATCTTGTAGGTGTTTGTCTCTGTCTGAGGGGTTGGAGCAAATGCGGTTGTATCGCAGAGCTTGGCTGTAGACGATGGATCGTGTGGTGTGGTCAGGGTGAAAGCTGGAGGCATGTAGGTAGGAATAGCGGTCAGTAGGTTTCCGGTATAGGGTGGTGTTTATGTGACCATCGTTTATTAGCACTGTAGTGTCCAGGAAGTGGATCTCTTGTGTGGACTGGACCAGGCTGAGGTTGATGGTGGGATGGAAATTGTTGAAATCATGGTGGAATTCCTCAAGGGCTTCTTTTCCATGGGTCCAGATGATGAAGATGTCATCAATATAGCGCAAGTAGAGTAGGGGCGTTAGGGGACGAGAGCTGAGGAAGCGTTGTTCTAAGTCAGCCATAAAAATGTTGGCATACTGTGGGGCCATGCGGGTACCCATAGCAGTGCCGCTGATCTGAAGGTATACATTGTCCCCAAATGTAAAATAGTTATGGGTAAGGACAAAGTCACAAAGTTCAGCCACCAGGTTAGCCGTGACGTTATCGGGGATAGTGTTCTTGACGGCTTGTAGTCCATCTTTGTGTGGAATGTTGGGTAGAGGGCTTCTACATCCATAGTGGCCAGGATGGTGTTATCAGGAAGATCACCGATGCATTCTAGTTTCCTCAGGAAGTCAGTGGTGTCTCGAAGGTAGCTGGGAGTGCTGGTAGTGTAGGGCCTGAGGAGGGAGTCTACATAGCCAGACAATCCTGCTGTCAGGGTGCCAATGCCTGAAATGATGGGACGCCCAGGATTTCCAGGTTTATGGATCTTGGGTAGTAGATAGAATATCCCAGGTCGGGGTTCCAGGGGTGTGTCTGTGCGGATTTGATCTTGTGCTTTTTCAGGGATTTTCTTGAGCAAATGCTGTAGTTTCTTTTGGTAACTCTCACAACTCTTTTGGTAACTCTCACATATTACAACAAAAAAACTTCAAATCCAGACTCCAGCGAGAAACTGTTGAATTGGAATTCATTTGCAAATTTGATACAATTAACTTAGGCTTGAATAGAGACTGGGAGTGGCTAAGTCATTATGCAAGGTAACCTATTTCCCCTTGTTTTTTCCTACCCCCCCCCCAGACGTTCTTGTTAAACCCTGGATTTGTGCTGGAAATGGCCCACCTTGATCATCATACACATTGTAAGGAGAGTGATCACTTTAGATAAGCTATTACCAGCAGGAGAGTGGGGTGAGAGGAGGTATTTTTTCATGCTTTGTGTGTATATAAAAAGATCTTCTACACTTTCCACAGTATGCATCCGATGAAGTGAGCTGTAGCTCACGAAAGCTTATGCTCAAATAAATTGGTTAGTCTCTAAGGTGCCACAAGTACTCCTTTACTTTTCACTTAAGATGAGCTATTACCAGCAGGAGAGCAGGGGGGAGGGGGGAAGAAAACCTTTTGTAGTGATAATCAAGGTGGGCCATTTCCAGCAGTTAACAGGAACATCTGAGGAATGGTGGGGGGGGACACGGGATTTGAGACACCCTGTTTCAAATCCCCACCTTCCTGATGAAGAGAGGGGATTTAAACAGAAGTTTCCACTTCTCAGGTGAGAGCCCTAACTCCTGGGGTATGGGATATTCTGATGTCGGTTTATCTCATTTTCTCCTGTTGAAATTGTTCCAATTCCATAAACAATTAATATCCATTGGGCCAGAAAGAGTTTGAGAATGGTGCACCATCTCTCTCTCTCTCTCTCTCTCTCTAACCCCCCTCTCCCCCCGCAAATACGGTCAGGATTTCACCCCAAAAGTGGGGGGCATGCTTTGTGTGTGGATGCAAAGAAGACTAAGCAATAAACATTTTTCTCAGCACTGAATGGAGCTGACTCTTAAATCCTAGGCACTCATACTCTTACTTTCAATAATGTGGAGGAGAAAATGGGTGGTATAGGTGTATGGGGTAAATGAAGATCTCAGTCTCATCCTGGGTTTACATGTGGGGGTACTTCAAATCGTCACTCTTATCTCTGCTACATCAATGTAAATCCAAACTATTTCCACTAGCTTCAGAGGAATTGTTCTGAATTTACAAAAGGGTAACTGAGATCACAATCTGACACTAAGTTTTTGCTTGATTGCCTATGGACGCAACAGGTGTGTATTGGCAGAAATTGCTTTAATTCATCACACATATTTGAATTAGTACACAAATACAGACATCAACATTGGCTCTACATTTCAGCACAAGTAAATATGCTCAGCTGATGTAAATTGTCACACTTTCTGTGAAATCAGGGGAAGATCCTCAGTGCCCAAAATACATACAGCCCAAATAAGACATTTAAAAACAATTCAGTATTCAGAATGACCAAAATAACCAGCAAAGGGCAGTTTGGCATCTTAGAGGTTAATTATGTGCCTAGTTTCAGGCTGTCTTCAACAAAGACACTGCTCATATTAATTATTGGGACACCTTTCTGTTTATTCTGCAGTGCTGCATTGCCATTATAATTTTCCTCCTGCAATGGTGCTATTCATAGACATATTGCCTAGGGATGCTCGTAGGCCAGCAGAATACAAAAGGAAAATGACTACAGCAGGCTGACATGCTGATTTGCTTCTTTTATAGTCCAGTCTAACAGTAGCTGTCTCCCACCACCAAGAAATTATACAATAATTTTGTGTGAAGCTGATACAACACATACACATTCCAATTACCATTTTCTGTTGAAATTCTTGCTTTTGGTAATTGATGGAATTCTGTAGAAAATTCCACAAATCCTTTGACATGAGTCTTTACTAGACACAGACAATAGTCATAGGAATTTTTTATAAATGGTTACAGGCCAAACTTCTAGTTAGTAATGGTTTAATTTAGTAAAACAACTAAAAACATTTTGGGCCATATCCTCAGGTAGTGTAAATCAGTGTAACTCCATTGTATACAATGATTTATGCCAGTAGAAAATGAAGTTGGGTGGGGGCTGGAGGGGAGAAGATATGTTATATCAGCATTTTTTTAGCATGCAGAAAAAATAAGTTCAAGTTTTAGGTAGAGCTTTTGGTCAGAAATGGACAAATCCTTTATCTATAATGAAGATCTTTCAGCTTTCTTGTGCACTTGTAAAACTCCTTCCTACAATTCCTCCTCCTCCGAGGAGGAGCCACTTGCTGGCTTTTGTAATCACTAGATCCCTTCCCAGCTGTGTTGGATAATTAAACAGGGCTGGCTAGCTCAGACCCCCTGGCCTTTAAAGGGGTAGGCTACCCTGTTACAGGGTTCCAAGCTGTGTAAATGAATGTCTCACTCCCTATAAGATATACTATTTCCAAAAGAAATATTCAAGTGTACAAGCTTAATACTGTGTTTCTCTGAGCATTTGAGTGAGATAAACAATCATTGTAAGCTTTGCAGAAAGCAAAACCAAAAAGGGATATGAGCTTGTCCTAAAAATCATTCATTTTAAAATGCAGGTATATACTTGCAAAAATATTTTGTATCCACTTAGCTGTGTTCCTCACTTACTAGAATAATAAGAATATTTCCCATCTGTCTTGTTATTAACCATAATTCTCAGTCCTCTCTATCTCCAGAAAAAAATGCTTCTGAACATATTTATACCTTTCTCTTCAATTAGATTCTTCAGAAATTTATTCAAAATACCTGTTTATTACTCTTTGAGCAATAGTATAAGCAGTGCTTGCAATCTACAAAGAGTGTGGTCTAACATGAAAAGCATATCCACCCTGGGTAACTGAGAAAAAGGGAGAAAGAGGTCATAATTTGAACTGCTTCAGTTCAGTACCATTATATGATTCCATTTTTTTCTGTTAACACAGGAAAACCACTATTATAAACTAGCTTAAAAAACAGTTTTTTGAGAAGTGCTCAGCTACACGCATATGCACACTTAGAGATAGAGAGATATATTCACTTACATACACACACGCTTCCTGTCTGATTATCATTCAAAATCAACCAACCATTACCAACTTACTGTTGTAGGAAGTATCTGTAGTATCTCAGATACTGTAGTGTGATAATGGATATTAAATACTGACTTATTTTCTGTAAAGTTTCTTTAGAAGTTGCTATAATCTCTGGTGCATTTACAGAAGCTCACAAAACATAGCCTATTACACAGGCACTCTGAAGACAAAGTGAAATAGTCTAAAATATCAAAATTGGGAGACCAAAAAAATGAGAAACTACAAACAGCTCTTGATTTTTTCTCACAGCAATTAAGAGAGCCATCCCAGTTATGACTGTAATAAATTTTCAGCAGATCATTCCCCAAAATTAATTACATTCAGTCTTGGGACTATTAACTTTCAAACTGCAACAGAACTTCTAAAAGCCAGACTGGCTGAAGTTTGGAAGAGGCATCAGACAACTTTCATGTGGCAATTTCCCAAGGCGCTTTGGCTCCTTGTTTGACCTAACAATTGAGCTGGGCTGGTTTGACAATATCCTCTGAAACATTGTGAAATGTTGCCAGGTTGTCTAAGGTAAAAGTTAATGAAAGGTTTCTACATCCCAAAACCACCACCACAGGTATCACCCCTGCTGGCAGTTTTAGCATAGAGGCCAATGAATAAATGGACCCTGCATACTGAACTATTCTCCAATCCATAGACGAGGTTCCAACAGGGCTCAGTTAAAACAGAGAGCCAGTAGGGAAATTTACATTGTCACTTCCAATGTTGTAGCTGTACAGCCTCTAATGCCAGTTATCTAGCACCTTTCACCAGCAGTAAGGTGAAATAAGCCAGATAATATAACATATGAGTATGCTGAGCATCCACACTGTGTCAGCATCCCAATAAAGTTGAAAGGTGAAAGATAGTGCATTTGACTAACCAAACAACTTGACTCCAATTTTCCAGCAGAAGAACTCCATTAGTTTCATGGATGACACAAAGTAATGAAACATACGGTATTTCTATAATTGTGATGTGAAATCACCAGTCATTTAGCATTGCAGAGGCTTCAGTATTATTACTGCATGGAATGTCACTACAAAATATCAGGTTTCAGAGTAACAGCCGTGTTAGTCTGTATTCGTAAAAAGAAAAAAGAAAAGGAGTACTTGTGGCACCTTAGAGACTAACCAGTTTATTTGAGCATGAGCTTTCGTGAGCTACAGCTCAAAATATGATGCTATCAACCATTCTTTGAAAGGAAGAAAAGTACTGACAGAAAATTGCCTGACCTACCAAGTCCTTGGTGGGGAACAATTTTTGTTTTTAATCATCTCACTCTGAGTCAGGAAGGAATTTTTTTACCATGTACAATTGCCAAGTGCATCGTATATTCCTCTTCTCCCATCCTCGGTCCCCGACCATAGAGTATCAGTCACAGGCCACTCCTGGAGGCTCGATACTACATCTGACGGAGGAAGGAGCCAATATGGTATGTTAAATTCTGTGCTCCTGTACTCTTACCACAATTTGTCACATCAAAATGTTTAATTTTTCCCCAACTTTCTTGGTGTTTCTAAAAATAAATGACAGCTCATATTGTGCGTAGGTTCTTGTTCATGACAGTTCAGTCTGCTAACAGATTGCTAAACTGATAACTGGTCTTATAAAATCTTAAAGATGCAATTTCCTTCTGCTTTCCAGCTACAATATGAGAAACTTATTTCCTCATATTAAATCATTATTATTATGAATTATTTCCATGGTACCCAAAGATATTTAAAGAGATACCATACTTACCCATGCCTACTTCAAAACACATGTACCAAAAGGTGAGTTATCTGACCCCAAACCAGTCCACAAAAATATGGGTTAAGAAGATAATTAGCACTGAGATTAATGAATCAAAATGCAATGTTTAATGATGGGAGTAAAGAACCCCATAACAGAATTTGATTCTTGCACATAATACATTAAAAAGGGGGAGGGAGCGGGAGGGGGAAGAACCACTGACAATGAACAGCGGGGAAAAAGAAAAAGACAGGAATGAGTTTTCCCTCCAATAGGACTCTTTTTATCTTCCCCTTGGTAAGGCAGTTGGCAGTGGAATTAGTACAGTACTGGCATATCTGCCAAACAACCATGTAATGTGATATTTGCTAGGTTTCCAAAGCAGTAGATAGATGAGTTGCAAGTAGAGAAACCGTAATGCATTAATCACCTTCCACTGGCTCATTGAGCCAGTTTCCTTTCTCTTCTCCATGCACTTGCATGACAAGTTTGGATTTGCAATACAAAACATATCGTCAACACTGAGGATGCTCAGGGGGCTCTAATGAACATGCTAATTAGCATGAATTCTTTTTTCTCTGTCTGGAGCAAGTACTTATAGGTTTGAACAGAAAAATTATTTTATAGTCCCCAATGAGTTTGCTGTTGATTAACTTATTTGACCAAGCATGGAAGCCATATCCATCATTTTAAATTATTATTAATATTATTGATTATTTGTATTGAAGTAGTGCCTAGGAACCCCAGTCATGGAGCCGGACCATATTTTCCTGGGTGCTGTACACCAGAACAAAAAGATGGTTCCTGCCTCAAAGACGGTCTCTGTCTAAGTAATGGTTTTCATATAGTTTCATGCACATAAGGTCAAATGCTGATCATGCATAATAGCTCCATGCTAACCTAACTGGCACTAGTGATAGTCAGTGCATTGGACTATGGGGAACAGAGAGACTTCTTAACTATTTCATCATCCTGACTCAGAAAACCTCAAAAGAGGATAAGGAGCTCCTGCAAATGAACTCCCTAACGCCTCCACTGTTCCTCTATGGATCCTGCCCCTCTATTTACTCTAACCAGGGACCGCAGAACAACCTGTAGGAGATGGGGAAGAGAATGGACCAAGTATGAGGAGTTCAGTTAAAGCCCCTCCAAATGGCACTGATAGCTGGAGAGGGGGCTTGCAAATGATTAGGGGATGTATGTCTTTCTCCTCACACTGGTAGCCCAGGGACAGAAGTACCTTACACCCTTATTGACCATACTCCTGTGTGACAACTGCATTTTGGAACTGTCAACTGCCTTCATATGGTGGAGGCCACCTCACTGTTTCTTTGTCTGTCAGTCAGGGAAAGTCTACCTATCCCTTAATATGACTGTTCAGTAACCTCACTGCTATATACAGAAGTGAGAGAAGAAGAGGGGTGCATGGAATAAAACTATACGTAGGAGGTGGCTAGGTCATGGTGGAAGATATAGTGAGAGCTTCCCCCTTCAGAATTATTTTAGCAGGGTTCTATGAGCATAGTATACAGTGAGCCACAGAGTTCTAGCCAAACTCCATGCTTGTGAAGATGCAGGGTCAGGATTTTTTAATTATTATTTAAATTTCAGTGCCTCTCCAGAGGCACCACCCACATTTTAAGAACAAACTATTAGAAAATCCAAACTGTATGAGAACAATATTTCAGTTAATCAAATTCCATTACTTGCTTCCAGTTAAAAGACTCTCCTACAAAAACCAGAGCGCTCCAACAGCCATACGCTCCAACAGCCATATTCTATAAAGAATACACTCAAACCATCTCTTAATCTTCAGCCCGCACCCTCCTTAAACACCTTTGGGGAAATCGGGCTTTGGACAGTGCTTAAAAGGTTAACACATTTGACCAATAAAGATAAGATTTTGGGTTGAATATATCTGCAATTAATGAAGAATTCATGAGATAAATATGTGGACTAACCATTGGAGTAGATGCCACACGATAGAAATCACTATTATAGCTAAGATAAAGTGAAGGTGGTGGATGGGTCTGGCATATCCGGTAGGGGTAATCAGACAGGAGCTCCATTCCTGTGAACTTTAGTTGCTTGTCTCCCTGCTAGCCTCATAACATCACTATCAGTAGCAACCATCATTTGAGAGATAGTTACTAGCACATATTGAGAACTTAAGTGACTTACTCAAGGTTAAAAAGAAATTCTGTAACAAAGGCAGGAACTGAACCCAGCTTGCCTGCCCAGTGTTTTAACCACAAAACCACCTTTTTACCTACTATATCTGCTGTTATACATTATCACCTCTATAGTCAATCCTTCCTTCATTCTTCTCATCAACAATCTTCACATCCTGCCTCGCCTTGTATTTGTCTATCTTGTCTCTTAATGGTAGTGATCTTAGCTCATTTTATTTGTAAAGCTTTGTATACTTACAGTTCTACAGAAATATTATTATTAAGAATGCTAATAATAATATAACAACTTTGGATATAAGGAAATCAATCTCTAGAAAAAGAGTACACAAGCTATTTGACTTGATTAATAAGACTTCCCCATTTAAGCAATTAATTAATAAATTTATTTCAAAGGCTATTGGTTAGTAGACTTATTTTATGGTTTGGGGTTTTTTTGGTGATTTTTAACATGATACTGAAACAATTGTCCACACAACCCATCTAAAAAATACATAGTGGTAGAATTGTCACACTGAGAGTTCTTAAAACAATAACACCTGTGCTAATTTTTCCGACATAGTGTGAGTGAGTGAGTAAAATTTTTTTGAAAATTGTTTCAGTTTGTTTCTACAGCAATTTAAATTTCCATAAATGTGATTGGATATGGTTTTTTTCTGAACCTGTGTGGAATTCTTAAATGCACTGAAGCAGAATGTGCTGTTGTAAGTATACCATGACCATCACCAGTTCCTGAAGGAGATGCCTTTTTGTAACATACAGGCATTTTTTAAAAAATTAAAAATAGAATAAAATACAAATAAAAAGTTCTAGATGGCTCAGATGTTCCAAGGTCAAAGCATCCGCTCCAAGGGAACAGAAGTAGATTTCTTGCTGAATCCTTTTCTCCCAGGCTGATAAAATAGCAAACAACCTGAGATATAAACAAAGGGAATAGCTGATAGAATTAGCTGAGCATCAAATGATTTCATGAAATAGACGTGAACTAGCTAGAAAATGACTATTACCCCAGAGGCAATGCCTGGCAGAAAACAGGTAAATGGCACAGTAGCAAGCAACAGCAAGTTTGCTGGGATTCTCTGTGGGAGATAACTAAGATATCTAAGATAACTAAGAAAAGACATTCAAATACAGTAACTCCTCGCTTAACCTTGTAGTTAGGTTCCTGAAAAATGAGACTTTTTAAGTGAAATGATGTTAAGCGAATCCAATTTCCCTATAAGAATTAATGTAAATAGGGGGGGTTAGGTTCCAGGGAATTTTTTTTCACCAGACAAAAAACTATATTATATATATATATATATATATATATATATATATATATATATATATATATACACACACACACACATATATATATATACACATATACATACACACAATATAAGTTTTAAACAATTTAATACTGTACACAGCGATGATGATTGTGAAGCTTCATTGAGGTGGTGAAGTTAGAGGGTGGAAGAAGGTGGGATATTTCCCAGGGAATGCCTTACTGCTAAATGATGAACAAGCATTTGGCTGAGCCCTCAAGGGTTAACACAGTGTTGTTAATGTAGCCTCACACTCTACAATGCAGCACAAATGGAGGGAAGGGAGACAGCATGGCAGACAGAGACAGAGATGCACACCCTTTGTGAGAGAGAGATGTGCATTGCCCCTTTAAGTACGCGGACACCACTTTAAGTACATTGCCTTTTTAAGTAGATCAGAAAGTTGAGACAGCAGCTGTGGCCAGCAAGCTCCCTCCGTCCTGAGCCCTGTCGTGTCCCCACCCTGCTCTATATGGAGAAAGGGTAAGTGGGGGGCAGGAGCAGGGGGAGGAGGACACCCTGACATGAGCCCCTCTCTTCCCTCCCCCTGCACAGCAAGCAGGAGGCTCCTGGGAGCAGCTCCAAGGCAGAGGGCAGGAGCAGCACATGGCAGTGGGGAGAGGGACAGCTGAACTGCTGGCAATTGATAGCCTACTGGATGGCTGACGCACAGGGGATTTAGGGGAGTGGGGAGCTGATAGGGGGGCTGCTGGTCCACCGTGGTTCCAACCCCCACCAGCTAGCTGCAACGTGCAGCTCTTCCTGCAAGCAGTGGACAAAGCAGGCAGATGCCAAACAATGTTATAAGGGAGCATTGTGCAACTTTCAATGAGCATGTTCTCTAATTGATCAGCAATGTAACAATGAAACAACATTAACTGGGATGACTTTAAGTAAGGAGTTACTGTAAGTTAATTTTCAAGGCATCTTGCCTAGGACCAGTAACAGAAAACACTTCAGGAGAAAAGCAAAGTGGAAGAAAACTTGGTACCCAGGCAAAATAACAACAACAACAAAAAGACATTTAAGGACAGTTTTTGGTTGCCTTACTCATGCTAAATTGTAGTTTAGGAGTAGCCCAGCTGAACCCAGTGGGATTACAGGTTCAAAGGGGAAGGCTTAGCATAAGGCTATCAGAATCTTGCCCTGAGCACTGAAATAATAGAAACAAGAAGGCTAAGGATCAAATGCAGTATCTAGAATCTGGAAAGCCAACTGAAGGCAGTTAAGACTCTAAGGACACGTCTACACTATGGGGTAAGTTGACCTAAGTTACGCAACTCCAGCTACGTGAATAACATAGCTGGACTCAACATAGCTTAAGTCGACTTATTGTGGTGTCTACACCACGCTGGGTTGATGGGAGAAACTCTCCCATCAACTTACCTTATACTTCTCATTCTGGTGGAGCACCAGAGTCGACGGGAGAGTGATCTGCAGTCGATTCAGCGGGTCTTCACTAGACCTGCTAATCTACCCCTGGTGGATCGATTGCCACAGCATCAATCCACAGTAAGTGTAGACATGCCCTAATTGTCTTCAGTGAACTTTGGATCAGGCCCATATAACAGTTAAAATCAAGTACATATCCTTTGAAGTCAATGCAGTTACTGCATTGTAAAATTGGTGTGAAAGAATCACACCCAGAAATGTGTGCAAGAGAAACTAAAGGAGAAAATGGGCAACACCTGGAATTGGGATGTGCCAACTGCCCTCCCCCCAGTTGTCACGCAGTGCTGTGACTATGGGTAGCAAACCCTTACTGCATATATACAGATGTCATGGGACACCAAGGGGGATTGAACTCAGGAGCATTAGAACCAAGAACATAAACCATTATGAATTAAGATAAAGAGAGAAATCTACTGGCAGTCAGTAAAGGTCTTTAACCTCATTGGGGCAAACCAAGAGAGGTAGACATGTGTCATAAATATAAAGGGAAGGGTAAACCCCTTTAAAATCCCTCCTGGCCAGAGGAAAAATCCTCTCACCTGTAAAGGGTTAAGAAGCTAAAGGTAACCTCGCTGGTACCTGACCAAAATGATCAATGAGGAGACAAGATACTTTCAAAAGCTGGGAGGAGGGAGAGAAACAAAGGGTCTGTGGCTGTCTGTATGCTGCTTTTGCCGGGGATAGACCAGGAATGGAGTCTTAGAACTTTTAGTAAGTAATCTAGCTAGGTATGTGTTAGATTATGATTTCTTTAAATGGCTGAGAAAAGAACTGTGCTGAATAGAATGGCTATTCCTGTCTGTGTGTCTTTTTTGTAACTTAAGGTTTGCCTAGAGGGATTCTCTATGTTTTGAATCTAATTACCCTGTAAGGTATCTACCATCCTGGTTTTACAGAGGGGATTTCTTTACTTCTATTAAAAGTCTTCTTTTAAGAAAACTGAATGCTTTTTCATTGTTCTCAGATCCAAGGGTTTGGGTCTGTGGTCACCTATGCAAATTGGTGAGGATTTTTACCAAACCTTTCCCAGGAAGTGGGGTGCAAGGGTTGGGAAGATTTTGGGGGGAAAGACGTGTCCAAACTACGTTTCCCAGTAAACCCAGTTAAAGTTTGGTGGTGGCAGTGGAGATCCAGGGACAAAGGATAAAATTAATTTGTACCTTGGGGAAGTTTTAACCTAAGCTGGTGAAAGTAAGCTTAGGAGGTTTTCATGCGGGTCCCCACATCTGTACCCTAGAGTTCAGAGTGGGGGAGGAACCTTGATAACATGATTACACATACACAAACTTTCTGTATTACACTTGTAAAGTTTCAAGCCATTCAGGTTGAATATCTTTGGAGTTTATCTAATTAGAAATCCCAAGAAGTGCATGTGATTTGATCTGACTAGATACATAGGGAAAACCAGACATATTCTGAGCTCTATAGTGAAAACTTCCTGCACAGGAGATTGAGTTTGGTTGCAAGTGTAACCCATACACCTTATGGGTGTGGTGCTCTGTCCTAGCTAGTGGCACCGAGACCACTTAGAGAAAGATGAATGAGTCTGCTTTACAGCCTTAGCTAAAAGCTATGTGGCTGTAAGCTCATGCAGTAGACGCTCATGCATTTAGCTCCAGAGGTTCCCAAGTTCAATCCCAGCCACCAATGACTGGGGTCTGTCAGAGTTACAAGGGGATATATGGTTTTAGTAATCAGCTGATATTTGTTTCCTGTGCAACAACTAATCAAATCTAAAGAGAGAGCTTGATTGTGCTGGTTGGTGCACAGTTGGGGGTATATTCAAAGCTCTGCCCCTGGATGGCCAGTCCTTACCGAATTGTACAAGAACGGGAGTAGCTGTTGTTCAAAAGCTGATTCCCCCTGTGCAAAGACTGGCTACATAGGTGGCCTGCACTAGGGAGGAAAGGAGTGCCTTATGCCACTTTATTCTTTGGTGAAGGGATGGTAAAGCTGATTGCAACTAAGCCAAAATACTTTGTGAAAATTAATTAAAAGACTGATCAAATTTATTGTTTACAAACATTAACAGACTAATCCAACTGAAGAAAACAGTTTGGAAAGTTAAACACTTACATTCTGAATTTCCTCGTTTCCATTTTTCCCCACTCCATAAGAGCCAGCCAAAGTTCATTTTAAGCATGAACAGGACAGTTTTATAGCTGAAGGATATTTTCCCCTGGCCTGTATTGACTAGTATTTACTTGAAAAGGCCAATAAAACATTCCTGGGGAATACAAAAATATTAGACAGGTTTCTTATAATAGAAAATGGTCCAATATTATTGACAGTAATTTGCCCCCTTGTTGGCTGTTTCAGTCCAGAGGCCAAAGAATGAATCTGCCATACACACTTACCTACTTCATTTTCCCAGAAACAGATTCTCCTCTCTCTGTAGGTCTATAGAAGTAACTTGATTTACACCAATATGAGTGCAATGTGCATAGGGCCCTGCTCTCCAAAAAGAGTTAAGAATAAGATATATGGATAAGCTAGCATGGAGAAGCACTCATGTCTGCTATTTGTTATGTACTTTCTCTGCTGATAAACTGAAGAGTATAGGTTCAGCATCCTTTCTGAGAACAAATAGATAGGCAAATAAAAACAAATAAAAAAGAGATTATCCCTCATTTGTATCTGGTACATTCTCTTCCAAGAACAAAAGATAAAGTTCCAAATAATTTGCCTGGACCCTTTTTATAACTGAACACTTTGAAACCTGAAGGTACATTAAAGGTACATATTATTTCATGCTGTTTCCATCATAAAATTTAGTTTTATGGGTTGCAGTCCATGGAGTTGTGCTCCCTAAGAAAATCTCTTTTTTGTTGTGCAGCTGCCTTTCTACACCTCATAAATTCCTCTTGCCCAGAGTAACTGAAAATTGCCACACCCAGCCTTAAAGAGAGAGAGAGAAAAAGAAAGAGAGATTATCTCTGTGGCAAGTAGAGATTAGTTCTAGGGGATTAGCTAGCAGCCATAGGCTTTTCAGTGACCATCTGAAAAGTGGGGTTCCTCAACATAAGTAGGCAGAACTTCTCTGGAATTGTTGGCAACTGAAGTGTTCTTGAAAAAATGTCATGAACAATCATAGTGATGGAAGTTGTTCGCATTCAGTTTTCAGAGCAAGGCTTGCCTATTTCAAGATGTTCAGCTACTGATGAGGACCGGATAGATAGTGTCACAGGGGGAGCTGGGTTAAGAGGGTTTAGAGGTCAGCTGCCAGATGTCATCCACCTCCCTAGGTGGATGCAGTGAGTGAAGCCATTTGACAAGGGTTCAGGTGACTAGGAGCAGGACCTGGGAGAGAAAAAGAGGAGCATCTCTCATTGTGTTGTAAAGGGAAGACAGGAAACACAAAAGTAGGGTCGAGGTGGCTGATTTTGAACAATGTGAAGGTGTTGCTCTGCATTCAGACAACGCTGAGATCTTTTTAATTTTTTTGTGAAAAATGAAAACCAGAGATGCCAGAATGCCTAACAGTCCAGTAGTTAGGGCACTCAGTGGGGATTTGGAAGATTCAGGTTCAATTCTCTGCTCTGCCTGATTCGGAGCTATTGGCAACCCTGGGATAGGTCTCTCTTAGTCCCTTTTGGACATGTTCCACTTGGTATAAATAATTAAATAATCATTGAAAGATAGAGTCTGACTCTACAGCCTAATGTCTAGGTTAGCAGATTAAGAACAGGAGGGCCTGAAACCTGGGTCTCACACATACCAAATAAGTGTCCTGACTATGGACTATTAGTTATTCTGCAGTTTGGGGTAGAAGGTAAGGGTCTCTCTCTCTCCCTTCCTTTCCCTCCACCCAAAATCCCATTTTGGACCTGAGGAACCAGTGAATATTACTTACAAAAAATGGCTTTAAGAGCTGTATCAACCATGTGGTGATATGAGTTACCTTGCTATATACTGCATGCACATTGTAACAGTAACTCCACAGAGTATAAGAGCATTACTGCATTACCTTATGATATATTATGATGAGATGTATGTCTAAAGAGAACTTGAGTCACCACTATCCTTCCAAACATTTGTTTGGAAACCCTACAAATAGAACTATAGTTAATCTATGCCCTAGGCATTCTGAAACCTATATTCTCTTTAGAGATGAATGCTTAGATAATATTTCTAACACTTTGGTCCTGGTGCTCTCTACAGAAACAATTTAGCTGATATAATCAATGAAAAGGAGATAAAAATTTTCTGATGACACCAAACTAAGCAGCTGGCCAAATTATCTAGAATGACACAGGAAGGATTATTCAGGATTTAGACAGCTATCCAGTGTTTGCTGGCATTCTGCTTTGAGGGCTGCAAAATTAGCTGAGGCATTCAGAATATCATTTGAAGGACACAGAGGTGTTGGGGAGTGGCCAACAAATGTAACACTGACTCTTAACAATAATTGATTGTTATGGAGGGACCAAATGGTTAAATTATTTTAAGTGCTGCAAAATATTTAAAACAGTTATGGACATGTGACTTTTGGTAAATGTGACACTTTATTAAAAGGAATGAATAATGTATTAAAAGAATAACTCTTTCACAATGAAAAACTACAGCTGAGGAAAAATTCCAGAAAACTAATGAATGGGGATTTTTATTTTTTTTTCCACTAGAGCTGTGATAAATGGTAAGTCTAATACAATGAAGACCTTTCAAGATGCATAGTCTTTGGGCATGCACAGTAAATCTGTTCTAATGCTGTGATTACTTTAGTGCCTTAGAAAACATTAAAGTAGAGATTTTCATCTCATATATATACCAAGGATAATGAACACCACAGGACAGATTTGCCATTTCTTTCTTTATTGGTATGCATTTTAGCTGATAATTAGTTGATAATTCAAAACAAATAATTTATTCAATATATTTTGTATATGGTGTGGAGAGGTAGATTTGTGACTTCCATAAAATAAAACCTGCTGATTCACTTTGCTGATGTCCCCTTTTATTTGCTTATCTGTAAGTATTTAACTGAAGGAGACGTTAGTCACAAAAAATAAAAGCAATCCAGAGGAAATATCCTCATCTAGAATTCTCATTTTGTTTTTCTACACTCTGACTGACTCAGACATCACCACCTTAGAGAAAAGTTCAGTGGAAAATAACCATGTTTTTCTTCTACTGACAAGTAATCAGTAACAATTTGTAACCAAACATTTCCAGTCTCTGCTGGAGAGACTACAGATAAACAGGTCACCACACATTCACATTTTCCTCAGATCCAGAACTTTTGGTTGCACCTTTACAATAGATTGCAATATACTTTCAATACAGAGTCTGATAAAAAACACACCTTACTCTGGAACATACCTCCCACCCTTTGGAAAAAACAAACAAACAAACAAGCAAAAAACACTGACGAAGAGGTAGTGAAAATAAGAAGAGAAATAGGAGTCCAAGAAGCTGCGAAGGGGGAAGTGATCAGGTACATCAAAAATAGCCACTACATCAAGAAGAATTGGTACAGAAAAGGGGCTATTGGCTTTAGACAGGAAGGGGTTGTTAGTGACTTTGGTAGGAGGAGAAGCTGAGGAAAACCTGATGGAAGAGGCTTAAAGAGAAATCTGGGAGAAGAAAGTGGAGGCAGTAGGAGTTGACTACGCCCTTGAGAAGTTTGGCGACAAAGGTGTAAGAGGATGTACACAAAGGTGTAAGAGGATAGTTAGGAGGTAAATGAGAATTTTGTTTACTGTTTGTTTTTTAATTTTCAGGATAAGAAATATAACGACATGTTTATAGGTGGAGGGAAAGAGAAAGGCTGAGGACGGAGGATAAGAGAGGAATGAGGAGTTAGAGGGAGCAAGGACATATGACTGAGGTGATAAATTGTAAGTGTGGCACATCTGGGAAGAGAACCCAAACCTCCAGATTTCCAGTTTGGTGCCCTATCCAGGACATCACACTGCCTTCCTTCTCACCTAATCCATGTCTCGAAACCTACACTTTTTTTATCTTCTGTCCTCTGACGTGCTGTGCCAGTTTGGACATATCACTTCACCTGTTTTCTCTCCTCCTCTTTGTCTGTTTTCTATACTTGGATTACAAACTTTTAGATTAGAAGCACGATCTGTCAATGACTGTGTGTCTGAACAATGACTAGCACAGTTGGACACTATTGAAGCTAGTCATACAAATAATATCAGGAGTAGTCCTGTCAAGTTGCATTGATTTATTTTTTGGAGGGGACAGGGGAGTTATTCTTACTATGCTTCCTTCAAATTACACATCTTGGAAGAGAGGGTTGTTACAATGGCACTAACTAATCAGTCTGCATATTATGGCCTTCTTCATTTTAATTTTACTCTGCACCCTGGGTGCAGAGTAAAAGATCGATGGAGAATCACTTCTTTATCACCATTCTGCAGTTTCCCCTGACCTGACAGCTGACTGCAGTGCTGGCTTACTTTAAACAGAAGAAACAGAGTGTAAGTCAATCTTTTTCTGAAAGCTCTCCTTCTTCGGAGTGCTGTTTACAGTAATAGCACGGCTGAACAGTCTGTGCAGGGAGCTATGACAGACGTGACTGTAGAAAAGATGCTGGGAAGCTTCTAACACATGGCATCTTTTCTGCTTCAAAGGACAAATATTTGCAAAATATATATAATGAGCAATCTTAACATACAAGTAATGGGCATTATTCTATTTTGATTCCCATTTCAAAGATATCCCCATATAGGACCATGAACACACTTTTGTTTTTACATGCATAGTTCTCTAGGGAGCATATGCTAAGTGGAAGTTATAGACATTAAAGCTTCTGTAAAATGTGTTCTCATGAGAGACTATATTTGAATTGATCAGTACATCAGATCCAGGAATATTTTCAATATTTTAAAATTCTTTGGCCTATGTTATACAGGAAGTCAGATTAGATTATCATAATGGTCCCTTCTGGCCCTGGAATCTATGAATAAATGCTGGTGAATGTAGGTAGTCATGACAAATCCAAATGGATTGGTAGTGGATAAGATATATTTTTCAGGAACTCATCTTTATGGAGTCCTGAGGACACCTTTAATCATTGTCCCATTTTAACCCCCCACTCCCATTTTGCAGCCCTTTTCCAGCCAGTAAAAATGTATTAAATAGGATTCTCTCCATAGCAAATCAACTAATTTTTAATGAGCTGAAAGGGTGGTTGCTGAGTAATCCAAAACACTCTCCTGCATCCTACTACCCAGGGGCTGAGCCTGCTGCTATCACAAATTGCCATGTTTGATACCTGAATTCCTTATTAAAAAATTCAAGAAAAATGTCTCCTAATTATTTGTGAGACATGAGTACATAAAGGAAATGGTGTGTTCACATTACACTGTGAAGTGTGACTATGGGGACTCAGCCACTTGCTGTTCTTTTATTGCAAATGATGTAAAGAAGAGTAGTTTATGCAACCAACAGTTGAATCAATGGAATTAGGTGCATTCACTCCAAATTCAAATAGACTCAGATTTCTCTACTCAAAAGCCTTGGCCAGGGTTGAATCAAGCCAATCAGGACTACACCATGCACATCTCGCCATGGGAGTGCACCATAGCTGAGCCCCACCTCAAGGCTCTACCCCCACCCCCGGCGCCTCCCCTTTTAGGACTAGTAGTGACAGGGCACCAACACAAGAGCTGTCTGTTAATTCACTGGGGATCCCATGTTGTGTGGAGTCCTGTACTCAGTTGTCCAAGGTAACTGAAGTCTAACTCAGCCTGCTGTGTAGAATTGTTCGTGAAAGTCAGCAACAGTTGGGGACAAATGGACTGGTACAAACTGAATTGTTTGATTTAAAAGAACTGTGATAAGGGGGCTTTAAGGGTCCTGGTAAAGTAATGGATTAGCATCACAATGAGCTGAAAAATCCTAGATATGGAGGAAATGTTCATTGTTGAAATAACCAAAATATGTGTTGACTGTTTTAATGACATGTGGCTAACAACTTGTTACTCCTGTTCGGACATTGCCCTGAAAAGAATGACTGTGATGGTGGACTGGAAGGAGCAAGCTTTACCAGCATGGCTATCACCTTCACCATTTCCTAGCATGCCAGGATCCATTGTAACACCAATAAGCCTTTTCAGCCTTATTCTGAAAGGCATCCTGACCTGACAGGGCCAGAGAAAGGGAACCACATGATATCACCAACTCGAGAAGGCTTCAGCTAAATCCTGAACTACACCTGGGACATGAACCTGAGATATCCACTGTTATCCCCTCCTTAGTGTGTCATTTTCCTTCCCCACCTTATTTCTCCTCTTTCCTCTCTCTCTCTCTCTTTTGTCTCTCTCTAATATGAGTCTGGTTTAGCCAGCCAAGACAACACCACCTTTTACAGCACTGCTGTGAGCTTGGGACCAGAAAGGCAACTAAAAGCAACCAGAAACAGTCTAGAGATGGTAGAAGTTTGCCAGGCCTCAAAGTGGCTGATCAGACTTGTATGCTGGGACTGTGTTTCTCCAGCAGCAAGACTGTCAGTGTAAGTCAACATCAGAGGCAGAACCCATAAATTCAGTCTTTGCAATTCTTTTAATTTCCGTGTGTGTTTTGTTTGTGTTTTTTTCATAAATGGAGCAGATTCAGATTTCAGCATCAATAGTTCCAGATCTTCTAAACTATCTTTTTTCTCTTCCCTGTCCTCCCCCCCTGCAAAAAAAAAAAAAGAAAAGACAGTTAACACCATGTCAAATAAGTGTTACTCTTTATAAAGAGTATATATAGCTAATGGGACTGAGATGTATTGCTAAAATTAAACTTTATTTAATACTTTACATTTCAAATGCTTAAACTATCTGTCCTTTTACTATGTGCTTAAAAGATTTTTGTAATGGTCATTGTTACAATGGGAGCAAGGCAGAGATAACTGACATGAAACCTCTGGAACACACTTAACTGTAGTAACAGTCAACAAGGGTTTTATTAACTTATCCCAAAACATGCCCTTATCAGTACAATGTGCATCACTCCTCTTTTGAGAGTGGAGGCCCCAGCCTGTCCAGAGACCATCACTCCCTGCTTTCACGTAGGCTAGGTCCATCCTGGAAGAAAGCAGAGGACATGGATGGGGTGAAGGAGCCTGCTGAAACCATCCGTGGTTCAGATTTGTTCACATTTTCTTCACAACTTGAGGGGTATAAACTCCTTTTTAAACAAAAGCTTAGATTCTGACATTACTATGTGACCCCGATAGCTAGGGCCCAAGCATGAGTTTATAGTGCCTATGGGCACTGGTTTTAGCATATGTCCTGTCTGGCCCAATATACTGGAAATGTGATGCACCCAGTATGCTGGAAGGTATGAGCAAAGTGCCTTGCAAACACTGATAAGTTAGTGTTGTTCAGGCCTAACAAAACAGTTTTTCAACAGGAAGTGAAGAAGACTACATCCATCTGAAATTGCAGGGGAATTTAGAACAAAAAAATATTCACTTGAGTTAGAATATGGTCAGGAAGCCAGGGTCAATACCCTTATTCATAGGACAATATGTACTAGGATCTTAATAAGCATAAATTGTCAAAGGTTAATGTAAGCCAGTATGAATACTGTCTGAGACAGATAATAGATGCCATATCACTTGAGACTTTTACTACTAAACTGGAAAAATGCTAGAAAATGTAGTGTGGGGAACAATCTTGCCATGAGATGGAAATGGAAAGCAGGACCTAATAAATATTTTTCATCTCTAATGTCCCTGACTGTGATTCCAGCAGAGCTCCAACTATCTTCTTCAAGGAGTAATGAAAGCAAAATAAGAAAAATCTGTTTGTTAATTGGGACAGTGGGTTGCACTTCCTCAGGAGGTTTTGGAGTATGTGTGGCGGTTTTGTGGACAGTTCCATCTGGTACTATAATCTCAAAATACTCACTGCCATCTCACAGATATTCACTGCCAACTCACATACTATAATTTAAGACAAACCAATAGAGCCCAAAGGACTGTCCCTGGAAGGAAAATATCCACGCTCACCTGAAAGTTCAAGCAATGGACTGGGACTCAGATGATCAGGGTTCTGTTTCCAGCTGTTCTACCTTTCTGATACGTGACCTTGAACAAGACACTTTGTCTCTCCGACTCAGCCCCCCCACCTACAAAAAAAATATAATAATATTACTGACAATCTTGTTATAATCTTATTTAACTAACTCCCAGTGGTTTTTAAATTTGTGAGGTTTAATCATCACTGGGGAGGCAATATAGCAAAACCCTCCAAAATACCATTGCATCACTATGAATCTTCATCTGGTAGTTGCCTGAGGCTTTTTTGTATTTATCTAATTTTGTCCTTTTAAACCATTAGCTGCTTGGGGAAAGAAACAAGTCTTACCCTATTTCCCCAAAGCGCCAAGCATACTGCCATCATTTAACTGATAAAAATACATGAATGCAAAGCATAAAATCATTGTCTCTAATAATGATTTTATATTGTGCATTCCTATATATATTATTAATTAGTGATATTGTTAGCAGTAGAGGGAATAACTGACAACTGAAACAATTGGTGGTCATGATAACTAGATTATAAATCAATACTTTGGCACATCTCTACTTGGAAAGTTAGGAATCTTATTAATACCCCAGAATCTTCACCTTCCCCACCAACTCATTGACTAGTTCAAACTTTTAGTAGTCATCCACCTAACAGCATGCTTGAATAGATCTGTATTTTAGGTTTGTATTTCAGGAGCTAAATTTGCTGAGGTGGCTTTTCTCTGAAGCAGTAAATCTTATTTCTTAGGAATTACGAGAACAACTTTATTGTGCACATGAAGTGTTTTTAAGTGGCATTGAAATAATCAACATTTCCAATTGCATACTTTGTTTGAGGCCTTTGAAAAAATGTGATTATTGATGGCCATTCATTTCCCTCAGTATATGAATTCCTAAGTTATATTTCTGTAGAATGAAAATATGCTTCAGATTTCCCTGTATCATATTACTTGGAGGGGGGTTGCCTTCTCCAAACAGACAGATCAGGGAGTGGGCTAACAGGTGGTCCCTCAATATGTCTGCATCGTGAGAGGATATGCCAGATCCTGGGATCCTTTGAAAGATCTTAATTGGAATATCATCCTGCATCTGTCTTCTTGGGAGTGGAAAAGTAGAAGCAAACAAATCCCTCAGTCCCAAATGACCCCAGTACTTTATCTATTTATTTGAAGTCTAGTGGCTTTCTGACTCCTATCTTCAAGAGTAACTGGCTGTCTTGCTTCTGTATCTGGGGGACCAGCAAGTGGGTTCATTGCCTTGCCATCCATAGAATTATCTGTTGGGTGTTTGCCACCTTGCAACAGCAGGTTCCTGAATATTCTCTTGGTCCTGTTGCTGTACTATACCGCTTCAAGGGTTAAAATGCCATTGAGTGAACTTCACTTTTGGGAATTCCCTTTCTGTCCCACGATGTAATATCCCAGTAACATTTGTTTGGCTAAATGACACTGATATTTGTGCACTTCAACAAATTTGTCTTTCATTTTGCTGAACCTTATATGGTATGTTTTCTTTAAAAGATTAGCCAACTTACACATCTGTATGGCTCCCACCTGGATGTAGTTAGGTTGAAGAGGAGCCCCCACCATCCACCCCTCTGCCAAGAACTCCAGTCTCTGGTCCCAGAAAGAAAGCTAGCAGCACCTAATCCAAATCTTCAACTCCCTCTCATTGGTTGCCCAAGTCTACTCCTTCAATTCGTATTAGGGTTCTCTCCTTAGTCCCTTTGCCTCATGTCCCAGAGGGATTTCCACAACATTTTAATTTGTCCGTGTCTTGTTCTATGGCCAAACTAAGCTAACCTTCTAGTACCCCAGTAAAGACTATCTGTTCATGCCTGCTCTGCCCTCCAGGGGTCTTGCAACAAAGATAACTGCCACCATCAGATCTCTCCAGGAGTCCTGTGTCTGTGTCTATGTCCAAGAACAAAACTCTCCCTCTTCTTCTCTGGGCTTCCTTAAATAGCCTTAGTCTGAAAGACCCCTTATGCTGTACCCCTCCAAGATTGCTACATGCCACACCATTTCATCCCTACCTCCCACTTCCTTTTCCTACCTACCTATTTGTATGTGTTTTGATGGAGCACAGGCGCAAATACTTCCTCTAACTAACAGGCTGAGTAGATTCTTTGCCTGGCTGTCACCACCACTGCTGCTTCAGCTGCGGGGAATTAACCATTTCCCTGCCTCAACAATTGTGAGGTTTGTCCAACCCATCACAAAGTCCAAAGAGGGACTCATAGAGACCTGCCAAAACAGTTCTTTCCTCAAATGGGCAATAATCCCTAAGGCAAAATTTCCAGAATTAAGAAACACAGATTTTGTCACTGAATTGTGAATTGATTCTGCTTAAAAAAAGAAGTTGGTGAGAATTAAAAAACAAATTTTCAAATACTGCAAACTGCTCATGAGGACACATTTCATCCTAGGTTGCCACCACCTGATGGCCCCTATGGCCCACTCCTTTTTGTCTCATACAGTCACCGTGCTTTTAAATGAATGGTGTATTAGGAACAGGATTGTTTCTATCACTCAAATTTCTGAATCCATCTTCACATTAAGACAAGTGACCTAATAGCATAATAAATCCATTATAGGAACATTTTTATTAACAAGTTTTAGCAACTTAAGTTTCTTAGCTGGATATTAACTTACTGATAAAGAAAAGAAAAGAATATCGGGCTACTTATAAATTATGCTGATTCATCCATCCTTACAATGAGGGGAGACGGAGAGTACAGGAAACTGAAATTGCCACTATTGTCTATCTTAAAGTTAAAATAGCCTCAAAGGAAAACACTGTTTATCATCAAAGACAGCTTTGCATACAGGCACTTTGAAACAATGACCTCAAAGGACATGTGCTTCTTAGCATGCTAATTGCTTCCAACTCTGGGTAGTGATAAAGTTCCATTTAACTGTTTTGCGTGCACGGTGCACAATCTGCATATTCGACACCTAAACTGCATCAGAAAGAGAATTCTAATTATATGTTTCATTAACTTTCAGAAAAATAATATGCACTAGTGACTTACAGGTGCCATAATATATGCTACTGGATATGCTAGTTCCCCCCACCGACCCCAGTTAATTGATTCAAAATATTTCTCTTCAGTTTAAACAAAAAATGTTGTGGAAATTGTGGAAGAATCTGCAGGAGAAATATTTTCTTTTTACTACAGAATATTCCTGGAGAAGGGAAATGATTATAGTGTAAATCGTAGTTAAATAATCCTGCTTATTTAACATGAAAAGGCTTTCATGTCACAACATCCGCAAAAAGCGAAATAGCAAGAACAACACTTGAAATTAAGAGAAAAAATACAGGTTTTTTACTTATGAATATATAAGGGTTCTGCTTGATTCCTTGAAGCCCAAAGTGTGCTCCTTACAGTCTAGCTCTTGATAAGGTACTGCCTCTACTTTAGCGCACTTTTTGATCTTCACTCAGGATTATATAACTTCCTGAGTGAAGATAAAATATTTACATATTATCTATAAAATTTGTGAAATTATATATATAATTTGTGGATAAATACAGAGCTGGTCAAAAATGGGGCAAAATCACCAACAAATGCCCCTTTTAGGTAAAAAAAAAATCAAACACAGTGTATATTGATTAGCCCATATAGTTTCACTTTATGTGAGTGTTATGTACCATACCAAGGGCAAACAGAGTATACACTTATTTTTCATATTTTTATAACATGTCTTAAAATTCAGAATGCCCTTACCTGTGAAGAGCAGAAAACAAGTTTATAGAAATATAAGTTCTGGCAATCGTATAGTCCCATGAAGAAGAAGGAACAATGTAATAGTTTGAATCTAATAGAGAAACTTGCAGATTATTAAACTTCAAAAATTGCCACTAATTCAGTGTGTCCCACATAAATTTCTTAATATATTGTATAAAGTGGAGCCTGGTAAAACTAAGTCTTATTAAACTTAGATAAATCACTGTGGATTCTTCAGGGATTTGACTGTGTTCCTTCTATAAGAGTCCCTTTTTCCACAGAAATGTTCCCATTGGACTTTAGACATCTTGACTGGAATTAGAATGCCTGTCTCTGCATCAGAGAGCTACAATAGATGTGCTTTTCAGGCAACATATGCTGTTTAAGAGTGTAAATTATAGGGACCTTGGAACATTTTAATAAATCTCAGAAGAATTAGGCAGCAGAAAAGCTACAGAGCTCTTACTATAGGCACATATCCAGAGATGGTCTTGGATTGCGGGGCTGGCGGACAGAGGAAGATTGTCTGGTTGAGGGTTTTTTTTCATTCTACCACAAAAACTAACCTTGTAATCTTTTTCTCAGTTATTGACTTCATTAACTGGGTTTTCTAATCAGAAACAGTGAACCAAAAGTCAAGTGCAATCAGGGATTTTTAGCAAGAAGTGGTTTAGATAAGAATTTAAAGATGAAAACCAAAAGTTATATCAAAATACACACCCTTTATACTCAGAAAGTATGGATTGTCTCAGAAAGGTAGTTGTTTTCTTCCTCTTCCACCCACATAACTAAATAATTGGTTGAGTTATTCCCATTCCTCCATACTCCTCATAATGGAATATATTCTGCTCTCAATTACACTTCACCAGTGTAAGAATTTCACATTGTATGTCTGTAGTCTTCAATCAAACATTCATCAGAAAGGGAGAATGCATGGTTTAGGGTAATGGGGTAAAGCCTTATACATCCAGGACATTAAAACCTAATCCATACTAGTGATCAAAAGCTGATATCATCTGATAGCATTTTGCTGGGTTATGTGAGATCAATTCATGTTCTCTTTCTAGTGCTAAAGGAAAAAAAACCCTACCACCAAAATTGGCATTAATTAGCACTTTTGATGATAGTCTCAGCAGAGACCAAAGACTGCTTGGAAACAGAAAAGGAGTAGTTGTGGCACCTTAGAGACTAACACATTTATTTGAACATAAGCTTTCATGAGCTACAGCTCACTTCATCGGATGCATTCAGAAACAGAAACAACAATCCTAGAACTTCTCCTATCTAGGTCAGTATGGAATTACATTGGCAATGCAATGTGAGGAAGCTAGCTCTGATGTTACATACTCATGCTGTCCATGTTCTGTCAATAACTAGGTAAGTCTTCACTCTCCAGGACTGTCAACATAGTATTTTTTTCCATCTCTAAGTACATTATTGAAATATATTATATACCAAAACACCAGATTGACTACAGACATCACACGTAGGAGGATCTGCATTTCTCACTCATATCATAAGTAATGTGGTCACCTTAAACACATATAGATAAAATCACACCACATCATCATGTATCCTCTAGTCTATGTTTATGTGTTTTCTAAAGAAGCTATTGCAAGAGATAAGAGACAGAGAATATATATAGTTGAATTTGGTATCTACTAATACAAAGTCAATTTTAAAAACAAAAATGGGGAAACGGGGGGGAAAGTGAGCTCTCTTTTCTTCCACAACTTAATCAGTAATAAATGATTCTCTGGGGACAGTCACTGTTTGGAAGAAAAGACTTTCTGTATGTACAGGCGATATTATCAAAATTATACACCATTCTTTAAGGATTATGCTAATTCTAACTATGAAAAGTTCTGAAGGGAATGATTCTTCTGAAAATTCTTCTGAAGGAACATCCCTTCAAAAAAGACAGGACCAGATACAAGGTAGAAAGTTACAGATCATGGAATGTCCACTAGTGATATGTAGCATCTTCAAAAGAAGACTCTCCCTGTCTTGGGCATCTCTGAAAGGGATATCCCGAAATGGTGTGAAATTGTTTGAACTGGAGTCACCCCAAGCACTCTGAGATAATGGGAAAAGGCCAATCCCAGCTACACTGAAGCATATCTCCACTACCATTAGGAACTTTTAGAAATGCTGCTAAGTGTCTATTAATAACAAAAATTAGAGGGACATTGATAAGATTTCCCCTTTCTGCCCCAAACTTTCAGAATTAATGAGAGAGTTGGTTTTTGTCCAGTTCAATACTGAACTGCAGCTGCTTGAGTTGCCAGAGTGACTGGTTGGAATTGTACTCGGTTTCTCATGCCCCCATTCTCCTCCTATGGGTATGAAAGGCCCAGAACTACAACTCCCTTGAAGTAGTGCATTGGCTCAGGCAGATGCAGAGATGAAGGTTTACCTGAAACGAAATGTTTTAGTTTGTGTCCATGTCACAGGTCTCTGCGCTTTCAGAGGGAGGATGGGGAGTAACCCCCACGTGCCCACTGCAGAGTCAATACACCCCATCACACAGTCATCGAAACTCTCAGCTGGGACAGACAACCACAATCAGAGACTTCAGCCCTCCGGGTGGGGCAGCACAAATGAACAGTCTATAGCTAGGGTCTCTGTCAGTAATGCCTACCTGCCCATGCAGGGTGGAAGGTAGGGGAACCCAGGTCCAACCTACTCCACCGGGTTCCAAACCAGGGCCCTGTGGAGTCAGCAACTCTCTGTTCCAAGTTCAAGAATCAGCTCCCTGTACATTCCCTGGGTCACTTCCTATCCTTAAGTCCACTTCAGGCCTGTCCTCTCTAGGCAGTGGCATGGCATCTCCATCGGTATCCACAGCTGGTGGGTTGTCCCTAGCATATTCAGGGATATGCACCTCAGTAGTTTGGAGGGCTGACCAGCCTCCTCCTCAGCCAGCCCAGAGTAAGTTGACCAGCTTCCTTTTATCTGCTCCCTCAAGATGGAGCATGTGCAGCAGAGGGGGGCGGCGTGGCCTCTTGGACCCGAAGTGACTGGTTAACCCCCCGCTTACTCAGTGGGGAGTTGATATACCCCAAACCTAGTCACCAAAACCTAAATGCTTTGTTTTGATTTCCACTGAAATAGATTTTTGTCTAGACGAAAATTTCAATTTTCCCATTTTCTGATGGGAAAATATGTCATTCATAGTTTTTGAACCAGCCCTAGCTATGAATCACTTAAACCGCCTCTCAGCAAAATTCATGCAGAATCAGCTCCCCTACTAGGCAGTAAATAAAAGCAAGAGATGAAAAAAAGCTTGCCAACTGTGGGGCTTTGGGGAAGTCATATGGCTTGCAGCTGAGTCTTATTAAACTATAAGCCAGAGTTCAATTCCCAGCATTTCCATAGGTCCTGCTCACATGTGAATTTATGACAATCAAAATGACAACTCTGCAGAGTATTTAAAGAGTAAATTGTATGGCCTGGCAATTCTTCCAGTTTTCAATTTAGTAGCTTTATGTCCCAGGACAAAGCAACCAGATCATCCAGACACCGCATTATGACAGAGGTGGATTGTTTTATGCACTGCATGAGCAATACATCTGATCTTACAAACACAGAAAGATTTTTTTTAAAAAAAGAATAGAGAACAAATTAATATTCGATGCACATTTTATTTTCTTTTTAATCAGATCTCTCTTTTCACCATTAATAAGTTTACAGGGTCTATTTAACTTAACTGTTCAATAGAAATTAAGAGAAGAAATAAAAGAATAATAGTTTCCCCGAATACAGCAAGGTAGTGATTACTGTTAGAGCGAAATGAGATCTCAAAGGTAGAAATATTTGTATGTCATTTTTCCCAAACAGAAAATTTTGTTATAAGATTGCTAAGGTCAAGAGTTTCAGTGGGGCTACAAAAACATTACAGCTTCTTCTTTTGGCTACAGACCCTGTCCAGGTCCTTCATGGCTGATGCTGCTAAACCAATTCTCTTCTACTTTGGAAGTGAATTAAAATAACCTAAATTAAGGCCATTTTATTTCTGAATTAGGGTACTGACATGGGTTTAATGAGATTTAACCAATCCACTTTAAATTCACAGCTTTAGTTAATTCAGATTAATTTTGCTGGATGTCTCTGTATAGACAAGCCCTAAATCAATATTATTGTAAATCAATTCATATTTACCCATGTCTTTACTGATTTTTTAAAATAATTCAATCATTCATGTATACTAAGAAACTGTTTAAACTTCTATTTACAGGAAAACATGTCTAATATTTTTCCATCAAAACTTGTACGGATAAATATTTATAACAATAAAAAAGTATTATCTCTCCACTTTTTTGTAATATATTTTCCTCTTCTCTTCTCCTCCTCTTCTTCATTTTTCTTCTTGTTTGAGTTATTAGTTTTTTCAATCCACCCATTTTTTCCAGGCATCAAAGGATGTTGATGACACTGGAGCCTGAATTGGTTTACTGCCATCCATATAGAGCATCATTGCATACTGCTGACACTGGAATCCATATATATATTTGAGATCCTTAGCTCTGCATATATATCTCAAAGGATCTCAAATATATATATATACTTTACGTGTGAATTCAGCTGTATGTTTAAATATCATAAGGCTAGACAGCACATTGAAATACAACCCTGAGAGTGTGACATGGAGACACACCTGACTGCCACAATTCCTCATGTGTTTTACCCTTGTTCCTGGAGTGTAGTAATTTATTGAGGGCCTCTAGAGCAGTAAGTTACCACTCTGTGCAAGCTCAGATACTCTTGCCAATGAATAGGAGGGAAGGAGCCAATGTTCCACCAATTCCCTATCCACCTGCTTCATGTAGGGAGTAAGCAGCTAACTAGCCCTGATTCAAAGTTTGATTACTCTTTGTGTTATGGGATAGGTGAATGTTTTTACTCCCTTTGATTCTTCTGTAAGGGACAACAGTCCAAGTTACAATCTATCCTGTAGTAAACTTGGCATAAAAATGGAAGAAGAAAGGAATCAGACCCAATTTTTCCCACCCACCCACTTTCAAAACGTTGCAGATAAACCTGATGGTTCATTCACACTCATAGATGAGAATAATAACTTAAGAGTAGATGTGCCATTTCTTTTAGACATTTTCATAACAAGTCAGATGATATATCTGGCTTCTGCTCATGCGTGTAAGGGTGAATTAGGACAAGACACAGATTGGCTTATAAACAGTTAATCATTAAGAGACTGGCTGTGTCTCGGCTTTTCTTCTGCAATATTTCTAAGGCTGTGCCCATTAAATGCAAATGAAGAAGGAAGAGATCTTGGCAGAACAGGAAAAGGGATGCACATTTGATGTTCTCACTGAATTTAAATATTATTTATGGCACACAGCCTGGTCCTTTCTCAGGCTGATTCCATGGCAGAAGTGCTATTTGGCCACTTACTGTTCCACTACATCATTTGCTAAGGAGAATTTTATAGCAGCTTCCCAGGTTTGTTGTACAGATAGCCAGAGACGTCCACTGGCACTAGCCTCTTGATGCTATCCTTGAGCCATTTTTGCATGTGTGATTTTTGGCACTGAGAAATATGCAGAGAGCGATAATGTCTCAAAAATAGATCAATGGGCGCTCTAATGCTCAGGGAACACAGATTGAATCAAGCTATGCACTAATTGCTTTCTGAGATGTTATAACAAGTAAATGGTAATGATTAACTATTGGAGAAGGATATGTGGCTATAGCAGTACTGAAACTTTATTGTTTTACAGTGGGATTATTGACAGAGGTACAAGGGAGTCGTATGACTTGTTAAAGGGCAGTCAGTAATTCAGGTCTCCTGGCCACCTGGTCCTTTGCTCCTTCCAACAGACTTAGTGCCAATGCACTCATGAATCAGTGTCAGTTTTTCCTCTGGGGCACTGAGTCATTCAAAGAAAAGAGAGAGAAAATGAAATCAGTTTAAAATAAATGTATCTTCATCCCAATTATATCTACCAAAGCAGCAGCAGCGGGGCTACAGAGATGGCACTGCCACCAAAAGGAAGGACTGAGGTACTGTCATAAATATAAAGGGAAGGGTAAACATCTTTAAATCCCTCCTGGCCAGAGGAAAAACCCTTTCACCTGTAAAGGGTTAAGAAGCTAAGATAACCTCGCTGGCACCTGGCCAAAATGACCAATGAGGAGACAAGATACTTCAAAGCTGGAGGGGGGCGGAAACAAAGGGTTCTCTCTGTCTGTGTGTTGCTTTTGCCAGGACCAGAGCAGGAACGCAGGTCAGAACTCCTGTAAACAGTTAATAAGCAATCTAGTTAGAGACGCGTTAGATTCTGTTTTGTTTAAATGGCTGATAAAATAAGTTGTGCTGCATGGAATGTACATTCCTGGTTTTGTGTCTTTTTGTAACTTAAGGTTTTGCCTAGAGGGATTCTCTAAGTGTTGAATCTGATCACCCTGTAAGGTATTTACAATCCTGATTTTAGAGAGGTGATTCTTTTACTTTTTCTTTAATAAAAATTCTTCTTTTAAGAACCTGATTGCTTTTTCATTGTTCTTAAGATCCAAGGGTTTGGGTCTGTGTTCACCTATGCAAATTGGTGAGGATTTTTATCAAGCCTTCCCCAGAAAAGGGGGTGTAGGGCTTGGGGGGATTTTGAGGGGGGGGAGATGTTTCCAAGTGGGCTCTTTCCCTGTTATTTTTGTTAGACGCTTGGTGGTGGCAGCAATAAGGTCCAGGGACACAAGGAAAAATAGTTCATACCTTGGGGAAGTTTTAACCTAAGCTGGTAAAAATAAGCTTAGGGGGGGTTTCATGCAGGTCCCCACATCTGTACCCTAGAGTTCAGAGTGGGGAAGGAAGCTTGACAGGGACTCTTTTGAAAATGTCCTTAATTAAGGAGCACATGAAGTTATGCAGCATTTCAGAGCTCAGAGCCACTACTGAATCTGTTATTGACAGAGACAGATCCTCAGCTGATGTCAAATCATGGTGGCTTCATTAGGATAAACCTCAGTGAATCTTCATAGAATTCTGCAGCTAAGAGAAGAAAACTATACTTTTTTGTCCATTTTTCTGTTTACTAAAAGCTCAGTTTTCCAGCAAGCATTTAAAAAAGATCATAATATTTTTTTTCATTTCCCTGCTTCTCAATTGCCTACAGAACATTTATATAAACTAGAAATGTAGTGACATTTCCTAGCTGCCTTATTTTTTACAGGATTCTATTCTTGCAATCAATGCATTGACACTAATACACTGGAGAACACTGAGAAGATAATCTTCTGGCATCAGCCAAATCACGACAGCTGGAATCACTGATGGGAGATGCCTTTGAGAGCACAAGGTGAAAAGCATCTGTTTTTCTTCTCATATGATTCATAACTTCTTTAATGGTACCTTACAGGAATGTCTGGTGCAGAGAAGAATGTCCAGCATTAAATTACCTTCTACTTCATGACAGTGGATTCTGAGTGCAACAATCAATCCTTTTTGTAGAATTTTCCCTTTCCCATCTCTGTCTTTCCGATAGTGATGGATTAGACCAGGGCTGAACACAGATCATATGATCTCAGGAACAGAACATTTTCTGAGGGGGGGGGGGAGTCTCACGCATTATGACTACATTCTGCTTTCCCTGGAAATACATGAGCAGATTTCCCGCCCCCCCCCCATTTCTAATGATATCACAACATGTGATAATTTCCCCTTCTCAGAAAAGCAGATTAGGGACTTGTGTTCTGCATCATTCCCAAACACATTTTGCCATAATCTATGCATGTTTATTGGAATTCACTTGACATTTCTCACAGTTGATCTTTTTCTTTGTTTTTGATACCAGAATATTAACTGATGTCTCTCTTCCTTATGCAGACTTTTCACAGTAAAGGCCTATCGCAGTTCTGGAATATAAAAAAAACCCAACCGGTTATGCTGTTCCTTCTAGAATATACAATTTACAGTATTAGGCTGAGAGCTGCTGTGATTAATGGTAGAAATAAGAAACCATGTTATGATTTCATATATACAAAAAAGGTAATATTATTTTATTTATCATTAATACCTAGGCACTGTCATATTACTGCCTTTGGCTGTAATATGGTGATGTTAATGCCACATGCTGATATAAATGCCCCATATCAACTGATTTGAAAAATTGTGCTCCTGGAGATGACAGTGTGCATATTATACTTGAAAATGGTATATTGAAGCTTATCGGTCATACTGACAGCAGTGACATCTTTATTGATGACAGAATATAGACATATATATTGTATGGTTGTCCAATTAGGAATTCATCAAGACCTTTCTCACTTTTGCTATCTGATTCAGTGCAAGATGAAATATAAATGTTCTTTTTATTCCAGCTATATCTCTTAACATTTCATAATTTTTTTTATGGTTTATATTCTTTAAGTGAAAGAAGTATCTAGATATGTGTTGTAGCCCCCATTTAATCAAACTGTTAAATTATCCTTTGCTGCACTGGATGTTGAATTATTGTTTTCTGCCATCGTCCTTGATCCTCCTCGAATATTAACTCTCACTTGGGAAGACCGACTGGGTTTTCAACATACCCTGATGTCATTTCTCAGCTTGTTCTTCCCTAACACAGATTGCTTCTGCCTGAGACCAACTATGACAGATAGTCTGTGTGTTAGAGAGTAATCATCACAAGCCCATTAGCTGGAGCCATTCTGTCTTTTGTCCCAAAGCAAGTTTATGCTGCAGTGCCATCATCTACAAAGAGGGAGGAGGGAGACTCCCTCTGGAACCCCATCATTTCTGCTTGGTGCTCAGCCAGCAAAGGTCACTCTCATCATGACAATATGTTCACACTGTTTGCTAACGGGCCTTCAAAGCCCTAGTTAGTTTAGATACAGAAAGAAAAGGTGTCAGAATCAGACATGTAGCCTGTGCATTAGCTTATGGGTTACATAATGAGCCCAAAGCTAGCTTACAAGCATTAAGATAAGCTATACGGCAGAAATTCAAGAAGTCTACAGGCCTCAATCTGTGAGATAGTAGCTTAAATAGTTCACATAAGGATATGAGGCCTGTGAACTTTGACATGTGTAGTTCAGCAAATTGTTTAGTGTAACATAAATAAGTTAAAGAAAAGGAGGACTTGTGGCACCTTAGAGACTAACCAATTTAGTTGAGCATAAGCTTTCGTGAGCTACAGCTGTAGCTCACGAAAGCTTATGCTCAACTAAATTGGTTAGTCTCTAAGGTGCCACAAGTCCTCCTTTTCTTTTTGCGAAATCAGACTAACACGGCTGCTACTCTGAAACCTGTCATAAATAAGTCAATTAGCAGTGACCCTAAGTCAGAGGATGGCATAAGACATAATTTTGCAATAAACGATTCTCTTAAAATTCTGCAGAATGCTAACAGGTAACAGCAAAATTTAGCTGATACCAGTTTGGAGTATTTGGGGATAGGGACATCAGCAGATGCTTAACCACACAATTGTTATAGTATCTAATTGGCATACATGGTAATAAATTCAATATAATTCATATACAAACCTATAGAATAAGAACACCCCAACATTATTAGGGTGACAAAGTTAGCTTTGGGCAAAGGAGGCTGAACATGCTTATGAATATTCATGGAAGCAATCAAATAATAAGCCTGACCATTAGCTAGGCCAGCAAGAGCTTGATCCTGGGAATCATCTGGCATGTCAGAAAGAGTATTGGATTCCTGTGAACTGCCACCTGTCTTACTACTTCTAAGTTTCCATAAGAATAGTGGTGAGAATTCATATGATATGAGACCAGACATCAAATTATTATTGCATTATTCAAACTTTCTTGTCTGTATTGGAACATTTCTGTGTTTAGTAAAAAGAGCAAAAGTGTGACTGTTGCAACCATGCACCTCAGGTTTCCCAGTTGAACAATAATCCTGATAATACTGAGCCCAATCTTGGGACAAGAACCTACCAAATCTCAGAATGTTAATTTGTAATTCTTAAGTAATCAGTATCATAATATACAATCAACAGGCTCCACAGCCAGATTTTCAAAAGCGTCCAGAAGAACAATAAGAAAAGGAGTACTTGTGGCACCTTAGAGACTAACCAATTTATTTGAGCATAAGCTTTTGTGAGCTTCAGCTCACTTGCAGTTGATAGATTTCCACTCCATACGGGTAAATGCAGTGCCTTGCATAATGACAGGTTTCAGAGTAGAAGAAGAACAATAGGAGTTGCTGGGATGCCAAGTGCTTTTTAGAATTCGGCTCCTCATGTCTCGGATGGAAACATGCAGAGTACCATTCCCACTGGGCCATATTGTAATGGAAGCAAGGGAGATCTGTTCTGTAATGCATCATTGTAGATCTTTGGAGGCAGAAACAGAAGAGAAATCCTCAAACTTTGCAACTCAGCCAGGTCCAAATTGAATTATGGTTATTTAAGCAACTTGTCCTTTGTTTTCATTTTTAAAGTAATTTTGTTTTAGCAATTTTAATTGGACACCAAGGAGAAATGAAGGACCTACTGATCTGAAATGTGATAATTATCATTGCCATATGCTCACAGGCATGTTTTCTTGAAGGGAAAATACTGACTTATGCTAGGAGTTACTGTTATCTCTGAGCATTTCCAGGCAATTGTTTCTATAGACACAGCAAGGAAAAGTGACTACCCAAAATAGCACCTTGCCACTACTGGCATTGTCTAGGCTGATTAGGCAGGGATTTCATTTCAGTACATCACCAACAAACAACAGTGCCTTGTCTTTGCAATTTGTGACCCTTTACTGTATATTATAATGAGGTTTCATCACTGCTATAGGCTAATGGCCAAGAACAAAATTCAGTCAGGACTGAAAAGATAATAAAGGAAAGAGGGAAGTCATAAAGGAATAGGTAAATTGACCAGTCACTTGTATGAAACTTCTTGTTTTATGCTATTTCCACCATTTATTTTGTTTTGAGAGTCCCTATCTACATATAACATTTCTGCCTGCTGGATGACTGCAGGTCCAGGAGCGTGAGGGAAATCATCAGGACATTCCATAATTGGTTTCTAAAATACAGCATCTTCCCCCCCAGTTAACAAGGAAGAAGGGAATTGGGGACCTAGTGACTAGAGCCACGGCACAGAGCATGAAGAGCATACCTGGCTCAGCTCTGAGTGCCCTGAAATATACTCTTTTATTCTGACACTACTGTCTGCAAAGCAAGAGTGAATGGGAAACGATTGGAAATGGAAAATTATTGCAGACATTACAGTTACCAATTAAAGAGTTAAATGTGGTAGATCTGGTCCTCAGTCTCATTTAGACAGTGCAAAGTAGCCCTAGAGTTACTTAACTGGACCTTTTTGAGGATTCCTGCATTGGGAAATTCTCAGGTGACATAGAAACACCATAGTGGCTCTTCTACCACCCCCATTCTTGGACTCTAACACATATTGGGTAACAAAGGAAAGGGGCTGTAGCTTAGGATGGGAGCCCTAGGCAGCTGACAGAAGTTACAGAAGCTTTGAAGCTTCTCTAACTTATGTTGGGGAACCAGGCTGGTATAAACCAGCCTGAGGATTTAGAGAAACAGTCCATCTGCATCCCCCTTTACTCTCTGCAGTCTTGCTATGGGTATGTATGGACTGGACTAGATGGTTCTCGTTAGTTATTGCAATAATGCAAACTTTTATATATATATATATATATATATATATATATATATATATATATATGTGTGTGTGTGTACACATATTATGTATCCACAGACGACATATTGTGAAAGGGCATATAAAGTGATTCTATTGTCAGCTCTTTCATTAACATATCAACAACAGTTTAACTGAAAGATTTTATCAATTTTATTTTTTTCTTCCCTATACTCAAATAGTATGGCCTTTTCTTCCAGATTCAAACCTCACAATAGTGATTCATCCCTTCCAGATCTCACAGAGGTGATCCATGCCTTTAATCTCTCAACTGGATGGAATCTCCATCATTTGAAGTCTTTAAATCAAGACTGAATATGTTTCTAAAACATATGCTCTAGTTTAATGACACGCTATTGGGTTTGATACAGGAATTGGTGGGTGAAATTCTATGGCCTGTGTTATGCAGGAGGTCAGACCAGTTGATCCCAATAGTTCTTTTTAGCCTTAATATCTACAGATCTATGAAAATGGACCAATGTAATGTGCATTACTATAATCTATCTTTGAAAAAGCAGTTGTACCCTACCTCTCTTGCAGAAAACTAGAGCCTGTCCTCAAGGGCCATGGCTCCTGAGTCAGTGATGTCTATACTATGCCACCTGTAGCACTTGATATCCAAAAAGTGTACATTAAGGTCTTGCTATATCAGCTATTAGTCTTAAGCAATATGAGACCAAGTGCCTTTATGTCAGTTACAATCAGTGGTAATAAAGTTGATTGCCCCTTGATATTACCTCAAGAAGACAGGAAGGAGCCCCCTTCTCCATAAAGCATGATTCAGTCTGGACTCTCTCTCTCTTTGAATATAAGAGGAAAACTTATTTTGTGGTTAATTCACTGGCATGAGACTCTGGAGAACGATGTTCAATTCCTAGTTCTGCCAGAAGACGCTCTGTGTAACCTTAGGAAAGTAGCTGTGCCTTAATCCCCCATATGTAAAATTGGAGATGATAATACTTCCCTTCTCTCACCCTTTGTCTACTGTAAATTCTTCAGGGCAGGAGCTGATTCTTATACAGTATTTATTCAATGCCTGGCATGATGGAGCCCCAGTCTTGGGTGGGGCTTCTAGGCACTAGTGTCATACAAATAATAAATAAGCATCAGTACATCTCTGGAATCCTTCCAGCTGAGCTGCTTTCATGTTCTCTTTAGTTAATATTTGTTGGAAAGGTGCTTTTTTATATTGTATGCTGGGGGCAGATGGCACCAGGATAGGTTATATGATGTTTTCATTTTTCTCCTACATTCACTCTGGTAATTAATGTGCTAGTTACCATTTTATTTATTACGTGTGTAGGTTCTAATTATATTGTGTTAGACACCCAGAGGCATTTGTGCATGGGGTATTTTATAAATAAATGCAGCATGTATTGTTATTATTGCTACTCCACAGGCTTTCTGGTTCCTGGAACATCAATCAAAACTTGAACAACAAGGCATAAATGTTGCTTAAATCTCCTCTGGTGCTGATATGTCTATTGTCATTGAAGAATTGTTCAGCAAAAGACCTGCTGCAGAAAAACACGATTAAAGATGAAAAAATTCAGTGTAATGAAACCAGTTGCTAAAAATATAAATAAAATACATAATAAAATACTACTACTAATAATAATAAGGCTCAATATTCCTTCTTCATTTTCTTCTTCTAGAATCATTATCTCACAAGAAAAGGCTGCGTTAAAACCCTACTCTCACTAACATTATTTGGGACATCTCTCTGTGTGATCAAAGGAGGAACTTGAATTGAATCCCTCAGTTTCTATGGGAGGGGAATCTTCACAAAGGATCCTTATCTGTAAAATTTCCTCATATTTGTTAATCTTCCAACATTTTGTAAAGCCTATATTTTTTTCTCAAACATTCGGAGAGGAGATCTGCTGAACGGTAAGAGAGGCAAGGCCTGATTAGTTGTTGTATAATGAGTACATCTATGTTTGTTATACCCGTAGCTATGGAGAGGTTTGGGCTGAATATGAATCTATTTAAGTTCTAAAATGTAACAAATATTTTCCGCCTCTAGCTTCCATAATATGTAACTACAGTAGGTAAGCAGTGAGGCAGTATAGGGTAGAAATATGGGATGGATTCTGTCCCTGGCTTGCTTGTTGGGTGACCAAGTCCAAGCCCAAGCATTCAGTGGAATTTAGGAGCCTAAATACAGGATCTGTGTTTTGGTTTCCCCATTCATAACAAGGGGATAAAGATATTTTCCTCCTTTGTGAAGCACTGTGGTGAGATCAACAAGATTACGTAGACACATTAGCCTTGAATCCTCAGAAATATTTAGGCACCTAACTCCCATTGATTTCAATGGAAGTAAGGAGCCTAAGTCCTGTTTTTAGGCACCATTTTGATCCACAAAACTCCCACTCGCTGCTTCCTTACCCTGAAGCATTTCAAGTTGCTTGCTGTCTATGTTTTTTGCAGTAACAGTTGTGCCTATGTTTCTGCTTCTGAGCATGTGCACTGCTGCCTTCCTCTGTGTGCCCGAGCATCTGTCTCCTACCTATGCCCCAGAGCAATTCATGAGCCATGGGAAAATCGGTGTTCAACCACTTAAGGCATGTGTGGGGCCCAATCCTGTCAGCATACTCAAAGGCCACCTAACTCTAGACAGAAGAGATAGAGGGTAGGGAGAAAGGGCCCTCCCTTATAACCTTTGCCTAGTGGGTAAAGTACTCACCCAGGATGTTCAAATCCCCCTTCTGCATGAAAAAGAGAAAGGATTTGACTAGAGACCTACTACCTCTCAGGTAAGTGTCCTAACCACTAGGCTATGGAATATTCTGCTCTCGGTCTCTCTCGAGCTGTCTTATAAAAGTTGTTTCCTTTCATTTATTGCACCTCTATTTTTCCCCTACTCTTAATTTGTTCTTTGATGTTAATTAAGCTCTCCCGGCACAGAGAGGCTTCAACTCCAGTAAGTTTTGCCCAAACTCTAATTAAGTCATAATTTAAAATTTAAAAGAAAACAAACTGTTTCATATTGGAAGCTTCTGCTTGAAAGATGCAGTATGAAAAGATGCATATTTCACTGAAGAACTTATCTTCATTAACAAATACTAGTGTATACAGAAAGCTGCCCATACAATATAACATTGATCTCTCCTGAGGGGAGGGGGGAAATAATCCTACTGGATTTTATTAATATATTGCAAGGTTTTTTCATTCTGTTTGAATACTAAAACTCTAATATTTTTATATGTATAAATAATTCAGCAAATTTGAGTAGAAAATCAGGGCTTAAAAATGCTTAACTTGAATGTAGGCAAGAAAAGAATGAATTCCTCATGGCTGTATGTTGTTGTGAAGGAAATAAAGTTGAATGAGTCAAACAGAGTAAGAGATGTCAAGAGTCAAGCTAGAATGTCAGGATAAGGCATTGAGTGAATGACAATGCATGGAACTTTAAAAGGAGATGGTGTGATTAGAATCTATAAGAAGTAGTGTTGATGCAGGAGAGAATCACTCCTATGTATTTTTTTCTTCATTTTTACTGTTTCCTGATGCTGAATGTTAGAGATATGTGTCTTTCTTGAGACTGGGAGTGAACTAGAAATAACCAATTAAAACAAAGTTAAATTAAAAAGAAAATATAAAGCCAAGACATCAAACAGACTAACTTGTATGTGCATTCCCTCTGAGCTAATATAATTGCTGGATGTTTGCGGATCATATTAGATCTTGGCCCTGGAGCAGCTGCAGTTATTGTTTCTTACACTCTACCATTCATAGGAGAACAATTCGTTCATTCTTAGGATGCCATGGCCTGTTTATCTAAGGTGGGGGGTCTTATCTCATTTTTTCCCATTCTTCCTTCTCTCTCTCTCACAAACACACACACACACACACGCACACACACAGAAACAGACCTATTTGGTATGCCTACAGCAGCATTAAGGTTTGTCATGGCCAGATGTAGGAACTTATATTTCTCTGCTGTTGCTATTGCTATTCACATCTAGTGAAATACTGAACCACCATCATTCTGTTTGCACCAATGAATCTCGACAGCTCTAATATAAGAAGCTTCTCCAAGGAAATTGCTGCACATTTCTTTGCTCCTCTGTTGAAAGAGTGCATGATTTTATTTTGATATATTTTATGAGAGCTCTTTGAAATCTAGTACTAATCTGCTAACAGGGATAAGTAGCAATAGAATAAAGTCTTAACCTTCACTCCTGATGACCTATTGCAGGTTTGATTCTTGATTAGTCACAAGCAAAATTGATTTGATCTTTGCATTCTAGGCCTAAAAATACATTTGTGACATTTGCCCACATATGAAATGACTAAGCACTTTGGCAGGTTAATAGTCTAAGTCTGAGAGGCCCAGGATGGGGATAGCAAAGGGGTACGAGTGAGCTGTGAAAGGAAGTGAGCACAGTTACTGTTTGCTTTAGTCTCTTCTTTCAATGAGCACCAAATTCACACAATAAAATATTGGATATTAACTTTTAGAGTATCTAATTCAGTTACATTTCCTGCTTAATGCCCTACTTTCTGATTTTCCCCACACCAACTGCCTCCCCACCTATTTGCAATTGTGTAAAATGCCTGAGACAGCTTCATCAGTTCTTTACATGGAAGACTAATATTAGGAAAGTAAGCATTTTTAATTTGCAACTGTGATGCATTGTGTGTATCTTCATAAAGTTAATCACATCTTCTAAATAATTTAATCTTCTTTCCTCCATCTATCCCTCGCTCTGTCTCCCTGCTGTCCTGCAAGTGCTTTTCTGTTTGTTCTTGTCTCTTCCTCTTCCCGTCACGTTTTCCCATTGCTTGAACCTCTTATCTCCTTTGTATGCTTCATATTCACTTGTTTTCTTTCCCCCTGGATGTTCTGTTATGTTCACAGCACATATATGGAAAAAAATAGGTACAAGATAAATATCCTTGTTGGGAAGTAGCAATTTAGCACTACTTGATTTTGTAGAATTCAACACACAAAACCCCCAAAACAGAGCGAAAACAGTTTTCTCTCTAAGGCAATGAGGCACAAGTCACCCCTCCCTTGCTTTACGCTGTGTTACCTCTACACTTTTCATAGATATAAGTTCTGCCTTAAGCATCAATGTATAAGTGTTTAATTAATAAGGCAGATGATGGTACCTTCAAGCATGCTCATCTTTACTGAAACAGTGCATAATATTTGCATACCATACCTAGTCTTTATGGAAACCGAAGCTTGCAGCTAATGATACGAGCGGTTTCAAGATCAATTCTTCAAACCATACTACTTATAGATTAGCTGTTTATCTATTATGACTTCTCCCTTTTACATGACAATTACTCACGTCTCCTGTGTTTGATGCATGTTGCAAATTTCCAAGCACATATTGCAATATCCAAACTTTCCCTAATAATGCGGTCAGTACATCTTGCGGTTAGAACACTTGTTCTGATAACCAGGATATTATGCTATTAAGAAACTAAACTCTCCACTCTCACTAAAGTAAAATTTCCACTCTTACTAAAAGTTACACAATTTAACATTATTATTACAAAGTATTCTTTAAGATTGCAAGGGGTTTGGTTCATTGGACAATAGGGCTTTACTTAGCAATAGGCCCTTGGGGCCTAACAGTCAACAGCTGTTTTTTTCCAGAATGACTCTGTTCTCACCTTTGTCACAGAGGCCCCTAGTCTGCAGACAGCATGAGGAACCACCCTTCTCACTTAAAGTGATAGCTTATAATTCCAACAGAATCATTGATCGCCCCCCAACAGACACATTCCTATCTCATTTGTGACTGGCAGAGCCAGTCTCACTGGGCACTTATGTATCTGAGGTCAGCCTCTGTTTCCACTGCTCCTCTGTAACCCTGAGTAGAGACACTAAGGGTGACCACTCCTCCTTGTTTCCAAATGCTTCCACAGACCTCCAGTAAAGCAAAGTGGAAACAAGGAGGAAGAATCAGCACAATGTGACTAGTCAGTTCTCTATGGACAAGATTTTGGAACGTGTTTTAAATATTCTTCACTCACATGTAATTTAAAAATATCCCACGTGGCCTAGATGATGTTTGCTTGTCTGACCATTATATTCAGTAATGGACAGTAATTATAATGTTAACATATTATTTAAAATCTCATTTATATAGTATTATATATCTTTATGTGCTATGCAATCACACTATCTGACCTAAAAAGCTTACAGATTGTAGACCTGCAGGCTTTCAAGTGTCTACCTTTTCTTTTAACTGGAACCTTAACATTGCATTTCTATGCTTTACTGCAATGTTCATTTATAATGTTTTCCAAAAAGGTTACTATTATATCGTCTCAGCCTTAATTCCTGATTAAAAAAGTTTCTTCTTTCTTGGAACTATCACATAGTTTCATACAAACTTGTGCTATCATTTTCTATTCTAATAAATCAGGAAGGTCACATTATGGAAATTTGTTATTTATATGGCAATCTAGTCAAGAAATACTGTGTTGGTTTAGTCCCTTTCCTCAGCTAAAGCTAACATAAAATTGGGTGAGAGAGGGTATTTTATTATTTACATGAATATGAAACTATTTCTATAAAAGCACTGTCAAAGCTGATTATTCTCATTAGCTCTTAACCTGTTTTTTCCAGGTAACTTAGTCAGACAGTTAAACATAACGTACTGAACATTATAATAATGTATATTTATATGGTCTATTACTGAAACACCATGTGGTTGGATGCAAATCAGATTCACATTGCAGTGAACGTGACTGAATAGTGCAGTGTCATCAAAACGTTGTGCTGATTATTGATTGGGGAAGAGTTTTGTATGTGAATTGGATGTATAATACATGAAAGTGAGATGCAGTCAGAACTGTGACGTAGCTTAGCTTTGGAAATATGGAAACTTTCAGGACAGAGAATGACATATCAGATATGCTTGGAATTGTTTGATAATTAGGATTCAAATTCTTTGTAGTTGTTTTTTGTGTGAGGTGGCCACTTGACTTGAGTAGCCTCTGAGGTGCTCAAAAGTATTTAGGTATCTAGCTCCTACTGATTTTAGTGGGAGTTAGGCACTGTTCTGATAACTAGTCCTAAAAATTTACCCAATTGTGAGCTCAACTATTTGAAATAAGAGAAACTTCATAAATTTGTTACAGTAACCTGTATGTTGATGCGGAAAAGTACGAAAGGGAGACAAAATAATTGAATTAGTCCAAACAAAAAAATCATGGACAGTAGAAAGATTATGCCTGGCAAACAAGAGAAGTGAGGGACCAGAAATCAATGGAGTAAAACTGGTATGTCAGAAATTGGGCCTAACTGTGGATAAAATAATGAGAGGGTGGACTATTTTACCCTCAGTCCCCTTTTGGGATCCTTGAAATAAAAGACTGGGGGCTGGGGGTGTAAGGGGGAAGACAGCCTGATAGGTGCAAATGTAACAATTGCTGGCTGAGAGACAGGTGGACCAGAAGGAGCAAGCTTCAACATCATGGCTGCCATTATCTCCTGAGACCCCATAATCCAAGAGTACAAAGTTGGGCCTTCGTCATCCAGATCCTGAATGATGTCCTGACCAGACTGAGCCAGAGAGAGAAACCCTGATGATATCACCAGCTCCACTGGTTTGGCTAAATCCTGAACACACCTGGGGTGTGAGAGTTGGTTTTCTCCCATCTCCCATGCCTGTGTTTCTCCAACATTAAGGTTGCAAGTGAAAGTCAACACCAGAGACAAGAGGCATTCTCAAAGGCCTCAGGTTAGATAGGAAAGAAAAGACCTAGCTTAAGGATCCCGCTGGTGATTAAGCACCAAGCAGCTTGGCAGTGACATGACTTAGGCAGCTTTGCGCATATCCACCAGCAGAAATTTAGGCACCATGTGGACCTTATCTGTGGAAACTTAGATCCCTAGGGAATTTAGGCACCTACAGGGCTAGGCAGCAGCTGAATAGGGATCAGGATCTAAAGTTTGGACTTAGACGTCTAAAATGGCAGTTGCCTAAATTCCTTTGTGGATCTAGCCCTAAATCTCTTTGAAAGTCAATGGGACTTAGACTTGTCACTTCGCTACTTTTTGAAAAATTGACCTTTACCTGAAAAGTTAGTGTTAATTGAAAACACAGACAAAAGGCCTGTGATATCACATTCAATTATCAGCCTCAGCTACAGAGAAAATAGCTTGCATAATTCAATTGATGTCAAATTCTGAACAGTTTATGGCTGTTTGTAATACATAGCGGAAATAAAATAAAAGTATAGTCAACTGAAAAAGATTAAATTTGCTTTAAAAATATTTGTAGTTATACTTTGCTGATGATTTAAAATAGAAAATTAGAAAGGAGCTTTAAACCAGGAAGTTTAAGTCCTTGAGGTTGTTATTAATGTATGATATATTTAAGAATGTGTGAGTAAGGACAACAATGATAATTATTACCATGGAAGTGAATTTTGATTAAATGACACTTAAGTGCAGTAACTAACATTCATTATTCAAAATATTTAATTGTCTAACTTTAAAGTAAGTTTTTGATTAAACTGTCACATAGAAGTCATCTAAAACTTGATTGGCATGTAACGAGGTCTTATATAAAATGAGCCATTATTGATAACAAAACAATAACAATCCTAACAATAATGATAACAAAATCATCTTCCCAGAACAAGGAGTAAGATAAGATTGTTACTTTGTTTTAAAAATTTGTTTGTTATTGTGAATTGAAATAATTAGGTTTGATTATCTGTTCTTGATAAAACTTTGACTGTGCCATCTTGTTAAATGTATGTGTTTGATTTTGTTCTTACTATCATATAACAATCTACATTTATTTTTTTAATTTACAATTCATTTAATTTCAGCCAATAATATTGATTTCTTCAACAGACTTGAAGAAGAGCATTATAAAATATTAATTATTAATTTTTCATATTCTCAGTCATGTTATACAGTGATAATCTTTGTACAAAATAGACCTTGTGTGGTATCATTTGAAAACTATTAACTCACTGGTCAATCATACCATGGTCAACTGTACGTAGCAACATTATATGTAAAGTTCTGAATTCCCCCAGTGTGATGTTACTTGTTCTAAACCAGACAGCAGTGTTACCTGTTCTAAACCAGACCAGCCTAGGCAAAAGTTGTTAAACAGGCTTATCCTAAACAAAAGAATGTGTGTTTATCCCAATTTACATCTAAGTCATAAACACAACTATAATGACAATGGGGCAGGGAGATATTGAACAATTTGTATGTTAGCAAACACAAGTGGAAGGGGAGCATGGAGTCTCCTTCACCACCGAACTCCATGTTGCCTTCCTCACTACTTGAATAACCTTTACTTTGAGGGGTAACCTTCAGAAGAATCCATTTCAAAAGTTCACTGGGCTGTAAAAGAAAAAGGCAGAAAACCTCAGCTTATCTCTTTCATTTCAGATGATGATGGAACCAGAACTTTTGGAACTCTGGGAGAGATCCTGATCAAGAAGAGGGTTAGCCACCACCTTGCTGGAAGACTGTGGGTGATAAAAGCTATCTTGAACAAAGCCTTGACCCAAACCTTAATAGATTAAGACTTTCAGATGTGTGCTTGATTTCCTTGTAACCATTTCTAATTTTAATGCTTATACTTGAACTCACTGAAAATCTTATTTTCTTTAATTAATAGACTTGTTTTACTATTAATCTAAACCCAAAGTGCTGTGTTTGTACTAAAGTGAATGTCAGCTCCAGTTATTGTGGCAAGCTGGTGGGTTTTGTCTCCTTAAAGGAGCAAACAGATCTTATTATTCATCTGAATGTTGCAAGAGAGGGTTGGATATATTGGAGAAGTTTGGGACTGGTGGTGTGTTGGGGATCAAGTGCTAACATTAACCAAATTTAGCAAAGACATAAGTGTGTTTGAGATCACAGGCGGCAAGCTGTTGGATTCCAAGTGGTCGAATCAGAGCTGTAAAACATACAGAACAGGACGTGCATACTCACTGTGTGTATGTCCCAAGCAGGGAGCCCAAGCAGAAGCATTTTGGGGTACTCAAGGTTATGATACAAGTGGTGACACAACCTCTCACTTGTCTGAATTGGGCCTCAAAATGTGACACCTTAATCACCCCCCCCTCTAGTTGTGGTTCCTGGAGGACCAGTGATAACCTCACTTCCCCCCACCTCCTGGAGTTGTCTACAATTCCTGCCCCACAGTGATAAATAAACATTATACAGTATGGCCCCCAAAGATATTACATCTATAGTACAAACCCAATACTATAAATGGCTATATACCAATACAAGAAGCTTAACAGCAAAACAGATGAGATGTGATGCCTGGCAATGAAAGGAGAACTAAAAAATAACTGACATTTCTGAAATATGGTTGAATGATTGTTGGAGGCTTCTTTTCAGGAGCCCCAATCCTACTGCTGTTCCACAGTGTGGCTCCATATTAACTGAAACTTGAACAAATATTGAAATACTGTACACATAGTACCTAGATGCTAAAGTGATGGAGCTTTATAAGCATGACAAACAGGCAGACAGACAGACAGACAACCATATCCACAGATTGGTAAATGCAGCAATAACAATATTTTTGTTACACTTTTTTGTGACTCTTCATTTTACAATCACACTCAGTGCAGGAGCTGCCTGAATGTGGATAGCCTTGCTCAGAATAAAATAATATTTTAGTTTAAAAATAATTAAATTCAGAGTGCATTTCTTTAGATTTTGTAGAACAAACTTAATAACAAAGATGAGTGCATGTCATGGCAGATCAGCCTGCAGAATTTTAATTACAGTTCTGTCATTTTTAGAGCCTCAATCTTGATAAAAACACTATTATTTTGGAAAAGCTTGATTGCATCAATCATGTTGCTATTCCTTTAAATGTTGGAATGCATTTGTTAAAGGTGACTTCATTAGTCTCCATTTTCTAGTTCATCAACATGCTCCAGATTTTTTTTAATAACTGCAAATGTGTAACATCATATTTTAAAATACTAATTAAAGAGGTGTTTTGTGCCAGCTAAGAAATTAAAAAGCATCAACCTTCATATATAATTATCAAGCAAATGGGCAAAAATTTCCATTACACAGAAGAAATGGTTTAGCATCCTAATGCACTAATCATTTTGCCGTATCAACTTTCTTTGACAACATAAATGTTTATGATTCCATAACTATACAAGAAGTTTGCCAGATCAGTGTCTTTACAGACAGAAAAGTAAGTCCAACTTACTATAGTATTTCACTAAATCTTCAAGAAAAGCATCAAAAAGGTGGCAATGCACAAAATAATGATAAGTGGACATACTGAAAGATAAGTTTGTTACATCTTCACTAGGAATGGATATCACATTTGTAGATATAGATGGATTAAATGTGGGCGTTTGCTTGAGTAAGGAATATCTAATTATGGAAAAAGAACTTAACATTTTGACCCAGTAATAGGACTTCCATGAACAATCTCATCAAGTGGCAACTGAAACCTCTGCTCCCACAACCGATTTCTTTTAAGGGCAGTAATCTTGGGATTAATGTCAGAAGAATTCATGGTGGCTGAAGTTCTGAGCATTCACTGGGTGGGATAGTTAAAAATTCTTCATGCTAATTGGTTTAAAATATCTCCACATTCAGAGTATAGTTAAAATGTAGGAAACAAGGGCAAGGCTGAGACAATGCTATGACTAGGAACTCAACCAATTCAACAGTTTAAAAAAGGAGGATGATTTCTGGCCAAATTTTCAAAGGAGCTCCAATTCCATAAATGAAGTGACCAGAATGAGAGCTGCTGGGCGCTGAGCACTTCTGAAAATCTACCCACTTTTTTTATATGCCAAAAGTGTAGCTAAGCTCTTTTGAAAATTTGGCCCTTAATTGACCAAATATGAGGTTTGAAGTGGCACAGGTTCAAATGCATGCAGGTTCATCTGAACCTTTTATGCAGGAAAATTGGGTACCATGAAATCAGTGGGATTACACACAGTAATAAAGTTAAACATAAGTGAACCTTATGCAATTCAGCTCCTTTGAGGTCAACCAAAATCTTTTCATTGACTTCACTGGGGATGGATCAGGCTTTTGTACTGGAATCTGTTCCTGGGCCCTGGCTCTTGTTGCGAACAAGCCTATTTTTTTTGCTTTAAAATGGTTTAGTCTCACTTACAAACCTACATATTTCCACTTCAAAATACGTCCTTTCCAGATGGAAAATGAGACCATTTGCAGTCAAAATAGTTCCAGGTTTTATTTTAAGAAAAAAACACAACATTTTGGAAGATGTCTATGAACACTGAACATTTCTTGTATTAGTAGCAACACTGGAAAAATCTCAGATTTTTGAGGATTTCCCCTTTTGTTGCAAATATTTTAAAGACCTCTGGATTTCACAATGTAACTGTGAAATTGCTGAGTGTCATTTGTGTGTGTTTCACTTGAGAAAGACAAGATGAGTGATCCCTGGGGGAAAATAAACCTGCCCTGATTCTGAGGCAAGAATACATTATTCATATGTATAAAGTCTAGTTTTCTTCTTGGTATTTCATTTTCACGCTGCACAGTATTTCCAGGCAATTTACTACACTTCTTATACAATACCCTTCCTGCTTTTCTCCATGCTGAAGTGACTACTCTTAGAGCATATGTAACAGTCAGCATTCAAAAAGAAGAAGAAGGAAAATCACTAGATCAGAAAAAGAGAAATAAACTGGAAAAAAATATAAAGCATGAATACTATGTGGGGTCATTAAAATATTTTAAAGAGATATGCAAAATTATTGCTTCTCCATATTTCAGTAACAAGGGCCCTAAAAGTTGTGAGTCATTACTATCTCAGAGTTGCCCAGGCATCAAGACTGTTTAGAAAAGATAAAACACAGAGGTATGAGAAAAAAATCCAAGGTGCAACAGACAGATTTTTCAATAATCTGAGTTCCTGCAGCCTTTCATAAGAGTGTACCATTGGTGCAGCTAAATAGACTTCCCTTTTTCCTTGCTTGTGAATGAATGAATTAATTAAAATATTTATCAATACCAAACACTGATATTATGTGTTGTGCTATTTTCAGCTGTAAAAGAGGGAACTTTATGGAATTCAATATTATGGTTAAAATGTATACAAAAAGAAAGTAAACTATAAGTGACACAGGTTTGGGCAAAATATTGTAAATGTTAGTGACATGGGCAATCCTGTTAGGAAATAAAGGGATTGTGTTCATATTTTATTTTTTTTAAGTGATAAAGTGAAGTAAGGCTAATATTTGCCATCAAGTGTGCTTATGTTATCAAGTTAGTGAAATACACCTCAGCTGAAAGTGGCAGTAAATAAAAGGAATTGAAACCAAATAGTGTGTATAAGGACACTTGACCACAAAGTGGAATAATCCGATATGTAACTATCTGATCAATAATGCACAGACTCAGCTCAGCCATACCTACCAAGCTCCCACCACTCTTGTTAAAAGAAGGAAAACAGAAATGGAAGCTGTATACAGCTGTTCAAGCCTTCTGGAGAACAACAGTTTTTGAAGTGAATTTGCATTGTATAATGGACTGTTAAAACAAGTTTAGAGAGCATCAAATATGGAAAGACTTTGTCTAAATTATATAAACTTTAAACTGAACATTTTAATAGCTAGCAGTGTTGATGGAGAAACTGCAACTTCAGCAATCATAACCACAATGTTGGCTAAGGGATGCACCACAAAGGGACTCACAGAAAGTGACTTGCAGAGGTTAGTTGCTGACCAGAGCAAACCACTCAGTGTTGAAGGTTTGTCCCAAGATGCTTGTACCAAAAGCTATGGCCTAACTTGTCTTACAGAAACTGGTGTGGCAAGGTGTGTTGCACACAGAGACTGGAAAATTCCAGTTCTAGTTGTAAATACTCAAAAGCTTATATGTTGTTCCCTGGTTGGATGGTGAGGGAGGCCAATTCTCATTTTGGCTGGACATTTCACATTTTCTGAAGAAATATGGGTCAACATCTGATGGGTCCACACCCCCACCTGCAAGAAGAGGACCCAAGTTGGACCAGCCAGAAGAAATGGGTCTCCTTCAGTAAATTATTTCCTGAAGGCTCAAGACATCTGAAAGGGAGAAGACTGAGGTCCTTGGCCAGTTTCCAGGTAGTCTTCCTGGTGATATCAAGTACCTTGGATAGGCACCCTTAACGGTTTCTATTTTCCAGAAATTTGGATTGCCTGTTAGTGTAGACTGTATTTGTGTACATCATTTGTTCCACCTGTGTTTACAATGTCAACTCCTGCTGTGAACAATCATTGAGATGAAAGCTGATGGCTGAGCAAAGATCTTGTGATAAGTAACACACAGACTTTTTCTTGGGTGATGATCCAAATCAGGGAATTGACCACTTCCTGAAACTGGGTACCCAATTAGCCAGGAATGTATATCCATGTTTTGTAACAGTGCCAATCAAGTAAGCAGGAAAGTAACTTTAAAACTGAACAAGTTACTGTTGTTGACTATGAGTGCAGAACACTTTATATTTATCTACCATAGTTAATGGTTTCATCCTGCCTTTCAAGTTCTAGGTGCATATAGACATAAAATGAGATCAAGCTTCTTGAACTGCATTCTGTCTATATAGTCTATCAGCCTAGGAGTTTAGTTTACTTTGGAGTGTTAATTAGATCCTGGGGCTAATATAATCAGTTGGGAAATAGATTAAAAGGGTTGACTATTATAGATCATATGGGAAGCATCTTGGTGAATTTGCATGTAAATAATTGACCAAATTGTTTTGTGATCTAGCTTTAGATTATTTTTCCTCTGTTCTGTTAGAAACACTGAAGTTTCCCAAATAAGGTGCTATTCTCAGTGGCAGATTAATGATTTTGCCGCCCCTAGGCCCAGAAATAATTGCCCCCCCCAGCAGCTCCACACCCCAGCTCACCTCCGCTCTGCCTCCGCCTCCACCTCCTCCCCTGAGCGCACCACTGGTTCCTGCTTCTCCCTGCCAGTGCTTGTGAATGAAACAGCTTCGTGAAGGAGCGGGGAAGGAGGGGAACACGGCACACTCAAGAGAAGAGGTGGGGCCGGGGTGGGAATTTGGGGAAGGGGACTAATGGGGCAGGGGGGGCGGGGAATGGGGTGGGGCAGGGGTGGAGTTGGGGGGGGCAGGGGCGAAGGGTGTGAAGGGGGGGGCAGGGGAAGCAGCCTCTGGCTGCTATTATAAATTTGCCGCCCCTGCAAATTTGTCGGCCTAGGCGTTAATATGCTGCTGCCTATTCTGAAAGACTCTTAGCCAAAAATCTATTCTGAAGGACTATTGGTCAAAAATCTAGTCAAAAATCACCTTCCCAACACAGTGACTGAGTGTAAGTGTTATTTTCTATTGTGGTTGTGTGATTTGATTCAGAAAACCTAAATGGTTATATGGACCAATTTTATAATCTATTTAAATCATAGTCCAATATTATTTTTGTCTTCTTATATCCTATACTATTAGTTGCTATTGTTAAGGATAGTTAATAAAAATCCATAAAACTAAATTCAACTCTCAATTCCTTTTCTTTAGTTAAGAAATCATAATTAAAAGAACCCTAAAAAAAGTGGTAAAGGTCATCAGTTAAGCACTTGTTTAACTATGGTTTGTTTTATACTCAAAGTTTCTTACAATATCAACCTCTAAGTACGTTTCAGTATGATTTCAGTCTATTTTAAAATACCTACATTTTTGTCATTTATTAGTAGCTGGGTAGCCTTAGCAACTGTTGTCATAGTTAGAGTTATCATAAGTTTGTTTTTTGGTGGTGCGGGGGAGGAGGCGGGAAGGAATTAGGTGTGGAAATGGCTGCTTGATAACCAAATTCTAAATCCATTCTCCCAAACATCCATAAAAAGAAAGGGAAATAATTGTTCAAAATATTAACCACAGCTGAGCTGTTTTTATTACAGGACATGAAAGAAAATCTTTCATATGAAAAGTGGCTAAAGAAAATACAAAAAAAAATTAATCACAGCTCAAACACAAATCACAGCATTATAGGTTCATATCCACAGTCCCACTTCCTGGAGTCATTTGATTACAACAGACTCTCAGCTTTCATTTAAAAATAGAAGTCTCTAGTTCTCAGGATTGTGAAGAAAAGTTTGAAAATATGATCCAAGTTTAACCACTACAATGATGTCTCTCTGAGACTGCAAACAGCCTGAAACAATAGTTATGACAGTGGGACATAAACAACACTAGGTAGGGCCCAGGGAGCCCCTGCTATGGGGTGGGGAGCAGGAGGTTGGGTAGCAGGAGGAAAAAAGTACAGCAAGTGCAGAGGGAGCGCTGCCTTGACTGCTCTGTTTACTGCTGGGAGATCCGACCTCCAATGCCTTTCCAGAGGTGGGGAGGCCCTGCTCCTACTACGGAGGGAGCAAGATGAACGAATGATGCACCCCTTCCTCTCTGGAAGTGGAGTGTGACTTCCTGCCACTATCCTTCCAAGTGAGAATGAGGCCACACAACAGCGGTAGGGCTGTGGGGCAGAGTCCTGAGGGGCACTGTGTCATAGTGTACCTAGGACCTTGGATTACTTTAAGCTGAAAGTGTCCCAAGATCTGTCTGAGGCTCACTGAGCACAAGCCAATTCTCTATGAACAGTATATAAGAAACAAGGGGAAATAGCAACAACCCAGAGTTAAAACATTAAACTGCACCTGGGCAGAATGTCAAACTACTCTTCATATACGGACACCTGTATAAAATGTCTCTAGCCTTCACCAGCTAACCACACTCCCAGTTACTGTACCATGCACAGTGTCTACATTACCTGCCTCTGACCCATAGATGATAATGCTACAAAGGACACCCACCCAAAAACATATATAAAAACATCCTTATATATTTATTAAGAAGAACCACGTTCACTGGTCACCAATGTCCTTAACTATACAATACAATGCAGCATCAAAAGAAAACCTGTGTCATTTAGAATATTTAATAAAATTCTCCTGTGGAAACCAAAGTATATATGTATATCTCACCCAGTGGATCCAGTTAGAATATGTCCCGTGTGTCTCTGTGTAAATGCACTTTAAAATATTAATAGTTAAAAGATAAAATTAATGTATTACAAATCCTTTAGAGCCTGATTCAAAGTCTATTCTAGTCAATGGCTGAACTCTTATTGACATGGATCAGTCCATACTGAATGAAAAATACAAGCCAAAGATGACATAGCATAAGAAAGAAGTTTATTAAAATATTACAACACTGAAAAGGTAATAATTGTAGGTCTTCGAAGAAATTGACCCTGTTTCTTTACATTTTTCCTGCCGTTCCATCAGAAAGAATGAGACTCACTAATTTGCAGATTCACTCAGGCACCTATGTCAATTTATAATAATTAAGTCCTTAGATGCCTTCCATTTTTAAAGCATAAATCTTATCAGTTATTAGATTAACTCTCAACAGAATTTTTTCTTGCACTTTATTAGTATTGGTTGGGTTATTTAAGTTTCCTAATATAAAGCTTTTAGGATGAAAAGGAATATCTCTGTCCAACATTAAATCAGTTCTGTGGAGGATTCACATCTCTGTTTCATTTTAGATATTGCTGAAGCCTAGGAATTACTCTACTGAATCAGATCAGCGGGTCATTTAGGTCAGGTCTACACGACAAAGTTAGTTCAATCGAGATATGTTGCTTGGGGTGTGACATATCCACACCCCTGAGCAACATACTTAAGCTAACTAACCCCTGGTCTAGAAAGTGCTAGGTCTCAGAGAGATGGATTAACTGCAATGATGGGAGAACCCCTTCCATTGCCCCTGCAGTGTGTCTAGTGAAGACATAGCCTTAGTCAAATATCTTGCCTCCAGTGGGGCCAATACCAGGTGCTTTATAGGAATGTACAAAAAAAGCTCTGTTAGGGACAATTAGGGAATAACCTGCCCCTGAGAAAGTTTCATCATAACACTTAACATTCATTAAAGGTTGGCCTCCCTAAACCATCAGTTATTGGTTGCCCTGAATCCGGAGGCTTTATAACTCTTATATTTTTAGCCTGTGTAATGTATTTGTGGATGTTCTCAATATACATACATATCAATCCACTTGAATCCTATAATCTCTTGGAATCAATGGGTATGTCTACACAGCAAAGAAGAGCCCGCAGCTGGCTCTTGCCAGCGTGCTTGGGCTGTTTCATTGTTGTGGGGCTGTTTCGTTGCTCTGTAGACTTTGAAGTGAAACAGCCCCACAGACTGCGTACCGAGAGCCCAAGTCAGCCTACACCATGGGTGTCTAGCTGCTGTAGACATACCCAATAATATTGTTATAGCGGAGGGTGCTAATGGCTTTGTCATAAATATAAAGGTAAGGGTAACAACCTTTCTGCATACAGTGCTATAAAATGCCTCCTGGCCAGAGGCAAAGTCTGTTACCTGTAAAGAGTTAAGAAGCTAAGATAACCTCGCTGGCACCTGACCAAAATGACCAATGAGGAGACAAGATACTTTAAAATCTGGAGGCGGGGGGGGGAAACAAAGGGTCTGTCTGTCAGTGTGATGCTTTTGCCAGGACCAGAGCAGGAATGCAGGTCAGAACTCCTGTAAAGAGTTAGTAAGCAATCTAGTTAGATATGCGTTAGATTCTGTTTTGTTTAAATGGCTGATAAAATAAGTTGTGCTGAATGGAATGTATATTCCTGTTTTTGTGTCTTTTTGTAACTTAAGGTTTTGCCTAGAGGGAGTCTCTATGTTTTGAATCTGATTACCATGTAAGGTATTTACCATCCTGATTTTACCGAGGTGATTCTTTTACTTTAATTAAATTCTTCTTTTAAGAACCTGATTGCTTTTTCATTGTTCTTAACATCCAAGGGTTTGGGTGTGTGTTCACCTATGCAAATTGGTGAGGATTTTTACCAAGCCTTCCCCGGGAAAGGGGGTGTAGTGCTTGGGGGGATATTTTTTGTGGGGAAGATGTTTCCAAGTGGGCACTTCCCCTGTTATTTTTGTTAGACACTTTGGTGGTGGCAGCATAAATGTTCAAGGACAAAAGGTAAAAGTTTGTACCTTGGGGAAGTTTTAACCTAAGCTGGTAAGAATAAGCTTCGGGGGTCTTTCATGCTGGTCCCCACATCTGTACCCTAGAGTTCAGAGTCGGGAAGGAACCTTGACAGGCTTATACATTAGGAGCCATTGATAAGTAAGCACCAAGGGTCAAATAATCCATAGAATGAAAGATGCCATGCAGCAACTGCTCCTAGACTCATTAAGGATATTGTGTGAGTTAAAGCACTCTTCTTTGTCTGTGTCATTAGACCTTTCTAAGCTTGTTTTGTGTTGCAGAGCAGCAAAGTTAGAGAGGGTTCATAGCCCAGCCCAGTCACCTTTTCAGACCATGCAGTCCAGGGAGTCTTGGACTGACAGTTGCTCAAAATGCAGGGGCACGATGTGTGTGTAAACAGTTGAATCTGTCTGAGTTTTGCATGATACCCTCACCTACAGGCAAAAGAAAGTTTTTCTGAGGACAGCGAAAAGGTGTCTTACCTGCTTTCTCTGTAAAGGGGAGTTAATTACATACAGTTTTTTACCACTGCTGTTCAAGGAAACAGAACTTGTGTATATTTTGTAAATAAACAAATTATGCTCAGAAAATATCTTACTCCATGTCACTGATATCTTCTTTCAACAGAAAAGTAACCTACAAGGCCTCAAAATCAGCTTCTGCTCAGAAAAAGGACAATGTTCTCTTGTAGCAATGAGTTCCACAGTTTTTATACAAATGCTTGGGAGGGGTTTTGCACTATATGATGTTGCTCAAGTGTTAATAGCCCATCTTGCCACTGGCCACAGTCAAATCTCTGATGAAATGCAAAAGAAAATGTAGACACATTACAGTCTAATCTTTGTAATATTAAATACAATGTAAAGTATTTTGATTCATAATATACTTTTGTAAATAAAAACAGAGATTTGGACTCATCAGTGAAAAAAAACACAAAGTAAAACGTAACCATTGCAGCTGGTATTATTTACCCAGCAGAGGAAGATAGTAAAGAAACAAGGAGAAATGAATAAATTAGCTGATGGTACAGTTTGGTGGAGTTGTGAACACCACTCAAAAAGATAAAAAATATGAAGGGAATCTAGTGAGATTAAAAACACAATCAGAAAGAAAGGTGTTCTTGTAACAATACCAGACAAGGGTTTGAAAGATCTGGTTTCAATTCCAGCTCTGTGACTGTGGTCAAAAATTAAATATCTTGGTGTCTCAGTTCTCCAAAAATACTTCCTTTGTTTCTGCCACTCCTTGTCAGTCTTGTCCATATACATTCTAGACTCTTTAAAGCAGGTGCTGATTCTTATTAGCTATCTGTTCAACACCTTGTATGGTGGGGCCCCAATCTGGGTGGGGACTTCTAGTCCCCAAATAATTATAATAATTAATAATAAATAAATAAGATCCAAGTAGGAGAAATGCACGTTTGGGGGAAAATAATCCAAATGCATATTCAGTGGGAACGAGAAATCTGCAAATCAGTAATGCTGAAAGAGACATAGGGTTTGTCTATACTACAATTAGATATGCTAGGATGGCCCATGCCAGCTGACTCGGGCTTGCAAGGCTTTGGCTAAGGGTTGGTTTGTCAAGTGTCTGTTTTTTGACCGGAATACCTGGTCGAAAAGGGACACTGGCGGGTGAACTCCTGCTTTGGGAAGGCTAGCCTGCCAGCCTTGCTCCTTCCGCCCAGGCCCAGATCCCGAACACTCCGGAGCCCCGAAACCCCTCCCCCCGTGAGCCACCAGCCCCTTCCAGCCCTGAAGGCCCCCCCTCCCCAGCTAGTGCCGGGCCGAGCCGCCAGCCCCCGAGTGTCAGCTTCTCCCGCCCCTGAAGGCCCTGCCCCCTGCCAAGCCGCTAGCCCCAAAGCCCATGGCCGAGCCTCTTCACTCCGCTATCTCTCCCTGTCCTGAGAAGGAGGGACGTGAAGAGCAGTGGGGACCTGGGGGTGGAGTGGAGGAGGTGCTGGAGGTCTTGGGGAAGGGGTGGGGCCACTGCAGCTGAGGTGTCCGATGATGGGTCGGCAGCAGCACAGGGAAGGCTAAGCCTTCCTTGGCCTATTATACCCACCACCCAAGCTGGTCAGCACTGCTGACTGGGCTGTTAAAAGTCCGGTCCGCGGTGCAGCTGGACTAAGGCAGGCTCCCTACCTGGCTCCATTCGGCTCCCCAGAAGTGGCGACATGTCCCTCAGCTCCTATGTGGAAGTGTGGCCAGAGGGCTCCATGCGCTGCCCCCGCCCCAAGCGCTGCTTCCGCAGCTTCCATTAGCCAGGAACCACAGCCAGTGGAAGCTGCAGGGGTGGCGCCTGTGGGCAGAAGCAGCGCGCAACACAGAGCCTCCTAGTCACTGCTCCACCTAGGAGCTGCAGGGACATACCAGCCACTTCTGGGAGCCACCTGAGATAAACGCCACCCGGAGCCCACACTCCGAACCCCAACCCTCGCAAATAAACAGCCCCTTAGCCCGCACCCTTCAAGCCTGATTTAGCTGGCATGGGCCAGCCATGGGTTTTTAATTGCAGTGTAGACATACCCCTAGTAGTGATTATGGAGAGAAAATTAAAGGAGAATTACCATTGGCTATAACAGAGTTCTGCATTTCCTCTTCTTTGTTGTACAGACAATACAGTTCCAGCATTATTCTGACAGGCCCTTACAGAGGTGCACAGAGTGAAGGGAGATTTCTGCATCCTTGTATGCTGTGCTGTCACAATGCAGTCCCAGCACCTGAAATACCAGTGACTGCTGCTGCTGTAATTCACTGCGGGTGCAAGTACCTTCATAGGACTGGGGAGAGTCAGTGTCATGACCAATGTTCCCTCTAATTTTTGACAGGCCATGTGCACAAAAAATTTCTTCTGTGCAAATTTTTGTGCTTCTGTGCAAATTCTTGTGCGCACGGTGTTTTGCCATGTGCGTGAGGTTTAGGATCTGTGTGCATGCGCACACGTGCACAGCTTAGAGGGGACAGTGGTCATGACCCTACTGCTTCCTTTTGCACTGTCCAGTAGAGCTATGTGGGTGGCATGCAGGAATAAGAAGCATCCCATGAAGCTAGGTAGTTGTAGGTGTGCTCACACTCTGTGCTGGGATCATGGGTAGGAGTTCTGACTCTGAATGCATTCAAAATACTGAGTTCTAAGCACTTACTTTTTACACACTCTATTCCTATGCTTTCTGAGCCATTAAAATCCATTTTGGGCCTGATACAATGCCCACTGAAGCAAATAGAAATACACTTATTGACATCAGTAGCCTCTTTTTTTTTTTTTTTTCTGGTTTGACCATGGAGTCTTTGCACAGTCAAAATTCCATTGACTTCAGTTCTTAGCATGTGTGGAATGAAGGATTTGTGTATGTATACCAGTGCCCTCTGCTGGATATAATGTGCGAAAGTGAAACCTGGCATTTGTGACTATAGCCCAAATCCTTTTCGGTTATGTTGTGTTGATTTAAATGCATTGGTGATCTTTTGGGAAGCAGGGGGGAAGGGTATATAGTTCCAGATTTTTCTCATATTGTTAATACCCCCACTGCATGGCTGCAGGGTTTAACCCTCTCAGATCTGGTCTCTCCTTACATTTTTTTTTAACATGCTAGTTAAGCACAGCTGTGCAGTGGGAGCAGTGTGGAATTGCACCCCACCAGTGGAAAGAGTCCTTGACAATGGTTCAAATCCTGATCTCCTGAGTCAAAATTCCTAATAGAGTTTGCCTTCAGGTGGTGGAGACAATGGGAGTTTGGGATGTACCGAAGCACTTTTTCAATCATGCATTACATAGGGGCTAACACAGCAAGTGTGGAAATAGTGTTTAGGTTATAAATGCTCAACAAGTTTAATACAAGGAGTACTTGCGGCACCTTAGAGACTAACAAACTCTCTAAGGTGCCACAAGTATTCCTTTTCTTTTTGTGAATACAGACTAACACAGCTGCTATTCTGAAACTTTAATACACAAATCCAGAATACCATGCACTGGGACAATACATCCTAATGCCTTTACAATTCCTTAAAGTTATCTACAGAGAAATATTTTTCTTATTTATTGAAATGCATATATAACAAAGCAAACATTAAGAAATTCACATTTTCATGGTGAAAATGCTGTGTACAACTTTGTTCCTTTTTGATTCCTTGCTGTCATGTAAAGTTATGAAGTCATTTTAGTTAATTTTAACTATAATTCATCACCATTGCAGCAGGAGGTTATGCAAAGCTTCATTTACGGTCTTCTGACATATTAGTGAGCAAAGTATATTTCTTCAAATGCAGTCTTCATTGACATTGCAAATAAACAGTAGGGTAACTTTGCTTGTGACCAAATTAAAGATTTTTTCCCCCTTGGAATCTTAATGAATTTTAAACTGTCTCAGTTTTACTTTTTAATTACAGTGAAATGTGCACTTACTTGAGCTGATTAAAAATTGATTTGCCCATCCTTTGAGTGAAAGTTTTATTTCCAAATGCCTGAATTAGAAGGGATTTATTTAGAGTATGGGCTGAATCTTCAGGAAGCAAAAGGACTGTACATGTTACATTCATCAGTTAGAAATGTGGTCCATTTTTTTTTATCTGTTTGTTCTTTATTTTTCTTTACTTGATGAGGTAGCCAGGATATTCTTTCTGCAACTTGTCATATGATGCCTGGATCTGAGTATTAATTAATTATTTTTTATTTAGGAATTATGCACTTGTATAACAATTTCATTCTGTGGATTAAGAAAAGACCTCCTTGAGTGCATTGTTCCGACATGAGCATCTATCCACTTCCTAGTGGTAGTAGATATCCAGGCCTTTACAGGTCAGCTTCCCAGTGGAAAATAAATCAGTGATACAGAGTCTGGGTGTAATCTAGTGTAACTTGTTTTATTTACACATATAAAACAGAGGTGGTCATAATGAAGAGGAGTCATTAGCATAAGTTACTGCAGACTCTCTCTCCATATATTTGGTGTGGAAAGAGAGTCTGCCACAGCCCAGTCAATCCCTCAACCTGCTAACTCTTTAGAGCCAAACTCAACAGAGGCAATTGCACAGAATTGGGGAACACCATTCTGTCCTATGCACCTCTCCTTCCTAGATGCAAAAATATAGTTTTCTATCCACAGGCATCTGCAGAGGGCAGATAAATCCCACATACAAGAACCTCAGCCCAACACTGATGTCCAATTCCCAGAGTGCAACACACAGCACCTCTAGAACTGGCTCTAATTAGAGACCAAGCAGAAAGCAGACTCTCCTGCTGCTCATTACATCTCCTCTCTGCAGAAGCTGCCACTACACAGTAGTAAAATAACACAGTATGTCTCTCTAAGACTGACCATTTGCTCACATTCTAAGAAAAATAACTTTGAAGACAATGTGATGTCTGTTATAAGAGTATTTTTCAATGGTGTATTTACACTGTATTATTTACCTGTATAAGTTACCCAGTCAGGAAACAATATCATGTGATTTATGTAACTAGCCAACACAATGTGAATTGCTTGTTGCAAATATTAACAGCAACCCATAGGCAGAAGTGAATTTATTGTATACAATCTCTTAAATTTAAGAGCAGCTGCTATTTTGTCCTTTCCAAAAGGAGTTACTGAAGTCAAGTCCAATGAGCAGCTAATGAGACCACAAAATAACTCATAAGCTCCCCTCAGTAAGAAATTCTAAATTCTGTTACTGGAAGGAAAGCAGCTTAAATAAATAGAAAGATAAGGATAGAGAGTTGGAAGACATCATTGCGGAGGAGATTGGATAATCTCAAGGTATTTCAGTGTCTCACATCTAACAACTGCTGAAGTTATGGTGTCAAAGGTGAAATAATTCTGGATCATAAATTGCTACATGTACTGCATGTCAAAATATTTCAGTTAGCAACATTCTCACCTCTGGGCCAGAATGCTGAGAGTTCATATTTCCCTATTAGGCTTTGGGGTTCCATCTTAAAAATAACAGGACCAAATTCTGCCCTTAGTAACACCATTCAAACCCATTTACTTCATTGCAATTACATGGTATGATTGAGGTCAATTGTACCATGCTCCAGACCAATGGCAGATTACTTCCCTGCTTGCCCCATGAGGCACAATTTGTTAATGGTTTGTTCCAAGTGCAGTGCAGCTATGTGCTCCTCCCTATTCAGGGAAAATTGTTAAATCACAACCTAGCCCAAAATCTTATCCAATACTTTTTAATGCTTTTTAGGACTGTACAGTACTTTCATGGAAGGTGCCACTGGGGGGTGCTGTTACATCTTTTCTTCAGAGTTGTTTTTTGTAACTTGCAAGCAAATGTTCAGCATTGGGAAGGCATGCTATGTGTTGTTTTTAGATTTGGTTATGCAAGGTTCCAGGTAGAGGGTGCTGTACCAGCAGTAGGGAGGTTTTCTCACTGCCTTAGTCTCTGACTAGAGTCAATTCTGGAGGTAGAGTTGCTCCTTTGGAACTGGGCATTGGTGTTGAGATTCTGAAGAAAGAGTTCTCCCTGAATGCTGTTGACCATCTCTGTTCTAAGACTGTTGCCTATGGGTAAATTAAACAAGTTACATGTAGAATATAGCCAGTCTCCCTGTCACTGATTTCTCCACCACTGTGAAGCTGACCATCAGGGTCTCAGATATCTGCTGCCACTTGGCAGAGAGGTGACACTGGTGTCAGAACAGAATGATGCTGGTGTCAGAAGAAAGGGCAAGAGGATGCTGATGTGTGTACTATACTATATATAATACTATATATTACTTTTTCCATCCTAATGCCTGATTCTGCTTATTCATATTGAGTAGTGCCATATTACACTTTAAATCAATTGAACTATGTATAGAATGAATTATGGTGTTAGAATCTGTCCCTACATTAATAGACATAAGCTGATTTCTGATGTATATGCATTTTATTTCAGTCGCCACAATTTTGAATAAGGTGGGGTTTAAAGGGGATTTGATATTGTATTAAGCCACTGTGTAAATAATGTGGATATCAATTATAATTTGTTTATACCTTATTACTCCTTTAGTTTTAGGTAATCTATTAAACATACAGTAATACCAACTGCTTTTTTTCTGCTCATGAAAATACAACACACATAATATCTCTGTGTTTGAGATAAATATCTAATCATAACCCCCAAATCATATAAATTGTGCACTTTCTTAAATAAATGTATGAATTCATAAATGGGAGATGTACATATTTATAGTTGCTGGGCTAAATCTTGCTGTGATATATTCTGTTCGGCTGCATCAAATAATATCCAAATATCAAGTCTCATAAACCACCAAAGCAATTACAACTATGATTTTCTCAATATTGCAGATTTTTATTGCAGCTTTCATTCAAGATTCCCTGCTCCCCATCCCAATATACATCTAAAAATACATTTTAGTTTAATTACATTGGGTTAAGGGTTTTTTTTTTTTTTTGAAATTTACTCAAAAGCTTTTTACTAAATCCACAGAGAGAAGGGTGCTTGTGGGGCAAGGGGCTGCGGATTAAAGATATTTAATAGGTATTGGACAAGATGTACTCTTGTGTTGCATGGTACATCAAAAGTGGAAAGTATGCCATCTGAGCAGGGAGCAACTCATTGGGTCCAGTACTGCTTCTATTTCAAAATTTTAGTCCACTGTACCAGAACAGATTTAGGCAAAGATTTTCAAAGGCATAAATAGGAGTTAGGTGCCCAACTCTTAATGGCAATCAATGGAATTTGGATGTCTAACTCCTCTGGGCTCCATTGAAAATGATTGCCTTAGGTTTTGTACAACCATTCATGCTCAAGGAATCTCAAAGTGCTGTTAAAAGTAGTGATGACTTTGATACTGTATAAGCAAAGAGAAAAGCTGCTATAAATTCTATTGGAACATGGGCTAGAGTCTGATCCAGCTCACATGCAATCAATGGAAAGATTTCCAGTGAGTTTATTGTTCATTGGATTGGGCTCTTAATGAGAGAGGAGGAGATGGCCACATGATTAGGCTGTTTCTCATAAAAATGTTTTATGGCCGTCTACTGGTAGAAGTGACTATTATTTATAACTTCTCAGGCGAAGCCTAAATATTCATTTAAGTTAATCAGAAATAATTCACTTCAATGGTACTACACTGATTTATGCCAGCTGAAGATCTGAAATCAGCAGAGATATAGCACTAGAGTGGAATAATGTTGATTGTAGATTTAAAAGAGTTAGTTACAGAACAAATAGTTTATTTTCATTAAGAATTAATAATTCATGCATCTCAATAAGGCAGTGATGGTTTTGTCTTTTACACATAGAATAAACAATTATTAAAAAAATGCTGTTTGCAATCGTAAATTAACGCATTCCTTTTCGTAAAAGGTTTGAGTTGCAAAGCCGTGTTTTCAAAGCAAGTACTGAAAGGTAATATAAATGAAATTGTTAACTTGAGTTCTATTTAAAATAATAAAAACAAAACAAAACACTTCTAATGAGTTTGGATCACCAAGATTTCTACTTTTCATTTTAGCCAAGAGAAGCCACAAAAAGTTAGTTTCAATGACTAGTCAAAATAAAGTAGAAGCCAAAGCTACATAGAAAATCCTGATGCTACCAGTCTTATTGTATTATAGTTGAAAGCATCCAACTCAAGCTCATGAGCTTGACTTCAGATTTAATTCTAGATGTCCTTTCCCTTATACACATGTGAATAAATAGAAAAATGATTTTTGTTAGCTAGATCTCTGGTTTAAGCAGAAATGCAATCAGCATGGTACCTAAGTGTTGTGTGTACACTATCTAACTCAATTTTCTCAGCATTATTTAGACATGCTCAGTGCTTTCACCTGATAGAAAGTCTTCCCACCCATACCAATTAACCTAACCCTGTGATTTCATTCTACCCAGTCGTCCTTGAATCTTCTCTTGTTCTCCTCTGTACGCTGCTCATTTGAATTAGTTTGAATCCCTTCCCAGAAAGTGTTTGTAATCTAAAAGTTGTCTTAATTGGTTTGGTCCTGTTTTTCCAGGTTTTTTAATTCCCCAGGTGACATAAATGGATTTCCAGACTTTTTTTAATAGGTTGCTATAGAAGCTGAAGCAAGGTATCAGGTGGAGAGACAATCTTTGATGAACAGGTCCTCTGAGCTCAGAAGGAATTCAGCGTTTCATATGCAGGAATTAAATAGGTACAGAAAATATATCGTGAAGGTCCATTCAGAATTACTATATCATGATCTCACCATAAATGGGATTATTTTTAAATATACCTGTGTGACAGAGGCAAGGCTCACTCAATAGAAAGGCCATATGGGGTCTAGTCTTACCTTATGACTTGTGTTCTCCCCACGTGTGACTTGTATTAGCACTAATTGGAGTTGCATAAATCTACTGAGAATTATACAATAGATACACCCACACGAATGGGGCAGACTCTCTTGTGACACTCCTCAGGTCCAAGGATTGTGATTGTGAGGTACCTCACCACCACCTGCCCTGAGTACAAAGAAATCTTGTCTGTGCCTGCTATGGATCAGTTCCCTGAAACCACCAGCCTCTGGCAGCACAAGCACTGCCTTCCAAACCTGTGCAGGCCTCACCCTCTGTGTACAGGTAGTGATAGGCTCACACTAACTTCCGAGTCCTTGGAGAGTTCCCAGCAGCATCCAGCCCCTTATCCACTGAACACTCTGAGAATTACCAGGCCTGCTGTTCCCAAAGAAACAATACGCGCCAGCTTGTAAGATTCAGCTTAGGATCACCACTTTGTTTAATACCACAGCAGTTAAATATATTTATAGAGAAAAGAAGAATAAGTTTATTACCCCAAAACAGAGGTTCAAGTGGTAGTGAGTAAGAATATTGGAAACAAATGGTTACATATAAAACAAAATCATAATATGCTTTCCAGAGACTACATTTAACTAAGAGGTTAACCTCCTGTCTAAAGAAGATTATCTGACCCAAAGTTCTGCAGAGACTTTTCAAGCAAGCCTGGTTGAGAACGGTTATTTCACACAACACTCCTGCTGTCCGTTTACTTCCTCTGTGAAGTTGACAGGGTGTTTTCTTTGTCCCCCAGATATATAGTAGCAAAGGCTTTGAAGTGCACTTCAAAATAGCATTCTACCCTCCCTCTCCAACCACCCCACCAGTAGTTTTTCTCCTCCTCTTAGCCCTGGTCTACACTAGGACTTTAGGTCGAATTTAGCAGCATTAAATCGATGTAAACCTGCACCCGTCCACACGATGAAGCCCTTTATTTCGACTTAAAGGGCTCTTAAAATCTATTTCCTTACTCCACCCCTGACAAGTGGATTAGCGCTTAAATCGGCCTCGCCGGCTCGAATTTGGGGTACTGTGGACACAATTCGACGATATTGGCCTCCGGGAGCTATCCCAGAGTGCTCCATTGTGACCGCTCTGGACAGCACTCTCAACTCAGATGCACTGGCCAGGTAGACAGGAAAAGAACCGCGAACTTTTGAATCTCATTTCCTGTTTGGCCAGCATGGCAAGCTGCAGGTGATCATGCAGAGCTCATCAGCAGAGGTGACCATGATGGAGTCCCAGAATTGCAAAAGAGCTCCAGCATGGACTGAACGGGAGGTACAGGATCTGATCGCTGTATGGGGAGAGGAATCCGTGCTATCAGAACTCCGTTCCAGTTTTCGAAATGCCAAAACCTTTGTCAAAATCTCCCAGGGCATGAAGGACAGAGGCCATAACAGGGACCCGAAGCAGTGCCGCGTGAAACTGAAGGAGCTGAGGCAAGCCTACCAGAAAACCAGACAGGCGAACGGCCGCTCCGGGTCAAAGCCCCAAACATGCCGCTTCTGTGATGAGCTGCATGCCATTTTAGGGGGTTCAGCCACCGCTACCCCAGCCGTGTTGTTTGACTCCTTCAATGGAGATGGAGGCAATACGGAAGCAGGTTTTGGGGACGAAGAAGATGATGATGAGGAGGAGGTTGTAGATAGCTCACAGCAAGCAAGCGGAGAAACCGGTTTTCCTGACAGCCAGGAACTGTTTCTCACCCTGGACCTGGAGTCAGTACCCCCCGAACCCACCCAAGGCTGCCTCCTGGACCCAGCTGGCGGAGAAGGGACCTCCGGTGAGCGTACCTTTTAAAATACTATACATGGTTTAAAAGCAAGCATGTGAAAGGATTACTTTGCCCTGGCATTCGCGGCTCTCATGGATGTACTCCCAAAGCCTTTGCAAAAGGTTTCTGGGGAGGGCAGCCTTATTCCGTCCACCATGGTAGGACACTTTACCACTCCAGGCCAGTAACACGTACTCGGGAATCATTGTACAACAAAGCATTGCAGTGTATGTTTGCTGGCGTTCAAACAACATCCGTTCTTTATCTCTCTGTGTTATCCTCAGGAGAGTGAGATATCATTCATGGTCACCTGGTTGAAATAGGGTGCTTTTCTTCAGGGGACACTCAGAGGAGCCCATTCCTGCTGGGCTGTTTGCCTATGGCTAAACAGAAATGTTCCCCGCTGTTAGCCACAGGGAGGGGGGAGGGTTGAGGGGGTAGCCACGCGGTGGGGGTAGGCAAAATGCGACCTTGTAACGAAAGCACATGTGCTATGTATGTAATGTTAACAGCAAGGTTTACCCTGAAAGACTGTAGCCACTGTTTTATAAAATGTGTCTTTTTAAATACCGCTGTCCCTTTTTTTTTCTCCACCAGCTGCATGTGTTTCAATGATCACAGGATCTTCTCCTTCCCAGAGGCTAGTGAAGATTAGAAAGAAAAAAAAAACGCACTCGAGATGAAATGTTCTCCGAGCTCATGCTGTCCTCCCACACTGACAGAGCACAGATGAATGCGTGGAGGCAAATAATGTCAGAGTGCAGGAAAGCACAAAATGACCGGGAGGAGAGGTGGCGGGCTGAAGAGAGTAAGTGGAGGGCTGAAGAGAGTAAGTGGCGGGCTCAAGACAGGGCTGAAGCTCAAATGTGGCGGCAGCGTGATGAGAGGAGGCAGGATTCAATGCTGAGGCTGCTGGAGGACCAAACCAGTATGCTCCAGTATATGGTTGAGCTGCAGCAAAGGCAGCTGGAGCACAGACTGCCACTACAGCCCCTGTGTAACCAACTGCCCTCCTCCCCAAGTTCCATAGCCTCCACACCCAGACACCCAAGAACGCGGTGGGGGGGCCACCAGCCAACCAGCCACTCCACCACAGAGGATTGCCCCCCAAAAAAGAAGGCTGGCATTCAATAAATTTTAAAGTTGTAAACTTTTAAAGTGCAGTGTGGCATTTTCCTTCCCTCCTCCACCACCCCTCCTGGGCTACCTTGGTAGTCATCCCCCTATTTGTGTGATGAATGAATAAAGAATGCATGAATGTGAAGCAACAATGACTTTATTGCCTCTGCAAGCGGTGATCGAAGGGAGGAGGGGAGGGTGGTTAGCTTACAGGGAAGTAGAGTTAACCAAGGGGCGGGTGGTTTCATCAAGGAGAAACAAACAGAACTTTCACACCGTAGCCTGTCCAGTCATGAAACTGGTTTTCAAAGCTTCTCTGATGCGTACCGCGCCCTCCTGTGCTCTTCTAACTGCCCTGGTGTCTGGCTGCACGTAACCAGCAGCCAGGCGATTTGCCTCAACCTCCCACCCCACCATAAACGTCTCCCCCTTACTCTCACAGATATTGTGGAGCACACAGCAAGCAGTAATAACAGTGGGAATATTGGTTTCGCTGAGGTCTAAGCGAGTCAGTAAACTGCGCCAGCGCGCCTTTAAACGTCCAAATGCACATTCTACCACCATTCTGCACTTGCTCAGCCTGTAGTTGAACAGCTCCTGACTACTGTCCAGGCTGCCTGTGTACGGCTTCATAAGCCATGGCATTAAGGGGTAGGCTGGGTCCCCAAGGATACATATAGGCATTTCAACATCCCCAACAGTTATTTTCTGGTCTGGGAATAAAGTCCCTTCCTGCAGCTTTTGAAACAGACCAGAGTTCCTGAAGATGCGAGCGTCATGCACCTTTCCCGGCCATCCCACGTTGATGTTGGTGAAACGTCCCTTGTGATCCACCAGAGCTTGCAGCACTATTGAAAAGTACCCCTTGTGGTTTATGTACTCGGCGGCTTCGTGCTCCGGTGCCAAGATAGGGATATGGGTTCCATCTATGGCCCCACCACAGTTAGGGAATCCCATTGCAGCAAAGCCATCCACTATGACCTGCACATTTCCCAGGGTCACTACCCTTGATATCAGCAGATCTTTGATTGCGTGGGCTACTTGGATCACAGCAGCCCCAACAGTAGATTTGCCCACTCCAAATTGATTCCCAACTGACCGGTAGCTATCTGGCGTTGCAAGCTTCCACAGGGCTATCGCCACTCGCTTCTCAACTGTGAGGGCTGCTCTCATCTTGGTATTCATGCGCTTCAGGGCAGGGGAAAGCAAGTCACAAAGTTCCATGAAAGTGCCCTTACGCATGCGAAAGTTTCGCAGCCACTGGGAATCATCCCAGACCTGCAACACTATGCAGTCCCACCAGTCTGTGCTTGTTTCCCAAGCCCAGAATCGGCGTTCCACAGCATGAACCTGCCCCATTAGCACCATGATGCATGCATTGGCAGGGCCCATGCTTTCAGAGAAATCTGTGTCCATGTCCTGATCACTCACGTGACCGCGCTGACGTCGCCTCCTCACCCGGTATCGCTTTGCCAGGTTCTGGTGCTGCATATACTGCTGGATAATGCGTGTGGTGTTTAATGTGCTCCTAATTGCCAAAGTGAGCTGAGCGGCCTCCATGCTTGCCTTGGTATGGTGTCCGCACAGAAAAAAGGCGCAGAACGATTGTCTGCCGTTGCTCTGATGGAGGGAGGGGTGACTGACGACACGGCTTACAGGGTTGGCTTCAGGGAGCTAAAATCAACAAAGGAGTATTTCAGGCAGGACTTCACGGAGGGTTCCAATAAGAAATGGTGCACCTAAGTTATTGTTCTTATTGGAACAAGGAGGTTAGCCTGGCCTCTGATTGATACATGGCTAGATTTACCTCGCTGCACCTTCTCTGTGAGTGACTGCAGTGTGACCTAGAGGAATGAGTCCCCTAGACAGGGGAGGGGGGGAAGCAAATGAGTACAAAACAAATCTGGTCTATTTCTTGTTTTGATCCACTCCATCTATCTTTTACATCTTTGGCTGGCAGTAGACGGTGCAGAAGGACTGCAAGCCATCCACATCTCATGGCTGCTCGGCAGAAGATGGTACAGTATGACCGCTAGCCATCCTCATCTCTTGCCTGCCCGGCAGAAGATGGTACAATACGACTGCTAGCCATCATCATCTCTTGCCTGCCTGGCAGAAGATGGTACAATACGACTGCTAGCCATCGTCATCTCTTGCCTGCCTGGCAGAAGATGGTACAGTACGACTGCTAGCAATCCGTATCGCCTGCCTGCTCACCATAAGACAGTTCAATAGGACTGACTGCAGGACTAAAGAGAATGACCTGGTCAAGTCACTCCAAATTTAGTCCCTGCGCCCATGTCTGCCCAGGCGCTCCCAGCCGACGTGGCCAGGAGCACCTCGGACACGACGAGGACGGCTACCAGTCGTATTGCACCGTCTGCTGCCAGAAGGCAATGGGTTGCTGCTACTGTGTAGCAATGCCGTACCGCGTCTGCCAGCACCCAGGAGACATACGGTGACGGTTACCTGAGCGGGCTCCATGCTTGCCGTGGTATGGCGTCTGCACAGGTAACTCAGGAAAAAAGGCGCGAAACGATTGTCTGCCCTTGCTTTCATGGAGGGAGGGAGGGAATGGGGGCCTGACGATATGTACCCAGAACCACCCGCGACAATGTTTTAGCCCCATCAGGCATTGGGACCTCAACCCAGAATTCCAATGGGCAGCAGAGACTGCTGGAACTGTGGGATAGCTGTCCACAGTGCAACGCTCCGGAAGTCGACTCTAGCCTCGGTACTGTGGAAGCACTCTGCCGAGTTAATGCACTTAATGCACTTAGAGCATTTTCTGTGGGGACACACACACTCGAATATATAAAACCGATTTCTAAAAAAACGACTTCTATAAATTTGACCTTATTCCGTAGTGTAGACATACCCTTAGTTTCTTTCTTTACAATCCTTCATTAACATTCAGTTCAGACTGGTGATGGGAATTTTAGTTATAAGCTAGGGACGCATCAATTATAAGTAACGGAGGAGGAAAAGGACCTTGGAGTATTGGTTGATCATAGGATGACTATGAGCTGCCAATGTGATATGGCTGTGAAAAAAGCTAATGTGGTCTTGGGATGCATCAGGAGAGGTATTTCCAGTAGGGATAAGGAGGTTTTAGTACCGTTATACAAGACACTGGTGAGACCTCACCTGGAATACTGTGTGCAGTTCTGGTCTCCCATGTTTAAGAAGGATGAATTCAAACTGGAACAGGTACAGAGAAGGGCTACTAGGATGATCCGAGGAATGGAAAACTTGTCTTATGAAAGGAGACTCAGGGAGCTTGGCTTGTTTAGCCTAACTAAAAGAAGGTTGAGGGGAGATATGATTGCTCTCTATAAATATATCAGAGGTATAAATACCAGAGAGGGAGAGGAATTATTTAAACTCAGTACCAATGTGGACACAAGAACAAATGGATATAAACTGGCCACTAGGAAATTTAGATTAGAAATTAGACGAAGGTTTCTAACCATCAGAGGAGTGAAGTTTTGGAATAGCCTTCCGAGGGAAGCACTGGGGGCAAAAGATCTATCTTGCTTTAAGATTAAACTCGATAAGTTTATGGAGGAGATGGTATGATGGGATAACATGGTTTTGGTAATTAAATATTCATGGTAAATAGGCCCAATGGCCTGTGATGGGTTATTAGATGGGGTAAGATCCGAGTTACCCGGGAAAGAATTTTCTGTAGTATCTGGCTGATGAATCTTGCCCATATGCTCAGGGTTTAGCTGATCGCCATATTTGGGGTCGGGAAGGAATTTTCCTCCAGGGCAGATTGGAAGGCCCTGGAGGTTTTTCGCCTTCCTCTGTAGCATGGGGCACGGGTCACTTGCTGGAGGATTCTCTGCTCCTTAAAGTCTTTAAACTACGATTTGAGGACTTCAATAGCACAGATATAGGTGTGAGGTTTTTTTTTGTAGGAGTGGTGGGTGAAATTCTGTGGCCTGCGTTGTGCAGGAGGTCAGACTAGATGTTCATAATGGTCCCTTCTGACCTAAATATCTATGAATCTATGAATCTATGACATCTATTGTGACCTACACAATACTTAAATAACATGTAAACAGCCAACTATATAAGCATTTCTTGTCTGACAGGAAACTTGTTTTCCACATTTGCTGGTGACCGGTCCCTGGACACAGACCTTATATTTTTCAGAGTATGTACTGTGAGGGTTACCCCATAAGGCTTTATGGAAATATACTTATGAATGTACATATGACATGACTAGAATGTATTTTATGCTGCATATGCCATGTAACATATCTCTGTAAAGGTTATGATCTACTGGATCTATCACTCCTATGTGTGTGCATGTATCATTTTTGTACTCGAAGTTATGAATATTGGCTGCATAGTTGTTTGATTCTGAGTAGGTTTTAGTGAAGCAGTTGGTCAGCTTCCTGAGAAAAGACTATTCTCAGTAAGTGCCCAATCAAGAAGACCTTAAGCCAACAATGAACTTGGAGGATCTGGATTGAGTAATGTGGTTTATGTAAATGAAATGAGAGATCTGGTAGATAAGTGGGTGAGGGAGAAAGGCATTACAAGATTTGAAGGAAAGTGTGATTTGGTTACTCAGGAACAATTCCTGAATATGTGCAGTGATGATGTAAAACAGTATTTGTGGGACAAAAAGGCGGATGCAGTGGGTGAATTAGCTGGGTTTGCAGACCCTTATGCGCAACCACAGTCTGCAATTAAATATAAACCACTGGCAGAGGGGTACAGGGTTGGGGGGAAGCAGAATCACCATTTTGCCCCTGGGAAAAAGGAAGCTGGGCGTTCACCTCCCCATTCCCCTGTTACTCGTCCCAAATTTCCTATACAAGCAGAGGAGCCCACGAGGTGCTTTCATTGTAAGTCCACCGAGCACCTGAGGAATAATTGTCCTTTGCTGAGTGGAAGCAGGCAGCAAGTAAAACATGTAGCTGCTACTTCTCAGAGCCAGGCTGTGGCCTCTTTCCACCCAGGATTTGTAAAGCTTGCTTCCACACAACCAAGCAATGAGCATATGCATGCTGTTAAAATCAATGGTGAAGTGCTTCTTGGATTGAGGGACACAGGTGCTGAGATTTCTGTGGTCAGGAGGGACCTGATCCAGGAGAAGGATTTGTTGCCAGGTAAAATGGCCGAATTAGAACCGGTGGGAGGTTACAAATTCCTTGCACCTTTAGCTAAAAGTACACATGCAAACTAAGGATTTGCAGGCTGAACTGACTGTTGCCATGGTGGCACACAATTTTGCACCGTTTCTACTGGGGAATGATTTCTTTAATGTGGCAGAATCTGTCCCAGGGTTGGTTAGCAGTGAGAAGGAATCTTGTGCTAAAAGCCCTAGTTGCGGGGGTTAAAGTCACATGGACTGCTGAGGGAATAGGAGGGTGTCTCTTAGATTCCTCTGTAGCAGTAAAGAATGCAGCTTTGGGGGCAGGGATGGTTGTAGCCAATTCCTGTAGCCCTGGGGCTCCAGGCAAATTCCAGAGGGAGGAGCTAGATGAAGCCAGCTCCTGTCCTGCAATCATTTCCCAGGGAGAGGGGAATGTATCACCTTGTTACAGGGGGGCCACCCCAGCCGCTGTCTGCCAGGAAGTTGCAGCTCAGCAGGGGGCAGGGCTTGCCATGGGGTGCACAGAGACATGTGTCCCAAAGGTGGAATTTGGGGTCCTGGTGACCGCTGAGGTGGGAACAGACCCCAAGGACTCTGTAGCTGGAAGCAAGCCCAACCTGAGTGAAAAGGGGGGAATTTTGCTGGCCAGTGAAGGGTCTGTCATAGCTGGTAGCTGTGAGCCCACAGGTGGACCAGGGTTTCCTTCCCTTTCGGGGGACAAAGGGGTGTCTGACCCAGAGGGGAGCCCAGAAGGGGAAGCCCAAACAGAAGGTGAGGGGGGCCCGGAGAGTCCACCCACCTTTTGTAGGGAGGATCTTTCCCAGGAGGAGGGTGAAGAGTCTGCATTTAAAATGCCAGACCCCTCTCCTGTGGATCAGGTTTTAAGGGAAAATGGGGGGTCAGATCTCCGGGAGCGGGGAGTCCATCCAGCTGACCTTTTGGGAACAGAGAGTGGGGCGCCCAGAGGGGTTTTACCAATCCAAGGCACTCCACTGAAAGATCTTGTTCTTGCTATGCTTGTCAGAGATAAAGGGGGAAAATCTCTGCATGGGCGAAACTTCACAAGGGAGTGGGGTCCAGCCCAGACAAATTCCAGAGGGAGGGGCCGAGGGCAGGCATGGTTGCAGTGCACCCTTTCCTTGCCAAAGCCCCAAACACATGCCTGAATTGAAAGCCTTCTCCAAAGAGGCAGAAGAGTCTGCATCAGAGTGCCTACCAGGGGGCACAAAGAAATGGGAAAATACAGTAGACACTAAGCAAGCTAAATTGTGTGAACAAAGCCTGTCCACCGTAGATTTGCTGTTAATCTTGGGTCTTTTCCTATTGCATCTGTGGGTCAAGACAAAGGAAATAATACTAGTGGTTAACCCTTTAGAGATGTGGGGCATACATGATTTGTGGAAGAAATTGTTGTACATGCTAGGGATGGTGACAAGACAGCCCCACGAGCATGTTACTTTTCAGCCTATACCTGTAAACAGACTGGAAGCTTGTCCCAGCAGCAAAAGCATAACAAGCCCATGCTACTATGTAGAAGGGGAAACTGAGGCACACCGCCTCATGGCATTGGTGGCTAAATTCCAAGACACCTACACTTTAACAGATATTGCTGTCTGCATTCTGTTAACAATACTACACCCCAACCTCTTTTCAGGAATCTGGGGACCAGGAACCCCCAAACTGGCTAGAACACTTATGAATGACATATGGTTTAAAGGTACTGAAAAGGAGTGTGACTAAAGACAAAGAGGGAATTTACATGTACTGCCTCTGCCATGGACAGTGTCCAAGTCTCTGGCAGTAAGTTCAGGAGGAGGGTGTGACGGTGCCCCCCCTAAAGCTTTATGGAAATATACTTATGAATGCATATATGACATAACTAGAATGTGTTTTATGCTACTGTCAAGGTTCCTTCCCCACTCTGAACTCTAGGGTACAGATGTGGGGACCTGCATGAAAGACCCCTGAAGCTTATTCTTACCAGCTGAGGTTAAAACTTCCCCAAGGTACAAACTTTTACCTTTTGTCCTTGAACCTTTATGCTGCCACCACCAAAGTGTCTAACAAAAATAATGGGGGAAGTGCCCATTTGGAAACGTCTCCCCCCCAAAATATCCCCCCAAGCACTACACCCCCTTTCCTGGGGAAGGCTTGGTAAAAATCCTCACCAATTTGCATATGTGAACACACACCCAAACCCTTGGATCTTAAGAACAATGAAAAAAACAATCAGGTTCTTAAAAGAAGAATTTTAATTAAAGTAAAAGAATCACCTCTGTAAAATCAGGATGGTAAATACCTTATAGGGTAATCAGATTCAAAACATAGAGAATCCCTCTAGGTAAAACCTTAAGTTACAAAAAGACACAACAAGAGGCATATACGTTCCATTCAGCACAACTTATTTTATCAGCCATTTAAACAAAACAGAATCTAACGCATATCTAACTAGATTGCTTACTAACTCTTTACAGGAGTTCTGACCTGCATTCCTGCTCTGGTCCTGGCAAAAGCATCACACAGACAGACAGACCCTTTGTTTCTTCCCCCCCTCCAGATTTTAAAGTATCTTGTCTCCTCATTGGTCATTTTGGTCAGGTGCCAGCGAGGTTATCTTAGCTTCTTAACCCTTTACAGATGAAAGGGTTTTTCCTCTGGCCAGGAGGGATTTAAAGGTGTTTACCCTTCCCTTTATATTTATGACAGCTACATATGCCATGTAACATATCTCTGTAAAGGTTATGATCTACTGGATCTATTAATCCTATTTGTATGCATGTATCATTTTTGTATTCAGAGTTATGAATATTGGTTGCATAGTTGTTTGATTCTGAGTAGGTTTTAGTGAAGCAGTTGGTCAGCTTCCTGAGAAAAGACTATTCTCAGTAAGTGCCCAATCAGAAGCCCTTAAGCCAACAATGAACTTGGAGATGCAAATCCACATCTGGACTTTCCCAGGAATGTGGCTTGGCTGGTAAGGAACTCAGTCATGCATGGACATGTGACTTGCCCAGGTGACTCCAAAACTCCATTTTGTAGCTGGACTTTGCATAGGAGAGAGGAGGGAGTCTCCACCTACCAGAGAAAATCTATTTAAACCCCTCGGAGACCCCTCCATTTTGTCTTCAGCTGGCTAAAGAGAGAGCCTTTCCCCACCCAAGGATATCTGAAAGAAACTGGAACAAAGGACAGTAACTACAGGTGGTGTGAGTGATTGCTGGACCCAGACTAGAAGGAGACTAGTCTGTAAAAGAAAGCTTACTGGAACTGGTGAGGTTTTTATCTGTATTCAGTTTTATTACCCTACTAGTCATAGACTTGCATATTTTATTTTGCTTGGTAATTCACTTTGTTCTGTCTGTTACTACTTGGAACCTCTTAAATCCTACTTTCTGTATTTAATAAAATCACTTTTTACTTATTAATTAACCCAGAGTATATATTAATACCTTGGGGGGGAGCAAACAGCTATGCATACCTCTCCATCAGTGTTATACAGGGCGAACAATTTATGAGTTTACCTTGCCAGAGCTTCGCAAACCAGCTGAGCGGCGGCGAACCAGCTGAGCAGCGGGGGACAGCAGAGCAGCACACAGCAGGAGTTTGCCTGGGAGTTCGCCTGGAGTGAGCCCAGTGAGGCTTACATCTTGTCAACTTCTCTGAGGAAGCTCATAGTAGGAAAGTGATATGGAAGGGGGGGGGGGTTCAGCTGTTGTGACCTGCACTGGATGTGCCATGTTTGTCTTTCTTCCACAGGACAGAAGCGACTTTGTCTGTACAAAGTGCAAGCTGGTCTCCATACTGGAAGAGAAGATTGAAGGTCTGGAGCAACAGATAATGACCCTGCGTTGCATACGAGAATCTGAGGATTTTCTGGACAAAAGTCAGGATATGCTTCTACGGGCGCAAAGCTCTAAAGATTTAGAGCAGGTTGCACAGCGGAGCCAAGAGGCCAGTGAAGAAGCTTGGCAACATGTGACCTCCAGAAGAAGAAGGGGGAATGTCTGGGTTCCAGCAACGCAGACACAGGTAACTAACCACTTTCATGTTCTCTCCACAGGTACCATTGCGGAGAGTGGACCAGACGATACGTCTGGGGGGAGAAAGCAGAAGGAGACTCCGCTGGTTGGAAGGCATGAGATGCGATGTCCTGAGGTTGGGGGTTCCACGACCACCACTCCCAAGAGAAGGAGGCGGGTGGTGGTGGTCGGGGACTCTCTCCTCCGGGGGACTGAGTCATCTATCTGCCGCCCTGACCGGAAAACCGAGAAGTCTGCTGCTTGCCAGGGGCTAAGATTCGCGATGTGACGGAGAGACTGCCGAGACTCATCAAGCCCTCGGATCGCTACCCCTTCCTGCTTCTCCACGTGGGCACCAATGATACTGCCAAGAATGACCTTGAGCAGATCACTGCGGACTACGTGGCTCTGGGAAGAAGGATAAAGGAGTTTGAGGCGCAAGTGGTGTTCTCGTCCATCCTCCCCATGGAAGGAAAAGGCCAGGGCAGGGACCGTTGAATCGTGAAGTCAACGAATGGCTACGCAGGTGGTGTCGGAGAGAAGGCTTTGGATTCTTTGACCATGGGATGGTGTTCCATGAAGGAGGAGTGCTGGGCAGAGACGGGCTCCACCTTACGAAGAGAGGGAAGAGCATCTTTGCGAGCAGGCTGGCTAACCTAGTAAGGAGGGCTTTAAACTAGGTTCACCGGGGGAAGGAGACCAAAGCCCTGAGGTAAGTGGGAAAGCGGGATACCGGGAGGAAGCACAGGCAGGAACGTCTGTGATGGGAGGGCTCCTGCCTCATACTGAGAATGAGGGGCGATCAGCAGGTTCTCTCAAGTGCTTATATACGAATGCACAAAGCCTTGGAAACAAGCAGGGAGAACTGGAAGTCCTGGTGATGTCAGGGAATTATGACGTGATTGGAATAACAGAGACTTGGTGGGATAACTCACATGACTGGAGTACTGTCATGGATGGTTATAAACTGTTCAGGAAGGACAGGCAGGGCAGAAAAGGTGGGGGAGTAGCACTGTATGTAAGGGAGCAGTATGACTGCTCAGAGCTCCAGTACGAAACTGCAGAAAAACCTGAGTGTCTCTGGATTAAGTTTAGAAGTGTGAGTAATAAGAGTGATGTAGTGGTGGGAGTCTGCTATAGACCACCGGATCAGGGGGATGAGGTGGATGAGGCTTTCTTCCGGCAACTCGCAGAAGCTACTAGATCGCACGCCCTGGTTCTCATGGGTGACTTTAATTTTCCTGATATTTGCTGGGAGAGCAATACAGCGGTGCATAGACAATCCAGGAAGTTTCTGGAAAGCGTAGGGGACAATTTCCTGGTGCAAGTGCTAGACGAGCCAACTAGGGGGGGAGCTTTTCTTGACCTACTGCTCACAAACAGGGAAGAATTAGTGGGGGAAGCAAAAGTGGATGGGAATCTGGGAGGCAGTGACCATGAGATGGTCGAGTTCAGGATCCTGACACAGGGAAGAAAGGTAAGCAGCAGGATACGGACCCTGGACTTCAGGAAAGCAGACTTTGACTCCCTCAGGGAGCGGATGGGTAGGATCCCCTGGGGGACTAACATGAAGGGGAAAGGAGTCCAGGAGAGCTGGCTGGATTTCAAGGAATCCCTGTTGAGGTTACAGGGACAAACCATCCCGATGAGTCGAAAGAATAGTAAATATGGCAGGCGACCAGCTTGGCTTAATGGTGAAATCCTAGCGGATCTTAAACATAAAAAAGAAGCTTACAAGAAGTGGAAGGTTGGACATATGACCAGGGAAGAGTATAAAAATATTGCTCGGGCATGTAGGAATGAAATCAGGAGGGCCAAATTGCACCTGGAGCTGCAGCTAGCAAGAGATGTCAAGAGTAACAAGAAGGGTTTCTTCAGGTATGTTGGCAACAAGAAGAAAGCCAAGGAAAGTGTGGGCCCCTTACTGAATGAGGGAGGCAACCTAGTGACAGAGGATGTGGAAAAAGGTAATGTGCTCAATGCTTTTTTTGCCTCTGTCTTCACTAACAAGGACAGCTCCCAGACTGCTGCGCTGGGCATCGCAACATGGGGAGTAGATGGCCAGCCCTCTGTGGAGAAAGAGGTGGTTAGGGACTATTTAGAAAAGCTGGACGTGCACAAGTCCATGGGGCCGGACGAGTTGCATCCGAGAGTGCTAAAGGAATTGGCGGATGTGATTGCAGAGCCATTGGCCATTATCTTTGAAAACTCGTGGCGGACGGGGGAAGTCCCAGATGACTGGAAAATGGCTAATGTAGTGCCAATCTTTAAAAAAGGGAAGAAGGAGGATCCTGGGAACTACAGGCCAGTCAGCCTCACCTCAGTCCCTGGAAAAATCATGGAGCAGGTCCTCAAGGAATCAATCCTGAAGCACTTACATGAGAGTAAAGTGATCAGGAACAGTCAGCATGGATTCACCAAGGGAAGGTCATGCCTGACTAATCTAATCGCCTTCTATGATGAGATTACTGATTCTGTGGATGAAGGGAAAGCAGTGGATGTATTGTTTCTTGACTTTAGCAAAGCTTTTGACACGGTCTCCCACAGTATTCTTGTCAGCAAGTTAAAGAAGTATGGGCTGGATGAATGTACTATAAGGTGGGTAGAAAGTTGGCTAGATTGTCGGGCTCAACGGGTAGTGATCAATGGCTCCATGTCTAGTTGGCAGCCGGTGTCAAGTGGAGTGCCCCAGGGGTCGGTCCTGGGGCCGGTTTTGTTCAATATCTTCATAAATGATCTGGAGGATGGTGTGGATTGCACTCTTAGCAAATTTGCGGATGATACTAAACTGGGAGGAGTGGTAGATACGTTGGAGGGCAGAGATAGGATACAGAGGGACCTAGACAAATTGGAAGATTGGGCCAAAAGAAACCTGATGAGGTTCAATAAGGATAAGTGCAGGGTCCTGCACTTAGGACGGAAGAACCCAATGCACAGCTACAGACTAGGGACCGAATGGCTAGGCAGTAGTTCTGCGGAAAAGGACCTAGGGGTTACAGTGGACGAGAAGCTGGATATGAGTCAGCAGTGTGCCCTTGTTGCCAAGAAGGCCAATGGCATTTTGGGATGTATAAGTAGGGGCATAGCGAGCAGATCGAGGGATGTGATCGTTCCCCTCTATTCGACATTGGTGAGGCCTCATCTGGAGTACTGTGTCCAGTTTTGGGCCCCACAATACAAGAAGGATGTGAATAAATTGGAGAGAGTCCAGCGAAGGGCAACAAAAATGATTAGGGGTCTGGAACACATGACTTATGAGGAGAGGCTGAGGGAACTGGGATTGTTTAGTCTGCAGAAGAGAAGAATGAGGGGGGATTTGATAGCTGCTTTCAACTACCTGAGAGGTGGTTCCAAAGAGGATGGTTCTAGACTATTCTCAGTGGTAGAAGATGACAGGACAAGGAGTAATGGTCTCAAGTTGCAGTGGGGGAGGTTTAGGTTGGATATTAGGAAAAACTTTTTCACTAGGAGGGTGGTGAAACACTGGAATGCGTTACCTAGGGAGGTGGTAGAATCTCCTTCCTTAGAAGTTTTTAAGGTCAGGCTTGACAAAGCCCTGGCTGGGATGATTTAATTGGGGATTGGTCCTGCTTTGAGCAGGGGGTTGGACTAGATGACCTCCTGAGGTCCCTTCCAACCCTGATATTCTATGATTCTATGATAAGTTTTATACAGGGTAAAACATATTTATTTAGGATTTGAACCCCATTGGGAGTTGGGCATCTGAGTGTCAAGGACAGGAACACTTCCTAAATTGCTTTCAATTAAGCCTACAACTGTTAGGGGATGTGGTTCAGACCTGGGTCTGGGTTTGCAGCAGGCTAGTGGGTCTGGCTCAAACCAGGCAGGGCCCTGAAGTCCTAAGCTGACAGGGCAGGAAAGCAGGAGCAGAAGTAGTCTTGGCACATCAGGTGGCAGCTCCCAGGGGGTTTCTGTGATCCAACCCATCACATGTACCCCTTACACAACATCTGTACATGTGATTTGCAATGATATTGATGACTGGGATGACTCCAGTTTGAGCTCTCACATGGACATTCTTTAGTGAAGTAGAGTGCACACACCAGACTCAGGAGATTACTGTAACCCCCCTGTTCACCCTCTCCATGCCCCTGGTCCCCTGAGAGGTTCCTGAGTCACAGCTGTCTTTCTGGAGGCAGCATGGTCTAGTGGATAAGGCACAGGACTTGGGGGGGGGGTCAGGAAACTTGAGTTCTGTAGTGTGTAGGAATTGGGTAGTAGCCCTTTAAATAGTTTGTGACACCTCTAATGGCCATCACAGCCTTCTAAGATTCAGAAGCTCACCAGAACCCTGTCAGAGAAGTGGTGCACCTGTTGGATCATATTAAAGAAGTTCTGTATTAAAATCACAAATGAGTTTGATTCCCCATAGTTTAAATTCCGGGGTATTACTAATTAAGAGGTCTAATTAATCTATTACTAATTAAGATTTTTGGTACTGTTTCTCTCCCTCTATGTGTGAAACTTGCAAGCTGCTAATTGTGTTAGTACATTCTAAGACAGAGTCTGTTCTCAAAGCAATTCTTTGTAACAACTACTCACACGGAGAGAGACTCAAAGCAATACTCTGTAACAATAGAAACAGCACCCAGAGACTCCCTGCCCTTTTGTTGTATTCATCTCGATTTGTTAACAATTGTGATTAAAATAGAGATAGAGGATGTATGTGGATGGATGCTTGGTGTGGATAATAAATGAATGATCAGGGAGGTGCCAGCCCAAGAATCCAGTGTCCATCGGCTGAAGAAGGCGTCAAGTGGAAACCACCAGAGGACCCCCGGAGGGCAGCCTGGGAGAACAAAAGAACAAGATAACATCTGGCAGCATGGAGCCGTCAGGAATGTGACATCTGCTGATTGATTCAGCAACAGCATGATGAAGCAATTCCCATAGACTGACATAGGAAGAAATTCCTATAAAAATGGACTCTGGAAAGTGAGAACTTTGGGGTCTGATTCTGCAAACCAACTTCCAGGAGCACCAGATGTGCATCTGACAAGGCCCTGCTCCCTCCTCATGTCCAGGCCACCTGGCCAGTGACTTGGCATGAGCAACTCTAAGGCTGGTAACTATGATAACAACCTTGCAGAACCTGTGCGTGTGTGTGTGTGTGTGTGTATGAATTAATGTATGAATAAATATGGGATTGAATGGAATGTTATAGCTATAACTAACTGCTTACTATCATTCTTTCTGTATTTCTGTGGTATTTTGCCTTTTCCCCTTTAATAAGATCCTGCTGGTTTTTATTTTATTGGTATAACACACCCACTGTTGCAGGTGCGTAGTTTGTCCCTATATGTCGTATGTACTGGAAGAACAGAGTTATTTGGATCCCATTTTGCCCATGTTGTTCCTATTAGGTTTTCTGTGTGAAGAGTAAAAGGCACAGCAGGTTCTGTTCCTGACTTTGCCACTGACATCTAGGTGACCTTGGGCAAGGAACACAGATATACTGCTTTTCTTGTGCTCTTCCTTTTCCCCCCTACTAGCAGAGTTCAGACCTGAGGATCCTGGACCAGATCTGATCCCTTATTCGCACTGAGCAGTACTTTACTCCACAAGTAGTTATTGGCTTCAGTGGACTATTCAGGCACTATTCAACACAAGCAAGGGTATCACCATCTGGCACTATATATATATTTCTAGTGTGTATGTCAGTGGGTTTCCATCTCACAGAGGTGAAGTCATGGCTCATCTTAAAGCTAATTTATGTATATTCACATCTGATTATCTATTTTTAGCTGACATTTTAACTGAAGTGTATGGGGTGAGCCTATTATTCCAAAGTGCAAACTTCAGTGATGCATCTGGAGGAGGAAGATCCTTTGAGGTTTAACTTTTTTTTTTCAAGTAGCATGATTTTAATCTAAACTCCAATATATTACAGTCTCAACCTTGTGTTCTCAAGGCAGCAGCAAGGATAAAAACCTCATTACTGAAACTTTGACAAATCTCTATTTATTTATATGATGTAAAATTTCTCCCAAATCACCACATTCCAGTCATGTTTACGATCTGCCTCCTAACTTATAGGCAGAGGTGCCCCTATGGTTTTGGAAGGAATAGACACTTTAATTTCTCAGTTTGGCTAGAGATAAAAGCATTGCATAGATGATGATGAGGGGGAGGATACAGCAGGCATCATTGCTTTTGATTCCCTGGTGGCTGCTTACAAACCAAGGGCTAGATCCTCCAACTAAGGAGCCAAACCAAAATGTTGTGGTATGCAGTAGAGACTGCTTCTCTTCCCTCCTGCAAAATGACTACAGTGAACATGATTGTTTCTGGAGAACAGCATATAGAGGCTGGTGAAGGGAGGAGAATGAGATTATCCTGGAGTGATGAGAGAAGGCAACCCAAATATAAATTAAATGAAGTTTAAGGAAACTACTGAAATTGAACCACTGCCTTGGAGAGGTTTGGGCAGTGAGGGAAGGGAATAACATACCTTTGTGAGATCCGTGACACAAAGGGAAAGCCTGAGAGCCCTCCACCATACAAAAAAAAAACCACAACAACTTTTGAATCATATAGTTTTGGCAATTTTCTATTGTTAACTCGAAGTGAGATAAGTGTCTCACAAGCTAAACCAAATTCTCTCTACCACTTACATTATATTAGTTGTGAGAAGAATGTGACATAGAACAAATTGTTTCTTGGTTACCTTGACGTTCTGTATTTTTTGGCCAACCCAGTTTCTAACTGAAGACAATGGCAGTCTTTCAGTGACTTTACTGGGAGCTGGATCAGCTCCTAGGATGGCAACTATAACTAGAACCGATAGAAATGTGGACCAATCTTTCATCAAAACTTGAGCAAACGTGAGCCTGTTCATTTCTGTCAACATTTGAACTTTTATTATATTTTGACTTATTACAAAGCTAGTCAAAAACGAGGTTAATTGTGCACAAAAAATTGATAAAAAATTCATGCTTTTTACTATATTTTATTACAAATCATGGGATCGTTCTTTCCACTGAAACAGATTCTGTATACTGTGCTGTCCAATTTATGCCACTCTGGCAGCATGAACATGACAAATAGTCAGTGGAACTGGCCTAACTCAGACACTAGCATAGCACTGTATGTTGGTTATGAGGGTCATAATACGGCTATTCCTAGTTTCACAATGGTCCGTTGGGGGCTCAGACAAATGAGTATAAGTTAAAGCAACACTGAAATAGCTCTAATTTACACCAGGGTCAAACCTTTGTCTGGGCTTGTATACAGGAAGGTAAAAGATGGAATAAAGCCACCTTTCTCCATTCCTGCACTGAGTGGAGTTGGGAAGGAATAGAGAAGACAAAATAAATTATACAGGATTGGAACCTTATGTTTTCTTCTTATTGTCCTTAAATCAGATCATATTTAGCCAATGCAATAAAGTGAAATAAGCAACAGTGTTTGCACTCACAGGCTGCCAATATTACAAATTTCCAGTTGCAGCAGGCATTTCATGTGAAGTTAAAAGAATCTAAAATTTTGATCTTAGAATCCTTATGTTAAGAGAAGGGTTTGATTTTCTATGAATTGCTTATTTTATTTATAGGTATGTCTATGATATTTACCATTCTAGTATCTCAGCACCTTGGATTATCATTTAACAGAGTGGCAAATACATTTTTTCATTTTGGGGCAATATTGGTAGAAAACACATTTCTTAATGATATTGCCTGTGGAAATGCTATTATAAATAACTGTCCTCTGATATTTCCATGCAGCACTATTTTTAATTATCTCAGAAGCAAATATTATGGGAAGGACTAATTAGAGAGTCTTTAGCACTAGATTCCTGATGTCTAGAAAAAGTAATCGTGCTCTAGTAGGTCTGGAATCTGCTGAAAGCAGGTATTTTAAATTAACTGCAGATAGTTCACATGAGTGGGTAATTAATTTTCCTCACCCTGTGGCCCAGATTTCAATAGATTGTGATATACAAAAGCTAAACAAATCATTTATCTGTCAGTGAAAGGAATGCCAGGATTTAGGGTTATATCATGACCACCCAATGACCTGTTGATATTGGGAAAAGCTACAGACAAAAATCAGTAAAATGAAAACTTGCAAAGATCCCAAGGACTCATTTGGCTGCAGATTTCCCAGACTATGGAGGGACGATGGGAAATATTACCCTCAAATTTTTAAAAATCTATGAGGAAATCCAGCATAGTTTAGAACATCCATAGAGCACCTGGCTGATTTACAGGATATTGACAATCTTCTGTTATTTTTAATACATTTGAAATTCATAATGATAAAATAGACTGGACATTATTTTCAAAGTATATGGCAACATAGTTTACATGATAGGTTACGTTGTGTTTTTTTGGTGGAATAATTATACATGGTCATTTTACATGATTTTATCCAGGTTTTTCTGTACATAGTTCTTTTCCCTGGGCTATCTCCTCCCTTCCGCAAAAAGAGACTAAAAAGAGATGGATCAGACCCAAAAGCCCACATTTCACCATTATTCTATTTATGCAAACACCATTAAACAGAGGGAAGATTATGCCAACAAATTAAAATGGGTGAATAGAAAGTAGCTCCATGGGACAAGTGTGATTAGTCTGTGAATATGCGTTCTACATAAGTATGGCTAGTAGAAGTGTTGTGATGCTAAGAGCTTTTTATAAGCTGTCTGCCTAGTGATGGGAAATGTAGTGCCTCTGCTGTTCTGGTTCCTAGCTTCAGGAAATAATGTAGTGGACAAACAAATGAAATAGAACTCATGTTGTGCACGTCTGTTTCACTAATTAAGAGCTCTATTGTGGCACTACCATAAGCCCTAAGGGAGGTGCAGTGAGTACTCATACTACCTGTAGAATCTAGGAACAGATTAGGAACCAAATGGTGACTCAGAAGGTGACTAACCATGAATGTAACATTAAGCAATTGCATGAGGCTTTCTAGGATTGTGGCTTAGCTATTAGGACCATGATCCAGCAATTGAAGGCACCGGAACTACTCACATACTTAAAATTAAGCATGTGCTAAATGTTTTGCTGGATCAGAGCCTGAGACTCCAAACCATTTCTGATCATTGGCTCCAAAGTACTCTTACTCATTGCAGTCTCACACATTAACCATGCAAACACTCTTGCAAGAGATTATAAATTCTAGATAATGTTCAGTAGCATATTTATTAGGTTAAAGTTATCTCTCAATCATTTTTCCTACTGATTTACAGACTTCTCAAAAGCCTCAGAGACCTATTAGATTAGCAAACCCCAGAAAGAGTAAGGTAGTATTTACAATCAGTCAGATTCATGTAGATGGTAGTGGAAGATAAGACTTGTTTTCATGCCCAAATACTAGTAGAATTATTTATGGATAAAGATAAATGAATACAGCACATTTGGAAGGAAGATTGATCTTACAAACCTGAAGGACTTGACAAGATCTCATGCAGATTCCTGTAGGCTTATGACAATGTTTTTAAAAGGATATCATGTATTGTTGAAGACTAATTATGCAGACAACTGAGCAGCTAGTGTAGCCTTGCTGTGCCTACACAACATCTGCCCCATGCATTGAAATAACCATATTGAAAAGAGAATAATGTGTCTGCTTTTTTTTAAAAAAAAGATTTACAATATTCTTTCCTTTATCTGATCTAACAGAATGAGAAAAAGAAATTTCCATCTAAATGATCTTCTTTTTACTGTGCTTTCATTAAAAACATGGAAGCCCTAGCGATTAGTTAAATAAACCACAGATCCTGGCAATGACATTTATTGTTTCTTGGCACTCTACATGAAAAGGATAACTAGTGCAACCTATTGGAAAACTGATTTTATTTTGCTTCCCTGAGAACAAAGATATTTTTAAAATGTCAGTATAATTGACAATCGCAGATACAGTTTGGGATTAGGAACCTGATCTTGCTCCCACTGAAGTCAATAATAAAACTTCCATTGACTTCATCAGTAGAGTATTAAGCCATTTTCTGGGGGAGGAGGGGCGCAGAAAGGAAAGGGAGGGGAAAGTACGCAGATTCTAGCCCCAAGGAATTATTAAGAAAAGCGCAGCTGAAAGAAATTCCATTGTAAGATATTTAAAGACACTCATATTACCAAAAGAAAAAGAAAAGGAGACCAATTTTTGTATATCCTTTTAAATTAGCAAAGGAAGAGTTAACACACATAAGAGTTTACTATTTTATTCTGTTTCAAGCCATCTCTTTAATAGTTTAACTCAGCTTCTGCAATCACTATTTTGTTGCAAACTGGCTTTTGTCCTGAAGCATGAATGTTTATAGACTTCCAAACCACTCATTTTTATAATATATTTACTGTTATAGCTCTGGATATTCTTTGTATCCATATAAACCATAGAATCATATGATTGGAAGGGACCTCAAGAGGTCATCTAATCTAGTCTCCTACATTCATAGCAGGACTAAGTATTATCTAAACCATTCCTGACAGGTGTTTGTCTAACCTGCTCTTAAAAATTTGCAATGACGGAGATTCCAATACCTCCCTAGGCAATGTATTCTAGTGCTTAACCTGACAGTTAGGAAGTTTTTCCTAATGCCCAACCTAAATCTCCCTTGATGCAATTTAAACTCATTATTTCTTGTCCTAATCTCAGAGGTTAAGAAAAACAGTTCTTCTCCCTCCTCCTTGTAACAACCTTTTACATATTGGAAAACTGTTATGTCCCCTCTTAGTCTTCTCTTTTCCAGACTAGAGAAACCCAGTTTTTTCAATCTTCCCCCATAGGTGATGTTTTCTAGACTTTTAATAGTTTTTGTTGCTCTTCTCTGGACTCTGTCCTAAAATGTGGCTCCCAGAACTGGACACAATACTCCAGTTGAGACCTAATCAGCGCAGAGTAGAGCAGAAGAATTACTTCTCCTGTCTTGTGTGAAAGTAGAATGAATTATATTGAAATTATAATTCATTAAAGAAATGCTAATTGAAGGGTTTGTTGAAATATAGTTGTCAAAAAGAGAAACATTAAGGAGTGTGAGACAATGGGCCCTCAAACTAATTAACTTAGAGCTCCTACTGAGCTAGGAGATTGGTAAACGTTAGTATGCAAATAAGATATGTATGTATATTTGTCAGTTTCTGCTTCCTTTTGTCTCTTATGTTAAATTCGCTTTGGCTTGTTTGTATAAATAAGTTAGCTTGAGCTTTTGCAGGGACTCACATATCTGGGTGCATTGGCATAGCACTTTGCTAATAAACAGCGTGGTCTGACAAATTATGTGAGTCCTGAATCTGACTTTGACACTTGCTTACAACACTCCTGCTAATATATCCCAGAATGATGTTCACTTTTTTTTTTTTTGCAACAGTGTTACACTGTTGACCCATATTTAGCTTGTGGTCCACTATGACTCCCAGATCCCTTCCTGTAGTATTCCTTCCTAGGCAGTCATTTCCCCATTGTGTGTGTGTGCAAGCAACTGATTGTTCCTTCCTAAGTGGAATACTTTGCATTTGTCCTTATTGAGTTTCATCCTATTTACTTCTGACCATTTCTCCAGTTTGTCCAAATCATTCTCAATTTTACTCCTATCCTCCAAAGCACTTGCAACCCCTCCCATCTTGGTATCATCCGCAAACTTCATAATGTACTCTCTATGCCATTTTCTAAATATTGATGAAGATATTGAACAGAACCGGAACCAAAACTGATCTATGCGGGATCCCACTCATTATGTCCTTTCAGTATGGCTGTGAAGCACTGAGAAGTACTCTCTGGTAACAGTTTTCTATCCAGTTTTGCACCCACCTTATAGTAGCTCCATCTAGGTTGCATTTCCCTAGTTAGTTTATGAAAAGGTCATGCGAGACAATATCAAATGCTTTACTAAAGTCAAGATATACCATGTCCACCACTTCCCCTCTATCCACAAGGCTTGTTCAGTGCTTCTACTAATTCCTAGTAAGTTCTTAGTCTGAATGATATTCAGTGTTCACAGATGCTTCAACTACATCTTGCAATCAACCATAGCAAAGGCTCCAGATAGATCTAAAAGAGTAGGTGCTGATGCTTGATTTTTGTCCATCACCAGAGGGAAATCATTAGCCAATGAGAGTAGAACAGTCTTTGAACCATACCTAGGTCTACAATCAGACCAAAAGAACCCAAAAATATTTGAGGATGGAAGGTATTGCCAGAGCTGCCTCCCCTTCTGTATGAAAAAGAAACAAAGATTAGATAAGAGGCATTAATGGGCAAGATAGCCAATACCAACAGTTGGTTTCTTGAGCACAGTCCAAACAATATTAATTTAAATTCGTCCCTTGTGCAGACAATAATCTTTAGCAAAAATGATCCAAAGTCTCTTTACAAGATTTTAGCGACCAATGTACCCAAGCACTGTTCTAGAACAACAGTGAGCAAAATTAGTTAATATTCAAGCATTCAGGCAACAAACTGGAGAAATGGTCTCAAGTAAATAGGATGAAATACAAATATCTGTTAACTAAAATGTCCTTGTGCAGGGAAGATGGAATTCAATAAAGATGAAGTAATATAGTTTTTACTATATTTGCTTTTCAATCATATATACCTGTCTGTGGATTTTGCTGTATAAATAGGTACAGGTATAAACTAGCACATTTTACCTGTTTCCCTGAAATGAGTATAAAGCATCCTTTTCAACCTTGATTGGCTTGATTGCATTGGGGGGTGAGGGGAGGGAATGATAAGGTTGTTTTCATTAACAGAGTCTTTAAATAATGTACTTTTAATTGTTTTTTTTTCTTCCCAACAGCAATGATCTATATGTAAAACCTAAAATCCAATTACAAGGCATAGGAAGAAAAAAAGTGTCTCCAAGGGGGATTTGTTTTGTTTTATTTTTTTAATGAGATACATTATAATTAAATTTGAAATTGGTTAATTGCAAATACTTTATTTTGATAAACTGCATCCCTAAGCTGTAATGCTTGTAGGTGGATTCTTCCATATTATTAGTATTCTGTGTGATCTAGATATGCCAGCTAAATACAGAATGTCCTATGGGAGCTGGTTGTATCCATAGCAACCAGATTGCAGTTTCCAATAACTGTGTAATGGAGTGCTGGTACACTTTAAGCACAAGGTGCTAGGTAAAATGTTTTTTCACTGCAATCAGTTTCTTCATGATTAACAATGGCAGAAAATCATACAGTAAATATACTAATAAAACTTCATTGACTACTACTTTGTCAGTTTTACCGACATACTGAAAAATTGCTGAATTTATACTTCTTATGCTAGCAATTAAAAGTTTGGTACCATGTAAAATCTTGAGACATCTACTATAGGTACCAACCACTCATCAACACTATTTATTTAAGAGTCAACGCTGTTTAGTAGTAAATTCTAAATAGCTTCTTTATGATACTTTTATAGGATACTGTTTGTAGCCCAAACAGTTCTAACATTGTGAAATTAGAAAAAGTGACACACTTTCAAAGGAGATGCCTAAAGTACCTGATCTGAAGTTCCTTGAAGTCAATAGGAAGGTTTCTGTTCACTTCAACAGAAGGTTTTGAGTCAGGCCAAAGGTAAATATACTCATGAAGGCTGGAACTTTTCAAGGGTGTAGAAAGGAGTTTGGGTGTAGAAGGGAATGGTGACTGGCAGCCCTGGGAGCAGAGGGTGGCCGTGCAAATGTAAACACACAGTCTGGTGGCCTACCAGCGGATTATGCTGACAGGCCATGCGCTGCCCACATGCCACAGGTTGCCCACCACTGCTGTACACGATAACAAGATTTATTGGGCCAAGTTCAAATATGAGTTTGCTGATTTCAGAGAGCTGCACATGATTACACCAGGGCAGAATTTGGCCCCATTGAATGCCAAATCTTAGGTAACCCATAAGTATTAATTATATGTAACTTTTCATTCTGAATTAAGTTATAAATTAACAGAACACACATCAAGGAGAGAAGACAAAATTAGCATCTGAAGAACGTAAAGTTTCTATGGTCTAACAAAGAGTGATGAATGAAGGATTTAAAGACCATTGAAAGACCTTTACTTTCTAATGGGAAATTACAAGATAAAATGGATTATGTCCAGTCTTTGGTGATGTACAGCTTTACCTGCACAAAATAGGGACTCAAATATAAATTCAATAGTCTTCTGTAAGAAATCTTGTATTGAGAAGAGATTAAAATTGAGGTATAATATTAATTTCAGCTTTTCCTCTGCTGTTCAAACAGTTATCATATTAGGGGGAAACAAAATAAGAGTCTCAAAGGACAAATGATTATTATCTAAGGGGCTGACAATAAAGCAATTTAACCTGAATGAGAATGAATGAGAAATACACAAAGCATATGCATCCTACCACTGTCCACTCCTCAACTGAAATATCTTGCTCAAGGAATGAAGAGTGTGACCAATGAAGCACAAACCTGGAATTTGCCAATTTTACGAGGCAGTCAAAAACATAGCTTGAAAAATTCCCCAGATCAGTTAGAAAGATTTGAAAATGTAACGAATCTGTGACATCTTCTCCCACAGAGACTTACCTTAAGAAATGTTAGCCTGTACCTTTAGGCCTTTGTAAAACTCTTCAGGCTTGAAATGTGAATTATTAATATATTGTAGCCTGCAAGCAATGTTAAGAATGTGAATGGAAGAATGGATCTTTAAGAGAGAGAGAGAGAGAGAGACTGACTTCTCGTTCATGTTTAAAAACGCTACTACCTCTTCAGATAGCTGCTAATATCTTGATGTGATGTGAGAAAAGGAGGAAAGGGAATATATCCCAGAGTTTTTAAAGTTAACAATGGAACAATTTCTATCTGATTTATTAGGAAATATCTGCATAAAGGGCACAAACAGGCCCTCAAACCTTTGTTTACTTGAACCTGAAAATGTACTTTCCAAACATGAAGCACATCAGTCATCATGAAACATTTGAAAGATGTAAAAAAAGAGAAACATAGACAGGATCTTAAAGCAAATTAGCTTCTCACTTGTTGCCCTTCTCAGGGAAACCCTCAGCACAATAAAAAGTGCAGTTTCTGTAAGACCAAATACACCCTTATGGCTTTTTCTCACAATTAAATATAGCTCAATTAAAAAAAAAAAACACAGTCATTGGAGTATTTGAGATATTAGCAGTTTGGAACTGTTAAAGAGATGGCTTCAATCAGAATAAAATGACAAATTCTAAATAGTATTTTGACTTTTCCTTTGTTAATAGAATAAACCTCTTGGTGATTTGAGCCTTTGTTACCTTAGCATTTCTCTCCTATTCTGTCAATCAACTATTAGGCATCAGCTAGGTGATTGAACTGGCAGCCACTAGACATGGCTGAGTATCAAACAGATGCATTCAGGGTATTCTCAGAGGAGGACCATCAATGTTATGAAATTTACCCTTTGCTTTTGTCTCAACAAGGTCTACGTTTGACAGTCTACGTTTGGCAAAGCTTCTCTATTCATTCAGAATTTTCCTGAGGGAAGGGGTTAATTCTTTCTTGAGCAAATAGGGAGTCAGTTACATTAATACTTGGTAAATATAGATTTATTATGATTTTTTTTTTGTATTTTAATAGCACCTACTGATAGCTTGTGAGACCATTACTCACATTGAGTTGTGCCCTACTACAGCTGGTTGAAAACTTAACAAAATATTTTTGCATTGGAAAATGCCATTCTGTTGAAATCAAAACACTTTCAGCGGGAATTGCAACAAAATTTTATGTAGAAAAAAAATCAAAACAATGTGTTTTAATAATATCATAATGTTCTGTTTCAACATTTTCAGACCACAACAGTTCGGATTTTCATTCAAAACAACTTCTTGTTTTGAAATGTATTTTACTTTACATTATAAAAACATTTTAAAATGTAAAAGTTGAAATCAAAACATTTTGTTTTGATTAACCCAAAACTATTATTTTTCAAAAATTTCATTTTGTGAGAAATGTCAGTATCTGATGTTTCATTATGATTCGAAATGAAAACAAAATTTGAAATTTTGGTTCCTACATCATTCTATGCCCTACTCCATGTACAGTCCTGCAAAAATCAATGGGGTTACTTGCAGAATAAGGTACTACTCAGTATGAAAAGGAGGTGGTAAAATCTGTCCCCTTGTCACTCATTATTGATACACACTCTATATACATTGATCAAATAAGTAATTGATATACACGTAATGATTCAGTTTCACATGATCAAATGCTATATAAATAAGCCTCACACATGATTACATCAAGGGTCCACCTTTGAGGTTATTTTCAATAAGGTGTTCATGCATTTCTCCTACTCAGGTTCTACAATGAACAAAATAGTAACACTCAGAATTTTCCTTTCTCTGAGAAGCCTCAGCAAAAAGTGTAAAAAGGGTCCCACAGCCCTAAAGAATAAATTGTGTAATTTTCTCAAAGGGGCTTACTGTACTTCCCTAGAATAGCTGACTCGCTCAGTGGGGATTTATGTAACTGCAGTAATGTACTAGTTATTTTGCTACTCAAACAAAAAAAAAAGGAATTGAAACATTGTAGCAACCACAATATCTCATGCATGCATATCAGTGCATACTTCGTCCATGTCTCTGTCATAGACACAGCACACTTAAAAGAAATGGCAAATATGCTGAAGCCCCTTAATGTAACTCTCTCATAGGAGAACAGTTTTGTATGGAAGTTCTATAGAATTCTATAGCGGGAATGTAATGCATGGCAATATTGTATAGATGGTTTGTGGAATTCCAATAAAAAAAAAAAAGAACAGGAGTACTTCTATGCATCCGATGAAGTGGGCTGTAGCCCATGAAAGCTTACACTCTAATAAATTTGTTAGTCTCTAAAGTGCCACAAGTACTCCTGGTTTTTTTTGCGGATACAGACTAACATGGCTGCTACTCTGAAACCTGTCACACATATATATATATTCTCTACTAAATTCTTTGGACCAGCTTCTCAGCTTTTCAAGAGTGGTATAAAGGAATCAAAGTTGCATAGGATTGGTGTCAGGACATGCTGGGGTAGGAGGAGACTACACCTTGCATTGTGGTTGTCTCCAGCTGCATAACAGCCCCTTGGGAGCCATTACTAGCTAGCATTAATTGTAACAGCACTAAGGCTGCTCTAACATGTGCAGGCTGCCTCTTCCCTCTTAAATTTTACTGTTTTTTCCCCATCAGCAGCCTTTTCTTTCTTAACATCTGTCTCTGAGAAGAAAAGGGCTAAATAGCTAAGCTATGGTTACCAAAATCATCAAATGACCTTTAAAACCCATCTTACAGAATCAGAAGATGGTGAAATTATTATATCCACTTGACATTTGTCTAATGAAAAACTGTTTTCCACAGAGAGTGAACTCAGATCCAGAAAAGGCCACAAAGTAAGGCCCTGCACGTGGACCCTGTGCTTCCACAGTTCCAACACACAGCTGACTGAGCCCTGCTGCGTTTTGACAAGATGACATACATTAAACCATTCTTAGGCTCAATTCTCATGAATGCACATTTTTAAGAGACCCCTCTAAGTTCATACAGCCGCCACACAATATCTACACAAAGGTGCATCTACACTAGCAAAATCAGTACTCATACTTCAGCAACTGCCAGCTGCTGTGCCATTATGCTGCCATTAAGCCTCTCATGTAGGCAGGGCTCAGGCATTATGAATCATGTCATGAAACCTGCTCAGAGTGGGTAGAAAAGTCTAGTCTAGCACTTACACTGCTGCAAGCTCAGTAGGCACTGCATCACCGCTGGCAGTGGTGTTGGTACAGATTTTGTTAGCGCAGACAAAGCCAAATAGACACTGGTTCAGATTTTCAAAGCCAAGTAGAGGACTAGTCACCCTTTGCTAAGGTAGAATTGCTTCTTTTTGACTTAACTGTTTCAACTTTTCTATACCATATAATATAAAAATATATCATACTATAAAAGTTGAAATGATAAAATCAAAATGAAGCACATTGACCTTAGCAAAGTATCGATTTCATTTCAAGAAGGCCATTTCAGTATTTCTGAAACTATTTTTTAAATTCATTTTGTAAGAAATGTAAAAATTTTGCCTTTTTATTCTGACTTCATTCGATTTTTTTTTTAATTACCAAATATCAGAAACATTCTGAGTTTTGACCAGCTCTAGTCAGGAGCATGACTCCAGAATCTACTGTCTTCTACTGCGTCCTAGCTTTCTGTCTGTAAGAGCTACTGCTATTGAGTGTCAAGCTGGTATCTCTTTAGCTTGTACTCTCTGCTGTCAGCCGCTCCATTCCGCCCACATTCTGAGTGTGTATCTGGTCTCACTGCTCTGAAATCTGTCATACTGAGGGAGACACTGAGGGAGAGGACCGCTATCGCACACAGCAACCAGCTGTGATTAGCATGGTGTTGAGTGAAGAAGGATAATGGAAGACTGGAAAGGAGGAGAAAGGAGGGACAGCCAGGAAGGGCAAACACAACATTAAGGACAGAGAGACTGAGTAGTGGGAATAGAGAGAGGCAGGGACCCTAGAGGAGACACATTGCACAGGATTTGCAAGAAAGAGAAACACTAGATGGGGAACAGAGAGAAAAGGGGTGGAGAGATGTCTGAAAACTAGGGAAGGGAGGAATAGTAGGTGAGCTTAGGACATGGAGGAAAGTGGGTACAGAATAAAAGGAGGTTGGGGGAACCAGTCAAGGAAAACATGAGGAAAGGGTCAAATACAAAATTCATAGGAAATTTAGAATGAATGAGAAAGCTGGGAGGAGGAGTGAGGCAGCACTGTACAGAGACAGAAAAGGAGAAGTGAAGAAGCCAGCATTCAAAGCAAAAGAGATTAAAATAAAAAAAATAGAACTGAGCCTGCTGGAATAGGATTGAATATGCAGTGAAAAAGACTAATTCTAGTAGAAAACAATGAGGATAGGCGGGTAGGAGATGCAGAATAGTAATTGTCTCTACCTTTTTTCCCCTTTCCTTCCCAGTTCACACTCTGCCTTCCCACAGTATGATTCTCTGTAGTTTTTGTCTCTGTGGTGACTGAGCAGAAGTCCTTTTGAGAGACAAACTAGCAACAACGTGGAAAAATAAATTCAGGTCTTGCAGGGAGGTTTATTCCCCACAAGGCAAAAGGGACAGAAAGTCAGCAGGTGGAGTGAACTAGTTAAATGGGAAGGTTTAGGATGAACATCAGAAATGGAAGTAGGAAAAAAAACCAGGTAGGAGAAAGGGGAACACTTTGAAGTGATGTAGATGGAGCTCACTTCAGAGAAGTGCTTAAAACTAGGAGCTCATCTCAAAACTATCACACCTCTACATGCAGGAATAGGCAAAGCTGCTTGGACTCATGGACATTAGCAGCCCAATTTATCCCTAGTATAACCCCACAGACTTCACTGGATTTCAGTGAAGTTACACCAATAATGAATCTGGCCATTCCTGTATCTGATAAATTTTGCCAAGGACATCCCAAACCTACCCCCACCTGTTCCTTTGCATGCTGTTTCAGGAGCCAACTGAAAGATTTTCCATAACTCCCATGTCATTATAGAGGTCCAAGGTAAGGAAAACAATACAGTGGAACCCCACTTATCTGAAACCAAAATTAGAGCTGGAACCTGCAATGTTCTGAGCAACCACTGCTCCTACCACACTAACCTTTAATCTATGCCCCAATGATGTCTGGATAATAAGAGTGTACTACTATCATTTTATTCCTTTAGTCTCGCCCAAATTACTGGATGAGCTTTTCAGGGGTGTAGCCTAGTGTGGGTCTGCTCTTCATGTATGCATCGTGCATGAACAAAATTGAGTCTTTTAGAAAGGAACTCAAATACTACAAATAAGGGAAATAACCTGAAGAAGAACTCTACAGTCCCAATTCCAGCAAAAAAGTATGAATAGGGAGAAAAGTGTAATTCACTGTAATGAAGAGTAAAATCAGGCAGATTTTAGTAGGTCTTATATAACAGCAGGACATAGATGTGTAGCTTCCATTTGGATTTACAATACCCACTGATTAATTTGTAGCAGTAGACATTTATGACAGTAATGAGGGATATCAAGAGATAGCAAGCATTATATAAAAATGGTTTTATATTTTACTCTGTTAACCATGCATAGATGAATCAATGGATTACGCTGAATTCCTGAAGCAATCAGAAAGAAATTGGAGCAGCAGAAAAGTGACCTGTACATACAATGTATTAAATTAAATTAAAAAAAAAAGAGAGAATTCATAGAATCATAGAACTGGAAGGGACCTTGAGAGGTCATCTAGTCCAGTCCCCTGCACTCAAAGCAGGACTAAGTATTATCTCTAGACCGTCCCTGACAAGTGTTTGTCCAACCTGCTCTTAAAAATCCCCTAGGATGGAGATTCCACAACCTCCCTTGGAAATTTATTCCAGGGCTTAACAACTCTGACAGGAAGTTTTCCCTAATGTCCAACCTAAACCGCCCTTGCTGCAATTTAAGTCTATTGCTTCTTGTCCTATCCTCAGAGATTAAGAAGAAAAAATTTTCTCCCTCCTCCTTGTAACAGCCTTTTATGTATTTGAAAACTGTTAACATGTCCCCTCTCAGTCTTCTCTTCTCCAGACTGAACAAACCCAGTTTTCTCAATCTTCCTGCATAAGTCATGTTTTATAGACCTTTAATCATTTTTCTTGCTCTTCTCTAGACTTTTTCCAAATTTCCACTTTTCCTGAAATGTGGCACCCAGAATTGAACACAATACTCCAGTCGAGGCCTAATCAGCATGGAGTGGAGCAGAATAATTACTTCAGTGTCTTGCTTACAACACTCCTGCTAATACATACCAGAAAGATGTTTGCTTTTTTTGCAACACCATTACACTGTTGACTCATATTTAGCTTGTGATCCACTATGACCCCCAGATCCCTTTCTGCAATACTCCTTCCTAGGCAGTCATTTCCTATTTTGTATGTGTGCAACTGATTGTTCCTTCGTAAGTGGAGTACTTTGCATTTGTCCTTATTACATTTCATCCTATTTACTTAGATAATTTCTCCAGTTTGTCCAGGTCATTTAGAATTTTAATCCTATTCTCCAATGCACTTGCAACTCCTCCCAGCTTGGTATCATCCACAAACTTTATAAGTGTACTCTCTATACCACTATCTAAATCATTGATGAAGATATTGAACACAATTGGACCCAGAACCAATCTCTGCAGGACCCCGCTCATTATGCCCTTCCAGTATGACTGTGAACAACTAATAACTACTCCCTGGGAACAATTTTCCAACCATTATGTACCCACCTCATAGTAGCTCCATCTAGGTTGTATTTCCCTAGTTTGTTTATGAGAAGGTCATGTGAGACAGTATCAAAAGTCTTACTAAAGTCAAGATATACCACATCTAACGCTTCCCCTCTATCTACAAGGCTTGTTACCCTGTCAAAGAAAGCTATCAGGTTGGTTTGACATGATTTGTTTTTGACAAATCCATGCGGACTGTTATTTATCACCTTATTATCTTCTAAGTGTTTGCAAATTGATTGCTTAATTATTCGCTCTATTATCTTTCTGGGTGCAGAAGTTAAGCTGACTGGTCTGTAATTCCCCAGGTTGTCCCTATTTCCCTTTTTATAGATGGGCACTATATTTGCCCTTTTCCAGTCTTCTGGAATGTCTCCTATCTTCCATGACTTTTCAAAGATAATTGCTAATGGCTGAGATGTCTCCTCAGTCAGCTCCTTGAGTATTCTAGGATGCATTTCATTATGCCTGGTGATTTGAAGACATATAACTTGTCTAAGTAAGTTTTGACTTGTTCTTTCCCTATATTAGGCTCTGATCCTACCTCATTTTCACTGGGATTCACTATGTTAGACATTCAATTGCCAACAACCTTCTTGGTGAAAACCGAAAGAATTAAGTCATTAAGCACCTCTGCCATTTCCACATTTTCTGTTATTGTCTTTCCCCCCTTGTTGAGTAATGGGCCTACTCTGTCCTTGGTCTTCCTCTTGCTTCTAATGTATTTATAAAATGTTTTCTTGTTTCTGTTTATGTCCCTAGCTAGTTTGATCTCGTTTTGTGCCTTGGCTTTTCTAATTTTGTCCCTACACATTTGTGTTATTTGTTTATATTCATCCTTTGTAATTTGACTGAGTTTCCACTTTTTGTAGGACTCTTTGAGTTTTAGATCATTGAAGATCTCCTGGTTAAGCCAGGGTGGTCTCTTGCCATACTTCCTATGTTTCCTATGCAGTGAGATAGTTTGTTCTTGTGCCCTTAATAAGGTCTCTTTGAAAAACTGCCAACTGTCTTCAATTGTTTGTCCACTTAGACTTGCTTCCCATGGGATCTTACCTACCAAACCTGAGCTTGCTAAAGTCTGCCTTCTTGAAATCCATTGTCTTTATTGTGCTGTTCTCCCTCCTACTATTCATTAGAATCTTTAACTCTACCATTTCATGATCACTTTCACCCAAGTTGCCTTCCACTTTCAAATTCTCAACCAGTTCCTCCCTATTTGCCATAATCAAATCTAGAACAGCCTCCCCCTAGTATCTTTCTCCACCTTCTGAAATAAAAAAAAAAAAGTCTCCAACACATTCCAAGAACTTGTTGGATAATATGTGCACTGCTGTGTTATTTTCCCAACAGATGTCTGGGTAGTTGAAATCCCCCATCACCACCGAGTCCTGTGATTTGGATGATTTTGTTAGTTGTTTAAAAAAAGCCTCATCCACCTCTTCTTCCTGGTTTGGTGATCTGTAATAGACCCCTACCATGACATCACCCTTCATAGTTAGGTATGTCAAAATCTATTGTGAAAGGATCATTAAGGCATGTAACCCTATGATCTGCTCGTTCAATGTAGAGTTTGCTTGTGTTGATAGTAATACAAAACTCCTATAAATACTGTACAGTGACATTGACAAAGTTGCCGTGTACTTGTATTTCCCTTTATAAATGGGCTTAAACCAGCCAGAATGGGTTAATAAGGTTGTACACAGATAGAAGAGTTAGTCACTAGTTAGTCACTAGTCATTAGCTAGTCTGAATGGTGGATATGAAAAAAAGACTCCCTTCAGGTATGCAAGATTCTTCTGAAAGTGTGGCTTTTTCAAAGAAATCATTCAGATCCAGGCTTCACATAACTCTGCCAGCAGGGCAACGGAATATTTGGTTCAGCAGGTAAATGCAAGCTTCTCAGGTTTTGATCATTCCGTTATAGATATCGCAAACCTAATGAAAGCCCTTGTCTAAATTCACTGGTCAGTCAATTGTTTGAATAATAATAATTTAAAGATTACCCATTTTGTAACCAAAACCAGTATTATGCAATTTGATTCTGTCCATTAAAATTGGACCATTAATCATACAGATGCGACTCAGCAGCAACATTGCTTGGAATATGCTCCATGTGAATTTTGGGTTGAAGTAGGAAGAGCAGGGAACTGGCCATAGTAATATCCCATCTCAGTATGAAACTGCACTAACTCCCCAGGGCTCCATGCCATGACATCTATAGAGGGACCCAGTCAATTGCAGCACAGATGCATAGCACCTACAAATATATAGTGATTAGCATTCTTTAAATATCTAAGGCAGATAGAAGCTAGAAAATTCTGTGTGTGTGGTATGGGGCCAGAGAAGGGTAAAAAGAAAAAAAGCAGGAATTGTCTATGTGGATGCTTCCTACCTCTGCAGTTCTGAGAGTTCCTTTCCCCTGTCATATACAAAGTCATCTACTTCATTGGGACTAATCATAGCAGCAGGCACTGCCCCCAGTGTAACAGTCTGCAAGTTCAGTTCTTAAGGGTCTGATCAAATATTTCTGTAGGTTCATATTATGTCTTTTTTTCTGTACCTACTGTATAGACTGAAGATAAGAAACAAGCCAACATCTTGGGTAAATTCCAGCATTATATATTTCCTTCTGTCTAAACTACACTCTTATTCTGTCTCTCTTCCATCTCTTATGGATGTCTCGTTATCAGCTTAAGCTAAACATGGCTAAATCAGGTCTCCTAATATTCCCCAAATAACTCCTTTCTTGCTACCACCTTTCTCAATCACCATGGACAACACTGGCAACCTGCCTGCTACTCAGACTGTAATCTGGGCATCACCTTTCACTCAGCCTTCTCTCTAGGTCAGTGGTTCCCAAACAAGGGGCGCCGCTTGTTCAGGGAAAGCCCCTGGCGGGCTGGGCTGGTTTGTTTACCTGCTGTGTCCACAGGTTTGCCGGATCGCAGCTAAAACTTTACAGCTTTCCAAGCTCTCATCATCTCACATCTCAATTATTGCAACATTCTGCTCCCTGGCCTTCACAAATTCAATCTTGCCCCACTCATATCCATTAAGAATGCTGCTGCAAAGATCATTTTCCTAGCCTGTTGCTTTGACAATATCTCTTCTCTCTTTAAATTCCTCTTCTTGCTCCCCCTTCTCTGTCACATCAAACATAAGTTGCTTGTTTTCACATTCAAGGCCCTTCTCAGTCAATCTCCACCCTACTCACCACCTCTCGTTCACTATCAGGCTGTTGATGTTCACCTGCAGTTAGCCCATGAGGCCAGCCTTCACGCCTCATGTGTTTAGTTTTCAAACAAGCACATTTGTGCTTTCTCCCGTGCTGCCCCACACACTTGGGCTGCACGTCCTGTAAACATCCACAAAGCTACCTCATTATTTACCTTCAAATCCCTCCTCAAAACTCTCCTTTGCTGTGGTGCCTACAAAAACCTTGACAACAGTAAGATTGTTGATGGTCAGAGACCACTGACCAATATTATCCCATAATTTCCTTGTCTCTCTATATCCATTTGTTGCCTCTTGTTTTATACCGAGATGGTAAGCCCCTTGGAGCAAGGGCCATCTTTTTGGTTTGTATATGTACGGTGCCAACTACAGTGGGATCCTGGTTCATGATTAGGGCTCCTAAGTGCTATAATAATACAAATGATACATATTAAATAATAACAACTGTGTAGTACTTTTTAGGTATGCAAATTTTTATTTCGTGATACAGAGACAAAACTCAAAGCTAAACAGGGGGTTCATAACCTGAATCTAAAAGGCCTGATACACCATAACCACGTGGCACATTTTCATGAATTATGCCACATTTTAAATATGTCATCATTTCAGTGTCACTTAGTTTGCAATTGATAGTTCTTACTAAGGTAACCTGGAAAGTCAATTTTTTTTTAAATGACAACGTAGCATATGATACAACACCCATACACAGAGCCATAAATCAGACAATGGCTAAGCAACATTTTAAATTATGTCAAGAAGCTCTTTATCTACTGTCAACAGCTCTTTGCATGCTTTATACATTTCATTTAGAGTGACATGTGGAGGCTCCCAATTTCACTTTCAGTGGAACTTATCAACACAGCCCACAATAGTGCCTTTGTAAATGAAATACTGTAAGCACCACTGACTGTATGCACCTGTTTGTTCAGCAAAATAATCTTATCTGAAATCTGTGAGTAATTTACTGACCGATTTTAATGGCTCTTTGATGTAACCCTCCTAATGAATCCATAGCAAGCATTGTGGTTATTGTTTGTGCAAACAAAAGGAAAATGAAAAAAGTTAGAAAATGCATATCAAATATGCATCAAGTATGTGTATGAAATATGTGTGTGTTTACTCACACAGCAGCTGTGTTGGATCATGCTGATAAGCAGGGGAAAATAAATCTCTGAATAGTTTTCTCTGTCATGTAGGGGAAAAACCTCAGGTGTTTTTTTTTTTTAAAGTCAAATTATTCATGCCACTACAAAAAGAAATTTAAAGACTGTCATCAAGATTCTGATATCACATACATAGTTGCTACTCATAGCCACGTTGTTTGGAAACATCTGCAGCCTCATATGTGGAAAAAGACAAAGAGGTAATACTGTGTAGTGCCTTTTATTCCAAAGAGCTTTACAACTGGTCCAAACCCAGAGCAGCTATTAGGCCACTGTAGCGCCCATTAAACCAAACTTCAGGTCCTTACACAGGCAAAATGCTCACAAAAAAATCAAAGACTAGGGAATAGGTAAGAGCTGAGGCTCAAATTGTCCTGGAGAAACCATTGCATGGAGACCAGATGGCCAGGAAAATGCAGGATTCTCCCCCTTTCAGAGTTTCTTGGACATTGTTTTGTCCAAGAAAGGGTCTGGGACCCTGCAGAATTTAGAGTGGTGAATCTTCCCAAATTCATGTGTTCTCAGAAATCCATGGGGAAAGGAATCCCCAGATCTGTAGAAGCAGAATCCACAGGGACTGCTCCTGCTCTGTTTTGTTTTCTGACTACCATACATGCCATCTATCTGTCTTTGGTATTTATAGAGTACCAATCACCACAATGTCTAGGTGCTATGGGTAGTAGCTCCAGTTGGCTGAGTTCCCTGTAGATGCACAGGAGTTCCCCATAGAGGAGATCTGAGGTGAGCATAGGACAGCACCATGAAGTATAACAGCTCCCTTGATTTCCCCCCTCCAACACAGTCCTGATCCAAAGGCCCACTGAAGAGATGAATCTGTAAGGTTCCAGGTAGAAGGGAACATAGGAATTGCCATACTGAATCAGACCAGCAGTCCATCTAGTCCAGTTTCCTGTCCTAAAATGGTGGCCAGAAGTGTAGGCTTCAGAGGAGCGTGTAAGATCCCTGCAGTGGGCATATATGAAATAATCTGCCTGCACCTAGGTAACATCCTGATCTCTAATCATTAGACAGTGGTTTCAGCCTTAAAAGCACAGAGCTTAATATCTATTGCAAAATATGTATGCTCATTAATGCTAACTCTGGATATTCTTGATATCCATATTCATGTCCAAGACTTTTTTGAATCTTCTAAAGTTCCTGGCCTCAATGACTTCCTGTGGCAATGAGCTCCAGTTTAATTACACATTGTGTGAAAATATTTCCTTTTATCAGTTTTGAATTTCCCACTTCCTAATTTCACTGACTGTCCCCTTTTTATAGGGAGAAGAGAAGACATGATCTATTTTCTCTAGACCATTCAATATTTTATATACTTTTATCATGTCCTGTTTTATTCATTCCCCTTCTAAAGTAAACACTAACTCTTTTCAGTCTCTCTTCATATGAGAGTTTTTCCAGGCCTATAGGACTTAGCAACACAGAGGACCTGCAAAGAGTTCCCAGGATAGACAGAGATGGATGGAGCCATCTTTGTATTCTAAGCAATGTTTGATGGCATAGGAAGGATTCAGATTCAGATAATATTTTTGATATTATTCTCCATCCAGTTCCTTATGCCTCCTAACATCCGATTTGCTTCTTTGACGACAGCGGTGTCGAACAGGGTTTTTCATTGAGTTGTGTACAGTGATTCCCAGGTCCATTTCTTGGGTTGGTATAGTTAAGCTAGAACCCTGTAAGGTGTAGGAGTAGTTTACCTTTTTTCCCTCCACTGTGCATTACATTACATTTCATTTGTCACCATGGTGCCCATTCATCTAGCTCGTTTGGGTCTCTGTGAAGTTCATTACAGTTCTTTCTGGTCCTCACTAACCTAAATAACTTGATGTCATCTGCAAATTTTGCTACCTCACTACTCACTCCCCTTTTCAGATCATTAATCTGAATGCTATGGTTCTATGGAGACTGAACGCATTCTTACCACATGGCCAGGGGAAATTTCTGCACACAGAGTGGATGCTCTTTACCTGAGTAAGGTCTTCAGGATTGGTTCTATTGCAGTAGTGCTAGAACATTTTTTTTTTTACAATGGGGTGCTGAAAGCCTGCTAAACTGTAATCCACATATGGTCAAAAGCAATGTGAAAAAGCACGATTCCCACTCACACCACATGGGTGCAACACAGCTCCAGGATTCTCAAGAATCGTGAAATAATGCTAGCTTTGTGCTGATAGCACCAGCAAACTTTTCACCTGCCATAACCCTAGTTCCCATGCCTATGACTTCAATGGGAGCTGCAAGTCCTCAGCACATCTCAGGCTTTGGAGTTTACTATACACACATGCACTATATATAGTTAAAATAGGTGCTCAAAACATATCCCAGTAAATGTGGTGTTAAAATAAGGTTGAAGAAAATGTTTTTACTGGGCAATTGTTTCTGATAGTGACTAAGTTATAAGCCTATGAAAAACCTCAATTCACACATGCTGGGTAGAGGTTTGTTAGGGTTTGGCTGCTAAATTTCCTGAAGGTTTTCTTTACTGGGCACGCTCTGTCCCCTCACAGCTCCTGCATTCTGACCAGACTGCACCATCCCCACAGAACAACCGAGCAAGCAGAGCTAGAGGTGCTCAGCAAGACTTTTCCTGTTAGGGGAACATGTTAGAAGAAGTGGGACAGGGAGAGGGATAGGAAAAGAGAATGCATGTTGGGGGGTCAATAGGGTTCCACAGGATTACATTTTTGTTTTTTCCATTGTTAATGTTAAGAAACCTTAGGAAATTACATTAAGAAAAACTACATTAAAAGCACATTACAGTTGCAAAGTCAAGCACTCAAAAGTTAGGGAATACCTGAATTAAGGTTGCTTGCACATATCCATTCTGATATTGTAGTTAATTACATGATCACATACTATTCTTTCCACAGGATGGACTTGCACTGGGGATAAATCTGGTTGTGTAGTGAAGGAGGCGGTTGTCTGTAGGATCCCTGCCTCATTTGCTGCAGAGGTTGGAAGGTGTGTAGTGAAGGGGACAGGGACTTACAGGAATAAAAAGGACATTTCTGCCATTAAGGCAGTTGAATGCCACCCTGGAGAATTGGTTTCAATCCCTGCCTCTGCCACAGAATTCTTATATTATGCTGGACAAGCAACATAAACCACAATTTCCATAGGTAGTCACTGTGTGTTCCTCATTTTCTCTGTAAACTTGAGACACTTAGGCCCTAATTTGAGACACTTCGGCTCTAATTTGCAGAAGTGCTGAGCACTCACAGTGCAACTCTTGTCAGTGGGAGCTCTGTTCTGAACACATAAAGTGGTATAAAATGCTAAGAAATCTACAAGATCAGGACCTAGGTTTCTCAAACTGGGCAAGCAAAGTTAGTTGTCACCAAACAATTTTGCCTTTAATCTCGGTACGTCACTTTCCCATGTGTAAAAATATGTTTAATGTCACCACATCATCTCAGGGGGTGCTATAAAGATAAATCCATTAATTTTTGTAAAGAATTAAAATACTATGATGACAGCACCATAGAAAAGACCATGAGGAAATGAATAATTGGGTATTCAGTGCAGAGTTTAGGTGGTGTGTGGTAACTACTACATGGGTCTCACACATTGAATAATAAGGATAACAGTAAATAATGAATAGCTACTCATTCTGGGATCACTGTACATCCTGTGTACAGAAGTAGACAAGAGTTCAACGGAAAAAAATGATTTGTGATCATATAATTAAAAACTGTATCATAATGCACATCTACAAAGTGGTCAAATGAAGGTTGCACAGGCATCTGGCATTTCCTAACTTTTGAGTGCTTGAATTTGCAACCTTAATGTTATTTTAATGTAGTTATTTTTTAATTAGACCAATTATCTTGATAAGTTCTTTCTTATTCTATTATTTTCATGTAAAAAATTCTAAAAAGTAATAATAAAATATATAATTTTTCTACACTTACAAGCTTAGCTTGACTCCTTTAACTAGGCAGATATACATTTTCCAGTTTGCCATTAAAAATCCTTCTATTTCTTCATTTAATTTGTAAAAGGAAAAGAAACATTGAGAAATGAACAATAGGGTTTTCAAATGGAAAGTAATGCATAAATGATACAGTGATTCTTTTCCTTCTGCTATTACTACAGGAGCCATATATCTTCAATGTCTGTAGATAACACTAGTTCTGTATTTTGTGGAAGTTTCCCTTTAAGACTAACTTCTGAGGGAAATTATAAAGGGACATATAGCACTACTGGAAAGAACATATCTATCATTAAGTATGTATGTGCAGTTTAATTCTGTCGCTGGGGGTAAAGAGTCCATTTTGTTCACCGGAGTCCGCTGAGCTCCATACATTTCATCCCTCCCTTTCACATCCCATTACATTGTATATGTGGAAACATGAGGTACAAACTGACATCTGCCTACCATTTTCCTGAAATTCAGGAGAACTTGTTTGCCGAGAAGCATATGTGTCACCTGTTTGGGTACAACAAACTCTTCTCAATGAATTTCAGTAGGCAATTAAGAGCAATTTCAAACCCTCAAGAAATTACAATGCAGAATGAAGTGGGCATACTCCAAAAGGCCAGTTTTCTAACTCCTTTTAAGTATTTGTGAAAATGAACATTAACATACAGCAGACGTCGATACAGTCGTCTTTTGTAAAATAATTTGATACCTGAATTGAAGAGAATTTAATTCCTCCGAAGAGGAATTATTCATGCAATATTTCTTACACATGCAGAAAAAAACAGTTTGAGATAATTATTCAGCAAACTGTCTTCATTGACCTTGGAGAGAGAGAGAGAGAGAGAGAGAGAGAGAGAGAGAGAGAGAGAGCGCTCTCTCCATAGTTTTCCTGTGTCCAATGGGTGACTCTCTCTCTAGAATTACTTCATTTTGTTCAAGGAGGGCTGAATCAAATCTCCAAGGCCCAGTTCCCATTCACACTGCAACTTTACTTTACAAGGCTACTTTACAACACTCTGGGAACAAGTTACATATATATCTACTTTACACTGGGCAAGACATGTAAAAAGACCTTTGTGTAAATAAGAAATAGGCCCCTAGTGTGTGTTTCCTAGGAGTTCATGTGGAGAGAGACTATGGTTCCTACTGATTGTGACAATGGCTATTAGCTAACATGTAATTTCAGTTTCGGCTTCCTACTGACTTCAGTGCATCTTTATACTAAAGCTGGGAAATAACAATTAAAAATAACAAAAAGAGTAAAGTGAGAAAAATACATTAGTGTGAGAAGAAATTGCCTAACCTGCAAAAGCTTTGATTCCCATATGGTAATCAAAGGTTGGAATTCTCGTTTCCAAGAGTAACTGACAAAATCCATATCACTGGAATCCTGGATGGCGATTCAGTCCATCACTTCAGGCTAGTTAATGCAAGGTTGCTGGCTAATACAGTTAATACCATCCATGATTTCACTGTGGTTAAAGCCTCTAACTAATATTAATATGGTCTCAAAATTACTCACAAAGAACACCACTAATCAACTGACCTCTGCATTGATTCTTGTTTGCGAACAAAGTCAAGCTGATGTCAGATTTATAGCAGAGAAGCAGAAATGGGAAGGATAAAACTGTTAATATAGAAAAGGATTAATTGCAGTATAAGATGTTCTAGCTCAAGCAGAAGTTGTCTTGATGCAGGAATTACTGGGTGAAATTTTATGGCCTGTGTTACGCAGAGGTCAATTTCGATGATCTTCTTGGTTCCTTCTGGCTTTAACATCTGAGTCTTAGAATAAATTACCACCAGAGGGTGTAGCTGATTTTCCAAAATAAAGCAAGTTAAAATAAAGGAATGACAGCAAAAAGGAGAGATTTTAGAATTAGCGTCTAGAATTACATTTACTTCTCTTCTGCTACATTTTTCTATTTGCTGACTTCTGGAAACATCATTTTTTTACTCTTTGTCCCATGCTTTCAGTTTAATTCAAAAGAAAATTAAATAAACCTAGTTATCAATTTCAAAGGAGATAGCAAACATTTTCAGTTATTTCTTCCAGCTTATTTTCCATTCAGAATGACTTCAGTAATTTTACTATTTTCAGCCAAAGCCTGAAAGATGGAGAATAACACTGAGTTTTTCTGAGGTATGTTTTGCCAAAAGAAAATGAGATGTGATTGAAAATAAAAGAAGTCAAATTTGCCTATATATATATATATAGTGGCAAATTGCCAGTACGATTATGATGGGTCCCGCACTTCCTCTTCTTGGGGGGGTGTATCTACTGTCCCACTGATAACCCAGAGAAGGGTAGTGGAGAGGGAGGGACCCGGGCCTGCCCTCTACTCCGGGTCCCAGCCCAGGGGCCCTAGGGATAGCGGTAAACCACTTAAACTAGTGCTTCCTTCTCCTGGGCTACTTCCCTCTCCTGCTCTTCATCTTGTGGGGCTTCCTGCCCCCTCTCTCTGCACAAGCCGGGTGTCTTTTTACCTAGGGTCTTGGTCTTCTAGCCAGCCACAGCACTTCTCCAAACTCTCCTCTACTTCAGCTCCTCCAAACTGCACTCTGCCCCAACTCCTTCCCCTGCCTGATTGAAGCAGGGGTTTTTTATCAGGTGACTAGCTTCAGGTGCTCTAATTGGTTTCAGGTGCTTTTCTTCCCTCTACAGGGAATAAGGCCAGAGAAAATGAGGAACACACAGTGACTACCTATGGAAATAAGGCTCCTCATCCTGGGACTTACATATCTCTCCTATATCACTCTCCTGCTTCGGCGCATGGGGCTCTCCAGACCTCGTACCCCCTGGTGCGTACTTCAGGAGGTGAAGGCCGCTTTGACCCCCGCTGCTCGGGCTTATCTCAACCGAGCCCTACGCGACAGCGCACCCCGCCCACCCTCTACCCCAGGCCCGCCGGACCTTTCAATTGGGCCCCTACCCCGTAGATCCCAACAAACCCCTCACCCTTTCACTGTGAGCCGGATGCACGAATTGCAGCCGGTCAGCTTTCAAACCGCGCCAAGGAAACATCTATACACACTCACGCTTCACACCCTTCACGCCCTCACCCTGGTGTCCCGCCCCGATACAAAGTGGCGGGACCTCCTGCCACCTTTGGAGGGTGAGTAGCCCCGGTGGGCCAGCCTGTATTCCACCTTGGTCCCGAGGCCCGTCGGGGACCTTAGTTGGCGGCTCCTTCACGGAGCTGTGAGCACGGGCGTGTTTTTGATGCGGTTCACCCCCATCCCAGATACTTGCCCTTTTTGCAACGTGAGGGAAACTCTGGCACACGTATATTTAGAGTGTGCCAGGCTGCAGCCCCTTTTCCGGCTCCTCACGAATATTTTATTATGCTTTTGGCTGCACTTTTCCCCTCACCTTTTTATTTACACACTCCCCATCCGTGGCCCCACAGTCGCGGGATCTCCTGGTTAACCTCCTCCTAGCCCTAGCTAAAACAGCCATCTATAAAACCAGAGAGAGGCGGTTGGCCAATGAAGCGTCCTGCGACTGTAGGGCCATTTTCCGATCCTCAGTACATTCACGTATCCAGGCGGAGTTCCTCTGGGCGGCGTCCACCGACTCCCTTGATGCCTTCGAGGAGCAGTGGGCTCTGTCCGAGGTTCTCTGCTCGGTGACCCCGTCCGGTTCCCTCCGTCTGACCCTTTGATTGAGGGGAAGAGTGAGAGACCCCAGCCCCAGCCATTGCCGCTGTGGATACCATCATCACTGTCACCTAGGAAGGGTCCTATCCCACGTGGATGTACATTCCCCCCCCCAAAAAACTGCCCACCCCGCAGCCGTACCTATCTTGTCGGGCACTCTCAGGAGAGGAATAATCGGTGACACTGGGCATGGCACTAGGGAACTCGAGGGGGTGGAAGACCACGAGTGTCGAGGAAGCACCCCCACTCTAGGCCACCAGGTAACTCAGGAGGGTGGAAGACCATGAGTGTCGAGGAAGCCCCCCCCGCTCTGGGTCCAGGCTAGGCTGAACACTTCTCCCTCCTGAAGGCTGCTGTGTTATACCTTGCGTTTGCTTTTGTTTTATTGCAGTTTTGTTTTTTTCCTTTTTGGTGATTCTTTGTAAGTGTTATGCAAATAAAATTCTTTTCTGCTTCAAAAAAAAAATCACTCTCCTGCTGCCTTCTGGCCATGCTGTATCACTATATAAAAAAAAGCAAATATTATAAACAGGTCATTCTATTTGCATACCCTTTCCAGCATAAGTGTACAGACATGTATGCAACCTAATATTATAGCAGAATGAATTTTCCTTCAATTATATTATCCATCCTAATCAGACTCTTTTTACCTGAAGACTGATTTATTCTGGCATTTCAATAAACTGTGCTATCTTTAAATGCTAGTGTGTGTATTTCTGTGTCCATGTATACCTTTCAGAGAGAGCCCTACTGGGATTGATTCTGATCTAACACCAGATAACCTCACTGAAGTCAGCTGAGTTACACCAAGGTTTAACTTGTTTGAGGCAAATTTGGATACTAATCACTAGAGCTGTGCATAGGTTGGAAGGATTTCAAAACTTTAAATTTGGCTTCATCTGGAACTGAAACAAAACCCAAGAATTTCAAAATTCTCAGCAAAGTAAAATTCTGGGGGCAAAATTGTTTTAGATTGATCAAAATGTCTTGTGTTCAACTTTTACATTTTTTGTATTGTATTCTAAATATATAATATAATGCAAAAATAATTGAAATAAAGTAATTTCAAAATAAAAAATCAAAACATTTTATTCCAAAACTGTTGAAACAAAATGTTTCAGTAATATCAGAATATTTTTCCTTATTTTCTTCTGAAACAAAATTCCAGCAAAATCGACCCAATTTTGTGATGCATTATGTTTTTGACAGAACTGCATTTTCCAATAGAATATGGTTCTGTGAAAAATCCCCTAATCAGCTCTGCCAATCAATCCATAGTTAAGGATGTAACTGGTGTTCAATTTTAAGATTTTTTTTCCCACTTCCCATGTAACTACTCCAAATTCTCTACTGATGTAAATTAATATCATTCCATTGACTTCACTGGAGCTATGTTGATTTACCCTAACTGAGGATCTGGCTCAAAACATGTGAAGTGTCTAATGCTTATTTGTGTCCTTATGTCCTAAATTTGAGAACATTAAAACACAAGATTCACCACATGAATAGTTTTATTATAATTTTCTGAGTAGGTTAGTTTCCAAAAATTAAATACTTGGCATTATTCCTAATGTATGGTTCACCTTCACTGAAGCCAACTATAAAATTAGGCTGTCAGTCATTAACTGACATAGAAAACTTTATATGAGGTCTTTTCAAATGGAAAAGATCAAACATGAGTTCATATACTGTGCTTTACAGCATACTGCTTTCTGGATAGCTGAATCTTTCTGGTAACATGCATTTGGGGCTAGCCCAGAGACCAGTACCTGGGAGGCCAGGCCAGGCACTGGAAAGATGCATAAGTGTGAGGAGGCCATTGGGGAAGAAACCATATCCCCTACATGTATGTCTACACAGCCTACAGGTGTGAACCTCCAAGCCCGGGTCAACAGTCTTGGACTAGGGGGACCCACACTAGTGCTCTAAAACTAGCTGTGTAGACAATGCTTTGAAATTGCCACTCAGTCTGGAGATCAGGGTCTCAAGCCCAACCCCCTCCTTAGGTTTCAGAGTCCAAACTCTAGTCTGAGCCACAACTCCAAAATGGTCTACAGAGCTATTTTTGGAGTGCCAGCATGAGCCCTGTTAGTCCAAGTCCAGTGACTCAGGCTGAGAGGCTTGCTCCCTACAAGGCCCACCTAACAGTCCAATAATTGTGTTAGCCTATACTGGGGTCTTGTTATATCCCTCCCTTCCTTCCTGGGGGTACATGGGAAGGTCCACACATCATTAAATCACCCCAAATACTGAATTCAGGGGATTATAACAGAAACAGAAGGCAGTCTCAATGATGACAGCTTTTGTTGTGCCCTGCAGACACACTTAGTATTGAGGAAAAAAACAGTAAAATTTAAGCAGTAATAAGTATGTAGAAAATTAGTTCAGGCAATGTGGAGACATTCTAATACCCATACAGTTTATAGATTCTCTTAGAACACCTAGACAAATTGCGAGAAACATTATGAGATATTCCACTAACATGGCAGATGCATTGGTCATGGCAGGAGAGAGAGAAATCAAAAACTGAATAGGAATGAAAGTTCAATCACCTTCTTACTCCTAAAGTTACTCCTACCTCCATGAACACTGCCAAAGCACTGTGGGGAAACTTACATTGTTGTTGACTGTGTTATGCCTGTCCTTTGGATAAACAGAAAATGTATATCCTCAGAGTTGCATCTACACTGAGGTTTTGCTCTAAATCTTCCATCACTGTAACACCAGTACAACTCCACTGGGACTAGCAATAGTGGAAATGCTAGCGTATATCACCTGCTAGTGTTTTACCGCTGTGCCATCTAGCCTTGCTCTGAGATGCGTATAATGATATAATAAGAGTCTTCAAATAAGAGGACACTGATAAATTGTTCTCCATGTCCACCAAGGGTAGTATAAGAATCAACCAGCTTAATCTGACCAAGATAGATTTAGGTTAGATATTAAGAAAAATTTCTAACTATAAGGATAGCTAAGCACTGGAACAGGTTAACTAGGGAGGTTGTGGAATCCCCATCACTGGAGGCTTTGAAGAACAAGTTAGACAAACATCTGTCAGGGATGGTCTAGGTACACTTGGTTCTGGCTCAGTGCAGGGGGGTAGGATTAGATCACCTCTTGAGGGCTCTTCCACCCCTCCATTTCTATTATTCGATATGTTGGTAAAAATAGCTGTTTATGTCTAGCAATCCCACCATTGCCAGTGATGGTGAAGCTAGCCCAGTGTTATAGCCGCAGTGGGAAATTTTCAGAGAAACCTCAATGTAGAGAAAGTCTGGGGCTCTCACAATCTGGTACCCATCACAAGCAGTAAATACACTAAAAACCCCATAGACAACTGCTTTATAATCCTAGCAGAAAAAAAGTATTATAAACTATGGCCAGATACCACTCATAGTATCCACATACTGAAAACTGCCCTGAAATGAATCACCAACAAACTTCCCCAAGGTATGTTCTGAGCTGAGCAAAGGAATAAACAATTCAGTTGTTTCAGTGTCCCCAAGCCCACCCTGCCATCCCTGTTCAATTTAAAAATTACCTTATAAAATACAAAGAGTTCAATGGTTCAATTGATACCACCTTGTCTGAGTCATTGTTTTAAATGTAAAGGACTAAAAGCTAACAAAAGGGAATTGGGAAAAGGTATTGTTGACATGTTTTGCTGCAGCAAGCATTTTAATTGCATTAACCTTGAGCAAAGTAAACTGTGTGGTTGAAAGATTATTTTCCAACTTTATAGTACTATGGCATGGACTAAGGGCTTGTCTATACACAGAAGTTTTATTGCTTTAACTTCCTTGAGTGGATACAGTTTTACCGGTATAAAAATGCTTATTCCAGTATAGCTATTCCCTTACAAGTATAGAGCACTGTTCTATTGGCATAAATATGTCTGCCCAAGGAGTTGTTTGCACATATTCTGTTTGGGTTGAGTTCATTTTCCTATTTGTCACATTTTTGTTTGGTTTTGTTTGTTACTTTTAATCGGGTTGGTGCATTTTGAGGCAATTAATCAAATAAAAGATGTAACAAAAGGAAATGTTGCAAAGGTCCTTTGTTGTCTGCACTATACTCTCATCACCTCATGCCAGGATATACAGTCATTGTTCAAGGCAGATTTTCATCCTTTTTCTCCTTTCTGAAAAGAAAGATGATTGAAAAATTTAAAAGACTGTTAGATATATCATCTCATTGCCATAGCCCCAATTTCTAGCTTTCTTTTGCGTGTTTCACGTGGAATAAAATCACCCTTTCTGTAGTTGTTAGAGACACAAGCTGGGTGAGGTAATATCTTTTATTAGACCAACTTGCACTGGTGAGAGAGACAAGATTTCGAGCTTACAAGAGCTCTTCTTCTTCTTTTTGTATTTATCCAGTTGAGCATGAGTATATTTATTGTCTGTGTCAAGGTTCCTCCCCCACTCTGAACTCTAGGGTACAGATGTGGGGACCTGCATGAAAAACCTCCTAAGCTTATCTTTACCAGCTTAGGTCAAAACTTCCCCAAGGTACAAAATATTCCACCCTTTGTCCTTGGATTGGCCGCTACCACCACCAAACTAATACTGGTTACTGGGGAAGAGCTGTTTGGACACGTCTTTCCCCCCAAAATACTTCCCAAAACCTTGCACCCCACTTCCTGGACAAGGTTTGGTAAAAAGCCTCACCAATTTGCGTAGGTGACTACAGACCCAGACCCTTGGATCTTAAGAACAATGAACAATCCTCCCAACACTTGCACCCCCCCTTTCCTGGGAAATGTTGGATAAAAAGCCTCACCAATTTGCATAGGTGACCACAGACCCAAACCCTTGGATCTGAGAACAATGAAAAAGCATTCAGTTTTCTTACAAGAAAACTTTTAATAAAAATAGAAGTAAATAGAAATAAAGAAATCCCCCCTGTAAAATCAGGATGGTAGATACCTTACAGGGTAATTAGATTCAAAACATAGAGAACACCTCTAGACAAAACCTTAAGTTACAAAAAAGATACACAGACAGAAATAGTTATTCTATTCAGCACAATTCTTTTCTCAGCCATTTAAAGAAATCATAATCTAACACGTACTTAGCTAGATTACTTACTAAAAGTTCTAAGACTCCATTCCTGGTCTATCCCCAGCGTAGACAGAAAGTAGACAGACCCTTTGTTTCTCTCCCAGCTTTTGAAAATATCTTGTCTCCTCATTGGTCATTTTGGTCAGGTGCCAGCGAGGTTACCTTTAGCTTCTTAACCCTTTACAGGTGAGAGGAGCTTTCCCCTGGCCAGGAGGGATTTCAAAGGGGTTTACCCTTCCCTTTATATTTATGACAGTCTGTAAGATCATTTTTTGTGATTCAATATTTTGTTGTCCTCTAGTTATCTTTTTAATTTGTTTATTTCTATCATTTTTATACATCACCTAATTCTTCTCCACCTCCTCACCATATTAGCTTTTACAAATGACTTCTGTTTATTGCTTATTTTATTTCTTCTTAAAAACATTGGCCTCTTTCACATTTAGTCTTAACCAGAAGGAACTGCAAAGTCATGTTCTCCATTTATTTATTAGGAATGTTGCACCTCTTTTCTTCAGTAGATTTCTATACCATTACAGAATTAAATCAGAATTCCCAGTTATATCACAATCCTTTAAAGGTATTTTTCCCCAAGGGAATGGCTGTTCCAGGAGACTGTTTTCTCCTCTAAGTCACTGGTTTGAATTGGACTCTCATTGGCAGTAAGTGAAGCCATCTGACATTAACATCTGATGGATATTTAGTGTTGTGATTGAGTTCAATTGGCACTAAGTGTATTCTTGCTGGAAATCTCTGGAGAGAATTAAGCCAATGGACATCAAGGACTGGCATTTAGAACTATGTTGGTGGGCATTCCAGAAATACCTGAGATAAATACCATATGTTCAAGTCCAGACACTTTGGTGATGTGCATCTTATGTATAAATGTATGTGCATCTGAGATGTATAAATACATCTAATAATCCAGACACAACAACAACCCTCTTCTATTCAAATCAGAGGTGAAGCAAGCCAAACATTCCCTACAACTGTTTCTCAACTGTGATATATGACACAGTTGCTTGGCTTTCAGAAGCGCTGAACACTTGCAGCTCTCATTGACTTCAGTGGGAACGGTGGATGTTGAGCATCTCTGAAAATCAAGTCATGAATCCCTTTCCTATTGTATACTTATTGCTGGGGCACTACATATGGTCCCCTAATTCTACCTTATTTAAATACACTTTTCATTCCTATGTTTAAATAGAGAATAACACTGTATTTGACTACTGGGGAGTGATCAACAAACTGAATTTACCTCTAGAAACTTATATCCCCTCCAAACTGTTTGCATAATAGACAATCCAATCAATATCTAAGTAATTAAACTCCACCATGAGCCATGTTCTGTCTGTCCTTCAGGTTTCCCTTAGTTTCCTGTGAGTTACATCAACATGTCCTGATCTAATTTCTCAAACTACCTCCAAGTTTTTTGTGTATTCCAAGAATCAATTGATCACCTTTATTTCATTAACTTCTATCAAACCTTTTTCCTTTCACCCAAACTGTGTGTCTTTTTTTCCCCCTCTGCCAACTCAGTTTTATCATTCATTAGTAGGGGTGCCCTATTTTCAGAGTTTAGTTCACCGTTGTTTGTTTGTTTGTTTGTTTTTGCTCTAAGAGAATAATCAGGCCAAGAAATTATCCCCTCATCCTGAATTTAATAGGATTCTTAATTTAGGTTTACACTCATTTGGATAGTTTACCTCCCTCTTTCCTGTTCTCCCTCGGACAGAATCAGTTTCCTCCTCCCCAACCTCCCTCCCTGCCCACTATTTTGATGATTTCATCTTGCAGCCCAGACAATAACCAGGAGCTGATTATCCACTGTTTTGCACCTTGTAATCTGTATCAGTTTGCTCTTTGCTCCTGTTTTCCTGATTTTCTTCACACCCCTGGGGATTAACATAGGCTTTTAAATAAAAGTGTAGATTCTGGAGCACAATTCTGCTGTGAGGAGTAGATTCTGCAGCTGCAAAATAGTGGAAGAAGAAATGGAACCCTTTCTATAAGTACAAAGTATTTTTACTTCAAACTTTCCTCATAATCTTTTCTATGTGATTACACATCTAGTTTCTATGGTTGTAAACTGTATTAGCAATACTTTTCTTACATTTTTTCCAGGTACCAGACAGTTTGCTAGCCTGGGAGAGTGGGAACAGGGGACATAAGAGAGAGGAAGAGTAAGGGGGCAAAATACCTTCCTAAAAGACGTCCATGCTTCTTATTCCATGACTGTGTAATGTTTGGCGTTATGCCTCCACTGTGAGAATCTGCCCAGACATAGAACCAAAATCAGAAGCAATCAACTGCTCACAAATTCATGAACCAAAATTTTAAATCAGATATAAAACAAGAGAGAGAATAATTATGAAGGTAGTAAATGACAAGTTGAACAAGAAGTGTCAGTAATCCACGGGGAAAGAATAAAATCATAATTTTAGGGTAGATTGTGGCGGTTCAATGATGAGACAGAACACAGGTTTATCCAAGCAAGCAAGCTGGTTAGCTGAAAAGGGCTGCTCCCTGTCAGCTTTCCACCTTCCCTTTTATTATATTTCTCCCCCCTGCGCATTACCTACTTCCACCGCAAAAAGACACAACAAAGGAATACATGACTTTGATTAATATTCTTATTTTCCAGCCTCTATCTACTACAATCCTAATTCTCAGGCCTTGAGGCCAGGCCAAGGAAGCTTCCCACGATTACTGTCCTTTAATTAACTTCCCAGGGTTCATATCTGGTCCTCGTCCTTGGATGGAGCAATGTGTTGCTCCTACACAACGGTCAGGGTGTGCCCTGACTGTTTCCAGGTGGATGGACTAAACATGAACCCTTCATTCCCCCGATTTTTGTTTAATTATACTCGGCCATCTCATGGTAGCCGTCAATTTGCTTTTGCAAGCAATTTAACTCCCAGACTGACAAGGACATAACTCGGGGAGCTTGCCAGGGCGAATCTCTACAAAGCCTTAGCAAAGAGGGAATACATTATACGCAGCAGCAGCAAAAAATAAGCCCAATGATCACAAACACAGCATAACCGAAAAGTTGTCGCAGCCATCCTAGAGATGGCAGCCAACCTGTAAGCCAATTCCAAAAGCCCTCAAACCCCACATCTTGACGTATGTGTGCCGTAAGATTGGCCATCTCGGCCAGTCTAGATTCTATGGAACGACTGTTATCAGTTAAATTAAAACAACATATATGCCGAAACGTGGAACAGCCTAGGTGATGTTTTAAGAGCAGAAAATCAATGGCTGCTCTGTTATCCAAGATTGCATCCCTTAATTCATGTTGCTCTGCATTAAGTAGGGCAATTGCCTTGGATGTTGTATTAATTGCCTTCGCTGCAAAGCACGCCAGGGCATTTAAGGTTCTGGCTGTATAAGTGGCAAGCCCGGGGACCCCAACAATGGAGGCCGCTAAAGCAGTATACTCAGCGCGACTAAAAAGCTCAACATCTGCAACACAATTATCTGAAAGGGGTACACTTCTTTTACTGTGCCTTTGGCTGGCAAAAGGCAATATAAGCGTCATTCTACTAAGACAGCAAAGGGTGCCATCACTTAAATTTGCAGGAATATAACTAAAGGTGCGTGAGCCACAGGTAAAAAACCACCCTGATGGTAGGATGATATGGCCATAATTGTATGAAACATTTACAGCGTGGGAACAATTTAAGAGGGGTTGAGGAATTTGCCGACAGCCCAAGGGCACCTTTGTACTAGTGCAATTAACCACACGCGCACAGGTGACATTGTTGGCCCCGGCCGGGTACGGTGTGTGGAGGGATATAGCCGTGTGAGGCAAGGTATAGTTGGCCGGGCCCCAATTAGCCATGCCAGAGTACTGGGAAGAGAGATTCGCATAAGCAGCGAGCATCGTCTCATTCCCTATTTCCTCAGGGTGATGACATACTGGTATAAGGCATGTACCTAACAATTCTCCGGCTGCTACAGAATCAGACAAACAAAAGTGGGTAACATTTGCTATTGAAGCCAATCTTTCCCATATGTTATATGTCATTCGGGCCCGTAACGGGGGAAGCGCTCCCGAGCCAACCCCTACAGGAAATAGCAGACACAAAAGGCATACAATCAGCACAGAATTAGCAGTGATTTGGGCGAGAATCGCCACAAACAAAGTCTCAGGAGTCTCTGGCTGTTGATTTGCTGCCAGTCTTCGTTGAGCCGCCGCGACCAATGCTTTTACTGCTCCCCATGTCACGGGCTGGCTTGGGACGCTACGCCTCTTCCGTTTCCGTCCCGCCGTTGTCGACCCGGGAGGCACCACGTTCTCCTCCAAGGTCAGCTGAAACTCCGGTATGGGGTTCGACAGCCCCTGGCGCCATGCCATGCTGTTTCAGTGCCGGTCGCACACACCGGGCTGGAACCCACAACGGTCCTGCAGGGAGAGACACAGCAGCATATCCCCGACCCCAAGTGATTAGAGGTACTGGGCCCAGCCACTGCGGATCGGGCAGCTGACGGTAAAAGACACGCGGTCTTTCCAGTACCTCAGATTTGTGAAAATGGCGATCCGCGGGGGTCTGCTGATCTGCGTTCAGTGTTAAATTATTTAAAGTAAACAAAAGGATATGCATTTGTTGTTGAATGTCTCCTAAGGTTCGGAGACGCAGCTCCCCTTGTTTTAATTGTTTATCAAGCAAGGTTTTGAGCGTGCGATTGGCACGTTCAACAATGGCTTGGCCCGTGGAATTATAAGGGATCCCGTGTTTAAGAAGGACGTTCCATCGGGCGCAAAAAGTGGAGAGGGCTGTGGAGCAGTAAGCTGGGGCATTATCCGTTTTAATTTGGCTTGGGCGACCCATAACAGAAAAACAGGCTAGCAAATGGTGAATAACTTTAGCAGTGGCTTCCCCACGCTGTGGGGTTGCCCACAGAAATCCCGAATAAGTATCAACAGAAACATGTAAAAAGGAATAGGGGCGGAACTGTGGCACATGAGTGACATCCATTTGCCATAGCTGATTTGCTGCAGTACCTCTGGGGTTAACGGCATAAGAAAAAGTAGGAGCAGCAGCGGCACAGTGGGGGCAGGAACGAACAATGGAACGTGCATGATCAGCAGGAATGTGAAACTGCCGGGCCAAAACAGAGGCAGACTGATGGAAAAAGGCATGGCTTTCAATGGGGTCAGAAAAGAGGGAATTTACCTGACCACGTAACGCGCGATCAGCGCGTGCATTGCCCTCAGTGAGTGACCCAGGCAGAGGGGTATGACTGCGAATATGAGCAACAAAATAAGGGAAATTACGAGTGGAAATAAGATATTGCAAAGACAAAAATAGGCGAAGGAGGTCCACATCGACCTGAGGGGTAATGAGGGCAAGGGGTAAATGATCAATCACTTGATAAACATAATGGGTGTCCACAATTAAATTAAAGGGACAATCAGCGAAAAGTTGAAAGGCTAAAATAACAGCAGCCAGTTCTGAACGCTGCGCGGAACGCTGAGGCAGTGTAAAACGAGAACGCCAACGAGGTGGGTCACCTGATTGATAGGTGACGACACCTCGATGTGGAGAGCCATCAGTAAAAAGAGTAACAGCAGAAACAATGGGTTGAGAGCGGCTAAGACGATGAACAATTAGAGGCACCTTTTGTGTAATTACCAACCGAGGATCTTTTGGGGGATTATAAGAAATTTCTCCCACATAATCACAAAGAGCAACCTGCCAAGCCAAGGAGGTGTGGCACAAGGAATCAAATTCACTACGGGACAAGGGGAACACAATATCAACTAAATCAGTGCCAGTAAGTTGCACTGCACGGTGGCGGGCTTTACTAACAAGATCAGACAGGGCATCTAGATATGGGTAAATATTCCGAGGAGGAGTGGAGGAGAGGTACAGCCACTCTATGATAGAGACGGCTGTATTCGTACGGGGTACAAACAGAGCCGCAGTGGGCGTATGAGGGGTGGCAAGAAGAATCAGCCGTAGGGGACGGACCTCAGGGGGTCTGTCCACAAACTGCTGACTTAATGCTGCATTAATTTGTCGAATGCAGGCAATGTGCTCTTTAGTGATGGCAATAACTGCACCCGGTGCTCGGGCTCCACGTAGGAGCTCGAACAACGGCTGCAGCATTGAGGTGGGGAGACGAAAATAGGGCCGAATCCAATTTAAATGACCCAAAATTTGTTGTAATTTAACAAGGGTTAGGGGTTGAGGTAGAGTTAGTGCCGGACGAACCGGAGCAGCATAGGTTTGTAAAACCTTATGGCCGAGGTAGTGGTAGGGATAAGAGCGTTGGATTTTTTCTGGTGCCACCAACAGGCCATTTTGGCCGAGGATTTGAGACAAAGATTCAATCTGTTGTTCCGTGACCTGGGGACCACTAAGCAAAATGTCATCCATATAATGGTAGACCTTTAGCGTAGGGTACCGGGCACGAAAAGGGGTGAGGGCCCGATCCACAAAAAGCTGACACAAGGTTGGACTATTTTGCATTCCCTGGGGTAAGACCTTCCACTGATACCTTTGAGAGGGTTGCTGATTATTATATTGTGGCACCGTGAACGCGAATTTTTCGCGATCTTGTGGGCAAAGGGGGATGGTGAAAAAACAATCTTTTAAATCTAACACACAGAGCTGATCGGTTTGAGGAATTAAATTTGGATTTGGTAATCCATATTGCAAGGGGCCCATAGGTTGGATGCATTTATTTATTTCCCTTAAGTCATGCAACAGCCGCCATGCACCGGATTTTTTCTTAATAACGAACACCGGGGTGTTCCAGGGACTAGTAGAGCTTTCCAAGCGCTGTGCCAGCAAATGCTGCTGCACAAGCGATTGAAGCGCTTTTAGCTTTTCTAGAGGGAGGGGCCACTGGTCAATCCAGATGGGCTCTAAGGATTGCCATACCAAGGGCAATGCGGAGGGCAATGTGGGTGAGGGAGGATTTTGAGCCATCAGATATTAATATCGAGGGTGGTGTCCAGCTTTGTAAGTAAATCACGGCCCCAAATATTGAGGTGGACAGGGAGCACAAAAGGGCGGATAGTAGCAAGGGTACGGCCTCCCGGTGTAGAGACTGTGACCCAAGACAAACTCTGTCGCCCGGGTTTACTACCCCCGATCCCCCACAACTCTTTAGAAGGAACCGTAGGCCAACTAACCGGCCACTCTGGATCACGAATCACCGTAACGTCAGCTCCAGTGTCCACCAGCCCTGTGAAAGGAACATCATTTAAGAGAAGTGTTAACTGAGGTTTCGAGGGGCGGACTGACATTGTCAGAGCAACAAGTGGAGAGGACGTGCTGTGAGACGGCGAGTGAGACAACGTTGATCCAAAGCCGCCTCCGCCCCGAGTTCGATCCTCGGCAGCTGGCACCTGATAGGGGACTAAAATCAATTGTGCAATTGATCGTCCACGCGGGAGTGACTGTGGAAGATGAGTCCACACCTGAACCTTAATAATGCCGGTGTAATCGGCATCAATGACCCCGGGGATGACAAAAAAGCCCTGTTTCCCAGCATGAGAGCGAGGGAGAACGAGACCCACAAAGCCGGCAGGGAGAGGTCCCGTCACCTGGGTAGGTATGGCGCAGACCTCCCCTGGCAGCCGAAAATCAGTGTCCTCCTGCATGATCAAATCAAGCCCTGCACTTCCAGCAGTCGCCGCCCTCATAGAGTCTATGGATTTTAAGGCAGAGGAACGGTTGTCTGAGTGGGAAACACCCCCGTTTGGCCCTGGGTTCGGGGGGGACCCGCCGCGCGGTTTCCCGGCCCGCTACGACACTGATTAGCCCAGTGATAGCCCTTTTGACACTTGGGGCACTTTTTTGAGGGTCGGGCGGGTGCCTTTGATGAGCGGCACTCCCGCTGGAAGTGACCCTCCTTGCCACAGCGGTAACAACGCTTCCCCTCTTTTCCGGTTCTTTTTAGGGCGGCAGCCAGAACTCCAGCTTTATGGGCTTGTGTGCCGATGTTTTGGCACACCCGTAGCATGTCTGAGAGCTCTAAAATGCCAGAGGCTTGCGCCGTCTGGAGAGCGCGGCGGCAATCCTCATTTGCATTTTCAACTGCCATTTTTAACAGGATTTCCTGAGCTGCCGCAGCGTTATCCACCTGTCGGAGGATAGCCTCCTGCAATCTGTTGGTAAAATCCAGAAAGGACTCTGATGCACCCTGACGGATACTAACAAAGCTTTTAGTAGGCTTGCCTGAATCCGGGACCTTCCGGAAAGCATGCTGGGCGCAGGTGGAAATAAGGGGGAAGAGGGCCTGAGGGAGTTGAGTTTGCATCTCAACGGTAGCAAACGGTCCCTCCCCTGCCAAGTGCTCAAAAATAATACCTTCCGCTCTATGAATCTGGGCCTGGCGTTCCGCCTCCTGCCGATACTCACTAATCCAAATAACATATTGACTGGGTGACAGCATCATGCGCAACAGCGCCTTCCAATCTTCAGGGATCAGGGAGTATCCACTACCTAGCCCTTCAATGAGACCACGCACAAACGTGCTAGTCAGACCGAACTCGCGAATTGCTTTCTTTACCTCTCTAATCACGGAGTAAGGCAAACTGACCCAGGTTCCAACCGGGTTGCCCTGGTCATCGTTTTGCCAGGTCACCGGACAAACCGAGACCAGCTCAGCCAGGTCCTCTGCTGTAAGATCTGAGCGAGCCTTCGCTGCGTGCACCATTTGTTGCACCAGCGAAAGCCTCTGAGCAGATGCAGACGACCCCCTGGGGGGCCCCGAAGCATGGGGTTTCAGGGGGGGATGGTAATCACAGACCGGCTCTGGCGGGGAAGGTAAGGGAGGCGGTGGTAATAAAGGCACTGGGGGCGAAGCAGGGAGAGGGATGGCTGCAGGAGCCGACGGCGGTGGCGAAATCGGCAGCCCCTCTGTTGGTGCGGGAGAGGGTTCTTCCGAAGCGACACACTGTGTTGCATCGGTAGGAGGGGGGGTGGCTGCAGGAGCCGACGGGCGTGGTGAGATCACCAGCCTCGTGAGGGAGGGCCTGTCCGAGGCAACACGCTGTATCGCATCGCGGCAGAGGTGCCAGGCATGTAAAGCCTGCACGGGCGCCCGAGGCTCTTCATGCAATGTCTGGCCCAACCGCTCCCAGTCCGCTAGCTTAAGGGTTCCGGCTTCAGGGTACCACGGGCACTGGGCACTCACCTCCTGTAGCAGGAGAGTGAGTTCTCGAGCGGGGCAGTCATGCTGAGCCTTACGCAGCAGATACTGTAGCTCATTGCGGTGTTGCACTTGCAAAGCAGAGAGGGAGCTTCCCATACTTACCACAATGAAAAATACTCACCGGGATCCGCGAAGCGGATGAGTGACGCGTCTGAAACCCTTGCCGGGCGAGGTGAGTGCTGAGGGCCCCACGTTGGGCGCCAGTTGTGGCGGTTCAATGATGAGACAGAACACAGGTTTATCCAAGCAAGCAAGCTGGTTAGCTGAAAAGGGCTGCTCCCTGTCAGCTTTCCACCTTCCCTTTTATTATATTTCTCCCCCCTGCGCATTACCTACTTCCACCGCAAAAAGACACAACAAAGGAATACATGACTTTGATTAATATTCTTATTTTCCAGCCTCTATCTACTACAATCCTAATTCTCAGGCCTTGAGGCCAGGCCAAGGAAGCTTCCCACGATTACTGTCCTTTAATTAACTTCTCAGGGTTCATATCTGGTCCTCGTCCTTGGATGGAGCAATGTGTTGCTCCTACACAACGGTCAGGGTGTGCCCTGACTGTTTCCAGGTGGATGGACTAAACATGAACCCTTCAGTAGATAAAGCTTTTGGGATGTTTTTCCAGCTAAACATTTATTAGATTCCAGCTTTTAATACCCTACTGTTATCATACTGTTTCCCAAACTCTTTGTCAATTACATTCTTTCCTTCCTATGTGAACACATTTTAAATAGAAAAGCAGTAGATTATTTATTTATTTTTTGCAAAGACAAGAGATGTCAATAAGTACAGTCATCTGGTTTTATCATTTGAAATCACTGTAGCATTTCAGATTTTCAAGAAAAATAGATAACCCCTTTTCATTTCAAGGACTGTGTGTTGATGAGTTTGAGAAACAAAATCAATAACCCTTCAAAATGTTTCCATTTACTCTCCTGTACAATAGTTACAGTATTGGTAGCAAGAAACTTGCAAGTTGAAAAAAAAAATCTACTTCAAACGTTTGAACATGAGTGTTTTGGGGTTTTTTTGCACAGAACTTTAGTGTTTTCAGAGTCTGCTCTTCTTTGAACAAGACTGGCTCTGACCTTGAATATTTAAATAACAAAAAAAAACATATTTTTTGCAAGCTTTGCACTTTATTGTTGAAATTATGATCCAGAAGATTTTTAAATATACAGCCCTATATAGCTGCATGGTAAGTAGTATGATATAATGTTCCAGGGATTGAAGTCTGCCACCCTTAATCAATTAAAGGAACATTGTTCAATCATTATTCTCCCCAGTGTTCATAAGTTATAGGGCATATACAGCTATTAGTGCAATGTCATGCAAGGATGTCTCAGTACATAAAAAGTTCACAAAGACTTTGGGTGAAATTTTAAAAAGCTTGACTTAAATTTACATTAATTTAACAGCTGAAGTGGGGACTGGTGCTTGCTAGGGCATCTCTGAGAACCAAACCTAAATCTAAACATGGCAGAATCCAGTCCTTTCCCCTTTAATTTTCTTTACTTTTTGTCTCACGCCAGATGCCTCTTTTTTCTACTCCAACTGTTTGATCTCCCTGTATTCTAGAGCCTTATAGGCCAGGTTCATTAATATTCATCAGTTCAGCTTTTACAAAATCTACTCAAGTTCAGTGGGAACCATAACAGATCATTTAGGGCTGTACCACCAGAGGCTAATAGTATCATGTACCTTCACATGTTTCATTCAAAATTTGGAAACAAATATTAAATAAAAACCGCTTTTCACTCAGACAACAAATCTTCATAAGCCTTCATCACTAAAGCACTGAAGTTTCTTTGAGCTTAGCAGTTTGCACAAAGATTAATTGGTTTTTAAAAGGCACTTTAGCGGGAACCTCACAAGTCTTAAGTTCCTACCTTAATGTATCCATAGACCTGCCAAGTGCCATTCAGTTCAAATAAAATCTCAGACATGTGTGTGTGAGAGAGAGAGACTCTCTTTTTAGGAAATACCCTTTGGCCTACCAGAAGGAGCACTGAACTGGGGAGCCACATGCCCATAAATTCTAGTCGTCCCTTTGCTACTGTGTGCTACTAATATTTCTGTACAGTTCTCATAATTTATTACTAAGGCCTCTTATCCCTTTCTCAGCAGGCAGCCAACTATATTTTCCCTTTCCCTTTATCAATAAGGTAACAGAGAACTTATACAAGCTGTCACTAAGGCAGGGCAGGAAACTAGAACCCAGTTCCCTAATACATGACAGAATAAAGTCTCACCCACTCAACCTACATTACCTTTCGAGATGAGAATGTATGGGCTTAACTATAACCACTGTGCTGTTCATTAGAAAATACTCTGCTCCCAGAGCCAAGAATAGAACCCACAGATCCTGACACCCAACAGTCCAGTGCTACATCACACATAGTTATGTAAGCCACTGTGTTTGCTACATCACAAATGGTTATATAAGCATGACAATGTGTGTTTGTGTGTGTATATCATGCTAGATGTTGGTCCTTGTGACAGGGTGCTGGCCAGGAAATCCTGAGTCAGACCTCTGTCACGCAAGCTTCAATCAGGAAAGGGGAATTGGAGCTGGCTGAGGAAGCCCAGGCCTAAGCGGCAAAAGGGCAACAGCTGCCGGCCTCTTTAGCCGGGGCTACATAAAGTCTGGCAGGGAGGAAGCCAGGGAGAGCAAAGGGAGGAGCCAGGGAGTTAGAGACTGTTCTCTCCTACTGCAGAAACTAGTAGTCCCTGAGGCTGTAAGCCTGATGCTGTCTGTAACTACAAGGTGGTGGGAACTTGTACTGTAAATAAAGAGCATGAGTGATTACACCAAAACAGAGGTCTCAGGCTGGTTTGTTGGCGCAGAAATGGCAGAAGATAGAGGGGCCCACCTGTGCCCAGTCCTCAAACAGGAAAACAACCTACTTCTCCTAAAAATTATGTCTTTAGCTCAAGTGGAAGAGATCTGTGCTATGGATCTGAAAGCTCTTGGTTCAATCATTGATCACGACTCACACAGAAAAGAATTTGAGTGTGATAATGTTGTTAAATATCATTATAATGCATATGCAAGCAAAGGCAATTTACGGTTAGCAGTAACCTTAATTTTGCCATTTCCTATTCTTTAGCACTTAAATTTGCAACCTGGACTTTATTTTAACATAGGGTTTTTTTTTTTTTTTTTATGTTTGATATATAATTGCAGTTTACTCACGTGACTAACTCAACAAAATTAATTGCAATTAAAAAAATTAATTGCAATTTTAATCATACCATTAAACAACAGAATACCAATTGAAATTTATTAAATATTTTTGGATATTTTTCTACACTTTCAAATATATTGATTTCAATTATAAACACAGAACACAAAGTGTACAGTGCTCATTTAATATTTTTATTACAAATATTTGCACTGTAAAAATGATAAACAAAAGAAAGTATTTTTCAATTCACCTCATACAAGTAGCATAGCGCAATCTTTAAATAAATCTTTAAATAAATAGTATTCTATTCTTAACAGTACAATTAATTGTGATTAATTTTTTTAATTGCTCAACAGCCCTAATATTTTATAAATCAAAGACTGACCACTGGGTGATGATCATTACATTACTTTATGTGGAGGGTATCATACAGTCTGTTTTGCCATTATTCAGGCACATAGCTGGTGTTCTGTGATTTTTTTCTACAACAAGGAACTAAGCTTGATATATATACAATATCGCCCATCTTAAGTTATTGTGAGAATCCAGGAATATTTATAATAGATTTAATGTTCTTAAATCTGAAAACACTGAGTAAATTCTGAAGTCAATGGATATATTTAGAAGTGTATTTTGATTTTGTTTAACCTTTATTTTATTGTGTTTTTATTGAGTTCCGTTAACAGGAACTGTCCCTTTAAGAGCAGAGTGGACATTTGATTGTATTTTCCGGATGCAATGCACAGGAGATGACTCCTGTGTGTCCACCATTGTAAGCTCTAGAAAGGTCAGAACTTGATTCAATAGACTTATTTTTCAAGAAAGCAATCCTTATTCTTGAAAGAGTAACATTAGTGTTTATTAGGGAATTGGGTGCCTTATGCATTGCTAATGAGCCATAGAGCCATTTAGCCCTGGTCTACACTAGGACTTTAGGTCGAATTTAGCAGCATTAAATCGATGTAAACCTGCACTCATCCACACGATGAAGCCCTTTTTTCGACTTAAAGGGCTCTTACAATCAATTTCCTTACTCCACTCCTGACAAGTGGATTAGCGCTTAAATCGGCCTTGCCGGGTCGAATTTGGGGTACTGTGGATACAATTCGACGGTATTGGCCTCCAGGAGCTATCCCAGAGTGCTCCATTGTGACTGCTCTGGACAGCACTCTCAACTCAGATGCACTGGCCAGGTAGACAGGAGAAGAACCGCGAACTTTTGAATCTCATTTCCGGAGACTGCGGGAACTGTGGGATAGCTACCCACAGTGCAACACTCCGGAAGTCGACGCTTGCCTCGGTACTGTGGAAGCACTCCGAGTTAATGCACTTAATGCACTTAGAGCATTTTGTGTGGGGACACACACACTCGAATATATAAAAACGATTTCTAAAAAACCGACTTCTATAAATTCGACCTAATTTCGTATTGTAGACATACCCTTAGATTTACCTTTGGATAATCAGTTTGATTCAGCTCAGTTTAGCGGGGATAAAAAAGTTGTTCCCATCTAATGGATGTTTGGTAGCCCTCATGTGGGATAAATTTAGCAGATATAATTTCCAGCACAAACACTATTATAACTAAGCAAATATATTTTTCAGTTCCCTAGTAATTCTTGGGGGGGGGGGGGAAAATCAAGAAAAACATTTTTGAGTTGAACTGAAAATGCATTTTTTTCCAAATTTTTAGTGAATCAGAAAGTTGAAAATGTTTTTGTATCAATTGAAATGTTTCATTTGAAACTAATGATGTAATTTCCATTTTGGACTGATTATTTTTTTTAATGTTTGAAATTACTTTTCATTTAAAAATTTCCTTTAGTTTTATTTCTAAACTCAAAAATCAAAATGTTTCTTTTGGAGCTGTCAGAACAATATGGTTTGATTCTGTTTGTTTGTTTGTCTTTTTTCCTAACTGAAACAATTCAGCAAAATTGACAAGAATTCACGCAAAATTTCATTGCTGCCAAATCTGCATTTTTCACCCAAAAAGAAGAGTGCACAAATTTTTGCCCACCTGTAGTCTCTGCACCTTACTTTGCACTAATTAGAAGGCTTACCAGGTAGGCCAAGTACTTCATGCTCCATGGAAACTTCATTAGCCCTGTTACTTCCCCAGCTAAAGGTCAAGGCATCCTAGCCAGGCAGACTGTATATGGGAAATTGGCCCTACTTCTGTCCTGTAACTAAACAGAAGATTTTAATCACAAGAGTTGTTAAGTCAATACCTTTCACCAACACTGAATCTACACCTTTTTGTAATTTGAAGTCTATAGTTATTTCCAATTTATTTGCTTATGCAAATTAACTCATTAAATAATTTGTACAAAATATCTGCTATGTTGCTGTACAAACCCTGGCAGCTGTGCTCTGAGCCCTGTGGGCTAGTGGTTGTCCAGAATGGAGTTGTTAATATCCAGTCACAGAAAGCATCGGAACCAACTTTGTTTATTTTTCATATTGTTTATACATATTTGTACACTTATTTCTTTGCTGCAGGTGCCCCTTTACACATTTTTAAAAAGCACAGGCTACTCCAGAAATCCCACTTCAATTAACAGGTATAATAATTCAGCAGCCTAAAACTTGTTTCAAATCTTTATGATCTCCCACTAGAGGCTTCCCAATGATCCAGTCCTTCACAGCTAGGGAAAACAAATGGGTTTAGCAATGTGCCTTGAAGTCTGATGGATTAGGACTTGTTCAGATCAAGGAAAAGTGAATGCCAAAGCTGATGTAGAATACCTATTCTATCTAGAGTCTTATACCACCCTTGTCACCATTGTATCTGAGTACTGTCCAGTAGAGTATTAAGTGATGTGACCAACACCTGTTATTTGTAGTGCATTTTCTCTCTCATCTTGCCAATGCCCCCTCTCACTCTTATAAAAGAGGGACTTCAGCTCAGGAGCCACCCTCCCCACACCGCACAACCGTTTAAACAGTAACAAGTGTCCCATTCAGTATGCCATGCATTTGTTCTGCTTTTTTCCATTTCTTTTGCCCTTGTCACCCATATTGTTTTTATGTTTTTCAGTAATTGTTCAAATTGAAATGCGGTGTGATAAAGTGTCATTTTGGGACAGACTTTCACAAGAACATACCCATGGTTTGCACACGTGCAAACTCTTATGCACAAGCACCCATATCTAGATGTGTGAACAAACTAAAGGGTGCACATGGACGTAGAGTTTATATGCCCAGTAATTTAAGGTTGCACAAAAATTCATGTGTATTTTTCCTAATCTGGGTTTAATATTTCAGAAACCAAAGACTGACCACTGGCAATGATCATTACATTATGTTTATGTGCATTGTATTATACAGTATGCTTTACCATTATTCAGGTATATAACTGGTGTTCTGTGATTTTTCTACAACAAGGCACTTGGCTTGACTAACTGGTGAATTCTCTATCCAGGTCAATCAATTTGTGATAATCCCTCTGTTGAGATGAAACCAATATTTTATCTACCAATTTTATCTTTTTTCAGAACATGAAAAAAGTCAGAGTAAAAGACTATAAAAGAGCAAGGCTGCTTCAAGATGGTGATCATAAGATAATCACACTCTAGGGGGTTGAGATTCTTGAATTCACTTCACAGTTCCTGAGCTATAACTTCTACAGCAGTAATTATTTTGTGATAATTAGATCCCAACAAGACTTATTCCTTAAATGTTTGCAATATCTAAACATGCCAAATCATAACCCAGTTAGTATCTTATTCACAGAATGTTAACATCTGTCCCAATATTTTCTGGCTCAAGTGCACTAAATTCAATCTTTTGTGATTTATTACTGGCTCAGACAATACAAAAGACCAAGAATTGTTTTACAATTCCTACATACAGTTGGAAAAAGAAAAGGAGTACCTGTGGCACCTTAGAGACTAACCAATTTATCTGAGCATAAGCTTTCGTTAAAAATCTGTAGCTCACGAAAGCTTATGCTCATATAAATTTGTTAGTCTTTAAGGTGCCACAAGTCCTCCTTTTCTTTTTGCGAATACAGACTAACACGGCTGCTACTCTGAAACAGTTGGAAAAGCTCCCCTATGTGCCCCCTGAAGTTACAATGGATATTGTTTTTCACATCCTGGGCTAAGCTTGTATGTAGTGATGTGTAACACATAGTAAAAGGGACCGACATAGTGAAGACTGGATCAATGCTAACATTTTCACTGTCTCTGGTTTCTCCCTATGCTCTCCCATGCTCTTTGGTATTGTTAGAACACCACCTATATTGAAAGGCAGCAGCTGCACCTGTATTTTGCAAAACAGAAATTATTTAAATGACAATCATTCATAAATACTGAAGCAAATGAATACCTAAAGATAACATTCTTCAATTTACCTTGGCTACAGGCAACATTTTCTCCCTGAGTCTAACATCTAACTTCCCATAATGATAGATAATACCTCTCTCTCCTGTAATATAAAGACAGCAACCCTGACCTCAACTCAGGATGTGGTACCATTAGTCTTCCTCAAAGTACTTCTCCTGGCAAGAGCCAAACCTCTGAAGAGTCTTTCAATAAACAACTCTTGTTCAGTTGACATATTAGACACAGATATTTAGTGTACAAGCCTCATCAATGTCTCTACAAGCATATTAGGAGGTAAGCTATTGCCAGTGTGATAGTGTACTAACATGCCCATAGTGTACAACAAGAACTGTGCAAATAAAGAGTTTTTATGGTTTATTGGTCATTGTAAAAAAAGTTTGAGTCAAACTGAAAATGATTTTTTTTATTTTGGGCTAATTGAAATGTTGAAAAAATTAATTTAAGGTGAAATGAAATGTTTTGTTTCAATGTTGATCACTTTAAACGTTTTTTTTTAAATAAAATTAAAGAAAAAATTGAAGGGAAAAGTTAATTCTAACTGAAAAATTGAAACATTTCAATTTTTCTGAAGGTGTGAGGTTATTTTTAACCAAAACAATTTAGCAAAACTGACATGATTTGTAAAACATTGCCGTGTCACAGAATCTAATCCTTTCACTGAAAAAGAATTTTGGCCCCCCAATTTTTCCCTTGCCTCTTTTACTGCCACCTGTTAAATTAAGAACACTGCACTGTCATTGCTCCACAATCCTCTCTCTGCACAGACCCATGTGCACTACACACACAAATAGAGATAACAGAAGAGGATTTAAACAGCATAATCCTGATGGCATCAGTGGAAGCATCCATACAACTGCCAAATACCATTGTTATTATTGGGCGCAGAGAATACACTTGTGTTTGTAATGCAAAATATACTTTGCAAAAATCTTATATTGCAGCTTATAATACACCAACCAGCGAAGGCTTTCTTGAAACCCACACTGAAGACTTCCTGCAGTAGGCCTTTTATTTTAAGGAACTGCTTCAAGTACCCAGAGTGGTTCTTTACTTTAAAGCAACAGGAGTTTGTTTGAATTTAAGTTACATAACACAGAAACCAGAGCCTGCTGTATTCAGTGGCCTGCTGCTATCTGACCTAGAGCCTGTAGTCCAGAACCCTGCCTTCTAAAATGGAGGATGACTCTTGGTCTCTGCAGTCAGATGCTATATCTTTACATAACATAACAAGTTTGTTTTGCCCTTGATGTCAGTAAGAACTTCTCCATTCACGTAAATGAGAGCAGGATCAGACCCTTGTTGACCAGGAAATCAGGAGTTGCCTATGTGCACTGGAGTTTGCATGTGCCCAAGAAATCTTGCATTCCTTCTTTTGTTACAAACATCCTTGCTTCTGGCCAATGATTATATTCCTTATGGATTCATCCTCAAATGGCCACTTTCTGAACAAGAAGGCAAAACTCCAAAATAAGTGTTTTGGGGGAAGTTAGGTGAGAGGGAGGATTTGCCATCTTATTCCATTCATTCTCCGAGGCAGATGGTCTTACTGAGTAAAGGATAGGGTCAATATATAGGAAAGTCATTGTATATCATAAATCATTTTTACTAGTGGTTTGAAAGAACAAGTTGAAGAATATGAATCTAACAAGATGTACTGAGTCTTTAAATCTTCTCATTTGAAGACAGCAACAAAATAATGTAGTTTTCTTTCTTTTTTTTTTTTTAGTAGTAGGTTTTAAATATATATGATTTAACTATAGCAAGCATAATGGGAAGCTTTCTTATCTTTGAAAATCTGTTTGCATTCCAGATGCTTCCTTTTGAAAACAAGCACTGTTCTATAAATGGCAGATGATCACTATTCAATTCTTTGCGAAAGAAATTTCCATGTAGCTCAGTTATGTGCGCTGAAATAGTGCCAAAGGAGTTCACTATTCATAGACCAACAACCTCCTTCCTCAATCTGAGATCTTCATTTCTGTTCCCCAACATTTTTTTTTCTTAACCCCTTAACTGCAGGCTGACTTATGCATTTTTCCCATCTGCCTCAGCTAACCTGAAAGTTCAATTCGTAGTTGAAACCTAAATGCAGATAACAAGACATTTTCATCATGACATGAAGTAATTACATACTGTACCTGCATAAAAGCTACATACATCTGTACATTTAATGTAGTATTTTGCTTCAGTGGAAGCTCTGGGTGGCCAACCCCTCTGAAAATCAGGCCACTTCCTTAGACACCTATTTCAGTGCTGGGATGCCTTACTTTAAACTCTCAAATTTGAAAATGTTCATCTTAACCTCACTTGTATTTAGCTACCTGTCTGCAAAATGGGCACACTCCTCCCCCTTGGCAAAGTAGTTTGAAATCTACATCTCAAAAGCAGATTTCAGAGTAGCAGCCGTGTTAGTCTGTATCCACAAAAAGAACAAGAGTACTTGTGGCACCTTAGAGACTAACAAATTTATTTGAGCATAAGCTTTCATGGGCTACAGCCCACTTCAGCAGATGCATAGAATGGAACATATAAGAAGAAGATATATATATATATATACACATACAGAGACGTAGCCATACCAACTGTAAGAGGCTAATTAATTAAGATGACCTATTATCAGCAGGAGAAAAAAAAAACTTTTGTAGTGATAATCAAGATGGCCCATTTAGACAGTTGACAAGAAGGTGTGAGGATACTTAACATGGGGAAATAGATTCAATATGTGTAATGACCCAGCCACTCCCAGTCTCTATTCAAACCCAAGTTAATGGTATCTAGTTTGCATATTAATTCAAATATGAAATTTAATCTATTTTGTTCAAATAAATTTGTTAGTCTCTAAGGTGCCACAAGTACTCCTGTTTTATCTCAAAAGCAGTATTGTAACGTTCCTTTTCCATCCAACCAAATGGTATCATGTCTTTCTGCATGAATTCTAGCTTGCTTATTGACTCCCAAAAGCACTGTAAGCTGAAAATGTTCTCAGATGCTGGATGACATCCAATCTGTACACATCCTGTAAAAATTGGAAGCACCATGCATGAAACACCTTTAATTAAGCATCATCAGATTCTTGTTTGTGATCTTTAATAATTCAGCATGTCAAGAAGGGTTAACTGAACTTCCTCCCATCCCTACTATAGTCTATGTTCTGGTGGTGTCAACTTCACTATAACAGTTATCAATGAAATATGCATAAAGATCTCCTTGCTGGTAGCTCCATACAGCTTCGCCTTTAGTTATCATTCCAACCATCAGACAAAAAAAAAGGCAATTGGAGATTTTGAAATCAGGCATAATCCTTAGGTCAGAGAAAAATCCATATAGCAGTGAGAGAAAAGTTACCTGAGCAGCCTTCTGGTTTTAATAAGAACCCTAAGACACATTTATAGAAGAAAAATGCAAACTCAAAATAGCCAAAGATTTCAGGCAAATGAGTACAGTTGGCTACCTTAAAGTGGCAGCTAAAATTCCATAATATACCCATGTTGCAGGAGGATAGAATAAAACTAGAAAGAACTAGTAAATCGTTTTAAAGATACTGGCAAAAAATCCCATATCAGTTAACATATGTTTTCCTGGTTCCTAAGACTCTAAAGGAGTATGACTGCACTGCAGCTAAAGCGAGGAGGATGTTGTCCAGGCTTGCTGGAGGAAGACAGTAGTGCTTTATTCGGGGGCAGGGAGGGGAACAAGATCAAACTGCTGCAAAAAGTCGGGTGTTGGTCAGCTTTGCAGCACTGATTAACCCCCTGGGAATGTAACAACAGAATGCTTTAAAGGTGCAAGCCCTGGTGTTTGAACCTGCTGTGGGCATTGCACTAGTCAGTCCTATTTAGGGGGGTTGGGAAGGAATTTTTCCCTCATCACCATATTGACTTTGGTGGAGTGGGTTTTTTTCACCTTCCCCACAGTGGGTGCCAGGGAAGACCTATTATGGTGGGCACAAAAGGTGGTAGGATATATGTCGCAACTTATTTTGCAAGTGTGGGGCAGATGTCTTGTGCAGATACTCCATAGGGAAGGCAACCAGTGACCAGATAAATGGCCTAGTAAAGGTCTTAAAAAGGAGATGCTGGTTAAAGGAACAGAATGGTGTGGGGTTTGGGGCTCCTATGCTTGGAACGGCAGGGAGCCAACCCCCATTTTTATAGCCCATCTTATCCCTCCTAGGAGATGGGGTGGATGGTAAGGTCCCAGCAATGGATTTGCTGGAGGGACTTGGATGGAAAAAGAAGGGCAGCTGGTAAAAGCCCCCTGGGTAATTACGGAATAAACATGGGGTTACCTGCCCTGTACACTTTTATCTGCTGGGTAGTCCCAGACATCTAATAATAAGTTGCAGCTTGATTAAATCCAAATCAAGTGTCTCCTGTCCTTCTTTCGGTATAGCCGGACAACATTGCTGATGAGAAACCTCTTAAATTCAAATATGTAAATGTTCAATATTCCAGAGTGTAAACTCCCTAGGGGTGTTTATAAATATACCACAGGAACTGGGGGAAATTCTAACCGATCATATATTCAGGGTATGCCATCAGATCACCACAACCCTAAGTTCGGAGGGATTCCTCCTGAGCCAGCATGGAAGTTCTTTCACCGTCAATTGCATTGGTTAGGGCAGTAAACTCAATTCCTTTCAAGACCCATGTGAGGTCGTGGCACTACTTGGTCTATCTTCCTAACCAGTGGGTAGAGCCTCTCATCTCCTGGTGGTAGCTGGGCAAAGGCTCCAATCTCAGTACTATGGAGACTTTGTGCCACACCTCTCAGAAGCATAGTACAGAGTTCACAGCCTAGAAAAGAGGGTCTAAGGGAGCTGTAAGCCACCTTTGAAACCTCCTGATTCTGAGCAGAACTTGGGGAGGTATCCACAAGATTCCATACGTAGCCCAACAGGGTTGAGTTCCAGCTGATTCTGAGGGGCAGCACTGCCTGGATTCACAATTCCCACAGCATTATGTGCTGAGGCCCTGACTCCTCCTATGTACAACACATGTCACAATATAGTTCCCCCACCAGGGGGTCCCCTGGGTAAACACCAGCATCATATATTGCTAATGGTTTTGTATGTATTGGAAAGGATCTCAGGAAGGATTAAAGGTATGAGTGTGGAGCAAAAGGTTTCTTTGCAGGTGGCAAAAGGCCAAAGGGGGAGGAAAGGAGAAAGGAACGGGTTAACTTGATGTTCCAGCTAAACCCAAAGCTAAGGAGCTGACTCCAGCCCAAGGCCATTGCACACTCTGCTACCTGCCAAGAAAGATGGGGAGAGTCCAACCCTCCCCCCACCCCCGACCAGCCGTGAGAAAGGAGAGTTGCTGAACAAAATTGCAGGGGCTGCGAAAAGAGTGAAAAGACGAAGGTCAGTGAGTGAAAAACAACTGTCTCATGGCCCTGAAGCTGGTATGTTTTGGGAAAGCTGAGGAAGCTGCGAAAAGCCAGTTCGGACTGATACAAAAAGCACGAGGGACAAAGGCCCATGAACGGAACCCCCCCATCCCCACCTCCAAAGAACCAAGGGCTTAAGAATCCTCCCAAGAGCCATGGCAGGTCGGAGATCAACAGCGGACTCTGGACGACCCGTGCACGGGACAAGAACTCCTGTCCACCCTTCCCCCTCTTCTTCTTATGTTACACCTAGGCTTGGCCAGCCACAGGTAGTGCAGGTGTGAGTATGAAAGTGGGTTAGGGCTTGGGGACCTAACGCTTTCTTCCTTCCTCTGAGTGATGTGCGGAACCCCCAGCACTCTAGCTGTTATTTTATTATTTTATCAATAAAGCTTTAAAACTCAGTTACTTGGTGTGCTCTGTTATCGCCTCCCATAACGATCCTGCTGCCTCAGCTTGATCACCTGATGCCTCAGGCAGATTGGTAACAGAAATCTGTCACACACACTCCGCTGGCTCAGGACCCTACTCTGGATATTTCCCCTACACTTGAGCTAGGGGCAACCATAAACTGTTTTGAGCAAAACCTGCACTAGGAGGAATTCTCCTTTGTCCAGGTCCAGGGCTCTAATGGAGTTTTTACACTGCTGTAATAGTGTAAAAGGGCCGTTCCATAGGAGAGAATCCCTCCCACCATCTTCACCTTTTGTTAGGACCTTTCCCCCATTCCACTTCTTAGTGGGCTGTTCTGGGAAGAACATTCTCCTTTTGTCTCCTGAAGATCGGACGGCCATATATATATATCCAAAGTCCACCTCTTTTTTTCCCATTCCTCTAGAGCCCATTATTGTCTCCAGTATATGTTTTTGAGGCACATCTGAACGTTATTCCTTCCAGACCACCTTACTCAGTAAGTCACTCTATATAGAAAGCTTGTAGTTCCCCATTACAGGGAGATTAAAAAGTTGTCTGTTCTGGTATAGCCTTCTGTCACATCTAATGCTTAACATCAGGCTTTTTTACAGATAAGTTACATCGCTGCAGGAACAGTCCCCTGAGATTGCCCATCTCCCTGCATGATGTCTTTACTGCACAGCTAAGTCGGGGGTTTAAAGTGCTTTAGCGGAGTTTAAGAAAACTGAATACATGTGGTGAATAATAATCTGTGTTACGCTTTCCTAGCTATGTATAGAAATCAACACCATTGAAATGCAGACCCCTCTGAGGCAGATGTTTAACAGGGCACAGCAGCACTACACAATAGTTCAGGAGAGGAGATAAAAGATGAATACTGTATCCCACTGAAAGTGCAGGAGGAATTTAAAGAGGCAGAAAAAGTAATAACCTAAACTGGAATTAAGCCTAGACATCAGCACAAATACATTTACTCTTGAAAAAAAAAAAAACAACCTCACAGCATACGTGGGCCAATTTGCTAGTGCAAATTACTCAGTTGCCTTGCATAATTATTACAGTCGCACAAGTAAATTAGGGGATTTGTTACCCTGCATCTCATGTTGTCAATGACACCAGAGCAAAATGAGTGCAAAGTGCGTGTAAAACACTACTGGCTCTGAATGGTAGTATTTTACACCCACTAGAGAATCAGACCCTAGTCTCCAGACAGTTTGAAACTTTAGGCCTCATGCTACAAATAGTTCCCCCCAAAAGACAGTGCCTTTTAACACCATGCTGGGACACTGGTTCAGTACTGACTGGAAGAACAGATTCTGATCACTTAATAGGTAAGGTGATCACTGCCTGTTGTATTTGCCATATCTATTAAAAATTTAAATTACATAAATATTTACCACCTGAAGAAAATATTTTCAGAAAATATTCCATGCATGTGATACTGAATAGCTACTGGTCTTTTCTGGGTATTTTCTTGGATATATCAGAGTCTATATCCACTAATGGCCAAACTGCCACCAAGTCTATAGTACTAGAAACCAGCTGTTTTCTTACTGTTTTCTTTTAAAATTGAGCCTGTAAATTGTGTAGTTTCTTCAGGCAACTTATATACAAGAAAAAAGTGGCTAGAAAATGAAATTATATCAGATGCTTGCAATATGAGTGCTTGTAAAAGAAATGGGCAAAACAAACTCAATTTATTGCAGTTGACATGATAAGCATAAACCTTGTACAATATAATTATAATCATAGCAGGCAACTGGTGAGCTTTAAAATTATTTCAGAAATGGACAAAAATAGAGGGTCCAGACTGATGTTTTCATAATCTTTTACAACCAGAGTAGAGCATTTTCAAAGATTATTCTGTTTCACACCACTAAAGCTATACCTAAAAAATGATGTTATTCAGCAGGTAGGTCATATTTTTTTTGCTAGAGGAATTTATCATTCTAATGGATCCTCATAGCTGAATAATGAACTGTGTAAGAGAGGGGAAAACTATTCTTGTTTCTTCTTGAAGTATCCACAGCAAAACACAAAAAGGCATGGGAAATATGGGGATGGAAGCAAACAGGTCTGCTAACTTTTTGGGTATTTGATAAGTTGTGTCAAAGGTTATGTATTTGAAGTCCCAGGGAAGTTTAAAACAAGTCACATGTTGACCAATTCCCAGAGCATGACTGACATCATCCTCAAAGGAGATCACTTAGCTACATTCCTGACAAGTCAGAAAAGTGGATACCAAAGGGAATGGGAACAAATGGATAGTCCCTGGAACAAATTATGTGGAAAACACACCATGTTGCTGTTAAAAGAAAAAAGAAAAGGAGTACTTGTGGCACCTTAGAGACTAACCAGTTTATTTGAGCATGAGCTTTCGTGAGCTACAGCTCACTTCATCGGATGCATAGCATATCGTGGAAACTGCAGAAGACATTATATACACACAGAGACCATGAAACAAAACTTCCTCCCACCCCACTGTCCTGCTGCTAACAGCTTATCTAAAGTGATCATCAAGTGATCATCAAGGAAGGCCATTTCCAGCACAAATCAAGGTTTTCTCACTCTTCCCCCCCCCACACACACACACACAGACACACATACAAACTCACTCTCCTGCTGGTAATAGCCCATCCCTCTTTGAAACCTCTCTTTATAATGCGCATGATAATCAAGGTGGGTCATTTCCAGCACTAATCCAGGTTTTCTCACCTGTGGCACTGTTGTAGATAAAAAAGGGTTAACCTAACGCTAAGTTGCCCAGGGCCTGCTAGGTTACAGAAAGTGATAGTAAAACTTTCTGAGACTGGTTAGAACCAGCCAAAGGAAGAATGTATAAACAAGTTAGAGAAGTTTCCAGAGAACTCTAGAAAAGCACGTGAACACTGTGGTTGCCAAGACAATGCAGCAGAGTATAAAAGACAGACTGTGAGGAGAAGTGTCCGTTTGTGAGTCAGATAGGGAGGAGAAGTTTCGGACTTTGCTGACGCTGTAAGACTGCTGAAACTCTGTCAAGCCACCATCAGGAACCATTGATACAGACCCCAAGGACTCATACTAATGTCTAGCCAGCTCTGTTGTGGGACTTTGCTACTAGTTGCTTGCTTGTGTATTCCATAAACTTTGCTTAATCAGAAAGTAGAAGGCTCTTGTCCGATTTCTGGTGTGCCCCATTTCATTCATAAAATTCAGTCAACAGCACCACAAAATACCATCTTCTCTATGTAGCCATTCCAGTGATAGTAATGTAGTGCACACACACACACACACACACACACACATTCTTTACAATATAAATCCACTGCTATCTACCATATGCTTCCCCAAACTGAAGACCCCAAACCTTTGTCTCCTCAGATGAGCAATGGAGAGCTTAATTAAAAGGAAAGAAGAAATTAAAAATGAAGGGGTCATCACAACATATTAAATGTCAATGTTGATCCTAAAACAATCAGAAAAATGTCCAAATTCTTAGATGGTGTAAATTGGCATAGTTCTATTGGCTACACTAATGGATTTGATCCAGAATAGGTGTAAAAATTAGAGGTTGCCCCATTTTGGTTTTGTGGCCCATACAAAGCAATGAAATGCCTCAACCTTTCTTGAGCCAGTAGAAATTAAATCAATAAACAGTAGACAAACAAATTGTGATTCAAGCCAAAATGGAGAGTGAAAAGTGTGAGTTAACTGCAGCCTAATAGGAGAAAAGGGAAATAGAAGAACAAATGTTAGTTCTGTATTCACTGACAGTTCAACTTGGGACAGCAGAACTTACAGCTCACCGTAGACAGCCCACGTTTTTAATGTGTATGGGGCCCAACTGTGCACACTTGGGGATACCATCTCCCACTTGTAAAAGCTGCAGCCGATACAGGAGTCTCACTGCTGAACATGCAGAAAAAGATAACATGGAAAGCATAGTAAAATAACATTTTAGGGACAGTAATGGACTAAATGAACTATCCTAGCCAGGGACCTAGACACAGAGAAAGGATGTATCACAGCAGCAGCGTGATTTAAGAAAAAGCTAATACACTTTTTCCCAACCAGAGTCACCCACATGTTATTGTTAAAGCATGTTATGGATTGGAAGCACATTAAATAGAATGAACTGATCCAAATGAAAAATATTGTCACCACTCCCACTCACCGAGGTAAAAATATTGCAGGCATTTGAAAAACTGTCAGATACAATTCAGCACAACCTAAATGAAAACTAAAAAGGCTGGTGAGTGAGAGTCTTTCACTGACTAACTGGCAGTCTCTCAAGACAGCATTTTCCTATCTTTGTGGTTCTCCCACCAAAGTGAAAAATATCCATATATGGTTTGCTTTGAAGAAAGATGTTGTTAGAAGTCTCATTTTTTTTCCCCCTTGCTATGAATTGTTTCAGAGTTAGCTGAGACATGGGCTCTGGGGATCAGACAAATATTTAATGTTGGATCCCCTGCCAGTTAGTTCAGGGCATTTGAGATTATAAAAGGGGGCTTCAGATGGGGTGGCATGGTCACTGCATTATGACCATGCAGCTGAATCATCATCTACCCTTCCCATGCATTTATGGCTGGTGAAGATTATTCCGCTGTCACCACAATCAATTTTTTGCAGCATCCAGCATCTCCTGCCTCCTCCTACAGCAAGAGGTGACTTCTTGTGCCTCTTCCAGGAATTAATAACAACAATGATAGGTTCAAGTAAAAATGCCAAGATGACTTCTCTTTCTTTCCCCGCTTACTGACTTTGTACACAGATTCTATGTTACATGACATGGTTCAGACAGATTAAGAGAGCAGGAATCATGAATCAATGAATGGGCAACTTTTCATTCTTTTGCATGTCACAGTCATGACATTAGTATTCTTAAAGGTGATATCCAAACTGCAGTAGGATATATTGTGCTTCAACAACTGAACAGCCCTATTCAGCACAGAGAATTTTGTCAGTCACAGATAATGACCCAGTATGAAGTCTGCATAAAGTTGCCTGGGTATAGTCTGATCATAATTACCTGAGCAGAAAGATAGAGCATTCTCCTGAAAAACAGACTTCTCCACATTTTCATGAGTCAACACAGACACAAAGCAAGTTCCCATTCCTCATTGATATTCTCTGACCATCAGACAGACTCATTCAGACTGTCTGGGCAAGTGACTCCTTTAGTGAAGTGAATCACAGTTTTGGGAGTAGAATATGATTTGGTGATTTTTTGTATTGTGTGTACAAATTCCATAAGAATATATGGAATTAGGGAATACATCTGTGGGAGAATTTATGCAGACGCTTATACTGGAACCCCAAAGATTTTCCCTCTGTGCTCCCTTGTGGTCTCTGGAATTTTTATTTCTTCAGACCTCTGCCCCTCTCTGCACCCTTATTCTCCCATTTCTTGAGCACTTTTTATTTCATCTGAGAATCAGTATCTGATTTTATTTTCTGTGCCCTTCCCTGTGGCTGTAGAACATACATTTAATTTGTCCAGAACTTGATGAGCACTGATTCCCTCTATTCATAGCATCTTTAGCTTCTTCGGTTCATTGTAACGTCACCATCAGACTTGGCCTCTTTATTTGTTAATTTCATTTCAGACAGGGAGAACTGAGTGGGCTGTTTACTTTGCTTGCTTGTATAACTGATTTTCTCAGCTATGTAAACAGCACCAAGACTGCTGCTCATCAGTAGACAGACATATTGCTCGGGAGCACCCATAAGAATGACATAGCAGCATTACTATCCATTCTCTCTTTTCCTTGCTGTATCTCTTGATGGCTATAGATTTGCTATTCTTTCTTCCTTTCTGTTTCTAAGCTATGTGGTTAGGAGCATTTCAGTTATTCAACATTATTTCTTTTACACACAGGCAAAACCTTATATTTCTGTACCTTTTTTCAGATTATGGCAAAAAAAACAAAAAAGGAAAATAATACAGTTTCCTAACAGAGAAAGTGACAGCTCTGTATGACTCAACCTGGACCATTATCCACTGGGAGTTAATTTTCACTGAATTAATTTCCTTGCAGGCACTGTTTCTGACAATGGACAGGAAGAAAATGGTGGCATAGAAAAGAAAGGACAGGAAAATCTGGATTAGAGTAATAGAGATTACACATGGAAGAGACTAATTTAATTCATTCCCCTGCTAATTCAGGGAAAATGCAATGCTCCAAAAGGGTCAGTGCCCAGCTCATAACTCATGCAGGGTTTGCAACAAAAGCTCACAAGTGAAGTTCAGACCTGGTTAAAACAGCAGCTGAGGAATCCTAAAGAGAGGGAAGGTGTCTAGGGAAATGCCAGAGTGCTGGGAACTAAAGGTTCTGTGTTACCTGGAGAGTTTGGGGAACTATCCGGTAGAAAGCTGAGACACAAATGTTCTATAGCAGTGGAGGGCAGTAGAAATTCAGTTCAGATGAATAAGGAGAAAGGCTCAAGGAGAAAAGGGGCGAGAAGACATTGATGTGCTTATCTCTGACACCTAAAGTCGTGTTTCCCTCTTTCCAAACAACCAGGGCACCAAAAAGAGCCCAGGAAAGAGAGTGTCTGGCTGAGTTTAGTGTGTAAGGAATCAGTTACAGTGTACCAGTCTCTCAGCATTATACATGTCAAAAAATTGCCCAGTGGATGAGTGCACTCCAGATTCCAAACCAAAGATGTGAAGTTTCCCTACTCCACAAGGCAGTTAGATCTGCTTCCCTACTAACATATTGTGGACATTTTCCTGCCTTACCACCAATGCAGGGCTGAAAATCTAGAAATACTATACTATACTGGGTAATACCATAATGTTTCTATTTTTAATCCTTATCTATTATCATTAATAAAGAATGCTGATCATCTATACGGTATCATAAAAGTATCATGCGCATTGTAAACAAAACAACACAGATATCATCCCTGTTACTAATAGCATGAAGTCTTGAGTTAGCTCAGTTAGTTAGGGTATATTTCACAATAATGGGAGAAGGGTCTATAAGTGCAATATCTAAGAGAGATATGCTTTCTGCTTTGTTGAACTCTTCCCGAAAGAAGCAGATTACTAGTTTGCTACTAATATCTCTAGGGTGTACCAATACCATATTTTGATTTAGTTTCTCCTGTTACATGGGAATCTTCAGACTCAGACCAGTGATTTCTTTACACCTGTTGTTTCTTGGGAGCTGTGGGAAGCGGCATGGGCTGAGGGATGTTCTGGACACTGCTTCCCACAGCCTCCATTTGCCTGGAGCAGTGAACCGCAGCCAGTGGAAACTGCGATCAACCAAACCCGTGGACGTGGCAGGTAAACAAATCGGCCCGGCCCACCAGGGGGCTTACCCTGGCGGGCCGCATGCTAAAGGTTGCTGATCCCTGCTCTAATGACATATTAACTGAGTTTTTCATTAATAGGATCCCAGTCTAGATATTGAGAGTGCTATTTGGCCTAATGATCTGGGTTTAAAGCACAGTTGCCAACTTTCATGTGGCAAATAAGCACCCCAACTTTCACAATAAGCCAAAACTCAAGCAAATCCCATTTCAAACCAAGGCCAAAATAAGCCAGTCCCTAAGAACCCCAACACTGTATGTAACTAGATCCCCACGGCGTGCAGTCTGGGACTGTGGTGGACCCATTTGCACCCTGACTCTCTCTCCCCCATGCACCTGCTTGCCCCTTGACCCTGCTTTCTGGGAGCTGATCAAAAAAAAGAAGAAGCAACAAGCTATAACAAGCAACAAGCTACAAGCCAAACAAGCAACAAGCTACAAGCCAAAAACTAACCAACAAGCAACTCACAAGTCAATTAAGCCAAAAACAAGCCCAATTTCTGTGTTTTTTTCGCAGGTTAGGCATATCTGGTTTGAAGAGATCATGACATGTAAGGTGGAGAGGATGTAAAATATAAAAGCTCAATACAACAAATATTTCTGTGACTTTTACAGCTTTTTATTATCCTCTCCTCATTAAAAAACCTCTTTCATGAACCCAATTAAAAGTATATCATCTGGTTCACCGGAGAGGTTCCTGTGCCTGCTTATTGCTTCTCGGGGGAAATGGATATTTTTGCTTGTGGCAAATCTAGGGCTAGATTCTGCATTGCTTCCCCCGCCACTCTGGATTCCTTTGCTTTGGGACCACAGCTCGGGCCAGAGCAGGGCCACAGCACAGTGGGGAGCATTCTGCCTCAGTGTACTGGCTGGTGAAAACTGTACACCTCCTGAATTCAGACAGCAGCAGCAGGTAAAATTGTGGCAGCCTGAGGAAAGAATTAGGATGTAGTTTTCAGATTGACAGCCCTGGAGACTCAAATCCTCTAGTCATGCATGGAATAGGTACAATATGGTCAATTGGCTTTCCCGCACTGTCCCAAAATATGTCTTAACTGTGTTGTAAGGGACGCATGTAGTTGAATCCACATTTACAGTTCTTTACCTTATATATTGGACTGCTGAGACTGACAAGGTGGCCACTGTCCACTGGGAAACAGTGGACACTTAGAAGACTAAGTGACAGATCATTAGATAGTGTAAACCAGCACAGCTATGTTAGTAAAAATGGAGTTGAACCAATTTATTATCAGTGAAGTATCTGACCCTAATTCTGTATTTGTTTGTGAGGTTTGCTACTCTTGGTTCTGGCCAATAACATGAGACTTCCCTTAGGAAGCAAGTGTCAAGTGAAATCTGTCTTTTCTAATGTGCCAGGTTGATCCCTGGTGTTGTTCAGTGGAAACAAGCCAGCAAAGTTTAGTGGCACATGGTCTTAGAGTTCCTCCTTACTGCTGGCCTCAATACTGTGCTGAGGAGTGGGGGGAATAGAATTGTTGGAGCAGCTTCAATCAAAACTGCTCATAAAGACAAATGGCAGAAAGAAAGGCTACCATAGCATCAAAGCTGGCAAAGTTTTACTGCAGGAATTAATAAATAAATAAAATAACACTAATGGGCAGGTGACTGAAAGGCAGTAGCTTATAAGCTGTTGGTTGTATCAGAAAGTTCCAATTTCACACTCTGACACCTCACATTACTGAAGAGAAAGATATAAGCTGGTGCACTGATCAGAAGAAAGCAAAACATGAGTGATTCCCCCTCTCTCCCTTCCCCCAACTTGTTGTTAAGAAAGATAACATCAGAAGAGTGGGAACTTGCATTAAAATAGAGATAGAATGACATCTACTGGCTGTCATAAATTGGCTTTTGGGGCAGCTGGAAATGTTCTTTAAAATAAAAATGTTACACCAACCAGCCCCTCATCATCAATGGGAATTATCTGTGCACAGTAAGGGAAGAACAGAATTTATAGGTTTCTTTAAAAAGACAGAAGGCAAGTCAATCTTTAATTGATTAACCATGTAACCAGAAGTACTCACATAAATATCTTTAAAACTGGTCTGGATCTTTATTTATTTATACTTGTGAATAGGTAACCACTCTCTTAACTGCTGTTAGATATAACAACCCATCCTGATGTGATTCTGCATAGCACACAGGTACCCAGAGCACATTTTGCTAGAATAAATCACAGAAGGAAAGAGATTTTTTTCCTCACAAAAGAAGTGAAGTTAAGAGGCTTACTTTGACTTCAGAATATTTGCTGCATTGCATTGCAAAAGCAATCCTTAATGTTTTCCCTGAATGAATTTAGTGCATTAACATTAATTTGCTTTACATAAAAGAGCTACTAATGTCTCCAACTTCAAATGAGTTTGTTTTGAGACTCCAGAATATAGAATATTTGTGTATTTAAAGCTAAATGCACTGAGCCTCTGAAATCTACCAATGAATCAACAGGAGGAAATGCAGTAGACAGCTAACAATAGGGGATTCGATTAGTTAAAATCCTACAGCCTTTAAGTTACAGCAAAGTTGTCATTATACAATAAAATAAAGAGTGAAATGATCTAAATAATGTATAGCCTACTGTATGCAATCTAATTAAATAATTAATTGAAACATTTAAAACATTTAAGAACTGATTATATCTTATAGAACATCTTTCATCCAAAAACACTTAATATATCTACACATACATTACACCCACCACTAAAATACTTCCACCACTTGAGAGAAACACCTAGCAACACTCTGCAAGAATATCGGACAGAAAATTAATCTTGCCCACATGCTCGGGGTTCAGCTGATCGCTATATTTGGGGTTGAGAAGGAATTTTCCTCCAGGGCAGATTGGAAGAGGCCCTGGGGTTTTTTTGCCTTCCTCTGCAGCATGGGGCATGGGTCACTTGCTGGAAGATTCTCTGCACCTTGAGGTCTTTAAACCATGGTTTGAGGACTTCAATAGCTCAGACATAGGTGAGAGGTTTATTGCAGGAGTGGGTGGGTGAGATTCTGTGGCCTGCATTGTGCAGAAGGTCAGACTAGATGATCATAATGGTCCCTTCTGACCTTAATGTCTATGAGTCTATGAAGAATAGATCACCTTGAATTGTGTTATCGGTCCTGAACTCAGTCAGACAGAAGAGCACCACCAACTGAATTTTAAGTAGATTGCCTTGAAAAATAACTGAGCATCAGGGTTATTTAAATAAAAGCTGAAGATAAGACAATATTTTTAGAAATCTAAGTGTAATGTTATTCATTTTCAAACAGTATGCGGAAAAAGAAGTGAAGGACATGATGTGCCACTTTGTTTTTATAGAAACAAACTTCTGATTTACATCTTCCAAAAGATTACATAATCTTCGATTACCTGACTGTGATCTTATTTTAATCGCCGTAAGTAATTATTGTATAATCTTTCTATTTAAACTCAACATAAACCTGATTTCACTGCTGACTTCTTAGTTTGCATCCATCAGGTTCTATAGTATCTTTTGCCTGGTCTACACTACACAGTTAGGCCCTGGCTCTCAGCATACAGGTAGGGGCACACCCAGCTGTAGTTACAAGCAGGCTTTCTGACCAGCCCCTGCATGGGAAGGTTACTGCCAGCTCCTCAGGCACACACCCCCTTTAGAATATGAACCCAGAATTAGACCATCTTGCACTGCACAGGGAACAGTGTAAGCTCATACAGTTCGCCCCCACTTTCAATGTGGAGAGGAATATGCAACAACCTTTTGCCCCTGAGTTATGATTCTCACACACTTCACTCCAACTCACTGGTTTAGATAAAGAAAAACAAGTTTATTAACTACAAAAGACAGATTTGAAGTGATTATAAGTGACAGCAAACAGATCAAAGCATATTACCTAGCAAATAAACAAAAACTGAAAACTAAGCTTAATATACTAAATAAATTGGATAAGAATAGCAGATTCACATCCTAAGAGATGATACAAGCAGGTTGCAGATTCTTAAGGGGCAAGTTGCACTTGCTTTACAGCTTGGAATCCCCAGGTGTTTCATTCACAGGCTAAAAATCCCTTTAGCCTGGGTCCATCATTTCCCCAAGTTCAGTCTTAGTTCCTCAGGAGTTTCCATGAGTCTTCTTGGGTGGGGAGTGAAGGACACCAGATGATGTCACTCCCTGCCTTATATTGCTTTTGCATATGGCGGGAAACCCTTTGTTCCTAAAGTTTGGTTCCCAGACCAGTCTGTGGAAAAATATTGACATCCCAAGATGGAGTCTAGAAACATGTGGTCTCATCACATGTCCTTCTAGAGTCATAGCAGCCATTACTTGTCTGTAGCGTTCTCAGGAAGGATCCCCAAATGGGAGATAAGCTTCTCTTAAGACCTATTGTTTTTTCCTAATGGCCCATTGCCTGGAATAGGCCCTTCCCCACCCATTATCTAGACTGAAAGCATCTTGTCTTGTGGGCATTATACAGGTGTAACTACATTTGAAATACAGATACATAGGCAATATTCAGAACTTCAGATACAAAAATGATGCATGCCATACAAATGAGATAATCATATTCAGAAAATCATAACTTTTCCAATGACACCTCACATGACTTATCTTGCATAAAATACATCATAATTATACCACAATCATATCATAATAATATCATTATGAAGAATATGGGGTACAGTGTCACAGAGAGAATGGGGAACATATGAAGCCCCTGCTAGCTCTTTATCACAGCCACCACCTCAAGCAACTCTGCAATTGTTCATAGATTGAAAAACTGGTTAATGTCACCAATGAATGCCTTACAGCATAACAATACCCCCATCTCATCTCTGCTTATCCACTCAATAGAGTTTAACATGTTGACACCCTGAATGATTTTTTTCCCAGACAGAATTTAGAATAATGGGGTGTGGGGGGGGGGGAGGGGGGAGAATAGGGAGTATGGGGAGAAGGTATGAGGGGCACACAGAGCCCCTAGCATGAGAGGAAAGTGGGAATGGGGGGGAACTCTAGCATGGGCGGAGGGAGAAATAATGAAATGGGGGTAATTTGGGGTCACACAGAGCCACTGCCAGGAAGGGAAATGGGGTACCCTGCAATGGGGAAAATGGAATGGGGGTCACACATAACCCCTGTCATGGGGGAAGCACATTGAGGGGGTTTGGGGGAACCCCTGAAATGGAGAGGGCTGGGAGGGTGGCACAAGAGAGCTTGTGGGAGGTTACAGAGGAATGGAAGGAGCCCCTGGTGTGTGTAATAAGCTCAGCCTGCCCAAGCTACAAAGTGTGTGACTCCCCCACCCCCACCCCAGGAAAGGTGAAACATTTATTTTATAATATTAAAACTGGCAGGTTATATCCAGATTATTTACCTAAAAATTCCCCTAAAAAGAGAGACAGCCTGAAAATACCACAGCTTCCTATAGGTGAAATTGTGGCATTTCAGTCTGATTCAATAGTGTACACAATGTGGAGCCGCTCAGCATCAGGGAAACACAATTCTCTCTTCGTAACCCACTGCTCTGCAGCCTACTGCTTAACCAGTTCACTTGACCTGCTCTGTGGGCCAGTGCAAAAGAGGGGCTGGGCAAAGAAGGAGACAAGTCTGAATACTTCCCATCACTCTAGGGTGACCAGATGTCCCGATTTTATATGGACAATCCTGATTTTGGGGCCTTTTTCTTATATAGGCTCCTATTACCCCCACCCATCCCGATTTTTCACACTTGCTATCTGGTCACCCTACATCACTCTCTATCCAATCAGGGCTGATACATGTCTCAGGGGCACACTAAGGGTGCAATCCGTGTGCTCCTGAAAGTGCTGGGACTGCAAATGTAAGCTGCTCTTATACAAGTTATGCAAAGTAAGAAGAAAATGCTCTTTGCACATTTCTTCTATCCGCACATCTGCATTATGGCTAGTTATACTTTGGCCCAAAGCAATTTTTTCTCTTCATTAACAGAACAACAAAACAATGTCATAGAGGTATTTAGTTTTTACCTCTTTAATAGTTGTGTGAAACACAGTCGGTTTTCCCCTGAACACACCATCAACATGGACTCAGTGACTGATCAGTGCTCCTCCCCCTCTGCATCTCAGGCACTAGGGAGGAGATGGAACAAGAAGACAACAGCATGACAGCCTTCAGTTCCACTGACTAGGGATGTGTGCAAAAAGATCAGCTTGAATCCCTGAGTCACCCAGCAACCAGGTGAAGAGCCCTCCCCGCTACCAGGACTTAGTAAGCGACAAATAGTGAGGTCTACAAATGACAGATTAAATGTTTGACTCTACTACAGAATCTCTACACTCATGATGTTAAGGGTTCATGGTTCCCTATGAACACAGCCCCATGTGTGACCTTAATAAAGTATACAATTCATAAAAATCTTAAGGTTCAAACTGTATCTGATTGCATACATCACAATTAGTAATTCATGCTAACTATAAGGGACATCACTTTTTATGTTTTTTGAATTGTAGATATAAAATAAAATGGTTTGATTCATCTAATACAGTTTAGAGCATGGTGACAATTTACACACTATTTTTAATTCATTTTTTAAAAAGTAAATTCATAATGGGTAAAATTTTAGTTACAGTTTCAGAGGTATATACATCTGGTGTTGCCATGACAACTCAGACACAACTGTCAGGGTTATTGAAATATAACCGTCTGCTTAAACTATCCCATAAAATCATGCCCTAAGGTCACCTGACTAGTATTTTTTCTCTCATATAATTGTGTCCTATATTCCCATAAACCTGATGAATGTTAGGGTAACTGAAATCGTAGTAATTGATTTTACAATAAACTTGTCATGAAAAGTTTAATCCAATTTAGGGCAGCAGGGTTTAAATGTTTTGTCTATTCAACAATCTCTTGGCTGGAATAATAAGTTTATGTAAAATAATACGATAGATTATATGACCTGCACAGCTGTGTAATAAAAATGCTAGATGATACAGTGGGTATATGTCCCCTGGGTTCGAATCTCACTTCAAGCAACAAATAAGAAAAGGAGTACTTGTGGCACCTTAGAGACTAACCAATTTATTTGAGCATAAGCTTTTGTGAGCTATAGCTCACTTGAGCTGTAGCTCACAAAAGCTTATGCTCAAATAAATTGGTTAGTCTCTAAGGTGCCACAAGTACTCCTTTTCTTTTTGCGAATACAGACTAACACGGCTGTTACTCTGAAACCAACAAATAAGAGTGATTTTGCTGGGCTCACCTTATGCCCTATTTCTCAAGATCACACAAAAACCCCAAACATTTCTTAGGTGATAGCTGCCATCTTGGCTGACACACCAGGGACCTAGGAACCTTAAGAGCAGAAAGCATGAGGTTCCTGAGCTAAAGAGCGCAGGCTTTGTACATTAGCCTCTGTATACTGGCACATAGCAGTACCTGCAACACACACTCACCAGTGGCTTTTATTAAGGCATTCCCTCTGGCTAAGTCTAGACAATCCATTACTACACTATTTTACCTTCTCTGGCCAAGATTTTCAAAGTCCTGATCCTGCAATAGATTCTATGCATGCAGACTCCACAGAGAGCTCCAGTGAACATATTTGATGGCCAGACCCTTATATCTCAGTGACAATTACAAATCAAGGACAGATGGAATAAAATTGGTTAATCTATTTTTATATCCTGAACACATCAGAATGTGTGAGGGACATAGCGTTGAAAGAATGGTTTGTTTTTTCTTTGCTCTTATTCAGAAATGACAGACCAGATGTTGATGATTTAAAACAAAACAAAACACTTCTGGATGAGGTGAGGCATGATGAATTCCAGGGGTAGAGGACTTTATGGACAGGTTATGGACATGTAGAAATTGTATTCACAATCTTACCTACCATGATCCTTGATAACCCAATGGACAAGCAAAAATCAGTTGTCTTGTAGACATGGAATCTTTAACTAGGAGGTTAAACAAAATTGTAATGGAAACATTGGGATACCATAAAGTGGTCATTTAAGACAAGAAGTTGTCTGTTGGAAGTAATTCTTAGTGCAGGATTTGCTGGAAGTTTTTCACTATATCATTATAATCAAGTGAATAAAATCTGGTCAAATTTCTTGCTCTCACATCATTTCCCATTCAATGTTACATCAAGCCCTATTACTATGTTCTCACAAATCAATGCCAGAATAATTTATAGCAACATAGGACAAAAGATAACTTCCTGCGGTTTGCCCAAATGTCGTCATGCCATCATTGAAATATCTCATTTCAATTTCAAGTATACAATGTGTGCATTTCCAAGCATGACTAATGGAATTGACCACTGAGCAGTGCTGGGATTTTTTAGTGAGTTTCTGAAGATCTCTTTCTGTAGAACACAATGGAACTTTTTTGCAGAATTCCTCAGATCTCTCCGTTCATCGGAACACTTTTCAAAATCTTCACTGCATTTCCCTAATGACACTTCATAAAACCCTATGATTCTTTTTGAAGCTGATTGGTGTTCTCTACTTCAATGACCCTTTTCATAATTTATTTCATTATTAGCATATATATCAAATCTCACAGCATACTTGAGGGATTCAAGGTTTCTCAGACTCAATGAATGTTTAATATTGGCTCTCTCATAGGTAAAAATCAAGACACCTGTGAGATGTTTTTTTGCTTACAGCAAAATTTGCAACTTGTTTATTTCTCCATTGAGCCTTATCAGTTGGGAAAGATGCATGATACATTTTTCCATCCCTTTTAATTTAAGAACTGCTATGAGCATTATAATCTTATATTGAAATAAACACTGCTTAAACAAAGAAAATACCTTTACAGCAACTGTGGTTGACAACCCACATAACAGCCAAGGGGAGATGAATAATAAAGCTCATAAGCACTGAGGCATAAATAATGAAATTATTGTCATCATGGTCTGATATGGATTATTATATCATACTGTGTAACTTTAAATGCGACACAAAATACTTTGAATATTAGTTCACCTCTCAATATTATCTCAACTGCTAGAAGAAAATTACTTTTTCTTGACCTTCTACTATGGGCAAACCTTTCATGTATCATTCATTGATCTGGTGAATGTATAACTTTATACACAATAAGGGATGTACCCACAAAGACAGAAATCCTAAACGATTTCTAACTGAAGAAACCTTTCTTCAATAAAAAAGGATTAACTATAATGCATTCCTATTCTTTGTTCAAAAATATGAATGGAAACCGGACATCTAAAGGAGAAAATCTGCAACAGTATGTGGATTTCAGTTAATATATTTTTTTAAAAATGCAAAAAACTGTGTTTTCAATATAAAACTTACTGTTCACAGTAAGTATATAGTATTTGTAAAATTCTATATTTTATATTGCTAGTGTCAATAAAATAGAAATAATAATGAGAAAAAATGGCTTATACTATATACACCTGCCCCTCTTAAAGCTTTTAAGCTATCTGACCCATCTCATCACTAACAAAATCTGTGAGTTAAATCACTATTAAATTTTTATTTTAATGCAGCCACTATTTGAATTTTGTTTTAAAGATAACAGGAGTACATTTATTTTGCCTTGTCTTTTCTAAGAGCTATTTTCTAGAGTTATTTCCTGTGAATCACCTGGCCATTTATGTGCAGTGCACACACCAAAGAAAGTATTACTTTATATCAATAGGCCTTTGTTATAATACATCTAAAATCAAACAATGAAGCCCTTTGTCAAATTATACACATTCATTCATTCTCTGCAATAACAAACATGAGTATTTCATTTCCCATAGGGCCTCCAGCGATGGTAAATCTAAGTTATGGTTTCACCCTGGTTGAAGCATCCCTACTTCTTTGTGCCTCCAATCTGTTTCCTTACTCTGCCCGATAAGTGGGCAAATATTGACATTGGTTTGATATCTTCTCCTAGAGAAATCTTGGCCTTTCTATTTGCAGTAGAAAGGATGATTCAAGAGCAGGGGACTCAATCAACCTTCTCAATGATGTTTTTAAAATTGGCAGTCATTAAGGTGTAGAGGAAAATCATCCACACTGTCTGAGCGCCCCAGGGGCATTGCGGTCTCATTTTTTCCCTCCAAATGCAGCCTTTCCTTTGGTGAACACCATTCTTAAAGAGCTGTTGAGTCGATTCTCCTGATATATTTTGGGTCATGCACTATTTTTACGGTTAGCATCCAGAGGGACATATTTGAGGTACAACCAATGGTCAAATCCTCATATTACTCAAATGAAGGGTGCTGATGCTGCTAATCAGTTACTCAAGTTGCTGTTTCTGCTTTCAGGCCAACTAAAATTTCATGAATAAGCTATTTTCTCCTCCGTCAGGAAAAACGTCATGATTACAGAAAAATTGCTCTTCTCCTGTGAAACAAGGTTTTGTATGATCTGTTTCCAAGAGCTGAACCAAAGCTCACAGGATCAAAAAGTTTAATAGAGTGGAACAGTTAAGTCTTCTATGTGCTGTGCTGGTGCTCTCTCTCTTTGGTAATATGTTGCATAATTACATCTGGAATTTATACTTCGACATAGCACCAATGCAAGTTTCAAAATAAAACAAAGTGTAATGTACTGCTGAACGTCAGACAAAAGGGAGCTTAAATATGTTCCCATGATATATATTTGAAATGTGAGATATTGCAATCCAGGCCATTTTGCTCCTGCAGTGCTGTAAATTCACAGCTAGCAACTTTTATGAGGATCCTCATAAACACTTGCCTGGCCTCTCATGTTTTCTGGCAGTATTGTGCTGCTTTTTCTCTCCCCACATCATGGAAATCAATTCTCCCAAGGCTCACACCAGATGGCATTTTTTATGTTTACTGTGATTACAAAGTATGGCTATGACATCTTAGATAAGGACCCAATCTTGTGAGGTATTGAGCATAGCAGAGGCAGTAGCAGAGCTAATAGAAGGGTTGGGGAGGGAGGGAGACTGCCCCCCACCAGCAGCCTTTAGGAATATGTTTGGTGTCTTTTCAAACATACTATACAATCGACAAAAGGAAGTGAATGACACAAATTGTCATATGAGGTAGAAAGCAAGCCTAGCCTGTACTCACCTGGCGGTGGTGGCTCCTGTCGCATGGGGCTAAGTCCATCTTGGTGCATGGGATCACATGGCACTATAACCCCATGCACCATGTCACAATGCCACTCTCTCAAATTTGGGTGGGGTGTCCTCTTCGTGACAGATGGGTGGTTGGGCCAAAGATGAATTACATGTTCTGAATCTGAGGTAGAAAAGATTTTATTGGATTGCTCTCATCTTGACTCTCTTCCTGCATCAATTCCAATGGCTACAAACTGTCAATTTGTTGGAATGTGGTCCATCCCTAGATGGAGGCATCTGGTAGAAATGCTCTGCCTACTTGACAGCTGAGAATTGCCCCTGTAAAGGTGATCCTTTGTGTAGGTAGCTGAAGAGTTTTTCAATGTTCATCATGAGTCCGAATGTCTCAAAGCAGGAACATGTGCAATATATGTTCTTTGACAGGCCTTTTTGTGATGATGGTTTCTTCAAGCCAATCATCTAAATAAGAGTAAACAAACATACCTTGGCATCTTAAGCGAGCTGCTAAACTGGATGGGTACTCTGTAAACATCCAGAGGGTAGTAGATAGGCCAAAGCGTAAGACTTTGCACTGGAAATGATCTCGTCCAGAAAGAAAATTAAGGTACTTGTCTGGGTCTGAAAGAGTTATGGAAATATGAATTTTTCAGGGTGAGACCTGAAAACCAATCTTGGGTAGATAGGGAAGGTATGAGGGATGACAGGGTGAATATACATAAGCTGAATTTTCTGGTAAATGTGTTGAGCTTCCACAGATTTAATACGGAATGAAGCCTTCCAGCTTTCTTCAGTATCAGCATATATCTGGAATAGAAACTTTGTCCTCTGAATTTCCATGATACCTCTCTTATGGCTCCTCCTTCCAATAGAGAGTTAATATCTGATCTCAAAAGGTTTTCATGAGTGGGGACCTTGAAGAAAGGTGAATGATGGGGGAAGGGTTGGGGAGAGGAAGGGAACTGAATTGGATGGCCTAACTATCTTTCATTATCTTCAGAATTTATTTGTCTGAAGTGATGGTACTCCAGGTGTTGAAATAATGGGAAAGTCAGTCTCCAAAGGATGAGGATGTGGGGTGGCTGAAAGTTGGTCCATAGCTCCCAATCTTCACATCAGACTCAAGGCCTAGCATTTGGTTTTGATGAAGAAGCTGATAGTTGCTTCCTTTTCATTTTGGGCATAATACACTTTTTCCTCTGTTGTTGGTCATAATACTCTTTTTTCTTGTTGGAAATGATGCCTTTTTGAAAAACAGGAGGAAAGAGAGGAAGACGGATAAAACTGTTTGTGGTATCTAAAGACAAAGATCTTGCTGCCAGTCTTGTGCCTTTCATTTTCTTGAGAATTTTGTCAGTCTTAATACTGAACGACCAATTCAGGGTAGCTCTTCTACTTTCAGTTTAGATTCAGGTGACAGAGTAGATGATTAAAGCCAAACATATCTACATAACAGGATTGCTGACATGATCACTCTAAAGATGTTAAAGATGCTCCTCGAGAATGTTTAGTCACTATTTGATCTTCTGTTATCAAGGCATTGGCCGGCTTCCTTTGTTCCTTGGAAAGCATTGGCAAAGATGGCCATTTTATCCCATAAATGGGATTGATAAAATGACATCACCACTTGGACATTTGCTGCTCTGATACCAAGTAATGCAGATGATAAAATGCTCCTTATTATTACACCCATCTTTTTCTCCCTCCCTATCAGAAGGCTTAAAATGTACTTACCTTCTCTGCAGACAACCATAAAAGATACACAATATCTTCATTGACATTATCTAGATAGATTAGATGGCACAAAAAGAAAGGTATAAATAAGCAACTATTCAACCCCTGTAAGGGTTAGATTACACTTCTCTAGAGGCATGACTGCCTCCACAGCATGTTTTACACACATTTTAGATGCAAATATCTGAAGGGATGAAACTTAGAGCTCTATACATACATTTACGTTCCCTGGACCTAGCATCCAGATGGACTGTTCAGTTTGGTAAAGCAGTTCAATTCCTATTCAGTTAGGATTCCATGTCCCACCTTCCTTACATGAGGTACTGCTTATCAAACTATCCCTTGAGTGGGAATATGTAGAGGATACTCAAATGAAAGTTACAGATATGTAAGCAGAGTTCTGTGAGATGGACACTCCTTTTCTACCTTCCCCTCTTCTCAAAGTCTTAATGAAATCTCAGACCTAAGGAGGCAGTGGAGGAATGGAGGCAGCCAGGGCACCACACTCACTATTATAGCTTCACTCTTAGATCATTCTGGAACAGAGAAGGGAGGGTTAGGAGGGGTGTGTCAGAGTTCCAACAGGTACTGCTATGAGAAGTTTCCTCTGTCAGAGCTGCATCTATCAGCATACCCCATGATTGTGAATAGGCAGAGTCCATCTTAAAGAACTCTGGTTACAGGTAATTACTTTAATTACTTAATTAATTACTTTAATTAATCTGCATTTGCTAGTGAAGTGATCTGGAAATGTAAAGGCCATCTCCTCAGCTGGTTTAAAGGGGCATAGGTCCAGTGACTTGAAAGGAACTACACCGATTTGCCCCAGTTAAAGATCTAGCCCTATATGTAAAAGTCAACCTTTTACTTCAGTGAAAGTATAGTGAGGCCAACATTGAAGACTTTTGAAAATCCCACCTTACATGTCCAATTCAGATAAATCGCCTGAAAAATCAATATTTATCTGAAGTTAATGCAAACTACTTGATTTGAAATAAGGCTGGAAATCTCACAAGATCAACCTTACCTGCACTTCCTGGATGAGATGAGCCAAAATTACCACACGAATAGTAGTTTACATGTTATTTCTTTACTTCCTCTTCTGTTTCCTGCCCAGCCCATGAAATGTATTTGCAAATAAAAAAGCTAATTATGTATTATTTGTATAAAGTGTTCACTGTGCACTGTACTGCGAAACAATTGCTGAACACTTGTTTGTGCCCTACAGAGGCTAGCATCTCATGTAATAAACTGGTTCAATGCAGTAGAACACACTATGGAACACAGACTGTGGAGTGCAGGCTTTACATCTGGGGTGCTTCATAGGACAATATACTAAAAGTCCTCAAACATTGTTTAAAGAGGCAGGGCTGACAAAGATGTGTAGTCACAATGAGAGTTCTGAATGAAAGTTTCAATCAGTTTTTAAGTTATCTGAATCTGTTCACCCATCACTTGTCACAAAACTACTGTTTGCAAATTTCTAAAAATCCTGCTGCATTGTCTTCTTATTTTCAAAACTTTCAGACCCCTAGGATGAAAAAAAAATTGCTCCAGTTTTCTAAAGGCCTTTAATAAACTATTCCATTTACAGAAGATGTAAATCAAGTGCTTCCATGTTTGGCAGACAGAACAATAAAGTAAACATTCTTTAGTCCTGCAATTACCACTGCTTCAATTTTCCTGACAGTATTAATCTGTACTCACTGCAGTAACTTAAGCCAATGAAAAGTGATTTTTTTCCAGCTAGTTGACATTTGGAAGTCTCATGGTCTGAAATTGTGATGCTTTTGGCATTCTTGACTGAAGAGTGAATGAATTGGTTACTTTTATGACATAACAGTTGACAATGCATTGCTCACACAGATGCTATAGACTGTCACATTTCCCATGCTCTGGAATATTATGACCTGCTATATTCAATAGCTACTTGAGAAGAAGATTTCAGAGACCTTGGGTCTGTGGCACTGAGCAGGGATGGACATGGCACTTTCTGTAAAGTGACAAAAACTATTATAGATTAATCTAAAATGTCCTTTCCATTTAATTCCAGGCCATTCTTTGGCTTGCTAAAAAATATCCTGTTCTGAGGCAACAGACTTAAATGATTTGATTCTGCTGTTCCCATTGGACTTCCATGGTACAGGATACTGCCAGGCCACTCAAATGTCCCTCATTTCAAGAAATATCACTTCATTTTAGTCCCAAAGTTACTTGTTCTACTGTTAAACTTATTTAAAATAGAAATAAAGAATCGTGAAGTGGGGGCTTTAGAAAGTTATTTACAATAGTGGAAGGAATACCACAGTGTTTATGTTTCCTGCATGACTAATTTTCTTGTGCCATGTACCCTGGGTCTGTCACACATTATTACATCCCACATTTGGGTTTTGGTAGATTAAGAAGTATGAATCAGGCCCCTGAAGATGACCTCTAAAGCCAACATGAGCATGTATTTATTGAAAGCCCCCATTATATATAGTGCATATTTTTTCTTTGCAGGAAATGTATTGGTACTTCCTGATTTACTAAATATGTCCCATAATGCATCATTCTACAATGTAATAGATAGCAGAAGTCCCATGTAAAATAACATTCTGGAGCTAGAAATGAAAAGGAGTATTGTAACAAACTAAATCTGACTTGGGTTGGGAAGAAAAAACTATGTATTTTTAAGTCATGCTACTTGGGTAATTGTTCATATAATTTATAACAGGGATCGGCAACCTTTGCACATGGCCCACCAGGGTAAGCCCCCTGGTGGGCCGGGCCAGTTTGTTTACCTGCTGGATCCGCGGTTCGGCCAATCGCAGCTCACTGGCTGTGGTTTGCTGCTCCAGGCCAAGGTGGGGGCCGCAGGAAGCGGCACTCAGCATATCCCTCGGCCCGCGCTGCTTCCCGCAGCCCCCATTGGCCTGGCACAGCGAACCACGGCTAGTGGGAGCTGCAATTGGCTGAACCTGTGGACGTGGCAGGTAAACAAACCAGCCCAGCCCGCCAGGGGGCTTACCGTGGCAGGCCGCGGACCAAAGGTTGTCGATCCCTAATTTATAACAACTTTCACCGTGCATCAAGGTGAGAGTCAGTGTATATACATAAAACTTTAAACAGAGTACTCATTTCAGGTGTGATTTTTTGTTTACAATATTATTCTTTGGCTGTAGAGAAATGCAATCTGGATCCTATTTTTAAGCTACCTTTTTAAAAAAAATCTAATTTCTGTAATTCATAACTCTCTCTTTTCTTTCTCATTACAAGCAGATGGTTCCCTTTGAACTTATATGGTGTCTATCATCTGAGAATACTAAAGCAATTTACAAAGGGTGGTAGTTAATATCTCAAATCTACAAATGGAACAACTGAAGGACAGACATATTTCTCCTCTTATTCATGGTGGTTTTACACTAGTGTAACTTCATTGACTTTAGTGGAGTTATACCTCATTCACACCAGTGTAAGTCAAGTGTTTTACCCAAACTTACCCAGAAAGTCATTGGCAGAGTCAAGAAGATGACCCATTGTATCTCATTTCCAGTTCCATATTCCAACAGCTAAAGTAAACTGTTTCCCTCATTATAGGAACATTAAGCTTTTATAGTCTTGCTAGACAGGGGCTGAAGTGAATGTAATCATTATAAAGTAAGTCTGCTGGCAAGCTGAACTCTTGCAAATCATCCACACTCCCCTTTTAGGAATACTGTGTAACAGTGCTGTACACTAGATTGTTGATGACATTTTCCAACAGCAATATCAAAGAGCGTCCAGTTTCCATGATTCCCCATAGCTGTCAGGATGTCACCTATTTTAAGTGACATTCTATACAAAAAAAAAGAAAATGTATATCTCTGTTTTTGCCTTGAGACCCGTCTGTAATAGAAAAACAATGTGACTTCCATATAATGTGACGTACTCAGGAGAGTACAGAGTCTTATATTCCTAAACCATGGTTGTTTAAGGCACAGCACAATAATGATAACATGAATTTTTAATGATTTTGAGGTCTATTCTGTTCATTGTTTTATTAATTCTAGAGAGATTCATAATGCAAAATAAGTAAAACTAAAAGCACACCCCTTTACATATAAATTCTTCTAGCAGTATTAGACTTCTGAAGAGACTGCCCTCTTTTATGTATTTTTAAATTATATACGGCTGTTCTGTCTGTCTCCCTCAATGTCTTATCTTCCCTCTCTTCAGGCAGATGTTGCTTCTCTTCATTAGGCAACTTGAGACAGAGGAGTACCATGACCGTGGGTCCTAAAGTGTCTGTACCACTTATTAAAGTGCTAATGAGAACTGCAAGGGGATGTCGTCTGTACTAGTTGAAAATATTCTGATTTGATTCAGTTGGATGGAATCCAGATTCATGCCAAATCTAAGTAGTTTCCAAGGGATCACCAGACCATAATAGGTCTCACCATGCAAAGTGCTGGTGCCTCCCATTAGGAGCTAAGCACCCTCGAATCCCTTTTGACTACTGTGACCCAGAAGGCATTCTGCACTTCTCATGATAAGGTCCATATCAGAATGTAGGGTTTATGTATACAGGATTACTTTGTTCAAGCCATCTATCTTCAGAGACTAGAGAAGGTTATGGTATTTTGTTTCCTCCATTTACCTTCTTTTAAGATAAACTTTTCCTTAATTTTTGTGATCACCAAAGTCAGCAACACTACATCATCCCACAATGTGTTCTGAAGCAACACAATATAAAATAACTGTTCTGTTTTTCTTCTCTGCCAGGTGACAAATTACTTCCACTGGAGCTGTTGCTATGGACAGATCATCTGTTTTGAAGCTTCCTAAACAATGTGTCAACACTTTAAAGATGTGAACAACCCATTCCTATTCTACGTGCAATAGGTGGAGGAAAGAGCCAGTTAATAATTTTCCCTTTGACCTGCCATTTCTAGAATTTACTACTCTTAATGCCTGGATACTTCTAAAGTTATTTCTCCTGACCCAGCATTTCTAGAATCTATGCCTCCAGTCAGACACAGTATGTATATATCAAAGGGGCAGTCTGTGCAATGAGGAAAAATCCATGCTGTTCAGATTATTTTTCCATCCTTATCTTCACTGTTGGGGTGCTCTTGTTTTTCTAAATGATTCAACTTTTCCTCACACTTTTTAATCTTGTTAAATAAATTTTAAGTTCCTTAAAACAAGTCAAAGACCTGAGAGAATGATTCAAAATAGCCAGAAAATACATGAACTGAAGGTGACAGCTAAAATCCTTCAAAAATAAATATAGGGTATCCTATAATACTTAAGATATGAGACATTTTGTGCTTGGTTAATTTAACCTCATTTAAAAATTTGTAATTATTGATCACTGTCCAAAATGAATATAAATAATTTTCTCAAATATTTCAGAGGATTAGAGACTTGCTGAACAATTTCCTAACTCTTTTGGTTTTGAACTAGAGAAGTCTGAGGTTATTAAATATTCCTGTTTAGTAGATGATTTGAGCCCCAAACTATCAACAATAAACTTGATTAATACTTTTGTTTACTTATTTTCTTAAATACAACTGGTACCAACACTAATCACTTAATCATAATCATGGCTATTTATCTGGGTGCTCTAACTGGGCACTTCCATACTTCACATGTTTGTATTTCTTTTAAGTTTAACTTTGACTCTGAATTTCCTGGGATTATAGTGCTTGGCTTCTGGGTAATCGCAACATCCCTGTAATATATTTTACCCTAAATTGCTGATAAATATTCTCAACCTTAATTCTGTCTTAATTTTGTTTGTTTGGGACTATATATTTGATAAAAGAGCAGATCTTCTAAGCACTTTCAGTAATTTATACTTGCCAAATATGTAAGACTGTACACATGGATAAGTGATTCCACATGCAATTACCCTTTGTCATCTGCAGCTAAATATTTTGCCACTTTATGCTTACTCATGCATATTTTGTGGGTACAACTTATGTGTCTATTTGTGAACATTGGTTCCAAAAAATAAGGAAAATATTATATATAGTGCTTACCAAACTTTCATTATACAAATTACACACTGACAAATGTGTTACATTTAAAATGTTTCAATAAATTATATCTAATCTATTAATAATTAATGTTTCATAAATGTCTGGTGGTTTAGTTAACATATTCTGGATGGGTAATACGTTTTATTAAATGGATAAGGCCAGAGCCTCAAATGGTGTATATTAGCATAGCTCCATTGTAACTTCAATGGAGCCATGCTGATTTACACCAGCAAAAAGAACATATATTTAGAAAATATATATTTCCCTCTTATCAGGGCATCTATTCACATATCTTCATGATCACTTTTTAAAACCTTTCCACTTCTCTTTTTCAATCAAATATAAACATCCATATTAGCACTGAAAGTTAAAAGAACTGTCTGAATTTACTCGATTCAAAAGAACACGTTCATTTTGTCAAGCATTTAATGGGTAAGCTGGAATGAGTTGTTTACTTCAGAAGATTAGCTGAACATAGTTTTTGTTACTCCTGATTTGACCATAAAAATTTAAGCTGACAGCTTTAAACCTATAGGCATCCAAGTCCTTCTTCACCAAACTAGCATTGACCTGTTCTTTGAATCTTTAAGATTGATATGAAGTAAACTATTTTAGAACCATTTTTAGAAATACTGTTTCAGATCATGAAACTGAGAGGCCTCAACTTTTATTTTACAAACCTAAGTAGAATCCGAACATACCCTTTGATGGCAAAGTCCATCGGTGGAGAAGGGAGCGAATTTATGGGGCCAATTCAGTGAGCTGAAATTTAGAGCACCCAGCTAATCATTTTAGGCACTATTCATCAACCTATGAAGAGAACAATGAGAGCACCTCTCTCCCACTCCCCCTCCCCCAAGCATTCAGATGTCCCCGCCTCCGTAGGGAAATCCCACATATATTGATGCATCTGCAGACGATCAGGGCAGCCAATCCAAATACAGTGTGACAGCCACAACATACAACTGGAAGAAGGATATTCTTGGGCTAAGGCAATGACACTCAGGAAATCTAGTGTCGAGTCGCAGGTGTGCCATAGACTTTCTGTGTGATCTTGAGCAAGTCATTTAAAAGTATGTCTACACTGCACTTGGGAGAGAGCCTCCCAGCCCAAGCAGAGAGACTTGAGCTAGCCCAGTAAAAATAACACTGTGGATATTGTGGCTCGGGCCAAAGCTTGGGCTTTCAAGCCTAGATGGTTGGTTGGGCTTGAGAACCTGAGCTCCAGACTAAGCTACAATATCCACATTGCTATTTTTAGTATGCTAGCTTGAGCCCCGCTAGCACAAGTCTGTCTTGCAGGGCTGAGAGGCTCGCTTTTCAGCACCAGTATAGACAAGCCCTTACTCTCTCAGTGCCACAGGTTCCCACCTGTAAAATGGGGATATTGTGAAGTTAAGCTGATAAATGATTCTGAGGTATTCAGATACTACATTAAAAGGTCCATGTAGGTTCAGGTGCTGTGCACAGAGCAGTTTCTGTGATATGGGAGAAATGATATGTTTATGCTCTTTTAGGTAACTACTTTGGCCAAACTACACCTCTGTTTGCTTTTTGGTATTCTCGGATATGTAACATGTACTATCATTGGTTTGTGTAAAGTTTATGTTTTTGGCCAGAATTGGAGGGAAATAATTTCAGGTGTATAGATGGATAAATGCAGTCTGCCTACATACAATCATCTATATTTATGTTCATATTCCAATATGGCGCTCAAGCCGGAATTTGGTCCTTCATATTGAGGCTCAGAACAGAGGAGCACCTTAGCTATTCAGTTACTGTGGAACCTTGCAGAAACTGCAGTTACTGGGCAAATGCAAATGTAGAACATTAATTTCATATTTTCCATTCATGAATCTGTTGAAAAAGCTACAATATATTTTCCTTTAAAACATTTATTTTAGAACACTTGGATGTGGCATTTTGAAAAATCATTAAAAAGATTTTGTGCTAATCAAAATATACAATAAAATCCACTTCTGTATATAGGATCCAGTGCATTAAAGGATCTATTGTTCTTGTAAAGTTATTTTACTGATAGTTACTGATACCCTTTGGTTTGTTAGCTTATTTTTTCAGGGAAAATAGTGATGTGGATTTTTTTTACCACCAGAACTTTACAGATTTTTACATTAACCTAACTCCTAAGGAGCTGAGATAGTTTAACAGACAAAACCCAGAAAACTGTAAGCTCACACTGTTTAGACTAACAGTTATAGCTCTGACAGTTTCCTCTTTTTTTCCCAGAGCATGCATTTGTATTTTGAGATTTTGATGAATAAGGAGAAAAATCTCAATATTCTTTCTATCCAGATGGTCACGATACTAGAACAACCCAGTGCCCTACTTAGTTTAAATATCATTTTTCCAAGGATTATATAAACTTAAAAAGCAATATTATGGAAGAAACTTAACAATATACAGTATGTATTAAATCAGATTTTATATTAAGAATCCATGTGCTTTCATCCAAGTTGATAGAAAGACGATATGGATTTTTTTCTCTCTCTTTTGGTCCATTACCATAATCTTAGCAGGTAGAATGTCCTTTGAGAGGAAAATTACAGTTTGGGGAATACAGAGCATTATTAAATAAAGTACATTGAAATTGAAGAGGACATAAACGTAAGTGAATCTTTCCAAGGCAGAAAACAGTTTAGAGAAAACAGTATTCTACTACAGAGAAACATTGTACTTGCTGTCAGGGGTCCGATCTATCCATAAGAAGTTTTTGTCCTCATTATAAAAAGTCTTTAATACCAGTTCTTTCCATATCATAATGTTTAGATGTAGTAACACAGCCCTGACACTAGGTCTGGATCCACTATTGCAGACCTCTTGTGGCCATGTGGCCTCTTCATTGATTTCAGTGGAATTGTGACTTGTGCCAGCAGAGCTGGGCATGCTCACTACAGGTCTGAATTTGCATGGATGTACTAGCAAATATTGATTCTGTTTAGTGAGCTATTAATAAAGACATAGAAAGAAATAAAATATAGGTTAAAAATAAATTTGTCGTCAGAAGTTCAGCTGCGTGTGTGTGTTCTCCTTGTGTGCTTTCCCAGCTCTGGCACAGCAGACCTCGAGCAAACCACCCAACAACCACAAGATCCGTTAAGGTACGAAGGCACCAGCCAGGTTTATTGTTGGCAAAGCACGGTACTAGTATCCCACAGACTCTACCGGACCACTAATACATTATCTGTCTGTAACAATGGACGCAGCTCAGTGAATGGTGAGACTTTCCATTTCTCCCTACGCCAGAGAGAGACACTCCTTCTAAGATACCTTTTTATACCCCAATAGAAACAAGTTACGTATTGCCCCTCTGACATAGGTAGGTGCCACCTTCTGACATAGCTAACCACCACCCATTACCTTATACCTGTTGGTTCGATCAAAACATTTTTATCCATCATGCTGTCATCCTGACTTTATTTTTAGGATGGGTCAGTGTGTTCTCGTTACCTTTGAGGGGTGTGTTTGTACCATACTTGGTTTTGGGGTGTTCTGGTACCATCCTTCTGGAATGTGTTTGCGTGAGTGTCCCGGTACCTAGCCTTTCTTAGGAATGTGTGCGTTTTTGCAATACCAGCCCTGTTCTTGCCAGATTCTGTGAGCAGGGCCTGTCTCTGGCTCACAGCCTGATTTTACTTTATATCAGCAAAGCTTTGACCACTACTTTAGCCCAGGCCTCAGGCCTCATACCAGGCCTCTGATACAAGGCCTTATGTTTCAGGTTCTGTTCCCACTACAAAAACAAGCTAAAAAAAATCTATATCAGTATTAAAATGTGCAAGATCATCTGTTTTGGTCCAAATATTGATAAACAATACAATAGTGTATTATTTCATGTAGCTTCAGATATTTTGGTGGTGAGCTATAAGTAGCTGGCTAGCTAGTTACTTTAAAACAAACAAACGGCCATGCAGATATGTGAACCACTGGATACACTTCCTTTGATCAAGACGCTGCACTTGTACTGAGACTAAAGACCCAATTCTAATAGGATCTTCCGTATTCTATCTTGTCATTCAGGGGCACTTTATTGTAGATACTTCTAAGAACAGTAATTTTCCATGATATTTGACAGTAGTATAAAATGTTAAATGTTTGAAGTGTAATCACAAGTTGAGAATTTCTTTTTTTTTTGCCCAGTGAACTTAGGTCTTTACTGCCCTCAACAGTAGCAATGCTGTACATGAAGCCATGTGTTGCCTTCCATTAACATACAGTAGAATCACTTCAAACCTTGGGCCTCTGATTAGCACTCCTTCAAACCAGCTCTGAATGTATTATTGCTCAAATTTCACTTTGCTGATTTTTACAAATAGTTTCACGGGAAGGAACTTGATTGTGCAATAATTCCTTAAGCATCTCTCGAGTGCTTTGCTGCCGTGACATTTTAACATATTTATTCAGCTATGTAGAATGTTTGCTCAGCAGTCGCCTTGTTTGCAAGCATTTGCACACTGTTTAAAGTTCATTTAGAAACCCTTTCTGGCATGAAGAACGTGATTCTAGAACTTGATTTTAAGGAAGCTAAGAGTGCTAGTTTATGTTGCTGTGGTAATGCATTTGGCTCCTTGCTGTTTGAATTATTGACTTAACAGTGCAGTACCTGCTCCAAGAACTGAAAGCCTTGGACACTGTACTAGTCTGAAGGGAGGAAAGGCCATATTGTACTTAACAATGACCATTGAGTCAGCTCCATTTTACCTGTTAACAAGTTTCTAGCCTTGGAACATTCAGCTAAAAATTCATTATGATTTTCTTTCTGCATCGCTGGTTTCTTGGGGTTAATTGTTTAATATTATCAAAGCTTTAACACTTTTTTAAAAAGCAAAAAACCCACCACCACCACCACACTATTCTCCCTATCTCCTGGAGATTTTCCCCTACAGTACAAATCTTGTGTTTCTGGTCATTGTTTTTGGATAAGGACTATACATGACTTACATATCCAAAAAGGATGATATTTTAATTTCAGACACTGGAAAATGTGCTATTTTAATATGTACCATCAATTTCTCCTTTGTATATGCACAGTTAAACTTTATTTTAACAATAGTGTTCAGGTATTTGAAAACTGCTTATGAATAGAATTCAAGAAAAACATTGACGTGTCAAGAATAATTAGGCATAGTTGTACTACAACTGTTTTGATCATTACTATGTATACAGCACTATAGATGTATGTGATGCTTAGATATTGTGTGTTATTGATTCTGTGACATTGTGCAATAGAAAGTAATATCCTAAGTAAGGGATAGTGCGTAGCTGAGTTGCCCTAAGTAAGGAGCAGGGACTCGATTCACAGTTGGGTCTGTGATGCCCCTTGCTCTATGTAGGGAGTCAGATGGGTCAGCATTTTTCCAGGTTCTGTCCATTCTCTGTCCGTCTGCACTGAAGGGTGAGTAGCAATGCGGGTGGCTGTTAGCACCACAGAGAAGTAACAGGACATGTTATTCCTTTTCATGGGCACACAGCAAGGGTTACAATCTGGTTGTGAATAGGGTGCTCTTTTTAAGTGTATTATTGATTTTCTTATAGAAACAGAAAATAAAAAGTGCAAATTTAGCTTGTATTGTTTCCAAATACTGCACGCTTCCTAGATCTCCAGGAGAAATAAGGTACTTTTTATGATGACTGATGGACATTTGGGTTACGATTGGATGGACATGTTCCCTTTAAATAACTCTACTACCAAGCACTCCTAAAATATTTCATTCCAGACAATATTTGCAAATCAAATGTAATACCTAGAGAGTAATTCCAGATATTTAACATGTAGTTTTAAGGAATTTCTGAGTGGCCAAGTATCTCAACTCAGCCATGGTCATATCAGTAAATCTTCATGCTAGACCTATACATCTACCCCTTGCAAATCATTTCTACTTAGATATGGGCTGAACCCAACCTCCAGATCCAAACACCCATGAATATTGGTTTCTGTACAAGTTGGATCCAGATCTTGCAGTTTCAGCTCATCCCTCCTATTCATTTGTATCTATTTCATATGAATAAACCTAAACAACTCTATGACATTGATTAATATTAAAACAAAGGCTGTAACGTGCAATGTACCTTTTGTGAGCAAATGTACTCTGTCTGAGTATTCAGTAAATTGTACCCAAATATACAAATATTTATTCAGACTGTCTGTTTTGCTAGGTATGTCCTTGATGTGTTATTTTTTTCCATGACAATAGCATCTCATGTGACAACATCGCTCCTTCTAATCCAATCAAAAAATAAAATAAAACTAAAATCACAGAACAAAAAATGTAAGAAAAGAGGGAACTGAGACATATAATGAAATTGATTCTTTATTTCAGAAATCATTCTCCTTCCTAATACTCTTGTAATGAAAACAGGATTTAACAAGGAGGCAAAGACACAGCTGATGGATAATGATAAAACCTGTAGAAGGCACAATTCTAGATTAGTAGTGAGATAGACTAGAATACTATCTTTTCCATCTCTATGTTATGTGGAGAAAATCTTTATATCATTACTCAGCTTTTCCTCTGTTCTTACAGAGGCAAAATTCACATAAGGATTTCAAAATTTACCCCAAGGATTCATAATACATAACAGTACTGATGCCATGACAACGCGACAGCCAGTTTGGCAGTGAACTTCTATCCAGACTTGCAGCACCCTGCTACTCAACTACTTAGCTTATGGATCCAATCCTATAAGACTGACATCTGTGGGAATTTTGCCAATGGCTTCAATAGGATGAGGCTCGAGCCCTATGAGCAAATATTAATACAAGCCTAATCTCATTTCCATTTAAATCAATGGCAAAACAATGCAACAGTTACAGAATATAAACAGATACTACTGTGTGTGACTAAAACCTTCGAACATATTTCAAGTGTGAAACAGTAAATGTCTCTAGAGGTGACATTCTAATGCATTTTAATTTACTAGCCAGTCTAGTATCCTTTCCTTTTGAGGAAAGTGGATGATAAGAGCACTGAGAACCTTGTAGTTTATAAGTTAGGATGCCTCCTTCATTGATTCCTGCCATATTCTTTTTCAGAAGCTAAGTGCTGACGACCAGAAGAATGGTATCTGGCGATATTCTTTTTATCTGAACATTCTTGTTCCAAGTTCTTGGCCTCTTGTTTTTCACTCTATTATCTACATGCTGCCAGTGAGTGAGGTAATCCATCAGCACTGTATTAACGTTTATTCCTATGTAGATGACACACTGATTTAATCTCAGCATAGCCCTTCAGCTATTGGTGTGCTGCCCGCTTGTCTTGCTGACACTGAAAGATGGATGTGGCACAGGTTTATATTGAATTAAAAATCACTTTTCAAGATTTGAAATGAGGGGACTGCAGTGGACAAAGCTAATTCCCCAATGGCATCAGCATTGCATTGTTTTTCTTTGCTTTATAAATGTATGTACCCAGTTATTATCCCAAACAGTATGGGAATGAATCCCTGTAGTCCTTACTCCAGTAAAATTCCAACTGACATCAGCAGAATAAGATCAGTAGGATCTGGCCTATCTGGAATACAGTGGGCATGTACATACCTGATAATATAACACTTGCCCCAATTTCATTTCCATTGTTGAAAAACAATACCTAAATTCCCCAAGCAATACATATCTGCTCACACACTGCCAAGCAATGCCACTGCTGAAAGCAATGACTCTGGGATATGGTACTGCCAACTGGGCTAGATAATAGCACTAACACCATCATTTACAGTCAAAAATACTAAATAATGCAAAATCATGCTATCTAACTCAAAGGTCATGTATGGCAAAACTATTTTATGCTTGCCTTTGTACAAGGCACAAAAACATCTTCCTAATAGGATTCCTAATGCTGAATCAAAACACCACAAAAGCCTAGGTACCTTCAGAAAGAGACCTGTTTCAAAAAAGAAGAAAAAATGTCATGAAAAAAGGTTTAATACCCAGTACCCAGGAATTTCAGTAATTGATAGATCACAATGAAACACACGAAGGGCCAGATTCTGCTCCCCCACCCCCCCACCCCAAAAATGGCTTTGTGCTGCTCTGGTGGCAGAAAGTATCTTTAAAGCAAACTTAATTAGCTGCTTTGGGCTTTTTCTTTTATAGAGAAATTCAAGTGGTGTATAGCTGCAGCAGTTAGGGTGTTGCCTGATTCATCAGCTGGTGGAGACGGAAGAAGCAAGGACCTGCTTTCTCTTCACCAACTTTGGGGTAATGTGTACCCATTAAGGGCACATGGAGGGAGCAGTCCCTGTGTTCTTCTGAATGCAAGGACAGCAACTTTGGTTAGCCCTTATGTGAAAAAGTCAGTGCACATTTCTCCCATCACCCCTTGAATCCATTGACTATCTGGCCCTGGATGTCCACATGATATGTATAAAGGTATTATTACTTAATTATTATTATTTGTATTACAGTAGCTCCCAGGAGCCCTAGTCATGGATCAGGACCCCATTGTATTAGGCACTGTACAAACACAGAACAAAAAAGACAGTCTCTGCCCCATGGAGCTTACGATGTAAATATAAGAGAAGAGACAAGAGATGGATACAGACAGACAGGAGTACAAGTGAATAACGAGACAATACTGGTCAGCATGACAGACAGTGGTCTCTTTCCCCCACATTCCAACTATTGTTAAGATTTTTATTAGGCATCAACGCAAAGGAGTAGAAAATGAGGAACTTTTGGATGTTTGTAGGAAGTGCCTACAATGTGTGTGGGGCAGGATAGGAGAAAGCACAAAGGGGCGTGTTTGAAAATGTAACAAGTCGGCACTGGCATCCTAGGCTAACTGGGGGTGAGCATTGATAGCTTGATAGCAAATGAGAGATTATATGTGGTTGGGCATTGAGTGCAAAGGGCCTTGGAAGTGAATATAAGCGTCTTCAGTTTGATGAAATAGAGAAGAAGGGGAAGCCAATGGAGGAATGCAAAGAGAGAGGTGTCATGGTCAAAGCAATGGGGTAGGCAACATTAATTTAGCAGTAGCATTCTGGATTGATAGGAACAGGGCAAGCTTGCATTTGTCAAGGCCAGAAAGAAGGATTTTGCAGTAACTGAGAGGTGAGATGAGAACATGGCTGACAGTTTTAGCTGTGTGGATGGAAAGGAAAAGCCATATCATAGTACTGCTATGCAGAAGTAAGACAAGATTTAGACACAGTCTGGATGTATGGACCTAGAGAAAGGTGCAAGTGAAAGATGACGGCCAGGTTACAGGTATGCATGACAGGCAGGATGGAGGTGCCCACAGTAATCAAGAAAGGAGATATCAGAAATAGTTTGGGGCCAGAAAGATAAAGAGCACTGTTTTAACTGTATTTACCTCAAGCTGGTGGTTAGCATCCACAAAGAGATGTCAGAGAGACAGGCTGAGATTTAAGGTTGGCCAGAAGGAGACAAGTCTGAAACAGAGAGATCAAGTGGTGAACCTGCCAGAATTGAGATGGAATTTGACTTTGCGATTGCAAATGAAATTGCCCAAAGGTAAGATATAGAGGAAGAAGAGATGGGACCAAGGAGAGAGCCCTGTGGAATTCCAACAGAAAACTGGAAAGCAGATGAGGTTACTTGGGGGTATATATCTATGATCTACATGTGTGTAGAAATATCAAGAATAGGCTCTAATATGACTGCATGTTCACATATTTGCAATATGCCTGTTGATAATGTGCATTACATTTCCCCTATTGGTAATTAATGCCCTAGAGGCATCTGTTTCACTGGAAAGATACATAAACCATGAAAAGATTAAATCTAATTATCATTATTTCAATTTCTGGGGCAAGGCTTTTTCATAAATAATTATGTCTTAGTGTAAAACTGGCAGGCTTTAAACAGTTGCCCTATCATTCATAATAATGAGTAGAATAATAAGCCACAAGCCAAACTTTCACATGCTTTCATTAGCTACAGAAGGCTAATTAGGACTTTAACCAGAAATGCCACTAAGCATCATGTTCACTGAGGTAATTACAGCATTGAAGATATTAAGAAAGTGAAAGATACATTATCCTACCAAAAGAGCTCCAAATCCAGGAATGGCATGATGTTGACAAATTCACTTTCCACAAAATCATCCTCCCTTTAAATGAATTTAAAGCATATAATCATGTGTTGAGAAATCATGTCAAGCGACTTAAATCTAGATGTTGAAAAAGGACAAATTGGGCCTGATTCTCCTCTCACTTAACACAGTGTGAACAGGATTAAGAACAATGAATTCAGATCAGTTATACCCATGGAAAACTAGTGTAGTTGAGATCTGGGTGAAGGTCATTTTCTGAAGGCTGACCAAGTCTGATCTTGCTTACATGGAAGTCAGCAATATTTTTGCCATTAACTATAATAAGAGTTCATTCATTCATTATCAAAATGTTGACTTCCACCTGCGATCACCAATGACGCCAGCCTTCATCACCCTCTTGTTAAATTTTCAAACAAGCACATTCATGTTTTGTCCCATGCTATCCTCCATGCAAGGAGGAGCATCTTCAAGTCCACTTTATTGGCCTTCTTCAAATCCCTTCTTAAAACTACCCTTTGCCTTAATGACAACAGTTAGGCAGCAGGTATGCTAAAATCACCACCTAGAATGCTGCCCACTATTGTGTCGTTGACTCCTTATGTTCCTCCATCTGTCTGTATGCATCTGTTCTGCCATCTTTACTGGGGTTAGGCTGGAATCTCACCCTTGACCATTTTTGCTGCTGTTTAATTGTAAATGTGGTTGTAAGTAGTAGTTGAGGAGGGTTTAACCTTTCCACATTTAATTCACTGAAGTGGTGGTGTCCACTTGAATCAAATTTACTGTGAAGCGTCTACATCCCTGCTATGTCAATGCCTAAAGCATTAATAGCTTTTAGCAAGGTATTTCCTGTCAAGAGTTGTAATGTAGTGTACAGTACAGAGGGGGATGTGGAAAAATAGTAAACATATTATCAGGAGAGATCAAGCAAAATAGCTACCAAAGAGCATTTTAACAAGCTGAATTATTGGGCTTATAGATCCTAAGCCTCTGACATCCTAAAAAAAGAACCAGTTCAAACCATATCTTTTTACCTGTGACTTTAATGCTATGTCAGTGGTGGTGCCCTATAGCTGTTCATAAGCAATTGTTCTAGATTTGCTATTTTATTGTGAATGCAGTTGAACTCAGCAGCAGCTCAAAGTATTCTGCAAAACAAGAAAATGAAAGAAAACTAATAAATGTGGCTTTCACCTCAGCTTAATAAATGATGAAGTCTCCCAGTCACAAACCACCACAACGTAAGTTCTACCCCCAAACCAAAAAGCTCCTAACTGGGGTGGCTCATGCAATTCAATATCATCTATTCATCTAACAATGTTCACTTTGCTGTGCTTTATAATTTAGTAAATTAGCAATGAGGTTTGATCTAAGTGCATTACACATGCTGTTAGGTATAATAATGCACATGGTACGCTTCATTTAAACAATCAGTTACACCCATTACTATTCATTTAATTTTACCTTTTGTTATTGATTGCATTTATTTATTTTCACTGGGTTTTCACTGAGATAAATTAATCCCACTGACAACCTTTCTGTGAAATCACCAGTTAGAAATTTTCAGTCAAGCAGCATGTATTGGACTCTTGGACATGTTTTGTATGGAAGCACACAAATCATTTTCTTTATGAGGGCGGACAGAGCTGAACTGAAGGGCTGATACAACATATGTGAAATCTTCTGAGTGGCTCACAAAATTTTATCCTAGTGCCCACTCAATTTACTAGATATATTATATATATAGTTGCACTACATTTAAGAAAGTAATGGTAGAATATTGTGGGCTAGTTAAAGATGTTCTGAAAGGCAGTATGTTCCAGTGGATAGAATGCTGGTTTTAGGTTCTGACTCTGCCTGGGATCTGGTTTTGAGAATCTGTCTGAATATGTACTGATCACTCATTAGCATGTGTTTCTTCCATGCCCTGCTGAACAAATCTCAGTGGAGTTCATATTTCACCATCCTCCACATTCATGTTTATGTCTTGTACTCATAGTGGGAATATGTACTTGCAGTTTCTGTGAAATGTATGCCACTGGTACAGTATATGAATGAGGATGTATCTGTTCAACACATGTAGCTTGTTTTCAAGTGCATGATATGTCCTGAGGAAATAGTTTGCCCCTGACAGAGTTCCAGGTTATAGTTCTGAAAGGTCTTTAGTTTGTCAGTCATAGTAGGCTTTCACCTTTGGTTGTCTCTCTTCCTTTTGGTCTGTTACTTCTTCCACCACTGGAGGATGTAGCAATGCTGGGGCTACTGGTACCAAGATATTTGCATTTCTTGACATCAAATGTTGTACGGGGCTGCTATTAGTGCCTTCTGTGGGAGTTTTCTCCACTCAAAGATGGCTTTCTACACATTTTCTTTGCCTATTGCTGCCTTCTTTAATAGAGTCTTAGCAGTTTTAACTGTTGATTCAGCTGTTCCATTTAACTGGCTTTGTTATGGTGACAGTGTAGTATAATTTACCATTCCCAGGTAAATTGCACAAAAACATTGCAAGAAACTAGGTCTGTTGTCTTAAACTATTGTTTGGGATATCATTCTTGCTGAAATGCTTCATTGCTTTGTCTATGATCAGAGCTGTGGTAGTGTCTGATAGCTCATCTAGTTCCCAGAAGTCTGAAAAGCAGTTTACAAATAATGAGATAGTTTGTGAAGTTTGTAATGAAAAGCTCCATTCCTACAAAAGTTATGTATTTCATTATCTCTTTTAGCTGCTTTTGTCTGCATTTCCCTACATTTATCACAGCTTCTCACCAGGTCTTTGATATCCTTGGTCACGTTTGGCCAGTATATGGTGTCCTCGCTTTCTAGAGAAATGCTTCTATTCCAAAATGGCTGTGATGTATTCTTGAGAGCATTTCCACTCTCAAAGATCTGTATATTAGGATTTCACTGCCTTTACATGTGATGCTATCTTACATGCTCCTCTCATCTCAACAGTTCCACTATTCTTGGGAGGCAAATGTGGTTTTTCCCTTGGTGTCTAGCCATCCTGACAGAATGATGGAGGTGAACACTTAAATGTCTTTGTCTTATATAGTCTGGATTCTTTCCTAACCCTGCCTTGAAACTGAAATGTAACAGGCTTGGTTGATGCTTTCTATGTTTTCTGTATTTGCCAGGTTAAGGAGGCCATATACTTGTTCGGTTGCCATATTTTCATGCTGCAAGGCTGCTCTGGATAAGAAGTCAGCTATGTACATCTTAATGCCTTTCTTGTAGTGTACCTGTAAGTTGTAGAGTTGCAGCTTCAGTAGCATGCACTGAAGGTGTCTTGTGTGGCCACTGTTCCCTGCAAGTCCTGTTAGTACAGCACTGATATTCTTCTGCTACAGGTTTAATCTCAAATGGCATTCTCAACCCTCTATACCTACCTGCTAGTGTCCAAAATATGGTGAAGCCTTTCTTTATCCACTAGCATTTACCAATATCTGTCTTTGGCATTAAGTACTGAGAATATTTTTGCTTTGGCAAGTCAAGTAATACTTTTTTCAGTTGGTAGTGAATTCTTTTTAGTGCTTTGTTTGATTTGCTTGGATCTGTGCAAATGCACAGCTTGACTGGGCTTTGCAATAGCTACCATGCTGCGTATCTAACTTGTGGGCTCTGAGACATTAATAATGATGCCTTCTTTTTCCATTTGCTTTATTGTTCCCATTATTTTTTCTCAATGCAATGGGGTACTTTGTGAAGCAGGTGCTTTACTGGCCAAATTGTTTATTTCCAGCTGTAACAGGACTGGACATCCTAGTCCATCAAAAGCATCATGGTAATCTTTTAGGAGCTTTGCTTCAGTCTATTCTGTGCTCTAGATAGGTTTTTTTTTGTTTTTGTTTTGCTTGTGTGTCTATTGTATGAATCATTTGTCTCAGGTTTAGTATCACTAGGTTCATATATTTACTTGTTTTAGCTGAAAACAATGACTTCTGCATGACTTGTACTGCCTAAAATTTCAGCCCATATACTTTTTCTTGGTATTCTGCTTATAACTTAGATTGTCCTAGTGGTATTATGATTCATGTCATCATATACTTTAATTTGGCTTTGTTTGTTTACAATTTCACTTTCTTCTCTTGTGTAATACTGAGGAAACCTTTGTAGCTTAACACATTCACTGATGTTCCAAATCTATTTCATATTCAATTTCCTGTTTGTTTGTGTGCTGTTTCCTTGTCTTTGCATCTGGTGCTAGTCTGAGCTTTACAAGCCATTTATTTTTGCTATTTTGCACTGCATTCATCTCATATACATGCAAAAAACCCCTCCTCTTTGGAGCAAGGACCATCTTTCTATTCAGTGTTTATATAACAGCTAACACTATGGGTCCTGATCCATGACGAGGGCTCCTAGGTGCTATGTTAATAGAAATACAAATAATAACAGTATCTCATTCTCTGAGTCATTGCTTGCTTTCTTGATATGTTGCTTTTCTTGTCTGCAAGCTTTGGCATAATGATTTTGCTTGTCAAAATCATTTCATATGACCCCAAATGCTTGGTATTTTGCATTACCATTTTTCTCCACAGTATCCACAGGCCTTCTTTTGTATTTTGTCTCCTCTGTTTTGTATTTGTGCATTTACTTTTACACAAATGTTGGTGTATTTTTCCTTGTATTTTCATGCTTTCCCTGTGCTGCTTGCTGAACTCTGTCTGCTCCACCTATTCTCTTTCATTTACATGTGAGTTTGTTCAATAGCTTTGCACATCTATAGTTCTTTGTAGATTTAATGTGGGCTCGGAGTATTCTCCTTCAAACTCTTGCATCTTTCTTCCCTATTACTAACCTATCATGAAGCAGTTCATCTTTTAAGATTTGATAATTGCATCAGTCAGCCACTTTGCACAGCTTGACAATATACTGATCACTAGTTTCTCCAGATTTTTGGTTAATCTTGTTGAAAAAATTGATATATGACATTTCTTGTGGGTTAAAAATGTTTTTTGGAGCACTTCTAGGATTTTACATGGGTCCTCCCAGTCTGCTGCTGACATATGCGGACCCTGCTGCAGCCTTTCCCCATTACAGATAATAGTGTGACTGCTCATATTTTGTTTTCCTTTTAGTCAGTTTTATTGTTTTTTCCCCTTTCCCAAAAATGTCCACTTGTTGAACACATCCCCTTTCCTGCCATCCATTGGCACGGGACACAAATCTGATTTCTGTTTTCTCTTTATTTGTTTTCCCCTCCACTATCTTAGTTTCTGTTTTGACACACCTGGGAGCTGATTCATTTCTGACACCATGTTCTGTTTGCAAGCATAAAGAGACAGAGCCAAGACACTGTGACATGCAGGCCTTATTCATTATTCTATGTACACTGTCCTCTCTCACCAAGAAAGAACAGTTCTCTAAGTTCCTACACATAATCATACTATTGCACCCCTTATCATAACAATCAGGACCCCTGCTGGGGAGAAAACCCAGCTGACTGGCAGTTCCAGAAAAAAATGCTGGCCCATCAGGCAAATACCTAGTCCAGTAACCTAACCTAAGCATCAAGACAGAGCTACAGCAGAAAATTAGGGATGGGCAAACCTCAAAAGTTAGGGAGTTCAGATATGAATTCTTAGGAAAATGAAAGGTTTCAGAGTAACAGCCGTGTTAGTCTGTATTCGTAAAAAGAAAAAAGAAAAGGAGTACTTGTGGCACCTTAGAGACTAACCAGTTTATTTGAGCATGAGCTTTCGTGAGCTACGAAAGCTCATGCTCAAATAAACTGGTTAGTCTCTAAGGTGCCACAAGTACTCCTTTTCTTTTTTCTTTTTATGAAAATGAAAGTATGGAGGCTTCGCCAAAGCTTATATCAACTATTGGGACCTCTTAGGTTTGCTAATTGGGCTGATCCTCTCCTAACATTGGGCTTTCTATTTCAGATTCCAGTTGGATATAATTCCAGAACGTCTTTCATTTTTGCACACCCATTTGTAGCACTTTGCAAGCACCTAAAGTGAGAAACAGTGCTTAAGTATTTCAAAAACTTTTAAATGGGGAAGACTGGAGACTTTTATATAAGCCACTTCACCCAACCCTAAGTAAAATGCACATTTAATGTAATTACAAATACTGCTGGCACGTTATGAAGAAACAGCTGGCTTTGTCAAAAAGGGGACAAACTTAATTCTGCATAACCTCCTCAATCTAAAAAAAAAATACACAAAATGACATCTTCCTGTATTCCACTCCCATTTTTCTCCCTCTTCCTCTATTCCTGATTCATTCCTCTCCACCTCCTTCGCTCTTTTCTCATCTTCCTGTCTGTGTCTGTCTCCTTTCATTTTCTCTTCCTTCTTTCTCCATTCACCTCTCTTCTTTTTCCTCCCTTTTGAAGTTGGATGCCATCATTACGAACACAGGCTCACCTCTTGTATTGAATTCTGCCATTAGTTCCAATCTGGGTTTGGGTTAGATAAATATTATAAATTATATTTAACCTAACAGAAAAAAATATCTGACAAATCATAACCCCCTGAAAAACTGCATTTACTAGGGACACTGCAGATGATTCTAATTCCATAAATGAGATGATGTTTTTTTAATTTCTTATCTTTTATTGAGAACTTATCTTCACTTAATTTAAATAATAGCTGTAGAGGGGAGACAGTATTTTATTGCATATCAACCCTTGTGCAATATTTCAGTCACATATTTGGCACTATGTTTAAGAGGCACTGCCTCAGCTTAAAATCCCACTCACTTAAACAATGCTAACAGACGTGTATAAATTGATCTAGGTAAGATCTAGGTAGATCTTAAATATTGTCCAGCATATTAAAGTTCACCTTTAAGATTTCAGGGGTGTTATTATATTATTGCTTTAAATCTCTGTTTGCTGTATCCCTAAACTTGTGTGAGAGTGAGAGTGTGGTGGCAATGGAGTGACTCATGGTAAACCAGTGAGTATACCCATTTGTTTACAATGGGTCATACAAACACAGTATAGAATATTTTGAGGACTGGGGGGAGAGGAGGAGTTCTTTATAGTTAAAGTTTCATTTTAAAAAATGTCACAGAGAATATGAGAAGAGATTAGGGAGCAAAAATAACCGGTGCAAGGGGGGAAAGACTGATTCTGAAAAGTCTGCAAAGATGAATAAACCTTTCCATTTTACTCATGAAAAATGTTGCAAAATATTGTACATTTGTAGTGGCTCTACTGATGTGATAATGCAATTGGAAGAGCTATAACATGTGCAAATACCACGGTGCTTCATAACCAAATGGTCTTATCCAATTTGAGTGAACTCCTGGAGCCCTCAAAGTCAATGGAAGTTTTGCCCTTGGCTTCAATAGAGCCAAGATTTTATCTTTAGTGTTTGCTACAAATAACCTGTTCACAGAGACTCACAGCTAATATCCTACCATGGTGTAATCACCCTACATTGGAGAAACAAGAGACAAGCCGTACCCCTCAACAAAAGAGGAATCTGAAAAGCAAGCAGAAGTAGAATATAATTGCAAGTGAATATACTCTTAGCAGATGGCATATTGTCAGAGTTTGAGGTGAAAAAGAAAATTCTGTCCTGGACTAAAAACTGGTTAAGAAAGAGAAAATAGAGTTTAGGAAGAAGTGGTCAGTTTTCACTATGGGAGATTGACAAGTGTCATTTAACATTTAATTATCTGAAATCTTTGCTTCTATCCAAATCAGCACAGAGCTCCAGTTTGTCTGTATAAGTATAAGTACGCTACAAAAAGTGTGACATCTTGTACTGATTTTTAAGTTCCCGTTTAGTCACATTTATTTAGAGCATCTTTAATCACTTACTAGAGAGGATGACTCTTTTGTATGCCAATGTAACATGTTTTGTCAAACTGCAATTATGATCAATTAAGAAACAGCGTTATCACGAATTCTCTCACAACTTAGTTTGAGCTAGGTGCTATTAAAAAATCATTAGGTTTCCAATTCACCATCAAAATTGTTACTTGACACTTAAATCCTTTTACATTTCTTTTGAAATAGTTGCAAAAGCCTTCTCCAAAACCTCATTTCCAGTATATCATTTTTCACATTGGCATGGTATCAAAATATCTGATTTTACATTTTCAATTACATATTAAAATTTTAAAATTCACATGGTTTATAGTGAGGCAGTGAGTATCATTCTGGGTATTGTCAAACTGACACCTTTCTAGGGCAATAGATTCATTTTAGAAGAAAATAAATACATGAATAAAAGAAACACACTGAGTGTAAACCAATCAGACTTAGCTTTACATAAACCCCTTTTTTTTTTGCTTCTATAGGACAGTTAACTTCAGTGAGTGGAAAAGCTCTAGGATGCAATGACTCTTTGTATTGAGACTCACTAAGCAAGCAGTGTAAAGTCTCACAGGTAACCCAGTCCTTTGTAAACATGTCCCTTAATATTAGATTTTTCTCTAGCAGAAGACAGGGAAAGAGTATGTTCTAGTATCATTGATAGTATTTAAACTATTTGGTTTTTACAAGAGCCAGTACAAGTGAATCTGGAAATACACCCTCCATCTCAGCATCTAGGGTTGTTGGGGAGAAACTATTGCTGGTTGATTTTCTTTTTTTATCCAGAGAATCATAGCACTGAGACTGCTAGTGACACACAGACACACCTCCCTCTTGCATAGTCCTTGTCAGTACAAACTTGTGGTCTCCACCATGAGAAACCCTTGTGTACTCATCTTCCCCGAAACCACTTCCCCAAGACATTCACCATAGGCTGCTCTCCCATGTATGATTCCTCCCATGATCGCTCTACTCTCTATGATCACCCCTTTCCCCAGGAGGACTGTCCCCTTAGATATATCCAGCCTCCAGATACTCCTAACCATGAAGAGAATCTCAATGGACAACTGTCCACCTGCAGAACTTTGTACCCAGCTAGCCTGCTGGACTCCCTCTGTGAGTTAGAGGTTGATCTTTTATCCAATCTTCCCACTAAAATATAAAATGAGGCCTTCCATGAAGCAACCCCCACTCTGCCATCCACTAAAGAAGGGAACTGAGGGTTTAGCATAATCCAGTCTTTCCCTCTTTCTGAAAATTAAGAGAGATCCCATCTTGATCCCACCCTCTTGAAGGTTAGAAGCAGGAGATAGGAAGAGTGGACAGGGAAAGATCCCCTATTGATCCTGCCCTTGCTTCCCCACAGATATGGAGAAATTGCATGATTATAGCTAATTCTCCTTCCACTAGGGAAGAGACCTTAAAAGGGCACTCACACTTGGCAAGCTCCTGCTCCACCTGTGGAGAAGAGAGGGTGGAGAAACGTCTTTTCTTTCTCTTCTGCGCAAGAAGTGGACCCTTTAGCTTTTTTCCTCAAGGTTTGGCAATCCTCATTTTCCTAAGGAAGCCCACATAATAGAAATGCACAGGTAGATAGTAACTTGAATACAGACTAGGTTAAAGAAAAGGAAGAAAATACTTTAGTTTAATTTGATTGTTTTCCATTTGCAGAACTATTTTTTCAGTCATCAGAAAAGCACCACTGCACACTAGTTATTAAGCTATTGCTATTTTATTAACCACTTTCTGAGTCAGGTTGACTCTGTCAGACCAAAAGAAAAGTTTTTAGTTAAATAAGGTATTAGCGGGGTGCTAATTCTTCATGTCTGTATTAGGGAAAGTGTTCTGAAGGGAGCTAACAGGTGCTATTGAAGAGATACCAATGCATTATGGCAAAAGTGGTGCAGATTCAGATTATGTGTCTTTGCTTCCTCTGTACTTGACTAAACTCTGGACGTGAATGAGATCACACAGATTTAATCCCGACAAGAGAGAGTGGACTGGGAGAAGGATGGTGAGATTTCAGCTCCTAGTACTGCGATCTGTCTGCTCTTCATTCAAGTCATTCACACTTGGATGGATTTTGTATCTCAATCTGTTGCTGATGTCTCAAGTGGCACTAGTGGCCAAAAGCATTGCCTATGTCTAATTGGATGTTTCAAATCCAGGCCTTGTGATGATAGTCCCAGAGTTTGTTTTTTTCTACATCAGATTAAGGCAACTTCACACAAATTGACACATAGGCTACACATTCAGAAGCCACAGCGGATGCACAGGAAGGCTGTTTACCTATCAGGATTGTTATCGATGCATTTCAAAGGAATTAGAGTATTTCGTGTTTGATCCAAATTTCAAAATTTGTTAAGTACCAAGGCAAGGTGGCAAATATCTGCCCCATCTTGAAGTCTCTAAATAACCCTTTCCATAATCTCTCTTCATAGCTCCACCTGCCTCCTCATGTCCAAGGCTCACTTCTCTCAAATGTGGGGAGAATCAGGTAATGAGAAGGTAAATGCTGGTACTACTTTTCAGTCTTCAGGTCTGCCCTTTTGTCTCCTCTGAAATAATCCAGTCATATGGGCCCTTCCAGAGATCCAGGGCCAAAGGATCATTCAGCTGAGCAAGTCAAGTTAGAAAGTAATTTATCAAGTACTAAAAGAATGTGACAAAAGCTCAACAAAGCTCAACTAACCTTAACCATAACCCTAAACCCTTCCCTTTTATTCATTACCCTAGGTGTTTTAAACAATTTCCACTGCAGAAATCCACAGTTAGAAATCCTCCTGCCACCTCTGTGCTGTAACCATAAAGTAGTTCTTTGCCTGAATATCAAGTCTGTATACCAAGGCACAGAGAGAGGGTGTGAATGAGAGGCAGATGGAACATCAAGGAAGGGTAGGATCTTTGCATTCAACCCCCTCCCATGCAAATATGCAAGGAGAAAATACTAGCATTTCTGGTTATTGTGCAAATGCAACATTCATTCTGGCTCTTATTTGGGAGGTGGTCACCAGAATCTTAGAATTTCTATCTTCACTCTGGGAAATCAAGGAGGCTGGACATAGAGTGGATTCAGAGAAATGCTGGGTCTGTCATTGCCAAACAGTAGAATATCCTTAGCCAGTTTGGGCTGAAACAGTCTGCATAAATATGTTTATTATGGTTTTGTTTACTGCAGGGGATCCAGAGAAGTAGCGTAGAAGTGGACACCAAGGTGAAATGGTCTGAATTTGTCAATCAGGCACCATATAACTTGCTTATATAGCAGTTGATAAGGGATGCAACCAAAGTGGCTGGTGTGGTGCTCCCTGACCTTCAAGTGATGGTATTTTCTAAACCCCAGAGTTCAAAAATTAGAAACCAAAACAAATAAACTCACAAAATTGATTTCTCACCCCAAGCTGTTCCCAGTGTAAGCACCACCAGCCTGGACTCATGCATTACTCAACTAACTGATCCTACCTATATTGTGTCTTGAAAAGAGCAATAAATAGACAGGACAATCCTCCCAAAGTAATACTGGATGATGTTATATTCCCTGTTTTTCAATGGGGAACATTGACCTCACGTCCAGCACCTTGTCTTAGACCAAACACTTTCAGAGACCTACCTACCTAAGTAGTTATTTATTTAACCATTCATCAGTATAGTATTTGAGAACCTACACTGTGTAATTTTTTGCCAAGACTACAGCCAACAATAACCCTACCTATTAAAGGCCTTGGGGACAGAGCACTTCATGGCAGAGAGAATGTTTTTACTGGTGTGGCCACCCTCTGCCCTATTTTATGACCAGCATGAGTGTTTGGGTCAGATGTTTACTAATCTGTTTGTTCTGGTTCCTGTTATGATTTCCCCCCACAAAATACTTCTCCAGTTCCCTGGTTGACACTTATAATGCATCTCAGAGGCCTCTGTCTGTCTTCTCAGATTAACTTGAGCCAGCTGCTAAAACATGACTGACAAAACTGATATTTCCTACCTGCAAAATGATTCAAGCCAAGTCAGCTGTTCATGATCCAAACTGTCTATTTCAGTGTCTGCTGTGCAGTAAATTTTCCACACAGCAAGTCTATCAAATATCACAGATACTACTTTTAAATGTACGTGTTAAAATAAGTATCTAGAAAATAGATCCAATTTATTTCTGCAGATCTCATCTCATCTTCATTTATATTAAGGTAACACCGAGGAGGCCTTCAACTAGGATTAACACCCCACTGTCACATTCACCATACAAAAGCATAGTAAAACATAGTCTTGGCCTAAAAGCTGACAAATTACACAGATGAGACTGATGGTGGTTAGGATGAAGACAGTATACACAGAGGCACAAATAGATTAAGTGTCTTGCCCAAATTCACAGCAGAAGTATCTGGAACATCCAGGAACTAAAACCAGATCTTCCGAGTCCTAGTCCAGTACTGTAACCACAAGACTTATCCTTCCTCCCACACACCCTGTTTTTGTCACATTTCAGAGTGACTGCAAATGGCAAGACAAACTTAGAAGTCAAACATAAGGGGTTTGTAACCCACAAACATTTTGGAGTTTAGGTTTAGTTTAGAAATACAGTCAAAATGCCTGTCTGAATTCTATGAGCTTCTTTGGTATATACAATTGGTTTCTGTGTGGGCACAGGCAGAGGTATTGTTAGTTAAACATGGTGTCTATTTTCAGGCAGAGGAGAAAAAGCCCAGGAGTGTGCAACACCGAAGAAATGCAAAGATTGTTCAGAAGTGTCTCGGGGCTGAGGGTGAGGGGCAAATAGATGTAAATTAGTGATATTATGTAATTCTGTAGCATCTTCCATCCAAGAATCTGAAAGCACTTCATACACACTAACTAAACAAACCTCCCAATGACCTGAGAGGTAGGTAACTCCATTTTACAGGGACTTCCCTTCAGGCCCATAGGGCTAGCTTGTAACGTTATTATCTACTCTGAGTAAGGAATAGTGTGTAGCTGGAGTGGTCCAGAAGCAAACCATAGCATAAACAATGACTCAGAATCACAAGTCCTGAACATTTGCTCTGGGTTGAGCAGGAGGGAGAGTAAGTAAATAAGTAACGAACCAACCACCCACCCACCTTTTTCACAGAGCAGCTTATTTTCCTCTTTGTCCTATCTCCTCACCCTGGCTGGTGAGGTATGAGGAATACAATGAGGGCTCTCCGTGCATCACTCCTCTCTACTTCCTTTCTTACAAGATTGGGCAAGTAGTTTCTGGTTTCCTACCACCATGGTCTGAGTCACAGTCAGAGCAGGATCACATAAAGTAAGTCCCTGACTCCTTTGAGAGGCAAGTGAAAGCTGTGGTATTCTAATAAATGCCAGAAATAAAATATAATCCAGTGTTTATTATTCTCAATCCTGTTCTCTAACCATTAAACCATGCTTCTTCCTAATTATACCAGTTTGAGATTTATTTAAGAAGCTTGTGTTTACTGGGTAATTTTGAAATGCATATAGTATCATTGATAGTCACAACAAAGCTCCATTTGTTTTCAGCCATGTGCCTCCCTACTCCAAGAACAGTATAAGGAATAGTATGTATTAACTGCTTATGCACTGTGCTTTTTATTCTACATCCCCTTGCTTTATGAACAACTATAAAATGTCATTTTAATGCTTGTGTTTAAACTAGCCTTTAGACTAGTTTAAACACAAGCATTGTGCTTTTTGGTGGGGAGGAGGGTATGGACAGCACTGCAGCGCAGGGGTAATGTGCCTGTGTTGGGGTTACAATCACAGAATAGTCTGGAAAAAAAAATCACTCTAGTGTTTTGCTCTTGTTTACACACTACCCTTTAGCTAATTAGGAAGCAGAGCACGGTTCTTGCAAAAATATATACAATGAAAACTATGAGATATTTTCTAGGTGGAGTCCACCCTATTAACCTCCTTTTCTCAAGCCTCTCTTGTGAATACTAATCCACCTCCACCCACAAACACAAAACTGTCCCCCACTCTTCTCCAAAATTTCAAGCACTTTCCTACTAATCTCTTGGCTTTTTCTAGTCCTAATGCCTCATTGCTTACCCAATCAGCAGGAAGCTTGCTTGCCCCAGTCCTGATTTCTGATTATCACTTTCCTACTAAGGGGTTTCAGCTGTTCCTTATCTTGGCAGCTGGGAATCCTGCCCCAAGCTGTTAATGCTATATCTTTCAGGTCAACAGTAATAATACAGAAAAAGGCCCCAGATCAAGGAGTATTCTAGAGTGTGCAGGGGGAGCGTTGGAGGTGGAAAAAGGAATGTCAGGATTGTTCTGGTCTCATTTTGTATTACACTCTTGTTATTTGAAGTATGTGATGAGCACTGAGTTGTCTTCTCTAGAAGACAAGGTTTTACAAGAACCTAAATAGACTAAAATAGAAGAAGATTCTGCTCCCTGGAAATGAAAGGAATATGTTTGTTCTCAACATTGCTGGCTGTTTTCTCCTCTTTAAGAGACCTACTTACTTATCTATTAAACAAAAAAAAATCTATTAAACAAAAAAAAAAGTTCTGATTTCCTGTGCCATCCCACCATCATTCAGTTTCAGATGAAAGGATAAACCAATTTAGCAACAGGGTTGCCTCCCACTCTGGAGCAACCCTTATCATAGACCTAGTAGCTGTTCAGAACTCTACCAGGATTAAATCCACTAACAGCTGTAAAATTACAGACATGTGTCTATACCTGCTGAAGTTCCTTTATCTTGGTATGGTGCTGCAATGCTTCAGAATTTGCTATGAGACTAGCCTTTACAAAGAAAAGCCTTAGAGAGGTCCTCAGCAGATAAATGTCCCTCATTTAAACCTGGTAGAACTGCAGAAGGCTCTTTGTGGTGGCATGATAAATGTGGTGAGACACCCTCTCCCTGAGGAAAAGCACAGCACACACCGTAGTGTGCAAAAACCTAACACAGCTGGATTCTTTCTTTCATAAAGTAATGATCACCTAGAACCTTCACGCACATAGGGAAGTGGGGTGTGTAGTCTGCTCATGATGTTTGTTTTGCCCATTGGCATGCCAAATCCCACTTGCCCTGGCATGGCTTATTAGGTACCATGCCAATGAGTGGCACCACCAGGCAGGAGCAGATTGTTTTTTGCTACCCTCTGTGATAGAGATGATTGTAGATATTATATTATACTAGGCTGAAATTATGGAAAGGGGCCTTTTACTAACAGCAAATATTTTCACAGGAAACAATTTCTTTTCTACAATTTGCATTTTTCCCCAATAAAATTAGACAAGTTGTTACCTTCTTTGCTTTTTGTTGTTGTTTTCATTTTTTTCTTTTATTATTTTCCTCCTTCCCCTTCCACCCTCCTTCCAAATGTGAAGGAGAGCTCACCAGTTTGGGTTCCTGTCATAGGTTTTGGCGTTATGTGGTGCTGTGACATTGCATCTTTTTCTAGTGATTGGATGTGGCTAGAACAACAGAATAGGAAGAAGCGAAGAAATATATTCAGAAGGTGTTCACAGGTCAATTCCTCTGCTGGGTCAGACCTCGGAGGGCTAGCCCAAGTATCCACTGGAACAGCTATTTTTAGCACCAGCTAGGCAGATACTGCGGGTGGCTGAAGTCTAAGAAGTGTGGAAAGGGAATGGGATACATATTTAGGCGATTAAGGTGTTGTGGAACAGAAGTTGGAAAATTTTAGTGTTGTGTACTAAATTCTTTTTGTACAGATAAAGCCTATTAGTTTACTTCTGCATTTGTTGTTGGGCTGCATTTTTCTCAAGAATGTCCACAGCCCAGGACTGGTCTCCTTTTATGTTTTAGTTGTCAAAATTGAAATAAATAAATAAATATATTAAAAAGTTAGGAATTGAGTTTTTAAGTTCATGGCAGGAGTTTCCCCAGCACAGGACAATTATCATCACTTCTATAGAGTAAATCTATGGGTAACCTGTGTCTTCTATATGAGTAATAAAGATATTCTATGAACTATATGGGTATTCTTAGCAATAAGGTGAGTTTCATGCCCAGAAGCATGTTGTTAATTATTCAGAAGACTAAGTGTATGTATACATGAAACTTATTAATAATAAATTTTCAACTGAATGTTCTGGAGCTGACATTCAGTACAGGGGCTGAAAAGAAGCTGAATTCTGAAATTAATGCAGCATGCACTTTCCTTTTTCACTCTTATCACTGTGTTCGCTGGCTGAGCCTTAGTCAGGGGCGGGGCTATCAAGGAGGCCAGGGCTTTATAAAGCAGTGAGCAAGCGACCAGGGAGCTTTGCGAACAAGAGCTGCTAACAGGAAGTTTCGAGAGGGAGTTGGGAAGAGCGAAGGTACACTTGTCATTCTTTAAAACCTGTACACTAAACTATAATCAAAACTTCTTGATTTAAACAAAAACCCTATCATTAACCTAAGTAACTGTAGGAGGAAATGCAGGCAGAAGCCCAGCATCAGAGTGGGGGCTATCCTGTTTATTGCACTCGGTGTAGCATGTATGATTACCTGCCTTGTGGGCGGGTGGCATATGTGTGCATTCGGTGCAAGGAGCTCCTGTCCCTCAGAGACTGTGTACAGGTTTTGGATGCCAGGGTGGCAGAACTGGAGGAGCTAAGGGAGGCAGAGAGGTGTGTTGATGAGGCTTTCCGGGACACTGTAGATTTGTCCCACCTCTGGTCAGAGAGCCCCTGAGCTGTTAAGGAGGATGAAAGACCCAGAGAAGGAGAGCAGTCAACGGGAACAGAGGGAAACATTCCCACAGTTGGGACCCTCCTTCCAGATGATGTTGGGGTATTCTCTTGCACTGAGGTTGCCTCTCCGGGGGAGGGAACTCCAGTCATTAGGAAAAAGCGGGTGTTAGTAATGGGAGATTCCATCATTAGAAACATAGATAGCTGGGTTTGTGATGACCGGGAGGTGACTTGCCTGCCTGGTGCAAAGGTTGCAGATTTCTCAAGGCATCTAGATCAGTGGTTCTCAAAGCCGGTCCACCGCTTGTTCAGGGAAAGCCCCTGGCGGGCCGGACCGGTTTGTTTACCTGCCGCATCCGCAGGTTCGGCCGATTGCGGCTCCCACTGGCTGTGGTTCGCTGCTCCAGGCAAATGGAGGCTGCGGGAAGGGCAGCCAGCACATCCCTTGGCCTGCACTGCTTCCCGCAGCCCCCGGTGGCCTGGAGCGGCGAACCACAGCCAGTGGGAGCCGCAATCGGCCGAACCTGCAGATGCAGTAGGTAAACAAACCGGTCCGGCCTGCCAGGGGCTTTCCCTGAACAAGCGGTGGACCGGCTTTGAGAACCACTAATATAGATAGACTTATGTTTAGTGCTGGGAAGGAGCCAGTGGTCGTGGTACATGTAGGTACCAATGACATAGGGAAGGGTAGGAGAGACGTCCTGGAGGCCAAATTTAGGCTGCTCGGAAAGAGACTGAAATCCAGGACCTCTATGGTGGTATTCTCAGAAATGCTTCCAGTTCCACACGCAGGGCCAGGTAGGCAGGCAGAGCTTCAGAGTCTCAATGCGTGGATGAGACAATGGTGTAGAGAGGAGGGGTTTAGATTTATTAGGAACTGGGGAAACTTTTGGGATGTGAGAGCCTATACAGGAAGGATGGGCTGCACCTAAACCAAAGTGGATCCAGACTGCTGGCACTTCACATTAAAAAGGTTGCAGAATAGTTTTTAAACTAAGAGATGGGGGAAAGCCAATTGCTGCAGAGGCGCATGTGGATCGGACAGAGACTTCTCTTACAGAAAGTCTATTGAGAGAGATTCTCTAGGTTTTAGTCAGGAGGAGGGGATGAAAGAGGACAAAGGGGATCAGACAAGCAACATTCACATAAAGAATCTGACACATCAGAAAAGGGCAGACAAATAAACAGTGACAAGTTTTTAAAGTGCTTGTACACAAATGCTAGAAGTCTAAATAATAAGATGGGTGAAACTAGAGTGCCTCATGTTAAAGGAGGATATTGATATAATAGGCATCACAGAAACCTGGTTGAGTGAGGACAATCAATGGGACACAATCATTCTGGGGTATAAAATATATTGGAAGGACAGAACAGGTCGTGCGGGGGCAGGGAGTGGCACTATATGTGAAAGAAAATGTAGAATCAAATGAAATAAAAATCTTAAATGAATTCACATGTTCCATGGAATCTCTACGGATAGTAATTCCATGCTCTAATAAGAATATAACAGTAGGGATCTATTATCGACCACCTGACCAGGACAGTGATAGTGACGATAAAATGCTAAGGGAGATTAGAGAGGCTATCAAAATAAAAAACTCAATAATAGTGGGGAATTTCAATTATCCCCATATTGACTGGGTAAATGTCACCTCAGGAAGAAATGCAGAGACAAAATTTCTCTTAAATGGCTGCTTCCTGGAGCAGCTGGTACAGGAACCCTCAAGGGGAGAGGCAATTATTGATCTAGTCTTGAGTGGAGTGCAGGATCTGGTCCAAGAGGTAACTATAACAGGACCGCTTGGAAATAGTGACCATAATATAATAATATTTAACATTCCTGTGGTGGGAAGAACACCTCAACAGCCCAACACTGTGGCATTTAATTTCAGAAAGGGGAACTATGCAAAAATGAGGAGGTTAGTTAAACAGAAATTAAAAAGTACAGTGACTAGAGTGAAATCCCTGCAAGCTGCATGGACACTTTTCAAAGACACCATAATAGAGGCTCAACTTAAATGTATACCCCAAATTAAAATACACAGTAAAAGAACTAAAAAAGAGCAACCATGTAAAAGAAGCAGTGAGAAATAAAAAGGCATCTTTTAAAAAGTGGAAGTCAAATCCTAGTGAGGAAAATAGAAAGGAGCATAAACACTGCCAAATTAAGTGTAAAAATGTAATAAGAAAAGCCAAAAAGAAGTTTGAAGAACAGCTAGCCAAAAACTCAAAAGGTAATAACAAAATGTTTTTTAAGTACATCAGAAGCAGGAAGCGTGCTAAACAACCAGTGGGGCCCCTGGACGATCGAGATACAAAAGGAGCACTTGAAGACGATAAAGTCATCGCGGACAAACTAAATGAATTCTTTGCTTCAGTCTTCACAGCTGAGGATGTTAGGGTGATTCTCAAACCTGAACCGTATTGTAGGTGACAAATCTGAGGAATTGTCACAGATTGAAGTGACAATAGAGGAAGTTTTTAAATTAATTGAGAAACTTAACAATAACAAGTCACCGGGACCAGATGGCATTCACCCAAGAGTTCTGAAAGAACTCAAATGTGAAATTGCAGAACTATTAACTATGGTTTGTAACCTGTCCTTTAAATCAGCTACTGTACCCAATGGCTGGAAGACAGCTAATGTAACGCCAATATTTAAGAAGGACTCTAGAGGTGATCCTGGCAATTAGAGACCGGTAAGTTTAATGTCAGTACTGGGCAAATTAGTTGAAACAATAGTAAAGAATAAAATTGTTGACACACAGAAGAACATAAATTGTTGCGCAAAAGTCAGCATGGTTTCTGTAAAGGGAGATCGTGTTTTACTAATCTATTAGAGTTCTTTGAGGGGGTCAACAAACATGTGGACAAGTGGGATCCAATGGACATAGTGTACTTAGATTTCCAGAAAGCCTTTGACAAGGTCCCTTGCCAAAGGCTCTTACGTAAATTAAGTTGTCATGGGATCAGAGGGAAAATCTTTTCATGGATTGAGAACTGGTTAAAAGACAGGGAACAAAGGGTAGGAATAAATGGTAAATTTTCAGAATGGAGAGGGGTAACTAGTGGTGTTCCCCAAGGGTCAGTCCTAGGACCAATCCTATTCAACCTATTCATAAATGATCTGGAGAAAGGGATAAACAGCGAGGTGGCAAAGTTTGCAGATGATACTAAACTGCTCAAGATAGTTAAGACCAAAGCAGACTGTGAAGAACTTCAAAAAGATCTCACAAAACTAAGTGATTGGGCAACAAAATGGCAAATGAAATTTAATGTGGATAAATATAAAGTAATGCACATTGGAAAAAATAACCCCAATTAAACATACAATACGATGGGGGCTAATTTAGCTACAACTAATCAGGAGAAAGATCTTGCAGTCATCATGGATAGTTCTCTGAAGACATCCACACAGTGTGCAGTGGCAGTCCAAAAAGCAAACGGGATGTTAGGAACCATTAAAAAAGGGATAGAGAATAAGACCAAGAATATCTTATTGCCCTTATATAAATCCATGGTACGCCCACATCTTGAATACTGCATATAGATGTGCTCCCCTCATCTCTAAAAAGATATACTAGCATTAGAAAAGGTTCAGAAAAGGGCAACTAAAATGATTAGGGGTTTGGAACAGGTCCCATATGAGGAGAGATTACAGAGGCTAGGACTTTTCAGCTTAGAAAAGAGGAGACTAAGGGGGGATATGATAGAGGTATATAAAATCATGAGTAGTGTGAAGAAAGTGAATAAGGAAAAGTAATATATAATATAAGAACTAGGGGCCATCAAATGAAATTAATGGATAGCAGGTTTAAAACAAATAAAAGGAAGTTCTTCTTCACTCAGTACTCAGTCAACCTGTGGAACTCCTTGCCTGAGGAGGTTGTGAAGGCTAGGACTATAACAGGGTTTAAAAGAGAACTGGATAAATTCATGGAGGTTAAATCCATTAATGGCTATTAGCTAGGATGGGTAAGGAATGGTATCCCTAGCCTCTGTTTGTCAGAGGATGGAGATGAAAGGCAGGAGAGAGATCACTAGATCATTACCTGTTAGGTTCACTCCTTCTGGGGCACCTGGCATTGGCCACTGTGGGTAGACAGGATACTGGGCTGGATGGACCTTTGGGCTGACTCAGTATGGCCATTCTTATGTTCTTATGTTTATTTTTACTCTTTTGGAGAATATAAATTTAACTGCCAGATACTCTGTAACCTAATTCTGCCCAGATGCTCATTTTAGCATTTATAATTCAATAAACAATTATGTTTCAAAATGTTTTATTCACCATTGCAAAGATTTTTTACTCAGCTGAAAAGCTGGCATGGTTTTTCTTGGAATATTAATGGTCAAGTCAGCCTGTTTGAACTAGTTTGTGGAATGACTGAATCAGTGTCTATAATGTATTGTAAAGCAGTAGGGATCACAGGCCAATCAGAATGAATGACACAGCCAGTAGTGTTAGGGCTTTTCAGATCATTGTCCAAAACAGAACGTGTGTAGTTTGTTATCTGGACTATTTTGTAAAGGTTCAGAGAATGGATGGATGTTTTATTACATGGCTGTAGATAGTATTGCACTTAGAAATTGATTTAGATTTTCTTGAGAGCATGGGGAAGGTGGGAATGTATATTTTCTCCTTCATATGCCCCATACTAACTATTACACTGCAAAATTGTGAGACACTATGATCAGTAGTAATGAAAACAGGAGTTAAATTCAGGAAACCCAAGATGTAATCCCAGCTCTGCCACTGTCTCACTGAGTGGCCTTGGGCTAATCACTCCCCCTCTCTGTGCCTCAGTTTCAGGCAGGGATAATTCTTCTGTCTCAAAGGGATTCTATATGGACTAGTTATTTAATGTTACTACCGGGCTTTAGACAATATAAAGTGTTAAAAATTATCAAATTAGAATCATTACAAAAATTGGGGGAAACTCAGGTCTCAGTTGTATCCACTGTGCATGAATAGGAGGGGATATCAGCCAGTTCTAAGAACTTCATTGTCAGTGCACCAATATGCAGTGTCACACTGCAGCATGCTTCAGCAACAGAAAACTTCAAAGTTTGTTCCTCCACATCAATATTTCCTGTTTAACCATGTTTTTAAAAATACCCATGGTGCATGTGGAATCATCCATATTTTGCATTTCACAGAGCATCTTAGAAACTGTGAATAGGTCATATATTCCACTTGACATACAGTGCACTGTATCTTCCTCAAGGCACTGACGGTTCATACATAATTCAACTGTAAGAAAGAAATGCCTGAGAAGATGTTCAAAACAGTTCACAGAAGATGCATAGCAAATAAGTCGTTGTTTGTTCATCTGGTGTCATGTTCTCTTTCCCTTGTTGTATCTTGAAACACAATTTCTGGCGTAATACTTGATCCAGTAACTTTTGTTGCTGTTGCTCTATTACCTTCACTAAGCAAGTTACACATAAAGGCTACAAGAAGGTACTTACCTGCAGCTACATTCAGCTAAAGAAATATATGCACTGAAGTCAGTGCTGAGATATTTATACAATGGGAATAAAAATGTGTCATAAGACAATGTTTGCATGGTAAAAGGTTTGGGGGGAAGCTGAAGAGTGGGGAAGTTTGCTAAAGCTTAACTTTATGAATTTTCATGAATTAATCTACTGGAAAATAAATGATGGGATATAGCAGGTTTTGTGTATGTGTCACTACTCCCTACTGCAGAATGATGGGCCTATTCATGTATAACAGTTAATTCAACAGAGTCTGAGCTTTTCACTTCCTCAGTAGCTGCTTATGTTTTGGGCGCCAGAGGTCTTTTCTCCTGATGTTCCTTATTTGCATGTATCTGATTGAAAACATTTCCCAAATATGGGAAAAAATCTGATTTAAAGGCAAAGCAGATGAGTCATGAAATAACACAAACAGACATGCTAGAAAGACATTGGCCTTTTCAGTATAGCTGATCGTCTCTGATAGTCACACCGCTAATCCACAAACCTGAGCATCGGAGCACAGACACATCCAAGGATCGATGACATTAGGTCCTAGCCTGTCCTGCTGTCATTGAAGTCAAGGGCAGTTGTCAGGGCAATATCCCAGGTGCCCCAAAGGGACAGACTATTGTAGGGTGTCCATGGGAACCAAAAGGAAGCAGGGGGGAAGTTACAAAAAGCCATCCTCCTTGTACCTCTAAGTAAGAGCCAGACTTAGACTAGCTTCTCATGCTGGGCTCTCCAAAAGGTGCAGGAATGGGCCAGGCAAGGGCAGGACTATGGTCCTGTACCCGTTCCGCATTGACCAGTGGAGCAAACCTGACACGGGGGAGTGCAGGCTGCACCATCTCAAATGTTGGTAGAGTTTATGCTTCATAGTGTGCTCTGGCTGAGTCAAGAATTCCTTCCTCCAGGGACTTCTGATGCTAGGATGACCAGATGTCCCGATTTTATAGTCCTGATAATCGGGGCTTTGTCTTATATAGGTGCCTATTACCTCCTGCCCCCTGTCCCAAAATTTCATACTTACTACCTGGTCACCCTATCTGCTGCTGTGCTGCTCATTCTTATCCCTGACTGATCAGCCAGTGACTTAAACCCACCATCTGACCCCAAGCTTGAGCCTGTATTTGGGTGACCAGACAGCAAATATGAAAAATCAGGACACGTTTTTTTCAGGGGAGGGGGAAGGGAGAGGGTAATGGTTACATATATGAAACAAAGCCCCTGATATTGGGATGTCTGGTCACCCTATCCTTTATAGCCAGTAATAGCAGTGCTCTTTTTCTAAACTCAGAGTACTGTGGCATTTAGTATGAGTATAACTTGTCAGCGGTGTCTTCTCGCTAGGGAGAGTGAATGGGTTCAGAAAAGCAAGAATCCTCTGAACCACCACCTATTTTTAGAACATACCTCAAACATAAGACCCTTGCCTCATTTCACCTCCATCTCTCCAACACGTGGATGAAGGAGGTCAGACAATTCCCCCAGCCCATCCAGCAATCCCCACCATCTGCTTCAGACATAGATGGTAAGATCTTATTGGGGAAAGGCCAGTTATTATTATTATTATTATTGGTGGTCCCCAATCAAGGATCAAAGCTCCTTTGTAATAGGAGAGCTTTCCACTTAGGTACAGTGCGATCAACCTCTGCCATCATCAGGGAGGTGCAGCCACGTCCTCTCCAGGATATTTAAAGATTACTTAGTTGGTCTTCTCTCCAATCTGTGGAGAGTGGGCCAACCCCCTGCTTCATCACAGAGCAGCAGGATTCAAAAGCTTCCTGAAAAGTCCTGTTGTTGTGACCTTTTGAATTGTAAATGCCTCTGCCCTTGAACTTTGTACCTCAGAGGACAGCAGAGGATTGTGGGTTTCAGTTCTCAGGCGTCAGTGAAGTGATACATTAGTATAACTCTGGAACACTCTTAAATGTTAAAGCAATAGGAAATGAATTTCTGAGTCCCATTGTTCTAGAACAGGTAAGTCGGTGTGAAGCTGTACACACAGTAAATTATGACGGGAGGTGGGCTGGAGAAATAAGCTTACTGAACAAGCCTTACTGTCAAGAGGTGCAGTCTATTAAACTGTCCTTAGACTGTACTGCCGTAGCTTATCCTGCAGGCTGCCTCTTGGAAAAATGGACAAGTGGAGTAGCCTGTTAGCACCTTAAGACTTGGTCAGGTGGCTGGGCTGTTGTTCCTAGAAGACAACATCAGGTGGAAGGAGCTGGAAACAGCTGAGGGGAGGAATAATATGTGGCCAGGTGGAGAAGCATTGATTCTGTTGAAGGGTGAGTGGAGATGGTCACTGTTAAGTTCAGGTAAGCCAGCTGATCTTTGCATAAACATCCAGACTTTTTGAATGCTTGCACAATATGTACCTGACCTATGACATATTTGACCAAAATTACATTCAAACATTGGACTGATTACGGTGCTCTGCTTTAATCTAAGAATGGGGGATAACATTTTCAAAAGTGCCTAAGTGAAAAAGTGTCTTAGGCATTTAGAAGCCTAAGGCCAATTAACATTCAAAGACTTTTGAAACTGATACTTAAGTTCCTAAGTCGGTTAGTTCTTTTATTTTTATTTTTTAAATTCAGGATCCTTTTACAACAGGTTGGGGAGGATATGAGGTATGAAATGGACTGCCTTGTGCAATTAGATACTACTACCCTCTCCTGGTCAGAGACAGACCTGCTTCTGCACAATGGTTTTCCTTATGGTTGATTAGTAATAGTAGAGCTGTGGTTTTCAAGCAAAAGCTTCTGAGAACTGTGTGTAATTCTCTATTTTCATTTTTTGAATTTTTGCTTCAGGAAAAAATTACAGGGATAATCACAGAGAAAAGAGGGTGAAATTCTGCACTAACTGGTAGAGAACAATGTTTTACGTTGGAAAAAGTGACAAAATCTATCCTGAGGCAAACCACAACACTTCACATTTTTGTCCCGGATTAAAATTTGCCATCCCTCTCCATGAAAAACAGCAACCAACTTCAAGGCAAAGCTGTGGAATATATTCTTTTTCCTGAAATTGGCAACATCTGGGATTTCTCACCCCTTCAGCCCTGTCAGTTTTCATGATGCTCTAAATCTCTTTAAGATAGATTTGCAGCTATGTTCCCAACTGGTTGCTTCTTCCTGATGTTCTGAATGCATAAGATTCATTATAGTACTCACATAGATGTAACAGCCTAGAGAATTCATATCACAGTAAGATCTGAATTTTGCATAAAAATGCATTTATTTACTTGTTTGAATAAAGTATTTGTATAAAAAGCTATAAAATCATATGCACTCACATACACACACATGATAAAACTCTGTCAAGAGGATTGGTACACCTTTGACATTAGTTGTTTTTATATCCCTTAATATGACAGTAATTAAAATCCATTCATGCAGATTTTCCTTTAAATAAACTCCATTAGCAAAAGCATTTGTCAAATCTACTTCCAGCATACAATGCTTAATGATATCCCTAAGCGTTAAAAGCCCTAATCTTCTAATTTATTGCTCAAAGCAGTTTACATGTATTAGTCCAAGAAACTGCAAGCAGTGAATTAACAGATGTCTGCTTGTGCACGGAATAATTTACTAGAAATGCATGTATATTACAATAACAGTATGGGACAACTAACTATAGTGGTCCTGCTGACATGAAAAGTAGCTGTGAATGGGACACAGTAGGCTACAGGTGTGCTGAAGACTCCACTCTTACAGCTCATCACTTTCATTTTGCTGTAAAAAGAAAAGGAGTACTTGTGGCACCTTAGAGCCTAATAAATTTATTAGAGCATAAGCTTTCGTGAGCTACAGCTCACTTCATCGGATGCATACAGTGGAAAATATAGTGGGGAGATTTTATATACACAGAGAACATGAAACAATGGGTGTTACCATACAGACTGTAACAGGAAAGGTTTCAGAGTAACAGCCGTGTTAGTCTGTATTCGCAAAAAGAAAAGGAGTACTTGTGGGAGAGTGGGGTGGGGGGAGGGGACGCCTTTTGTAGTGATAATCAAGGTGGGCCATTTCCAGCACTTTACAAGAACAGTAGGAGGGGAAATAAACAAGGGGAAATAGTTTTACTTTGTGTAATGACACATCCACTCCCAGTCTTTATTCAAGCCTAAATTAATTGTATCCAGTTTGCAATTTAATTCCAATTCAGCACTCTCTCGTTGGAGTCTGTTTCTGAAGTTTTTTTGTTGAAGAATTGCCACTTTTAGGTCTGTAATCGAGTGACCAAAGAGATTGAAGTGTTCTCCGACTGGTTTTTGAATGTTATAATTCTTGACGTCTGATTTGTGTCCACTTATTCTTTTACATAGAGACTGTCCAGTTTGGCCAATGTACATGGCAGAGGGGCATTGCTGGCACATGATAGCATATATCACTTTGGTATTAATTTGCAAACTGGATACAATCAACTTGGGCTTGAATAAAGACTGGGAGTGGATGTGTCATTACACAAAGTAAAACTATTTCCTCTTGTTTATTTCCCCTCCTACTGTTCTTGTGAAGTGCTGGAAATGGCCTACCTTGATTATCACTACAAAAGGTGTTTTTCCCCCCCCACCCCACCCCCGCTCTCTTGCTGGTAATAGCTCACCTTTCCTGATCACTCTTGTTACAGTCTGTATGGTAACACCCATTGTTTCATGTTCTCTGTGTATATAAAATCTTCCCACTATATTTTCCACTGTATGCATCCGATGAAGTGAGCTGTAGCTCATGAAAGCTTATGCTCTAATAAATTTGTTCATCTCTAAGGTGCCACAAGTACTCCTTTTCTTTTTACGGATACAGACTAACACGGCTGCTACGCTGAACCTGTCATTTTGCTATGTAATTTTTGTTTGTAATCCAGGCCTCCCCCATGACTGCGCGGAATACACGCATCAGGCCAATATTATTTGTTATGTTGATACTGACACTGGCCATGTCATGTCAAAGGCCTGGATATACCTGTCTTGGTTTCTCACTCTCCTACCGTGAAGTCAGGGCAGACACAGCTCAAAGGGCTAATGACTAAGCAGTACTTGTAGATACAACTGGAAGTCCACCTAGTACTTGATAGATGTTCTGGTGACTGCGACATGGAGTTAAACTGGTGGGGAAAGGGGTAGATTTTCTTGGTAGCCAGTTAAAAAATTGTCATCAGGGGAAAGGACATTATATGTAGTGGCACTATAGCAATGAAACAAACACCCCATTGGTGCAAATAAGAAATACCTGTTTGATAGCCACTGGGCATGCCCAGAGTTCAATATCCACAAAAAAGTTTCCAGGTGAGTCAACAGATGTAGCAGAGGGTTTGAGCAGCATTATATTGTACCATGCTATTAACAAGGGTTTTATCTGCCTACTTACCTGCATATAAACTCAAACTTTTGGAAAACTATGCGACTGCCTCCAGAGATCAAGGCTAAGGGGCTGTGGCTAATGTCAATACACCTTCTGAATCAGGAATTCAAGGTGATGGAGGTCGTGTCTACATTTGGGGATAGTTCAGATTCAGCGATCAAGGACCACTGGCCAGCAGTCAGTGAAACTGCACCAGTGCTAGTCCTTAAGCACAAACAAGGGTGAACTGGGGTAAATGTTTATTTGACTTTCTATACTTAGAGATCAGCACCAGTGCAGCTTCACCAGTTGTTGGCCACAGATTGCTAACGTAGGGTTATAACCAAATGCAGAAAAGGCCTGGAGCTGCTATAATATTTCTGTTAGCCTGAGCATCTTCTATCTGTATGTCATGTCATCTGATGAATGGCTAAGTGGATAATTTTTAATGTTTGATAGTACATGAGTATATGTACTGAGAGTGGTGATATAACTATGCTACCTCTTCGATAGACAGTTCTCACGCAGAAAAATGGGATTTTGATGTAAATGGGAGTTTGCCATTATATTTTTAGAAGCAGGGGCTAACCCCAAAGGGCCAGGTAGCCTGCTTAAGTTTGTGTGGCCCAGATTTTTAAAGATATTTGGACATTGCTCCACTGTTGCAAGGCCTAAGGTCTAGATTCACAAAAGAAGTCAGACATTGCAAAGCTGAGGACATCCTGGGAGAGTACCCTAACCACGGGGCTAAAGGTTAGAAGGGAGGCCCCTGCACATTTTATGTGGAGACAGACAGAGGTGTAAGTCATTCTGACAAGAAATGGGTTAGGAGCCTGAACTATCTGACTCCAGGACTGGGGGTTCCCAGCTGTGGATTGTGAGCAGAGATAGGCACCTCCCTGAAGCCCAGACTCAGAAGCCAAATTTCCTGAGAGAAGTGGGCCTTCGGATAGACCTCTCTCAACAGTATCTCCCATTGGCTACCTTAGAAGACTCCCCACCTAGTGTGCTGGTTTTTGTAGATCCCATTCTCAGGCACCTAATCTCTGTCCATTCATTGTGTAGAGAGCCTAGGCACCTAACTCAAGCTTTGTAGATTCCAGTGATTTTCTAGGCACCTAAAAGTTAGGTGTTGTGCCACTCAACTTTGCAATGCCTTAGTGCCTTTGTGGAGCTGGGCCTAAGTGATTTAGATTGCTAAGGCCCGTTTTCAAAAGTGATGTACTTAGGCCCAGATCCTCAAACATATTTAGGCACCTAACTTCTATTGAAAACAGTGAGAGTTAGTCTTTAAGTTCCTGAGAATCTAGGCCTTAGGCACTTAAGAGTCAGAGTCTTGATGACTTTAAATGAAAGACATTTTTGATAATGGGACAGTGAGTATGTCTACATTGCAAAGAAAATCCCATGGCACTGAGTCTCAGAGCCCAGAGCAATTGACTTGGGCTCATGGAGTTCAGGCTGCGGGCTAAAAATAGTAGTGTAGATGTTCCCACTCAAGCTGGAACCCAGGCTCTGAAACTTGGCAAGGGGGGAAGGGACTTGAAGCCAGGCTCTAGCCCAAGGAGGAACATCTATACTTCTATTTTTAGCCCTGCAGCCAAAGTCCTGTGAGCCTGTGTCAATTCACCTGGGCTCTGAGACTCTGTGCCATAGGTTTTTCTTGGCAGTGTAGACATACCCTTAGCTGTCTAGGTCACTTAGGGTTTGAAACACTGAGCAGAGCAACATCTGAATACCTTTAAAAATCTGGGCCCTCATCCAAATGACAATCTGGCCTCCAGTATTTTTTCTTCAGTTGCATTATATCATTCTGGTAAATATGCTACATATAAAACCTTTGGTAACTTTGATGAAAAATACTTGAAAATAGGCCTTCTTCTTTATGGTAACTTGGCAAATGCCTTTTGTTGTCTCCTGTGGATTATGCAATGATTGCATTTATTGTGTTATTTTTTGAAGTAATTTTAAAGTGTTATAAATGTTGAATCATTTCTAAATCACAAGCATTTAAGAAATATAGTAAGCTATTAGCTTCATTGCAGCCCCTTAAACTACTGTGAAATGTGCTCTAAAGTGATTTCCAAGATTTATAAACCTCCCCTGATTAGCCTTGAGCAAGATATAAATATTACAGTGTACCATTGTAGCAGAAGAGATAGTTATTCACTTTCAGGATGGGTGATCCTTAGCAGTTTGGATTGAAAGCCAAATGACTCAAAAAGGTTTGTTAGTTTCATATTTGTTTCCAACTGATTGCTGTTGGAGCCAAAAAAATTGCACATCAGCCACGAATCTTTTGGGGTTCTTGGGCAGAGGTTAATTTTGATTTATTTTTCTTTGTGTCCTGTCTCTGAAGACACCCTCCTCCATTCCCCCCACACACTAACTGCCATTGTTACCATTCTATCTATGGCACTCATTTGGCTTCCCACTATCATAGTCTCTGAGCAGCTCACGATCTTTAACATGTTTATCATCTCAGCATGTCTGTGAGGTAGGAAAATGCTATCTTACAGCTGGGGAACTGAGGCACAGAGCAGATAAATGACTTACCCAGCATCGCTCAGGAAGTCTCTGTTGGAGCAGGGACTTGGGCCCAGCACTCCCAAATCTTAGGCAAGTATCCTAACCCGTTGGACATTTTCCTCCCCTTTATTCTAGGTAGAGCAAAACAGGAAGGTCAGTCTACCAGTGTGGATGCACACTCCTGAGTCTTTGTTTATTTTCTCAAAAAGCTCCTGGTGGCTGAAGTAGTAGCTTGGATTTCCAACCTATAACTTTGGATCACCTGAGCTTGTGTCTTTCAGTCACATCAATGAAAACCTATAGGAATATTTTTTCTGTGGTCTGATATGGAAGGCATCACCGGCAGACACTCAAAGTCAATTACCTAACAGCATTCTTGAAAGCTACTTAAGACCAGGATCACTGACTTGATCTACTGTCTCCAGTCCAAACCTCCCACTTCCACTGTAACATAATTAACCACTAATCAGTGCAGGGACCCCTTTGACTGGTAGTTAACTTTTTTATTATTCTTCTCTCCTCCGCTCTTCCCTCTGCTAAAACCCACCAAAACCAATCAGTTTTCAGGATCTACGTAATTCAACTATTTATATGTTAAGGCGCTGCAGTCTGAGAGCTGAGTGATTGCAGAACTTTTGTGTGGACTTTTTTTAGATATTTCCATCAAAAACGTGAACATAAGTAATATGGCCTGAATCACTTCTTTATGTAACTATTTAGGCTTACTGATGCAGCCATTCAATTGGAAGCAAACCACACAGAACTATTAAATTAGCATGAACCAGTCCCCATTGGTAGGGCAACGGGCACCGGTTAACACTGCTGCATTTATATATATGACTATCTGCATATAATGAGAGTTCCATGTATACAACAATATGGATATGCATTCACGGGGTATGTGGGTTAAATCTTCTGTTTCATGGCTCATGAGAAATCCAGTAACATGAGGGTGGGCCAAGTTCAGAAAAAAAAATGCAGATCCTGATGAACCTTTGTCTCTCTTGAGAGCCAAATATGAACACAACTTTTCTGAGATTCTGAAGAATTTAGATACAACTTTTTTCTTCATTTCACACACCCTTTGCACTTCTGGTTTCCATATAGGAATGGAGATGCCAAAATATTGGGAAAAAAAAATCTTCTCATTGTATTTTAGGCAAGCATTAACTGGAAGTGCCAGAAATCCCTAGAGAAATGTGTCGTCATAGGGTCAAAATTTGCAAGGTTTGGGTATGTTCCGGAAATCATTAAACTTTTGGATTATCCAAACCAAATCAAAGTGCTGAACATTTTAAGATGCACCCATAATAATTATGACTGGAACTTGATGAAACTTGATACAGGATAACATGTAGAACGACTTGCTTAACAAGATGTCTATAGAAATGTATGACATAGTTAATAAAAGTCCATTTTTAAAATAACCATGCCCTAAAGGCATCTTTGAGTTTCTTTTATCTAGTTAAGGACTGAAAGGCAAAACAGGGGGTCCATGAGAGTCATGCTTTTTCCTCTCTTATAGTCTATCTGTCTTTGGAAGATTGTGCAAAGTATTTAATTTCCAGAACCATCTCACTAGTTCATTGCCTATGCTGACTTGTGCCTATACAAAATTAAAGGGCAACACTTCGGATTCTTGGAATGACATCAGGTCAACTCTGCCAAGTAGTTTGTTTGTCAGCCTTTGTTCTTATGGAGAGGGTTAGACCTAACCAATTATTCCATCCTTCTCCAGTACTTAAGAACCAGTCTATTTAATGGATACTCCAGCCAGTTTTCTATAGAATTCGGTCCTGGACAATCATAACATGGACAAAGAACCACCTCCTGCATTCTATTCTTCATCAAAACACGTATTTGACTGTAGCTGGTCCTTTAGATAAATGTAAAACCAAGATATAAACCACAATGCATATTAATATTTACTCATTTGCTGATAAAGCTTCTGACATTTTTGGAACTTCATTTTCCAGCACTTAGGATAAATATCTACTAAGAAAGGAGCTTAAGAATTGGATACAAAGAAGCAACTGTGTGCCTTTGGATATTAGTTAAATAAATTGTAATCTATGCAGGTAGCTTTATACTACTTATTACTATATCATGTAGAATTACAAATTTCTAGCAGTGTATGAATTGACAATTGAGTATCCTCAGTCATTCATGCCATCAGCTGCATATGTCTAACCTATCTTGTGTCTGCTGGACTGTTACCCGGACAGCATTTAACAAAAACAGAGGCCCATGCTTCACAGGTTTCAGTGGGAGACTCAGCTTTTTTCACTTTTTTTCCAAAGCAGGAATTAGTGATCCTTGCAATAGTAAATAGTATAGATTCCAAACTGATAGCACGTCTTGTACACTACTGCAGAATTTATTTCTGATCATTTATTAGGAATGAAAAACAAGATTACAAGGAGCTTTGTTTGTATTGTTCTCAGACAGATAAAGCTTTTAACTGAGCTCTTTATGTTCTGGACAATCTTTGTGTGAACTAGGGAAGGATAAGTAGTTTTAGCTATAGCACCTTTTTATTACACCTTCCAAATCTTTCTTTGTAGTTGACTTAACGACACATCGTAAACATCTTTCAGTCTTTGCCATAGTGCCTTTATTGTGTTTGTCTGTCTGAGTGAGAAACAACTAGAGGGGAAAAATGATCAGTTAAAATACTGGTCGCTGAAGGTTTGGAATACATGAAATGATCATGCTGCTGGTGGAGAAAGTGACAACGCCACTGTAGCAATTGTCTATCTCAGAGAATTCTCCACAGAAGGATGGGTCCATGGAAACATGCATTAATGAAGGGATATAATTACAGTACAGAAATAACTGATGGTATTGTCTTAGTAGAATGATCTTTGCTTTGGATTTTTCCCTCCAGGCATCATTTAAAATATATTGGGGGGGGGATTATTTTTACTTCCAATATTCATTACTTCTGGTTACTTCACCCAAGTGAAACCTTCCAAACAGGAAACCATGTGCTCTCTTTCATGCTTAAAGCCACCAGTCCATCTCCTTGTCCTTGCACATCAGGCAGGCTGATGGGAACAAGTAGCAAGGACATGCAATGGAAATTTCTGGCAAAAGCCTGAGATTCACAGAAGTACACAAAGGAGACTGTATGGCTCTCAGGCTATGTGCAACTTCCTCTATATCATTCCAGCCCCAGCCGGCTCTCAGCAATAATATCATGACACCTACTATGGATCTGATAGCTCAGTGCCCAAACCAGCACTGTAGTCTGTAAACACTATAGGTGAGCTATTGTTCTACAGCGTAGCAACCACTTAAAATGGGAATTGGACTGTAAATCCAACTTAACTAAGAGTGGAACATGCCATAGCTGTTTTCCCAGGTATTCTTCCCTTCGTCTAGACCTGGCCTCTCAGCTTCACAAACTTAGCTTCTGTGTAGAAGACACAAAGTGGAGATAGGTGTCTACAGTTTATAGGGGGGAGAACACAATACATAGCTGCTTTTCTCTTCCATGTGCAATTATTGACCTCCAGCTACAGTATTAGGACCATTTTCTCTTCTGCACTCTAAGAAAATGGCATTGTCTGATGCAGGACTGAGTTATTTATCTGTCATTGGTCAAAACCAGAACAAACATCACAATGGTGAATCACAGGAGCACTCATTTTAAAACAAACTGGATGCAGCTAGACATTTCACTTACACCAGGTACTAGGGTGATTTTAGAATCCAGTGGTCCATTCTTTTTCATGAAATAATATAGACATGTTATGAAGTATTGTTATTGTAGAGGATGAACCTTGTTCTGTAATACTGAAGGTGCATATTTACATATGGCTAGAAATAAATAGGCAGACATCTAAATAGATAAAACAATACTGATATCATTCAATACAACCCATGTGTGGTAGTGATGTACATGAACTAAATTATAGAGCTCTGTGATAAATTGCATTCATCATGCACCTTTGACTAAAACCTGAATTTGAACATTCCAAACTTCTGAGCAGCTTCTATGATATTGCTTCAGAAAATAACAAAACAGTTTGACAGAGAAACATTCCCTTGTGTTCCCCCTGAAAAAGAAAATACACTAGATCCGAGATGAACAATGAGCAATATTCAGTCAAGCATCAGAAACAGGATTAAGGTCTGATGTCTTGAGATGCATCAAGGCTAGGAAGTAGAGATTCCTGCCTTTCCAATCAACACTCACTTCTCAACCTGCTAGGTCTCAACCTATTGGACATTCAATTGGAGCATTATGTATTTTACAGCTATTTTAGGTCACTTTTCAAGGTTTCTACAATGTATAAATTGTTCTTTCCTTCCAATTCAATAGTAAGGTGGCTTTATGGACAGAAGTACAGAGAAAAGAATTTGAGTCATTTTCATTTCTAAAAGAGCTTTTCTTTATAACATGATGAAAACCTTTTATAAATCATAGCATCATGATTACACACACACTTACTGTATGTCACCACCGTATATGATCATAAACCTGTAAGTATGAGAAAATACCACAATTCTACATGTTGCTCATATTTTTTTCAATAATAATTATAATACATAGTATGCAGCTCTTTTAAAGAGCTATAAAATTTAACTTGAGATTGTACTGTATTACACAGAACATTGCTTTACAAAACCATGAGTTGTACAACACTATTTTAAATGTGTATATTATACTATTATTACCTCATTTTCAGAGTTTCACAGGCCAGCAGCTCAGCACCAGTTACAATGGATCAAGCTGTCCTAATGATCATTTTGAGCATAAGCCACCTGCAAAGCAAGGAGTCAGTTGGAAATGGATTTTAAATGCCAAATTGCTTATCATCGAACAGAAGGACATATTTAAGCATTCAAATTTCTGACCTTACCTGCAGGAGATGTTCAAATAATCAGGTTACGTTTTTAGGAAAGTATTTCAGTCACTGAAATAGTTCCTCCCAGGGTTTTATCCCTGGACACTTTTTGGAGAAATCTGTAGCTTTCTGCTAGAAAGTCTCTAATAAACGTGAAGTCCCCACATCCCATGCAGGCTGCTTAGAAGTAGGAATATTCTCTTTTCTTTTCCCTCACATCTCAGAGCCCACTGGCTACAGCAAAGTGGTCTCCACTAATATACCCCTCTCCGTTTTTTGGGGCCTACACAGTATGTGTTTTGTGCCTGTCTGCAACCATATGAGTATATTGTCAATTTCACTTCTGCGGTAATGTTCTGAATAGCAGCAGTGGAAGATGAGAAGGCTGGCCAACTTTGAGGGAACTGACAATCAGAGGGCAAGAGAGGAAAATTTAGATCAACACAAGAATGAAAATCCCAGTCAGTGTAAAAAGAAGGAGAGGAATGACGGTGCTGACATTACAGAAGCGGGCAAAAGTAGTAAGCATTCAGATGAAAAATAATCCAGGTTGAGATCATAAACCATAATTTATGTGATAGGTGGAAGCAGGCAACATATCTTGCTTCTGTTTCTCTGCTTTCTGTGATGAAAATAAAAATTTAAGGGCTGTGCTGTAGCTTCCCTTGAACTGGTGCCTTTTAAGGTAACAAGGTGCTCCACCCCCTAACAAAGAAATAACCATAATGTAAATGAAAGGTTTAAAGAGCACAAGAAAGGGGGGCTGGCTAGTGCTCCCACTATCTATTAGTGCCCCACAGCATGTGTGGCCAGAGTGGGAGCATAGCCGTGACACAGGTGGAGGAAGACGTGATCACTCAGGTAACTAAGGCCAATACCATCTGACAAATCCCATAAGCCACTTTTTTGGGAAGCGAAAAAGAGCAAACTAGAGATGCCTGAAGGCCTAGGGAGTCTCTGCCATTGAAAGGAGGGAAATGATGGAATGAGATTCACAGAGATCAAGGCAAAATACCCATCTCTGTGACATGTAACAATTATTTAGCATGTTTTGTTTTTCTAAGATTTTGTTCCCGATGCCTACAACTTTTTCCTCCTTCTCTAACCTCCCCTCTTGTTGAGTGTGAATTTGGCATGTCATTTGTACCAGATTCTGCTTGGAAAAACAACGGAAGTAACCTACACGCTTCAACTTACCTTCCCATATGCTTTTTGCCTCCCCTAAACAGCAAATAGTTTTCACGCTTCCTGAAATCAACCAAGTGCAAAATTTTGCTGGTTTTCAGTTTGTCTCTTGGAGGCCATATTTTGTTTGTTTAGGGAAGTTCATGGTTGGGATTTTCAATGCAGTCTAAGGCCAATACCTGACATATTTTCCATCAATAATGGATTTTTAATGAAAAATGTGGTTTTAATCTGTGCCTTTAATAGAGCAATATAACAAGGAAGCCAAGAGCAAGAGAGACAGACAGACCAGAGAAGGAGAGTGATTCACTGGTTTTTCTGCCTATTCTTATTCTTCCAAGGTACATGTGATAATTGAATAGGTTTGTTCAAAACACTTATTACATTAAGTCAATTCCTGAACAAAGTTTTCACATTTCATTACCATTTATATTAATAACGCTCAAGGTGGGGGTTTGACACTGTGATACATGCTGGAACATGAACTGTTAGTAAATTTAATTGTGCTGACTATCACTTTTCACTTACACTGTGATCATCAGCAACTAATGTGCAACCTTCAGTACCGAAAACTTAAGATTGCTGTCCTACATTGGGATGCGTCTCTGTCATGAGATTCAGTAGATTAATACAGGAATATATATGTGTATGCTTCAGTTTAAAACATAGAAACAATCCCATATAGCCATGTTCTAATACCTTTTAACTGGTAAGTACCTCACTCCTCAGGTAGTCCCATAGAGTCCAATGGGACTGTTTCAGAAATAACGTACTACTCAGTGTAAAGATATCAGAAACTGAACCATAGGACAAACTCACACACTTGCTAGGGGATTGGTTTGACTGGTAACTCAAAACAGAAACACAGTATAGGCCTCGCCTAAGCTTCCTCCCTGAGTTTGCCGTTCCTAGCATTTCTCTCCTAAATGCATTCTATCCTAGTTTCCTCTGGCCCAGAGACTTGCTCCTTCCATTAACAGAGCATTTTTTCCCAAAGAATTATATGGGGAAAAAGTAGAAAGGGGAGAAGAACCAAATTTGATAGGAAATTAAACAAGGAGCCTAATGTCTAAGTCTGGTACATGTTCAGATACCTTCTGGATGGGTGCAGTACAAAAACCTGAACAGGATATAATTTTAGAAGTGCTTTGCAGCAACCCTCTGTCTAGATTGAAAGGATGGCTTTGTGGAGAAAGCACTGGACTGAGATTCAACAAATCTGGATTAAATTCTTGGCTTTGCCACAGACTTCTTGTGTGATCTCAGGCAAATCACTTAATGTCTGTGCTTCAATTCCCCATCTGAAAGATGGGGTTGACAATACTTCCTTTCTTCCATCCTTTGTTTGTCTTTTCTATAAGCTGTTCAGCTATTGACCCTCTTTTACAATGGGTATGTCCAAACTTCGAGCTGTCTCCTCAAGCTGGCTGTGATTCCCAGTTTGAGGAGACATACTCACGCTAGATCAGAGAGGTAGTGCACAAAAAGGAGTGTAGCCGTAGCATCGTGACCAGCAGGAGGGACCAGCTGCTCCAAGCACTTAGGCACATACTTGGGGAGGCTAGCTCTTCCTACTGCTCACACCTCTGCAGTGACACCCTATTTTTAGCAAACTAAACTGGAAATTACACCACCATCTCAAACTGTAGACATACCCACAGTGTCTGTAAACTGCCTGGCACAATGGGGTTCTGAACTCAGTTGGAGACTTTTGGTGATATTGTAATATAAATAATATCAGTTGAAATCCTGCCAATACTAGGGTGAAACATGATAGCTATCCTACATGAACAGCAGTACCCAATAGTTATTTTCTTAGCAGCGGTACTGAGTGATTATGTCTCCAAGTCACAGAGGGAGTATTAGGCAGGAAGAATACAATTATTACCCAAGATGATACCAGATGGATAATATCCTAACTGCTGTGAAAAGAGCTCTGGGATCTTTAACATTAATGGTCAATGACCTCATTTCTATGTCTCATTTGAAAGACAGCACCTCCAAGAGTACAGTACTCCCTAACAGAAAGTTTATGCTTTGTTTTTTCTGAAATATCCAATGTGGTATATTGCCAGAAAGTTACAGAGGTCAAGTCCTCAATCATCTTGCCAATACAGCTCTCCAAGGTCTGACCCAGGCTTTGTCCAAAATTGAGACTCATTTTCAGCTACTGTTTGCAAACATACTGTATGAGTTACATGATTATCTTAACTGTTTTCTTTGACAGCATGAAGCCAAACTCATTTAATATATTTGTTTCTAGCTAAGATAGAGGAGACCATAAACTATTATTTTACCATGTACTGATTCTAAAATATTTTAAATCCTTCCCTACCCTTAACATGGCTGCGTAATAAATATTTCAATTTTCTTTCCCAGAGTAAATGGTCTAGTAATCCCTGTGCCATGCTTAAGTGTTTTATGTCGCTTTGGCCTATATTATTGCATTAACCTTTACCTGACATTTATATTTAATCATTTTGGGAGCTTTCCAATAAATCATTTAGTAAAATGGAAATGAAATGGTCTACTGAAAAGAGATATTACTGAGTCTAAGTACTACTCAATTGATATAGAGATATAAAATGCCCTTCTCGACAAAAATAGTTTCTTGTGTACATCACAGGACAATATAAAAATTGATTGGCACTCAGTAATAAAACCACATTGTTAGCTGAAAGGCAGAACATTTCTCAGTGGTGTTCCTCCATAATAAAAGTGTGCTGCTGCTCTCTGGCCCCTGTTATTTCTCCTCTAATTTATTTACTTGGGGTCTGATGCAATGCCCATGGACATCAATGGAAACTTTTTCATTTTTTTAATAGTCATTGGATCAGACCCTAGAGCTGATAAGGTTTTTTTCTCACTAAAGTTCATATGAAAATAATCCCTTCATATACAAGGCAACTCTGTACCCTCTGAAGTCTCTTGTTGCATTTTTAAAGGCCATTTTTACACACTAAGCCATATTTTTTGGCCAATATATCCATTTTTGCTATTGAATAGACCTATTGTTTGTAACAAGCCCAATGGATTTTGCTAAGAAATGGCTCCATTTCTAGCAAACATATCACAGAATTGAGCACAGGGTTTTGGGATGGTGTTTTTTTAAAAAAAAAAAAACAGGACACATTTTGTATTCATAAAACAGAACAAAACAAAGGAAATCCTAACTGGTTGGCAAGGAGATGCATTTTCCAGACAACAAATACAATAATCTATGGGATCTACTTTCCTCCAATAGTAAACTACAATATCAGTTATATTCACAAAGTAGGTAAATGGATGATGAAGGCAGAAAAAGATAAAAAGATGGAAATGTGCTTTAAAACAGGGACTGTCATTTTGTTCTGAGTTTATACAACACCTAACAAAATGGGGTCCTGGTCGATGACTAGGGGTCCTAATACCACAGTACAAACAACAAATGAACAACAAGACCACTGAGTCAAACCAGTCTCTCTCACCATATTGGGCACTCCTAATGGCTTTCATTAATTCACATGTTAACAATAGACATGGATTCTCTTTTACTTTGGGAAGCAATAAAAACATCAGCTCCTCATGTAATTTGCAAACAAATCTCAAAATGACCAGACAACTCTTGTATTAATATAATCTCTGAGGATCTAATGCAACTCTCACTTTTACCTGTACTGCAGCAGTGTCATTCCATTTACACTGCTTCAGTGGTGTTATTCCTGATCTGCTCTGGTGCAATGGAGAGCAGAGTCAGGCTTACTGTGATTGGACCCATGTGGGAAAACTTTCTTACACATGCCTCAAACTCTGTAACAAAGAAGCAGCTACCATACTTTTGAATAGCTATGGGACTATGCTGGATGTCACGGAAAAAAGCAAAATCCGGTCAACAGGTAAAACCGCTGGTAGTTGGAAGATTGGCCTGGAAACAGAGTCCTATGTTTATCTGACTACTTTCTCTAAAGTCTTACTTCTTTACATGCTTACCAAGGCAGCTTACATATCTATCAAATATATTCCATATATTAATGAAACCCATGCAGTACTGTACTAATCTTACTTAATGCCATAAAACATGTGCGCTATCAAAATCAATATATTTTGATGTAATAAATATTAAATTAACATGTCTTGATTTACATTTTATAACTTGAATGTGTTTCAAATGGCTGTGGTTTCATATAAAACACTTTATGACTGGAAAGTGGGCCAGTTCTTTGAAATGCAAAATGGAAAATTTCTAAACACATAAAAACAGCAAAACAAAGTTTATCAGAGAGATGGTCAGTTTTGTCTCATTTTCAAAGATTCAAGAAATTTCAGCCACTTCTATAAATGCATTTTAAAATGTGCATTTGATAGGGTGACTATTGTACTAATACTATAAGGATAAGCCACCTTCTTTTGCTGCAGAAGATTGTTATTCAAGTCCCTGAAATATTGGTGCAAGTTGCCATAGTAAACACTTAGGGGCAGATCCTCAGCTAGTGTAAATAGTTACTGCCCTCATTAACTCCAATGGAAACAGGACAATTTACTGAGCTGGGCATCTGCCCTCATACCTTACAAAGAATGCCAAAGGACCATTAATGTTCACAAAGAGTAGATAGAATTTACATTTTCTTTTTCATTAAGGTCTCGTCGAAAAAAACCGAACCATTTTCAACACACTGTATGGGAGTCAGTTTTTCTTCCTCAGACACAGAAATGAGAGATTCACTATTGAACAATGAGCAAAGTGGAAACTGAACCTGTAGTTTTTGGTGTTCCAGATATATTTTTTCATGATGTGTGATGTGTTTTAAATACAATGCTTAGATCACTTAAACCACTGGATCAAGCCATGGATCAAGCCATGAGGTTGAGATAAGCTTCAGATAAATAACTGAATGCCAACCCATTCTGAAGTTTTCCATCATAGAAAATCCCCTGGATCATGTCAGGAAAAACTTGCATTTTGCTATTTAAATTCTCTCTTCAACTCCCTTCAGGGAATTCTAACACTTTTCTCCTAACTCAAACCTGCCCATGTAGTTGTCAACACTCACATTTAATAGCAAAGCAGGTGGTTTTTCTCCTCTAACAAACCCAGGCAGTGACCTGCTGTTGAAGCGCTTTTTAATTAGGTGCTATAAAAGTAGTCTTGTTATCTTCGCACTTTTATAATCAGCCCAAGTTTTAAAAAAAAAATCTGCCTTTTTTCCTGTCAGGGATCCCTCCTAAGAAACAAGCTTGAAGGGGAAAATTCCCTGTGGCATCTGCCACAGAATGCTATGGCCATAGAAGCAAGGCATACTGTCACCATAATGGTATGTCACAGCCAAAGAAACCCTATCTAAAAAGCAGTTCTACTTTTTCCAAAGGCAGCCTATATCATTTTGTGTTTTCCTCACTTCCTCTTGCCCTGTCAGTCACCCCGGACACCAGCAGCTCTCCTCCTAGTAATAAGCAAGGCACGCAGGAGAGTCAGCGATCCAGAAGTGAACAGAAAAATGAAACCGAAAGTAGGGTAACCAGACAGCAAGTGTGAAAAATCAGGATGGGGGTGGGGGGTAATAGGCACCTATATGAGAAAAAGCCCCAAATATCACAATATCTGGTCACCCTAACTGAAAGCAGCCTTTTGAGCTTTTTTTAGCAGTGTGCTCATGCGCAGAGAAGAGGCTTGCACAACCAAGAGCCAATCACATTCTCCAGCAGGAAATTCAAAAAAACCACAAAACCCAAGAAAAAAGTGGAAGCCCCACTCCCCAAAAAGCACCAAAACAAGCAACAAGCAAATATAGACACAATAGAACAATTACCCAAAGAAAGAAGCCAAAATCCGCTTACTGTGAGCGGGCTTGGCAAACATCTCACACTTAATTAGGAGCCTTAAAAACACCTCTCAAGTCAGTATCTAAGGCCTGGTCTACACTACAGGGGTAAGTCGGCCTAAGTTATGCCACTCCAGCTATGTGAATAATGTAGCTGGAGTTGACGTAGCTTAGGTCCACTTACTACAGCGTCTACACTGTGCTGGGTTACCTTACACATCTCATACCGGTGGAGTTCCAGAGTCGAGGGGAGAGCGTTCTGCAGTCGATTTAGCGGGTCTTCACTAGACCCGCTAAATCGAGCCCCCGTGGATCGATAACAGCAGCGTCCATCCCCAGTCAGAATATACTCTTAGGAATGTAGGCCTCAAAACGGGAAAACACTAGAGCACATACTTCAGTGCTAGTTAAGCATGTGTTTATGTGCTTTCTTGAATCGGGATGTTTAAAGAGGTCTAAAGCCAGCTGCTGAGCATTGCATCTGGAAACTGAGAAAGGGATTGTGTTTCTTTGACACGGAATTACAAGCCATTGCTTTCCCTCCCACAGCAGTGCTACAGAGGCATCTTCACAGCCTTATAGTTTTCAGAAGCTGAATTGGGAACTGTACTGAGCTTCCCAAGTCATTTAAAGAGGGGAAGTTTAAAAAAGCAGCTCAGCACAGAAGGGAAAGGGGAGGAGAATGGTAAATTGCAGTTTTAAAATGTTCACCCCACAATCCAGGAGAGCAGGTTGCTTCCAGAAGTTCTTTGTTTCTGGCTTTCTGGTCATTTTTATCTTACATTTGGGTATAGAGGAAGTGACGTGGGCCTTGAGGAATCCTGGGAACCTGAGAGAACAGAACGTTTTAGGGAAAAAAATACATAAAGTCAATACTGTAGAGAAAAGACTCCAAAGCGATTTACAGATGATATGCATAGGGATCATAGTCACCCACCACTGAAATCTAACTACAACTAGAGAAAACTTAACAGATATTTTATACCATCAACACAGTTTGGTTTCCTCCAGCTTGAGTTAAAGCAGGAAATTTCAGGATGCACAATTACCTTGTTTGAATTTGGCCAGGATGCTGGGCTTTGCTCTTGTGAAAGGTATTGTGATACTTAGACTCCTGAGCTGTAAGGAACTTGGATTTATATCTCATCCAAAAGAGAGACTTAGAGGAACAGCTCAAAAGCAGAAGCCAGCTTTTTGTAACTTTATTTGGCATGAATTGAATTTAATGACTTGACAACAATGTAGATTATGTAACTATTTGTGCAGCTCCATAACTGCCTTTTACATGGGTCCCTGGTTATTACTTAGTTAACCATGCCCCCACCCAAAAAGAAAACATACAATTAATACCGCAGCATTAAGCATCCTGGGTGCAAGTCTTGCATTCTCTGAACCTTCAGAATGTTCAAAATGACACTTTGTGATTCATAGTTGCACAATGGAACCCAGGGTACGCAAGGAAGGGGAGATCAGGATCTATCATGATACACGTATAACAAAAGTAGAATGGAGTAATACTAGTAAAGAAATTTAACGGTGTACAATTTATAACAGAAAGTTGGTCAGGTCATTGTCCACTTCACTTCTCTGTACTTCTGCTTCCCTTCTAAATAGTATTGATTGAGACTGTAAACTCTTTGGTGTAGAGACAATCACTGCCTAATGCAATGAGGCCCCAGTCTCATTTCAGGCCTCCAGGCAGTACAGCAATACAAATAATAGATCATAATCATGAAATCTCTTTCCTTAACAGCTTCATCTGATGAAAACTCCTGCCCACTAACACACAAAGGGGAAGGGATGCAGTGTTATTTTTCTGATAAAAACATGGCTTTAGTGTAGCACATATCAAATTATTTTATTTAGTTGCCAGAAGAAACAAAAGGGCAAAGAGCATCTGTGATTGAAATCTCTCCTGTGTGTAGAGCAGGATCTTGGCTTTTCCCTGAAGGAAGCAGGTAGCTGATATTTTGTTGAAAAGCTCTCTAAAAAACCAACTACTGCTTGGGAAATTGAGTTGTTTGTTCATAATCCAGCAGTGGATTACAGAAGGCTTGGTAAGCAAACAGTTTCCCTCTTCAGATAAGATCTAGAGGATGAACATAAATAAGAGAATCATAGAATCATAGAAGATTAGGGTTGGAAGAGACCTCAGGAGGTCATCTAGTCCAACCCCCTGCTCAAAGCCAGACCAACCCCAATTTAATCATCCCAGCCAGGGCTTTGTCAAGCCGGGCCATAAAAAACCTCTAAGGATGGAGATTTCACTACCTCCTTAAGTAACCCATTCCAGTGCTTCACCACCCTCCTACTGAAATAGTTTTTTCTAATATCCAACCTAGACCTCCCACACTGCAACTTGAGACCATTGCTCCTTGATCTGTCATCTTCCACCACAGAGAACAGCCTAGCTCCATCCTCTTTGGAATCCCCTTTCAGGTAGTTGAAGGCTGCTATCAAATCCCGCCTCACTCTTCTCTTCTGCAGACTAAATAAGCCCAGTTCCCTCAGCTTCTCCTCATAAATCATCTGCCCCAGCCCCATAAACATTTTTGTTGCCCTCTGCTGGACTCTCTCCAATTTGTCAACATCCTTTCTGTAGTGGGGAGCCCAAAATTGGATGCAGTATTCCAGGTGTGGCCTCACCAGTGCTGAATAGAGGGGAATAATCACTTCCCTCAATCTGATGGCAATGTTTCTACTAATGCAGCCCAATATGCCGTTAGCCTTCTTGGCAACAAGGACACACTTTTGACTCATATCCAACTTCTCATCCACTGTAATCCCCTAGTCCTTTTCTGCAGAACTGCTGCTTAGCCAGTCGGTCCCCAGCCTGTAGCAGTGCATGGGATTCTTCTGTCCTAAGTGAAGAACTCTGCACTAGTCCTTGTTGAACCTCATCAGATTTCTTTTGGCCCAATCCTCCAATTTTTCTAGGTCACTCTGGACCCTATCCCTACCCTCCAGCATATCTGCCTCTCCCCCCGCCCCCAGCTTAGTGTCATCCACGAACTTGCTGAGGGTGCAATCTATCCCATCATCCAGATGATTAATAAAGATGTTGAATGAAACCGGCCCCAGGACCGACCCCTGGGGCAGTCCACTTGATACAGGCTGCCAACTAGACATCGAGCTGTTGATCACTACCCGTTGAGCCCAGCGATCTAGCCAGCTTTCTATCCACCTTATAGTCCATCCATCCAACTCATACTTTTTTAACTTGCTAGCAAGAATACTGTGAGAGACCGTATCAAAAGCTTTGCTAAAGTCAAGGTATATCATGTCCACCACTTTCCCCATATCCACAGAGCCAGTTATCTCATCATAGAAGGCAATCAGGTTGGTCAGGCATGACTTGCCCTTGGTGAATCCATGTTGACTGTTCCTGATCACCTTCCTCTCCTCCAAGTGCTTCAAAATGGATACTGGGACCTGCTCCATGATTTTTCCAGGGACTGAGGTGAGGGTAGCAAAGGAAAACATATACAGTCCAGCCAAACCAGAGTGGCATTTTGATTTGTATTTGATTTGTTTGCTCTTTCTTAGTGAATTTAGTGCTTGATTGATAATCCTGAAAAATGAAAGACCAAGGAAAGGTTTTATTCAGCACAGATAAAACAAAGATTTCCCACCTCACCACCTCTGTGCTGCAGCCCTGACCCAGTAGTTCAATCCTTCTCTCCATTAAGTCCTTGGTTTTGAAGGTCTTCTCATAGAGAGACGACAAGCCAGTATGTGCTTCAATTGTAGTGACTTTCATGTCAGAGGAAAAGACAGAAGACTCCATGACCAACGATTGTGTGTGTGTGTGTGTGTGTGTGTGTGTGTGTGTGTGTGTGTGTGTGTGTGTGATAGAGAGGGAGATTCTGTAACAGAAGGAGCACCATCCTGACTGGGGATCATCAGAATGCAGCAATCTATGGCCACACCCTCTTGCAACCGTGGCATACCCCTTACTGGTGACAGGATTGGGTGCCATCCAGCTAGCTATTTTGGCTTTCTGCCAGAGGGGGATTCCCCCGTTCTGGAAGAATCTTTGAACAGTTCAAAGGGCTGGTGTGAGTGTGCCAGGCTCTGAACCAATATTTGTTTTTAAATCCTATGAATCTGATGTTCATAACTGTGGAGGATTAAGAATATTTCTCACCTCCTCTCCTCCCCTCCCCATTTTGTCCATTATTTCACTGCCCAAAGACACAACCTGGAAGGGGTCCAGGGAATTCAGTCCTAGGCACAAGCCTCAGATTAGACAGCGAGTCAGCTGGGGAAAGAAGCTGCAAGTCGAGGGCACATCTAGGAAGTACCTGTGCTCTGTTGCTCTTGGTCACCTATCCTGTCGATGTTCCCTCATGCTCCACCAGCTGAAGGCACCCAATGGATCCTTGAATTTCAACTTTGTGGGTCCAAGGGCCCCATCCCAGCCTGGATCCATCCCTTCTGCTCCGTGTACTGCAGACTGTGTGTACTGAATTTTGTTATTGGCTTGCTAGTTTAACATACTCCTGGAGAAATGAGATATCATTGTATAGCTATTTAATTTTAGGTTTTGAATATAATTGCACTCAGACATCCTGACTAGCACAGAATCAAATCATGCTTTGAATGACTAATCTATCAAGCGATATGGGGGGGGAGAGGATGGAAGAAGAGATGGAAGTTACTTTACATATGCAATTCAAATAAAAAAAACAGACTACATAAATCACACAGTCACAAAGGACACTGAGAAATAATAACATTTAATATTTGTGTTTACTTTCATTTTTAATAAGTGTTTGAGAATGATTCTTTCCCTGCCCCTTTTTTCTCTTTTCCATTTGGCGAGCAATGATTTTCTTCCTGTGTTTTCAATTAAACTGAAATTGACAAAAAAAAATTGGTATAACGAAATCAGCAATAACTTCAGCATATTTCTTTTAACATTCTAAACACCACTGCTGTTCACCAATATAATGTACCGATAGCAGGAGGGCAGCATTTGAGAGTTACCAGTTGCTGTAAAACCAGGCTGGGGAACTGATAACACTCAGGGCCAAAATATGGCCATGCCTAGAACAGGGGTGTGTGTTCATCCTTCGACCTTCTCATATACCTACGCACAGTAATGCAACACACAGTTTGGTGCCTTGCTTACCTGAGTGAAGGAGGAAGATGGAGCTGATAGTCCTGCCAGAAGTGCTGAACAGCCCAAAGGCTGGGGTAGGGTGTGATAGAAGTCCGATCTTCTTCTCTGGACCAGACAGGACAATGCTGGGGGAGTACATGCTACACCTTCACAAAAGGTATGCTGTGGTTTCCAATGTGTTCACTATCTCTTGAGTGCTGGAGGCTTTATATCTGCTTTTATCTAAAGGCAGCTACATCTTAGGCTAGGGCCCATGCAACTGGACCTTCTCTTCCTCTCAGAAGTAAAGAGAATAACTATGGTAGGTCATTTCTTTGCAACACAAACCTAGTGAATCTTTGTCTCAGAGAAGTAATTACATCATCGTTCATTCCAGCCTTGTCAAGGTGGAAGTGTCTCTAGAGATGCAGAAGTCTATTGCAGTCTAGTTGGTAGTTGGTTTCAATTTAAGGTAACCACAAAATCTAGTCTAGGGCCATCATGTTCAGATAGGTTTACCAAGCCTGACAATCTACTAATTTAACTGGATTTAAGAAATATATATCATGAAAATAACCTTTTGAAATTATAAATCAAATCTACTCTCAATCACCAACTCAAGTAGTTTTACTAATGTTAGTTAATTAAGCTTCACAGCACCCCCTTAGGTAGGTAAAAATGTATGCACCTATTACACAGATAGATAAAAAGGCGCACAGCTGGTGAACAATTCAAGCAAAGTAATGTTTCAGAGCCAAGAACAGAACTTATCGGGTCATTTATACTATTTGTCCATCTACACTACCACTTATTTATTTAAACATACAAAAACCTTCACACTAATTATTCTTATTTTAAAACCAAATTCTAAGGTGGAGATTTTTTACATGTACTGTACCAACCAAATAAGTTTATTATAAGGGCATCATCAACAAGTGGAGATCTCGCATATTATTATTGCTACCATTAGTGGCATCAGGATCTTTTAAATAAACTTCAAAAAGTGTTTTGCCCAAGATAAATGAATGACTATGAAGAGCTGAAAACCTCTAAGTGTCAAAAGACTTGTCTATATGGGTTTGTTATTTTTATGACAGATTGAATTGTCTTTTTTTCCTTGGTGTTTATAAGTATTGATCCATTTTTTTTTCTTCCTCTAAGTGATGACCCACTATGTTCCTGTTCTCATACTCTGCAGTATAACTGGAATACTTTGAAGTTGCAAACTTCACTTCACCAAAATTAAAAAAAGAAAATGGCATCACATTTCCTAGTTTAAGTCACAATAAGTTGGGGCTAAGGTGCTACATCATTTCCCAGTGAAATCAATGTGACTCTTTTCACAATTTCAGTGGTACTGGACCTAAGGGAATGTACTAATTTTTAATCAATGAGGTTTAAAGTTATTAAAACAGACTTTTTTGGAAGCATTAAAATAAATTTGACCGTAATGTGACATTTTTGTGCATGCACCTTCATTAGCAACCCCTGGGAAATTCAGGGAAACTGATCTTAGGAAAGTGATAGATGAATGAGAATTGGAAAAGAAATCCTGAATAATAAAGAAAAGATATAGTCAGTGCCACACTCAATGGTTTACCCCAGTCTTATCGAAAGTGATTCAGGGTAAACTGCAGAGGAAACATGAATCATTTGCATATTTTCATGTCAGAGATATTTAAACTTTTTTACCTGATCAGCTTCAAAAGATGTGGCTTACAACAATGACTTTCAATCTTTCCAGACTGCTGTACCCATTTCAGGAGTCTGATTTGTCTTGTG